>NC_055990.1:26687925-27355255 GCF_018446385.1 Zingiber officinale
ATTTAAAATCTTCCACAAGTACCTTATTTTTTTATACGCTAATGGGAGTATTTGCCTAATGTAGATTTGCGGTCAAAAATCATTTTCAGTAAATTAGAGTGCTTTTTGCTCCTATAGTGTTGAACGCCTCTTAAATAAGTTAACCTATCACATTTTTCAATTTTTGTCTTTGTTGTAGTATCTTTATTGAAGAAAGGTTGGAATGGCTTACAAAAGGCTCTGAAATGCTAAATCTGCTGTCTACAGAAGAAACGTCCGAGGATGGAAGGGTGCTTGATATCACTTATAACTCACCAGAGGAAGAGTATACTGACGAGGAAGGTGTAAGGCAAACGAGAGATTTTGATTCAATGCCTGAAGCTACTTCTATGGAAGTTTGTAAAATGCTAGAGGAAGAGTATGGTGCTAAGGAAGGAGAAAGGCAGACAAGAGATTTTGATTCAGCTTCTAAAGTTACTCCTAAGGAAGTTTATAACTCACCTGATGAAGAGTATGCTGCCAAGGAAGGATTAAGGCAAGCAAGAGATTCTGATGCAACTTCAGAAGCTTCTCATAAGGAAGTAACTGTCAGCAAGGATCATGATTCAGACCCAACAATTTCTATCCAAGAAACTGCAATTTTGGCAGCTTACCAAGAATCAATGGACCTTACTGAAATAGAAAATGGAGACATTAGACAAAACAATCTTGACGACTCTATTAATAAAAGTGATGCAAACAAGCAGCAGATGGATGCAATAGATACTGTTTTGCCACTTTTCCATTGTCCTGCTTATGAAAGTTCTGAATCCTCCAGCAGGTAAGAATTTCTTTTCATGATCATGTGAATCAATTATTGGCAAAGTGTAGCAAATTTGCTATGCATTTGATTAATGCATATTTCACGCTATCATTATATTCTTGTCATCAAACAAAACTTCATGTAAATTGTCATAAAACTTAAGTCAATTTTCTTCTTTTCTTTTTTCCTAATTCATAATAATTAGTGCTTATTTTCTTAGACCACCCAAATGCAGGGACAATTAGTTATTTTTTGTTGGTGCGGATGTGGAATAGTCAAACTATTACTTGGATTTATTAGAATTCCAACACCATGTTTTAATTCGTCTTTTCCCAAAGGTCTTTGGGAGTTTTATATATTTATCCTTTAAAACATGAATATTTTGCTACTGCAGATTTGACATTCCATATATTCCTCTTAGAGTATTAATTATGCACATCTTTGACTGGTTACCTCAAATTGTTTGAATCATTGTTATCCATGATGTAAAATGTAATAAAGATAAATAACTAAACTGTTTATTAGTTTGGTACCCTTGTTTCTCTTATGTGTGTAACCTATTACAAATCTTCCAGATGCAGAAAGGGATCCAAGGCTTCTTTGAGTTTGAGTAGTTATACAATTCCACTGGGGTACAGACCCACTCATTTAGTTGCTTACTCCTGAGTTGTAGTTCTCATGTCATTAAATTTTATGTCGAGGGTCAACAGAAGAATATTACTATGGCTTCTTGCAATTTTTTTTTCTTTTTGATTTTATAAGGTTGGATGAATATATATATTAGGGTCAATTAACCCTACAACGGTTTTTATGTTTATTTTTTTGTAAGTTTGCATGAATATATATATATTAAGTTTAGCTTGGCCTGTATGAAGATCAATGACTTTGGTAGGATATAGACAATTTCTTATTGCGTTCAAAATATAGATCTTTCCTGTCACATGAACAGTTTGTGTAAATGAAGGCTTCCATTGTAATTTGAAAGCTTCAGTTTAATCTTGCCAATCCTGGTTTAATCTTGCCAATCCTTGACAAAATTACTGCCGGGATGACTAGACAAATTAAGGCTACTTGAAAAAGTTTCGGTTTTGGTGTAATGACTAAGAACTTCTTTCCTCTGTACACTCAGTTTACAGGGGTCTCCATGCGAAGGTATAAATCTGAGGAGAAATAATGATGATTCAGATCTGGAAGAACCATCTTCTTCTGGTCAAGAAGATCTAAATCGCCACAGTAAAATTCTTGAATGGGCCAAGGTTGGAAAGTTGCCTTTTGTGCTTTAGTTAAGGATTTCTGAAATATACGCGCGTCATAAATTCACTAATGGTTGATCTATTGCTTGGATGTATTCTCAGGCAAACTGCAATGGATCCTTACAGATTATTTGTCAGTATTATGGTCTAGAATGTCCTGCTAGAGGATCAACACTAACATTTAAGCCTCTAGAGCACTTACATCCGTTGGATTTTCATAGGCCTGGTGAAACGGTTCTTCATATTGCTGGCTCCACTATTGATATAAGATCTGGATGTACAAGCTTAGAAATGACTGAGGTTCATTTCTGCTGATAATTCAGCTCTACTTTGCTATCTAATTACTTCAATATCTTCTATGAAATCTTTCTCATATGTTCAAGCATGTTGGAGATCTCATATTTTCTTAATCTACCCTTGTACTCTAGGTGCATCATTCTCTTTTAGCAGAAGAGGAGGCGACTGCTCTATCTGTATGGACAGTTGCAACATTATGTGGGTGTTTAGGACTTGACCGTGTAAGTATGAGATATTTGTCATATAGCCTGCTTATTACTGCTTATTGAATAGTGATAGTTGTCAAAAGTTTATTGAATTGGTATAGTTGTCAACATACTGCTATTATTGTGGTTGGGATATGGCCAAGTTTGGCAATAGGAGATTGGTTCCTGGCATGGTGCACCTGATCTGCAAATATATTCTTTTTAAAAAATTTGAGATATATATACTAGATTACTTAAGGTTTTCAACCATTCAGCTGGATACAGGAAAACACTTAGTTGAAGCAGGTGTATAAGTCTATTAAATTCTAGATATTTTAGCACATTAATTGAGAATTAGTTGCAAGTCTCTCTTGAAATGATGACTTGATTGGGCATTATCAGTTTTAATTGCGCTAAAGATTAGGTTCATGAGGAATGATCTATAGAAGCAGTAAACTTAAAAATTGTCTTTTGTGTCCTGGTGAGTCATTGGTTTTTCATTTTGATCTCATTAATTTGGGAGCTGACGGCAATATGGGGCTATATAGTTTTGAAATTAGTGGATTACTCAGTATCATTTATTTTCACTAGAAAAAATGGTGAATATGGTCCTCAACTGGTTGTTGATTGTGTCAGTGCATACAGGTGGTGTATATGGTTTCATTACCACTGAATATGGTGAATAACTGTGCACTTATATCCTGTTTATCTATTAGTGAATTGCTATTTTGTAACTTTTGTTTTTTTTTTTTTTTTGCAATTGTCAGATATTGGTGATGCTTGCTGGAGCACTTCTGGAAAAGCAAATAGTTGTTGTTTGCTCGAATTTGGTAGCCCTCATTCTTCTACTTTTACTTCTCTAAATTACTATTTCTACTTCAAGTTGTTATTCAACACTGTATCTATTGCCGTATCTTTAGATTTCCTGATTTCACAGTAGTAACATATATTGTTAGTGTGTTGGAAAATACTTGACTTAATTATTTTCTATGTTTTGCTGATCATGTTCTAGCAGTAGTTGAATGCTGTCCTATCATCAATTTTATTGCCATGTAGGTTTTAAGAATCTTCATCTTTTTGCTAGTGATGCTTGTCGTGTTTTAACAAATTAGCTTGAGGACCGTCTGGATTCTTATTACAATCTTTGTTCATACATTTCTGAGCATACTTTTAGTGACATCTAGACACATTGGCACATCTAGTAAAAAACAATTGTTGTTCAGTTCTTTCTTTTTTTTGTAACTTGAAAGCCGGTCTTTATATCATGTAAACATTTAACATGCAGGGAGTCTTATCAGCTTCAGTATTATCAGTTGTCCCATTAATACGTCCTTATCAGTGGCATAGCCTACTAATGCCAGTACGCAACTCAAACTTTACCAATTCTTTAATGATATTATGTCTAGAGAAGGATTTCACTACCTCTTGTCTGATAACAATGTATTTGCATCTGAAATTAAGGTTTTGCCAAATGACATACTGGACTTTCTTGACGCGCCTGTTCCATACATTGTAAGTTTCAGTGTATATTCTGTCTCCTTTTTAACATACCGAACATATATATATATGCTCAAGGAAAAGATTCATATGATTTAATTTGGTTCTCTTTGCATATGTGGTCTATCTCAATAATGACTTAAATATAATTTCTTTGTATACTGAATCATGGTGGAAGAATATATACAGTTGATATGATATAATACTTAATGGGTCCATGTGGCAGTAGATTTAGCTGGTCTTCCATTAGGCAGTTTGTTACTTGCAAAGGTCTTAATTTATTCATTTACTTGGGGTGAGAAAACAGTTAAAACTAACGTAGTTTGATAAATGATGATGATTACGTGATCTGCATCACAGTGAATCATTATATTGGTGCCTATTGATTTTAGCAGGTTCATCTGATGGTATTTTATTCCTTAATTGTGAATGATCGTGCCACTCGGATCAACTTGAAAGGTATTAGAGCATCCACAGTTGTGGGAACTCTTCAAGAGCTCCCTCGATATCATCCCATCAACACTACGTCAAAAGTAAAAAATCTCGTACATCTCTCCACTATAAAAATACCTCTTAACAATTCCTTTATGAATCTCACACTTTTTTTATTATATATATTTCTCATCTCTCCTTTATATTTTACATTATATATAATTAAATTTTTATAAAATTTAAATCTATAAATTACTAACATGGAATAACATTAATAATTAAAAAAATTACAGAACATCAAATAAAAAGACATAAATTATAATAATATATAAAAATAAACTTAAACACACCTACATCATGTCACATCTTTGTTTAATTTTTTTCAATCATTTTTTCATGTATATGAAGTTGTCTGGTGTAATCTCACTAATATCCTTTATAAGAATTTCATAATCCTTATGAAAAATCTTGGCTTCCTGCAAAATTATTTTTTACATTTGATATTTTTTAACATTTTATCAATCTTTGTCGATGTTTTGTTTTATTGTGTCACCCTCTCTGACTTTAGACTTGTCCTTCCTCTTCGCTGCCTTTTGCCCTATCGGACAAATGCAGATTTCAAAGTCATCCACATCAACACTCGTATCTAGATTGATTCGGATGTCCTTGTCTTCTTGCTAGAGTAATGATCAGATTGTGGAACATATTTCTCACTCTCTAAGAACCCTCCACACATCCATATACTTGAAGTCCTTGTTATTGTTGTTGGCTTTCCACATTCATTGTGTTTTCCAACACATTCTCATCACTCCAACCGCTTTGATGCTAAGTATAAAAATTATTGTAGGTTGTAGAAAATTCATTTACCATCGAGGCAAACACATTCTCGTCACTCCAATACATTCAGTGTGTTCTCCAACCGC
Source organism: Zingiber officinale (assembly GCF_018446385.1). Lineage (NCBI taxonomy): Eukaryota > Viridiplantae > Streptophyta > Magnoliopsida > Zingiberales > Zingiberaceae > Zingiber > Zingiber officinale. The sequence goes on from NC_055990.1 coordinate 26,693,294, forward strand.
ATCTCGTCATAGTTCCAGTGGATTGATATTTGTTGAAGTAATCAGCTATATGTTTCCAAAAAGCGTGATCTTCTGCTCATTATCAATGACTGTGTCGGTGCTAATAGTTACCCATGACTTCGCAGGGACAACGTCTTCATTGAGAGACCAAAATCTTCGTTTTGAATCATCTTTCTTTGGTTCAACTTTATGCTCTTCTTGTAATGAGTGTGGTGGCCTGAAATAGATGATGGTGTTACAGGTTCTTTGTCGTTGATAGATGGGTCGATAGTAGTCCTTGACTCATTCGAACGCATGACTAATGGTTGTGGAGGAGAAAATACGCAAGGCAGATAAGGCATCCTAAATTGGCTGCCCATGGTTGACCAATCTTGGGGTGGATACATACCAAATAGAGCTGGAGCGTCATTATTCGGGTTCGTCGAAATTTTTTGAATAGTTTGGGAATTTGGAAAATTTGGAGGATATTATGAAACATAAAATATTTTAAAAATTTGGAGGGTATTGTGTGTGAAAAAAATGATATTGGACATTTGAAGGAATGTGAATATTTTGAGAAGATGTATTTTCTTCCCGATTTGATGAATTCAAAAGATTTGTAAAAGAAGTATTGAAATTTTCATCCATCTTGAATATAAATAGAGAATGAACGGAAGACAGAAGAAGTAGAAAGTAAAGTGAATGATAAGATAAATGAAAAAAATTGAGAGATTAGAGATGTATTTATAGGTTTTTTTTAAAACATAATTAATTTTATACTGTCAAACAATGGTTCAACGGCTAATTTTTAGTCATCTTTCAAGGGCATGTTTCTTTTTTTTTTAAAACAAAAACAAAAAAAACATTTTAATAAAAAAAAAATTGAAGGAGTGACTTCCTAAACAAGGAGCCCCTCCTTCCCTCCCACTATAAGTGGGAGCTTCCTCTCCATTGCCACATCGGCAAAGGGAGCTCCCTGTTTAGGGAGTCTCTCCTTCATTTTTTTATTAAAATATTTTTTTTTTAGTTTTTGTTTTAAAAAAATAGAAACATGACATTGAACAATGACTATTTTTTAGTCATTGCTCAATAGTAAAAAAAAATTAATTTTTTATTTAAAAAAATTATAAATACATCTTTAATCTCTCATTTTTTCATTTATCTTATCATTCTTTTCACTTTCTACTTCTTCTCTCTTCCTTTCATTCTCTATTTGTATTCGAGATGGATAAAAATTTCAATATTTCTTTTACAAATCATTTGAATTCTTTAAATATGGAAAAAAATACATCTTCTCAAAATACTCACATTCCACCAAATGCTCAATATCCTCTTTTTTTTCTCTCACACAATACCCTCCAAATTTTTAAAATATTTCATATATTCCACAAAATTTTCCAAATTCTCAAAGTTCTCAAAATTTTTTGACGAATATGATTAAGTCGCCCTAGCTCCATTTGGTATGTATCCCCTCCAAGATTAGTTAGCCATGAGCAATCAATTTGGGATACCTTTTCTCCTCAACCATCAATTATACTTTCAAATAAATCAAGAGGGCTATTATCGACCCATCTATCAGTGACAAATAACTTGTAACGCTATCATATGTTCCTGTAATTCAGGGCCACCACACTCATCACAAGAAGAGTGTGAAGTTGAACTGGAAAAAAATGATTCTAAATAAAGATTTTGGTCTCCCGATGAAGACGTGGTCTTTGTGAAGTCATGGACAACTATCAACACCGACGCAATCATTGGTAATGACCAGACGATCATGTTTTTTTGGAAACGTATAGCTGATTACTACAACAAGCATCGACCCACTCGAACTATCACGAAAGCTATTAATCTTACTATAAGTTTGCGTTGATGGTAAATGAATTTTATGTAATCTACAATAATTTTTATACTCATGGTTAAAACGGTTGAATTGATGAGAATGTGTTGGAGAACGCACTGAATGTGGAAAGTCAACAAAAATAACAAGGACTTCAAGTATATGCATGTGTGGAGGGTTCTCAGAGGGCATGAGAAATGTGCACCACAATTAGTTGATTATAATTCTAGTACGAAGACAAAGGACATCCGAATTTGGGGGAACACTTCAACATCAGACATCCGAATTTGGGGGAACACTTCAACATCAAATCCACGTATGATTGTTGATGTGGATGACTCTGAAGTCTATATTCGTCCGATAGGGCAAAAGGCAGCAAAGATGAAGGGAAAATCCAAAGTAGGGCAACACAATGGAACAATATTAAAGTATCAAATGCAAAAAATAACTTTGCGGGAAGCCGAGATCTTTCATAAGGATTATGAAATTCTTATAAAGGATACTAGTGAAATGACACCAGGGCAAGTTCATATACATGAGAAAATGGTTGAAAAAATTAAACATAGATGGTGTAAATGTGTTTAAGTTTATTTTTATATCTTATTATAATTTGTCTTTTTATTTGATGTACGGTAATTTTTTTTTAATTATTAATGTTATTCCATGTTAGCAATTTATGGATTTAAATTTTATAAAAATTTAATTATATATAATGTAAAATATAAAGGAGAGATAAGAAATATATATAATGAAAAAGTTTGAGACCCATAAAGAAGTTGTTGAGAGGTTTTTTGATAATGGCTTGGTGTAGATGTGTTTAAGTTTTTTGATAGTTGAGCGTCAAAACGTGGCGCTGATGTGGCATCGAGCGAGCTTTTGGAGAGCTCCTATGACTGCGGATGCTCTTAAGGAGCTCCTATTGTCTCATTAACAGCCAACCTTGAACATCCTATTATGTTTCTAGTATGTTCAGTATGGCAAAAATGACCATAGTTACCTAAAGTCTGTCTACCTCAACATCCACATTGGCCTTATGTTTGAGATGAACTGCCAAGATAATTTATTGCTTAGATTAGCAACTTACTGATTATTGTTGATAAATTAAAGGAGATTCCATACTTTGGTACATTGAAGATCACATTATTTCAATGCTGTAACAAACAAAAGTTTAGTTGTTTTAGTTCAAATATTTGAGTTTCATCCTTCACCCATATATTATTTCTCTTTAATTCCTAATAAATGTATTAAGATTCTATGAATCATTCTGATAAAAATTCTGCTTTTGTAGGTAGGCATAAAAAACAAAACTACTGATATACAATCAAAGTTGACAAGTGTTATTCTTGTTGACGCGGACAAGAACCAGGTTACTTTCAAGCTCAGTATGTCTGTTGAATCATGCATAACCTTTTTTTTTTTTAAAAAAAAAATGCAAAATGTTGATCATATATATGCATCTCTTTCCAGATGTCAAGTTAGTTCAGTTTCCCCTTGTTTTCCTTCTATTTAGTGTGCGGATCTTCTCCCTTGATTAATAGAATGAGTTCTATTGACAGTTGTAATAAGCTGTACATTTTTTAATATTCGTCCATTTGTTTATAGAATTTTATTATTGAAAAAACTTATGAATCATTCAGCCATAATAATCTTTAGCTGCTCGTAGCTTAGAATTTTATTATTGAAAAAACTTATGAATCATTCAGCCATAATAATCTTTTAGCTGCTCCTAGCTATATTTCAACGAGTTTCTTACTTCCAATTAGAACCTGGTAGCAACACTGATGTTGGTACTGTAATATTTCTATAGTATTAAATCATCAATGTATCATATTGGATAAACTTCATCCCTGCAATTTCTTAGTTACCAATGCAGCAGCATATTTCATCACTATTTGGTTTCCTATGCTGGTTGTGGAGTCCATCTCTAAGACTGCAGAGTTAGTCGATTCCAAAATGGTCAGGTCTTGGTTAAGGTTGTGCTTAAGCACAATAACAAGCAGACTAAACAGAAAACTAAAAGAGGGAAGTAAGAAGAAATCAAGATAAGAAAATGAAGACCCAACATCACTTAGATGAGAAATTGCAAATATTACCTTTTTTTCCTCTGGCGTTTAATACTCTTAACCTAACAAACAAGGATGATCTTACAGTAATTCACTTTGCTATCTTTTCTCTGTCATGGATCCTCTTCCTAACCACCATCATTTTTTTTTCTTTCACTTAGCTTACTCTTCTTGGATGCTATAATCAGCTAAAAGGTTATATAAGACAGCCTTTATTGTGTTTTGTCAATTCTAAGCCAATCACCTAAATCTATACGGTTTTGGATACTATGTCAACATAAATCAGTGGTACTAGGGTCAGCTGATACAATAAACTAATTTTGTGGTAGACATGGATTTGATATTTGGTTGAGATTCTCCTTCTGGAATTGAACTTCAATAAAGTGATTGTCCATGTTTTCTCTCTCAAAATAGATGTAATTATAGACTTCCATAGAGTTCGATGGAGGGACAATATCTATGTAGCTGACCCCAAGTTGTTGGAACTAATGTGCTTGCGGATGTTGATGTGTAAAATATATGTAATATACATGTAATGTGAGACCTAGCATTTGCAGTCACTAAAACTCTTCAGTCCTCACATAATAATTTCACAGGCCAATTAAATGTAACCCTGACTGGGATTTTTAGAGGTCATTGCTGTAGTGTATGTTAATTTCACCTTATCTATTGGTATTTTTTTCTGAATAAAATCCAGCATTCACTGTGAGTGTTTACTTGTTTGTCATAGTCCATCTGTTGGTATTTTTTGTTAGACACCTTTTACTCTTCTTGATCCTTTAGATATTTAATCATGTAGGTTAGGTCATCCTGGATGCCCCAACTGCCACAGAAGAAAGAACTTTTCTCATCACTAAGTCCTTACCATGCAAAGCTTGTTGGTGAAAGTTATTTGGCCCGTAGAAGACCTGTGTATGAGTGCACAGATGTCCAGGTAACTACTTCTCGAGCATGGCTGTTGTTACTATTGAATGACAGTGAAGAAAATTTCACTATGGGTAAATTTACGTGATGTAGATCTATTTCCATAAGTTGCCCGTCTACTGGAAATGGAATATTGCAATAAATGATAAACTCACATACTTCATAGTAGATTTTTCTTGTTCTTATTACTTAAAAGTTGTGTAGATTTTCCTTGATATACTAAAACACATGCTGTGCACACTATTGAATTGCATAAGAACTATCTGGTAATCATATGCAACTTAGTTGAATCTTGATTTGTACATAAATTTCTTATCTGACATATATATCTAGATGTATATAAATAAATTATCTTAATTTACACTATAATTTTTTATGAAATTATTAGGTTTATTAAACTTTCTTGCTCATCTTCACAGATTGAAGCTGCTAAAGGTTTCTTGGCAGTTATTAGGTCATATCTTGATTCATTTTGCTCGAACCTACGATCCCACACAATAACAAATGTTCAATCAAACAATGACAAGGTTTGCTCTCTGAATTTGACAATGTGCTCATCTCCAATGTTGTTATTTCATTGTATTCCAACTATGTTTTTTAGTATGACCATGATCTCTGTAATTGTCTTAAAATCAGAAGCCCTGACCAGGTCTCCTAAAGATTCATGTGAACCTCCATTCGAAGTGGAAACAACTGCTGTGACAAAGAAAATCATATACATAATACTATAATACTACCAAGATAAATCAATCTTATTAGTTAGATTACCTATAACATGGCTTGTTAACTTTCTGCTTTGTGCTTATCTACAGGTTTCAGTGCTGTTGAAAGATAGTTATATTGATTCGTTTCCATATCGTGACAGACCCTTTATGAAGGTACAATTCATTGCATTCTCATCGTCTTCTAGCCATTTGCTGTTGTCTATTGAATCAACTAATTTGCTCGCTGAACTCGTTTTTATGTATCCGAGTTGTGAGTGAAATCGGTTTTATTATTTTTTTTTAGGTTGGTCCTTTCTTTATGACCACGGGTCTGTAACCAGTAACCACAAGTAAAATGTGGTCAGTTGTCTTTGGTCCAATAATTAGAGCACATTAATTTGGGTGGATTTAAGTAGTTGATTTGTCAAAAACAGTAAAATTTGACCTTGGCATGGGAACTTGTTCAGTGCTTGATTGCTCCGACATACATTAAGAAATTCATGACCACATCAAGATTAATCAGTCTTGGAAAGTAAAATTGTTTCAATGGTAATTCTTTTTATATTTTTAATATAATCTCTTGATGACAATATATTTGTTCTTGATTTTTTTTTTTTCACATATTGGATTGACAACTATTAGAATTGGAACTTATACAATCCTTCATTGAGTTTCAAGATCAGTCGCAGACTGTCTTGGAAAACCAAATTGTTCAAATGTTAAAAGTTCGGATTATACATTTTGTGTAATCTATTGATGATTATATGTCTGTTCATATTTTTTTTGTCACATGTTGAATTGACAAGTTGTTCTATGATCAGTCACATATTTGTTCTTCCTTGCATCCACAAAACATTAAACATTAAGAATTCATGACCTCACGCTCAAGATCAATCACCTCCGTCCTGACAAGTCAAATTGTTCAAATGTTTAAATAATCTATTGATGATTATATATTTGTTCTTATTAGTTTTTTCACCTGTTGGAACAGCTTTTTGTGGATACACAGCTTTTCTCAGTACATACAGACCTTGTTCTCGCATTCTACCAAAAGGATTAAGATAACGCTGGAGATTTGGCGGTTGAGACCGAAAGAAAAAGGAAGCAAATATAGTCGAGGAATTCATGTAATTTTTTCCATGTCTTTTCTTGTAATATCAACGGGGTAATCCTCATCTAAAACATCATGCTCCCATCTGTTATAATCGTATAATGTTATCAATGCCCAATAATTAAGTAGAATTTATCTACATTTATGGAATTGATGTATTTGTTTGCACTGGTTGCCTGTTTCATTCTTTACACATAGGAGTTTTACTCTATTGTATCAGAGAGAAAAAGATATTGTGAACAAGTAACCACAATTCACAGCTCGAATAGCCTATTCATTTCATTTTGCTAGTTCATAATATATAATATAATGGAATGAAAAGGAACAACTATTCATAATGAATCATAACTGCATAGGAATTGATATCTTAATTTCATTTCCGTAATCAAACATAAAAACACTAAAAAATTAAACAATAAAATAGATATTCATACAAACCAAGCACACCACAAAAGCGAGAAAGCATCTATAGCACAATTTTGAATGCCAAACTAGGCAAAACAATTGGTCAGTTTTCAATTCAAAATTCAACTAAGAAATATTCATGAAATGCTTGCTTTGCGAGACCAGAATGAGTTCCAAGTTTCCATGTACAAAAGATCATGTCGAACCTTCACAAACACATTATTTGTTGTAAATGCTGGCGTGATGTATTTAACTATCAAAGAGTGGTGTTAATTATACAACAGTCTAGTTAGTTTAGATGCAATCTTCATTTTTTTTTTAAAAAAAAAAACTATATAAGCAGATGCAGTCACTCAAGCATACATAAAATGTCCTCTGCTTTTCTGTTTTCTATGTATAAACATTCTTCAGCATGTTTAATAAAAAAAAAGCAGTTATACCTCAATTTCTTTCTTGTTTTTGGCCCCATTGTCTCTCAAAAAATGGTTTGTGAGGGCAGATTCTGAGAATGGAGAGATATAATCATATTCACTTAAATGTAACTAAATTTACACTTCTTGTCTTTTTGGCTCCTTTGTCTCTCAAAAACTGGGTTAGTGAGTGCAAACTTTGCGGGAGGGAGATGAGGTATAATCATATTCAGTTAAAGTTTTGTAAATTTATACCTCCTATCATCTTGAACAATTTGTCTGCATCTCTCTGGACTTCCTCAGCCACCTCCAAACCCTATCAGGAGTTTCACTCCTAAGTAAGATCTGACCAGCCTGAAGTAGTAGTGGTTGAAGTTAATAAGCTGAGGAAGGTCTAATTGTAAAGCAAACAAGGAAATTAAGTTTTAAAACTTTTAGATTTATGAAGTGTTTATTCTGGTAAGATCTATTCTGCAGTTCTCTAATTTTTTTTTAAAAAAAGTATTTAAGCTGGTAATTGTTTAATTCTTGGGATATTAAGTAGTTTTAGTATGTTTTAATTTAGAAGGTAAAATAGTTTCAGTAGAAGTCTTAAATAGTTCATTTCTTTGTATGATATAGTCATCCTTTCGTGCTGTGTCAATTTCATCCCAATTCTCCGTGATCTTGTTTTGATTTTGGTACTGCATCACAATGTTTGAAAGTTGTTGTCCATTAAATCATACCTTGTCGGGGTGACGCTTCTTTTTGTCCGCTACAGAGTTTGATGGTTCAATTCCCCTATATTTAGGACTGACAATGAATGTTGGATATATATGAGTGGAGTAGAGGTGGAAGAGACATGAGCTTTCATTGTAAATAGGACATTAGTCTCACATTAAAAGTTCTAAAATATATTGATTCATATGCATTAATAATGTGAATAAATATATAAGGAGAGACTTTCTTTCATGTGTAGATGTGTAAGAGTACAAATCCAGAATTTAGATTGTATTAATATTGTCATTTGATCTTGAGCTCCTATATAAGGAGGCGCTGTGCGTAGGTTCCATGAATTTCATTCCCAGCATTAAGCACTATGTATATCACTAGTAACGTGGCAGCTATAAATATCAGAATAGTGGAGGGGAGTCTGCGGAGATCATTAGATGCTTGTTCGTAGTCTTTGATCCTCTCATATAAGGCAGCCCTTTTAGAAAGTGCCTGTTTTGCAACAACAAATACAACAAATCAGCAGATAGAACAAAAGTTCAAATAATTGTTCGTTAAGCATTAATCTGATACCGTTACTCACAACATTTGAGTTCATGTTACATGATTGCATCTAACACTAACATAAACAAGCTATATGGTCTAGTCTGGCCATTGATCTCACCAAAGAGGACTAGCCAGTATTTGCATATTGTTTAGAGCGTGACATTTAAAACAATCCTGAAAACATATCCCTTGAATAGGGGTTCAAGGAGCTGCTGCCAAGTGACTATGGGCATTCCTTCGGTCACTCGAGAAATCTTGATGAGTACCTTCTTCCAAAGGCTCACAGATAGAAACTTCTTCCGGTCCTTGATCAAGAAGCCTAGGAACTTCGACCATCTATTTGGAAGAGGGACCAAGTATATTAATGCGGAGGAGGCTCAGTCCGCTAGAAAAAGGAGGTAGTAGCGCCCGCTTCAGTCCCTGCCCTCGTTGAGCCCCTCTCCCGCCTCCGGCGAACAAAGGATCCCAATCGAGACCCCAATTGTACCAACACAAGTAGAGGCGACCTAACGCTGTTCAATATATAAAGGCCGAGCGAACATCGTTCGTCGAGCCTCACAGATGGAACACGCCATTCTGTACGTACCATTGGTCAGGGACCCATAACACTGAGGATTGTTATCACAATAAGAAAGAGATGTGCTATCTTGCTAGTGCTTGCTGTCTCCCGACAATCGATTGTTACCCGCGACCGAACAAACCACCCAGAAGGAACCAACGAGGTGTTGAGTGGCATCAGCAAGCGCCCCAACAATGAGACAACAGGGCCCTGGCCCCGACCGAGTTGAACAGAGGCTTCCCCTGACTCTTGCAAGAGGAAAACTGCAGCAACACTGCTTGGGGAGATATTGGTATGATAGCAGGCGGGCCAACCGATGAAGATTCCAACTGGGCTCGAAAGTTGCATGCTCACGGACTGAAAATCCACGTGGTCGGGTGTAGTTATGAACAAGTGTAAAAGCCCAAAATCAGCTTTGGGCTCAAGGACTTAGAGGGAGTGGAAGTACCTCATGACGATACTTTAATCAGTAAGATTGCTATAGCTAATTATAACATACATTATACTTTTGTTGATGCAGACATCGCGGTCAACATTATTTTCAAGAAGGCATTCAAGCAGTTGCAAATAGAGAAGAGTGAGTTTCAACCCATGATAACGCTCTTGTAGGGATTCACTAGCAACGAAGTTCATCCGCTCGAACAGATTAAGCTAGTCATATCCTTGGGGGAGGAGCCCTTAATGAGGACTCGCCGATTAACCTTCATCTGTTGGTTGCTACTCGGAAAATCTAGAGGTTCCACTGTACAAAAATTTTGTACAAAGGTCTGAACCTTTTCCTAGCTACCATGTGTTCTTTTAAATTAAATTTTGGATCGCCTGCGGAACTTAACACGTTTGATCCAAAACTTAATCTATTTGTTCTTTTAGGTTTTGACTTGGATCTCCTGCGGAACTTAACACGTTCAGCCCAAATCACCTTAAGTTATTAATTCCACTAAATATTAATTTCCATAATTGGTTCCCAGTACTGACGTGGCGAGGCACTTGACCTTCTTGGATATGGGAGCAACCACCACCGACTAGACAAAACCTTTTATAGAACATAAATTCGGTATTATTTCCAAAAATAACTAGTATGATGCGGAAGGGAAAAATTACTAGTTATACCTTTTAGAAAAACCTCTTGATCTTCTACCGTATTCCTCTTCTAACCTCGGACGTTGTGTGGGCAACGATCTTCCGAGATGAGAAACCACCAAAGCACCTTCTTCTCCTCCTAGCTAGGTTCGGCCAAAACAAAAGAGCTTCACCAAGGATGAAGGAAAAACACCAACCAAGTGTTGGGGTTGCAAGGTTGCAAACATAGTCCCATATTGGAAACACATGGGAAAGATCATGGGTTTATAAGAGAAAAGATATCTCCATTAGCATGAGGCCTTTTGGGGAGAGCTCAAGAGCAAAGCCATGAGGGTCTAGGCCCAAAGTGGACAATATCATGCTATTGTGGAGATATCTAAATTCTTTTCGATCCTCTCAATTGGTATCAGAGCCCGGACTGCCAGAAGGTTTAACCGCCAACTGTGCACAAAGAGCTATGGTCTGATTGAGCCATGTGGGTACAATATTGACCTCGAACAAAGAAAGTGGGGCATCCTATGTTCGGATCAAGAGGACCAGACACCAGGCAGGAAGTCCTAGTAGGTCGGGTGGACCGAGGGGCAGGAAGACCTGGTGGGTCGAGGATCGAACGTAGGAAGCCTATGGTCCTTTGTTTGAGGGGGGGGATTGTTGGGGTTGCAAGGTTGCAAACATAGTCCCATATTGGAAACACATGGGAAAGATCATGGGTTTATAAGAGAAAAGATATCTCCATTAGCATGAGGCCTTTTGGGGAGAGCCCAAGAGCAAAGCCATGAGGGTGTAGGCCCAAAGTGGACAATATCATGCTATTGTGGAGATATCTAAATTCTTTTCGATCCTCTCACCAAGTTCCAAGGGATGCAAGCTTTCTCTCCTTCTTCTTCTTCTTCTCCAAGTAGTATCCGACCACCACAAGAGCTCCAAGCCAAGGAGAGTTTCGGCCACCACAAAGAGGAAGAGGGGAAGAGAGGATAGCCGGCCACACCAAAGAATAAGAGAGGGAGAAAAATAATAGAGGTTGTACTTTCTGAAGGCACCCCAACCCCCTCTTTTATATTCCTTAGCCTTGGTAAATTAGGAAATTTAATTACAATAAAATTTCCTTAATTTTCCTTGACATGAATTAATTGAGAAAAATAAAATAAAATTTCCCAATTAAACTTATAATGGCCGGCCACATCATAGAGAGACAAATTAGACAAGTTTCAATCAACAAATTAAAACTTCCTAATTTGTTTCCAGAAATTTTAAAAATAAAATTTCTCTTCAAAAATCCCTTCATGGTTGATAAAAAGAAATTTCTATAATTTTAATTTTTTAACATGTGAATAATTTTCAAAGAGAAAATAAAATATCTTTCCAATCTACAAATAAGGAAAGAGATCTAATCTCTTTCTTTAATCTTTTGTAGATCCTTTTAAGAGAGATATTTTAATTTTAATTCTCTATAATAAATTATATCTTCCACATAATAAAAATTAAAATTAAAATTCTTTTTAATTTCATTATGGCCGGCCCCCTCTAGCTTGGGTTCAAGCTAGGGCCGACCACCCATAAACCAAGCTTAGGCCGGCCCTAGCTTGATTCCTAAGCTAGCTTGGCCGACCCTCTTTATGTGGGTATAGAAGGTGGGTATAATACTCTATAAATAAGAGGCTATGATAGGGACCAAGAGGAGGAATTGGTTTTGGTCTCCCGATAAAATTAAGCATCCTGTGTTCGCCCCGAACACACAACTTAATTTTATCAATAATAATTCATTCCACTAGAGAACTATTATTGAACTACCGCACCAATCCCAAATTACATTTTTGGGCTCCTTCTTATTATGAGTGTGTTAGTCTCCCTGTGTTTAAGATATCGAATGTCCACTAATTAAGTGAGTTACTGACAACTCATTTAATTAATATCTTAGTCCAAGAGTAATACCACTCAACCTCATCATCATGTCGGACTAAGTCCACCTGCAGGGTTTAGCATGACAATCCTTATGAGCTCCTTTTGGGGACATTATTAACCTAGTATTTCTAGGACACAGTTTCCTTCTATAATCAACAACACACACTATAAGTGATATCATTTCCCAACTTATCGGGCTTATTGATTCATCGAACTAAATCTCACCCATTGATAAATTAAAGAAATAAATATCAAATATATGTGCTTGTTATTATATTGGGCTTAAGAGCACACACTTCCATAATAACTGAGGTCTTTGTTCCTTTATAAAGTCATTATAAAAGAAACGACCTCAAATGGTCCTACTCAATACACTCTGAGTGTACTAGAGTAATTATATAGTCAAGATAAACTAATACCTAATTACACTACGACCTTCTAATGGTTTGTTCCTTTCCATTTTGGTCGTGAGCTACTGTTTATAATTTATAAGGTACTGATAACATCATCTTCTGCATGTGACACCACATACTATGTTATCTACAATATAAATTAATTGAACAACTATAAACAAATGTAGATAAATTGACCAAATGTGATTCTTTATTCAAAATAAATGTTTACAAAAGCTTAGGCTTTCAGTATACACTCCAACAATCTCCCACTTATACTAATGACTAAGCTGCCATATCTTCTACCATACATCTGATTCCCATTCCCTCCACATGCCGATCGAAAGCTTTCGCCGGAAGGGCCTTAGTGAAAGGATCTGCCAGGTTATCCGATCTTGGCGATGACAACTTCTCCTCGCTTCACGATATCTCGTATCAGGTGGTACTTGCGCTCTATATGTTTACTTGCCTTATGAGCTCGTGGTTCCTTCGAGTTTGCAACCGCTATTATCACAATAAATTGTGATGATTTTGGGCAAACCAGAATCACATCTAAGTCCATTAGAAAGTTCCGAGCCATACCTGCTTCTTTAGCCGCCTTAGAGGTTGCTACATACTCATTTCCATGGTTGAGTCCGAAACGCATTAACACTCCTCCATGAAATGGCTCCACCTCCTAAAGTAAACACATAGCGATGTAGACCTCCGTTGTCCCTATCGATTGGAAATCAATCGTGTAACCCAGGGAGCAAATCGCGCTTGGTAGACTAGCATATAATCTCTAGTCCTTCTCGGGTATTTTAATATATGCTTTACCGCATCCAATGTCCTTGTCCAGGTTACTTTGATATCTGCTACCATGACAAAGCAGATATCGGGTCTCGTATATAGCATTGCATACATAAGGCTTCCTACAACCAAGCATAAGGAACCGCTTTCATGTCTTCTATCTCCTTTGATGTCTTGGAGACATCTCTTTAGATAGAGCTATTTCATGCCTAAAAAGAAACCTTTCTTGGAATCCTGCTAAAACGAGCAAGGATGTATCTATATATGAAGCTTGGGAGAGACACAACATTCTTTTCTTGCGATCCCTTATAACTTTGATCCCAAGAATGTGTGCACAATCTCCTAAGTCCTTCATATCAAATTGTTTGGACAACCATACCCTTACGTCCGATAATACCTTGACATTGTTGCCAATTAACAAAATATTATCTACGTATAGTACAAGAAATACCACCACGTTTCACTTCTTGTATACAAGACTCATCCGGACGAATAAATCCACTGGATTACTTCATTAAACCGGATGTTCCAAGACCTTGAAGCTTGCTTCAGTCCATAAATGGACCGATTGAGCTTGCACACTAGATGCTCTTTGCCTTTTTCAATAAATTCTTCTGGTTGCTTCATATGAATGTTCTCTTCAAAACTTCCATTAAGGAAAGCTGTCTTGACATCCATTTGCCAAATCTCATAATCCATATGAGCAGCAATGGATAAGAGTATGCGGATAGACTTAAGCATGACTACTGGTGAAAAAGTCTCCTCATAATCGATTCCCTCTTTTTGAGTGTATCCTTTCGCAACAAGCCTAGCTTTGAAGGTTTCTACCTTCCCGTCTGTCCCTCTTTTCCTTTTGTAGATCCACTTGAATCCAACGACTTTTACACCATCAGGTGGTTCTACAAGCTCCCAGACCTTATTAGAGTACATAGACTCTATTTATGAATTCATCGCCTTTAGCCAAGATGCTGCATCTATATCTTGGAGTGCTTCGTCATATGTCCAGGGATCAGGTTCATGTTTACCCGGGATCAAGTCCGAAGACTCTCCCAAAAACATGAATCTCTCAGGCTGCCTTACAACCCTCCCACTACGACGAGGCACTGTCTGTGGTTGTGTATCATGTGTGACACGTGTTGCAGTTTCTTATGGTACTTCATCTTGTACTGTTGGTACTAAAGTAGACATGCCCTCTCTTAGTTCTTCTAAAACAACTTTACTACTGGACTTGTGATCCATTATATAGTCTTCTTCTAAAAATTGGGCATTGGTGCTAATAATGACCTTCTGGTCTTTAGGACTATAAAATAAACCTCCTTTCGTTCCTTTGTGATATCCCACAAACACGCGAACTTCTGTACGAGATTCTAACTTATCAGCATCTGATTTCAGCACATGTGCTGGACTACCCCAAATCCGAATATGTCTTAGACTGGGTTTTCGCCCATTCCACAATTCTGTGGGAGTAGAAGAAACTGATTTAGAAGGTACTAAGTTCAGAACGTATACTGTTGTTTCCAGAGCATATCCCCAAAACGAATTTGGTAATTCTGAATAACTCATCATCGATCTGACCATCTCCATAAGAGTCATATTCCTTCGTTCTGCCACACCATTCTGTTGGGGGACAGTTGGGATTGAATCCCGGCCTTTGATAAGTAATTCCTAAACTCTCCTAAGAGGTATTCGCCACCACGATCAGACCGTAGTGTCTTGATACTTTTACCTAGTCGTTTCTCCACATCAGCCTTGTACTCTTTGAACTTATCAAAGCACTCGGACTTGTGGCGCATTAGGTAAATGTATCCATATCTTGAATAATCGTCTATGAAAGAGACAAAATATTCAAAACCTCCTCTTGCCTGGACAGACATAGGACCACACAAATCAGAGTGAACCAATTCTAACACTTCTTTGGCTCTATACCCCTTGGCCTTAAAAGGCCTCTTGGTCATTTTACCTTCTAAGCAAGATTCACAAGTTGGAAAATTTTCCAACTCTAATGAACCCAAAAGTCCATCGGCCATAAGCCTCTGAATCCTACTTAAGTTAATATGACCAAGCCTTAGATGCCAAAGATATGCTTGGTTCATTTCCGAAGGTTCTTTTCTCTTATTTGAGTTAGAAGATGAGTTATAAATTTCCATGTTTTGCTTTGTGGGAGAAATTGGATTTAAAATATATAAATTGCCAACTAATGTACCAGAACAGATAATTACTTTATTTCTCTTAATAACTACATCGTTACTAAAAGAAACTGAATATCCATCTAAAAACAGTTTAGAAACTGAAATTAAATTCTTTCTAAAACTGGGTACATAAAGACAATTTCTTAAAACCAAATTTCTATTTCTAAAAGATAAGTAGACGTCTCCCACTGCAACAGCTGCCACCTTAGTAGCATTGCCCATGTAGACGGTAATCTCTCCTTCAGATAGTCGTCGGGTTTCCTGGAACCCCTGTAAGGAATTGCAGACATGATCAGTGGCTCCTGTATCTACACACCAGGTGCTGGTAGATAACACCGCTAAACATGTTTCAACAACTAGAGCATGAGATATACCTTTGTTTTGGTTCCTACGAGGATAGTCCCCTGACTGCTTGCGGATGAAGCACTTGCCCTTCGTCTTCTTAAATCCCGTACTCCGAGATTTATTCACTTTCTTTGTTGAGCCGACTTGTTTCTTCTTCTTCTCCTCTCGGTTTAGAAGTAGAACCATTTTCGATAGTGAATTTGAGAATTGTGACGAAATAATCCTTCTGCTGTCAGTAGCTCCGCTAATGAATATATCCTCTTATTCATATTATAGTTCAGGCGGAACTGCTCAAAACTTCTAGGTAGCGTTTGGAGGATCATATCGATCTGGGTTTCCCCATCAATTTCTCCTCCAAGGATCTGTATTTCGTTCAGATAAGCCATCATCTTTAATGATCCCTCACAGGAGTACCCTCTTGCATGGTGGCTGTCATTATCTTTCTCATGGCTTCTTGCCTAGAAGCCCTATCGATGACGAAGAGTTCCTTGAGATTATATCATAAATCGTTGGTAAATCTTGATGCTGATGTTGCAATACATTTGACATTGAAGCCAAAATGTAACACCGCGCCATCTCATCTGCTTTTACCCATTTCCTATGATATTCAATCTCCTCTTGGGTAGATTCACCAGTGGGTGCTTCAGGGCAAGGCTCAGTCAGTACAAATTTATAGCTTTCAGCAGTAAAAACAATATCCAGGTTCCTTTTCCAATCTATGTAATTAGGTCCAGTAAGTCTATTCTGTTGAAGTATGATGGACAGTGGGTTGAAAGTCATCCTAAGAATCAAAAATAACTTTTGGTCAGAACTCTAAATTTAGAATAATATTGATTCCTCAAAAAATACTATTTTAAATTAACCAACACCTCAAAACACCGTGAATATTGTATGCCACGATAGTGTGGACGTATACAAATTCAGCATTTGTAAAAGGAGGGTTTAACCCATTAATTTTATTATTTTATCAACCTAACTTTTTGACAAATAAAATTAATAGTTGGTATCCTTTGGTCACACAAATAATAGCAGTGACTCCGATGGGGAGGATACTATTAGATGTGTCTAAGTGTATACCATTACTTGACACTAAGTCCATTAATAAGATTATGCCCCTTCCGATGGGGAAGATCACACACTCTTAATTAACTTCCTATAGTCATCCAAAATGGAAGTCTGTTCTAGTGATCCACAAACAAGCTCATCCGATATGGAGGAAGGCACTCAGAGCCAACGCGCAAGCTTGTTTGCATCACTTACAAACCAGTAATGGAGACCATGAGATTTATTTAAAAATCCCTCTCCCACTTAGTTATTTATAAATGAGGAATTTTAACTATGCTAGCTTACTAAACATGTATACTAACATGCACATACAACACAATATAAAAGCAATAAATAGAAAAATCTAATTTTCAACTATTATGACTTTTATCTATAGTTGTCCTTCGTGTGTTGTCATCCCAAGCTGCTGCCATATTTGGCCACCGCCACCGGGTCTAGCTGTCGCATCCATCTTGCTCCTTGTTCCTTCGAAGGTTCCACGCTTTGCAAGATTCGATCCGCGACATAAATAGAATTTTACATTTTTGATCCTATATTCCATAAAAGAAATGTACATGTATCTAGATCAAAAATAAAATCCTAATAAAACTAAATACAGCTCCTGCTGTATTTTATAATACAATCATGCACACACATATAAATGCCCTTGACATGTCCAAGGGTCCAATCACATAATAACTAAAAGCCATAATAGTTGGATCCTGCATCCACAAAGTTAGCACATCCTACTATTAACCTGCCTAAATTATGTATGACATGTGCATAATTAAACTAATACCAAATACACAGAGGCAAAACCCTAGCTCTGATACCAATTGTTGGTTGCTACTCGGAAAACCTAGAGGTTCCACTGTACAAAAATTTTGTACAAAGGTCTGAACCTTTTCCTAGCTACCATGTGTTCTTTTAAATTAAATTTTGGATCGCCTGCGGAACTTAACACGTTTGATCCAAAACTTAATCTATTTGTTCTTTTAGGTTTTGACTTGGATCTCCTGTGGAACTTAACACGTTCGACCCAAATCACCTTAAGTTATTAATTCCATTAAATATTAATTTTCATAATTGGTTCCCAGTACTGACGTGGCGAGGTACCTGGCCTTCTTGGATATGGGAGCAACCACCACCGACTAGACAAAACCTTTTATAGAAAGCTAATATTTAATTTCCTAAAATAACTTTAGGTTAACCGAAAGGAACAATCAAATCACAAGGAAAAGAAATAAACATAAGAACACTACATCGAAAATAAATTCGAAATACTAGAATCGTAAGCCTCTTGTATTTGGTATTGTTTCCAAAAATAACTAGTATGATGCGGAAGGAAAAAATTAATAGTTATACCTTTTAGAAAAACCTCTTGATCTTCTACCGTATTCCTCTTCTAACCTCGGACGTTGTGTGGGAAACGATCTTCCGAGATGAGAAACCACCAAAGCACCTTCTTCTCCTCCTAGCTAGGTTCGGCCAAAACAAAAGAGCTTCACCAAGGATGAAGGAAAAACACCAACCAAGTTCCAAGGGATGCAAGTTTTCTCTCCTTCTTCTTCTTCTTCTCCAAGTAGTATCCGACCACCACAAGAGCTCCAAGCCAAGGAGAGTTTCGGCCACCACAAAGAGGAAGAGGGGAAGAGAGGATAGCCGGCCACACCAAAGAATAAGAGAGGGAGAAAAATAATAGAGGTTGTACTTTCTGAAGGCACCCCAACCCCCTCTTTTATATTCCTTAGCCTTGGTAAATTAGGAAATTTAATTACAATAAAATTTCTTTAATTTTCCTTGACATGAATTAATTGAGAAAAATAAAATAAATTTTCCCAATTAAACTTATAATGGCCGGCCACATCATAGAGAGACAAATTAGACAAGTTTCAATCAACAAATTAAAACTTCCTAATTTGTTTTCGGAAATTTTAAAAATAAAATTTCTCTTCAAAAATCTCTTCATGGTTGATAAAAAGAAATTTCTATAATTTTAATTTTTTAACATGTGAATAATTTTCAAAGAGAAAATAAAATATCTTTCCAATCTACAAATAAGGAAAGAGATCTAATCTCTTTCTTTAATCTTTTGTAGATCCTTTTAAGAGAGATATTTTAATTTTAATTCTCTTTAATAAATTATTTCTTCAACATAATAAAAATTAAAATTAAAATTCATTTTAATTTCATTATGCCCGACCCCCTCTAGCTTGGGTTCAAGTAGGGCCGACCACCCATAAACCAAGCTTAGGCCGGCCCTAGCTTGATTCTCAAGCTAGCTTAGCCGGCCCTCTTTAGGTGGGTATAGAAGGTGGGTATAGTACTCTATAAATAAGAGGCTACGATAGGGACCAAGAGGAGGAATTGGTTTTGGTCTCCCGATAAAATTAAGCATCCCGTGTTCGCCTTGAACACACAACTTAATTTTATCAATAATAATTCATTCCACTAGAGAACTATTATTGAACTACCGCACAAATCCCAAATTACATTTTTGGGCTCCTTCTTATTATGAGTGTGTTAGTCTTCCTGTGTTTAAGATATCGAATGTCCACTAATTAAGTGAGTTACTGACAACTCATTTAATTAATATCTTAGTCCAAGAGTAGTACCACTCAACCTCATCATCATGTCGGACTAAGTCCACCTGCAGGGTTTAACATGACAATCCTTATGAGCTCCTCTTGGGGACATTATCAACCTAGTATCTCTAGGACACAGTTTTCCTTCTATAATCAACAACACACACTATAAGTGATATCATTTCCCAACTTATCGGGCTTATTGATTCATCGAACTAAATCTCACCCATTGATAAATTAAAGAAATAAATATCAAATATATGTGCTTGCTATTATATTGGGATTAAGAGCACACACTTCCATAATAACTGAGGTCTTTGTTCCTTTATAAAGTCAGTATAAAAGAAACGACCTCAAATGGTCCTACTCAATACACTCTGAGTGTACTAGTGTAATTATATAGTCAAGATAAACTAATACCTAATTACACTACGACCTTCTAATGGTTTGTTCCTTTCCATTTTGGTCGTGAGCTACTGTTTATAATTTATAAGGTACTGATAACATCATCTTCTGCATGTGACACCACATACTATGTTATCTACAATATAAATTAATTGAACAACTATAAACAAATGTAGATAAATTGACCAAATGTGATTCTTTATTCAAAATAAATGTTTACAAAAGCTTAGGCTTTCATTATACACTCCAACATCATCATGGTAGACTCGCCCTCAGCTTACAATGTGATCTTAGGTCAACCGACCTTGAATGAATTTCAAGCGATCGTATCAACCTTTTACCAAAAGATCAAGTTTTCTATGGACAATCAGGCGGGGGAAGTAAAAGAAAACCAGTTGGTAGTACATAAGTGCTACGTGGATGTCGTCAAAATTGAAGCCCAAGTGACGCTAAAGATCTAGCAGATAGGGGTGAATGTCATACACGAAGCACCCCTAACCATAGTCTATGAATAAAAAGAGGAGGTCCAGATCCATCTTGATCGATCTGAGGTCATCACTCAGATAGCTGCTGATCTGACGTCCGAGCTCAAGGTCGACCTAATGAAGTGTATAATGCTCAACAATGATGTGCTCTCCTGGACACCTAAAGAAATTATGGGCATTTCACCCGAGGTCATATAGCACGTGTTGCATGTCTTCCCAGATGCACAACTAGTCAAGCAGAAGAAAAGAGACTTTGTAGTTGATCAAAATAGGGTCATCCGGGCGAAGGTGGACAAGTTGCTTGAGGCAGGGCATATCTGAGAAGTCCAGTTCCCAATATGGTTACCCAGCATGGTGTTGGTTTCTAAACCAGGGAATAAATGATGAGTCTATATCGATTTATAAGACTTAAATAAGGCATGCCTAAAGGACTATTATTCTTTGCCATGCATTGATCAACTTGTGGACTTGACAACCGAATGTGAATTAATATGCATGCTGAATGCATATTAGGGCCACCACCAAGTTGGGATGGCTAGAGGGGGTCAAGAGAAGGTTAGTTTCATCATAGCCGAAGGAATCTATTGTTATAATGTTATGTCGTTCGGACTAAAAAATATAGGTGTTACTTACCAACGGTTTATGAACAAAGTGTTTTGAATGTAGATCGGCCGCAACATGGAGGTGTATGTGGATGATATCCTAATCAAGTTCCTCTGGTTGGCATACTTCTGTGCTGATATTGATGAGACATGCCAAACATTGAGAAATATAGATTCAAATTCAACCCTCTCAAATGCCTATTCGGAGTTAATAGTGGGCAGTTCCTCGTCTACATAGTAACTAAACGAGAGATTGAAGCCAATCTGACCAAGGTGTAAGCTCTCTGAGACATGGCTCCATCGCACAACTTGAAGGAAGCTCAACAGCTGACCGGACAGATCACAACGCTCTTGCGGTTCATCTCAAGGTCATCCGATTAGAGTCTACCCTTCTTCAAGATACTTCGCCGAGCCACCAAATTTTAATGGGATGCTGAGTGTGACAAGGCATTTGAAGAGTTGAAAGATTATCTATCCACCCTTCCTGTACTCACCAAACTAGTAGTCGGCGAACCCTTATGGATGTACTTGTCGACTACTAAGAGTGTTGTGGGGTCAGTTTTAGTACAACAAGAGAGAAAGGAGCAACAACTAGTGTGTTTTTCAAGTCATTTATTAAAAGATACCGAGTGTCATTACACCACACTCGAAAAGTTAGCGTACATACTAGTCTTAACCCCTCAGAGGTTACACCCTTACTTTCTATGATATCCAATCATAGTGTTAACCAACAACACCCTGGGTGGGGTGTTCATCAACCCGAAAGCATCAGGAAGATTGATTAAGTGGACCACTTAGCTGAGTGAATATGACATATCGTATCAACCTCGTATAACCATCAAAGCTCAGGCCATAGTTGATTTTGTGACAGAGATACAAGGCCCTGAGCTAGAAGAAACATGAAAAATCTACATGGACAGGTCATCCACTTGGCAAGGTAGTGAGGTCGGAATTCTCATGATATCTCCCCAAGAAGATAGACTGCAGCTGCCCGTCTGGCTAGATTACCGAGCCAACAATAGCAAAGTGGAGTATGAGACATTGATAGTCGATCTGCAAACTACGAAGCATGTGGGAGCCACCCGAGTCCTAATCTATTTGGATTCTCAGTTAGATGCTCAACAACTTTTGGGCAATTTTTAGATTAACAATGAACGACTAAGGTTGTATGTGGGATCATTTGAAGAGTTGAAGGTAGGGATTCATGAAGTGATCAAACAAAAAATCCTCATTGCGAAAAACTAAAAGGTAGACGAGTTAGCAAAGTTGGATGGTTCTATAATCTCATGGACGCTAGATAGGTCAATGGAACAAACATTGTTGATTGCTCACATTGAAAGGAGGGTCGAGTTAGAACTACAGAGTGGCTGGAGAGCATTGTTAATTTCGATACTCTAGCAAGGAATTTTAACCTCCGATCGGGAACAAGCGCTTATGATTAAGAAAGGGTCGGTTGGTTTACAATAATTGGAGACAACTCGTATGAAAGGGCTTTCTCTCGCCCCTTACTCAAGTGCATCGGGCTGGACGATGTGCAATACATCTTACAAGAAGTTCATTAGGGTTCCTATGGAAGCCACCCGAGCGGTTGGTCAGTTGCTTGGAAGATTTTATTGACCGAGTATTTTTGGTCTACTCTGCAAGCTGACTCTACTTAGTTGGTAGCCACCTATTTATCATGTTAAAAGCACCAGAACATCCTGCACCATCCCATAGAATTGTTGAAGACCTCAATGGTCTCCTGTCTATTCATCAATCGGGATGGATATTGTAGGACCCTTTTCGATGGTACCTGGTCAAAGAAATTTTTTTTAGTGACCGTTGATTATTTCTCTAAATGGATGGAAGCTGAGACTCTTTCCAAGATAACCAAGCGGATAATCATCAAAATTTTATGGAAGAATATAGTATATATGCTGGTTCGAAATTCCTGATAAGCTCATCTCGGATAATGGAAGGCAGTTCCAGGGTCAAAAAAAAAAAAATCAAGGAGTGGTGTTTAAGTTATGAATCTTACAGACTTTCACCTCTATGACTTCTTCTCAAAGTAGCGGTCAAACAAAAGTCACAAACCAGGAGATTATAAAAGGAATCATAACTAACTTGGATTATGCTAGGGGAAGCTGGGTGGATGAGTTACTTAGTGTGCTATGGGTCTATCGCACTACGCTTCGAGAGGCCACATGTATAACTCCCTTTCAACTTATTTATTGGGGGGGGGGGGGGGGGGGAGTAATCATCCCAGTGGAAGTTGGCGTAAAGTTTGATCAGAGACAATTGTATGATGAAAACAATGTCGATCGACGCTAGATGGAGTTTGATCTGATAGAAGAGCTTAGAGATAAAGCTACCGCTCGGTTGGTGTCATATCACCAATAAATTAAGCAAAATTACAATTGGAGGGTCATCCCAAGGTTCTTTCAAGTAGGCGATCATTTGGAAGCGGATCAAGTCAGTTAAAGACATCAGCAAGCTAGAATCGTAATAGGGTGGACCATACAAGGTAACGTAGAGACTCGCCTCGGGATCCTATTATCTTCAAGATGCTAAAGGAAGAAACTTGGTGCGGTCGTGGAGTGTCAAATATTTGTAGCCTTATCGAACCTGAGAGTATTCCTGTAATGTGCTTCTAAATATTGTTGAATATTCACATTTAATGGAAATGCAAGCAAACTTAGCTCAAGAGCCCTAAATTCCAGACTCCCACGTCGCTCGACTGAGTTATAAGCGAGCTTGCTCTTGTGCCCATATTCCAGACTCTTGCTGTTAGAGTGTATACTAAAAGCCTAGCTTTTGGTATAAACATTTATCTAGAAATAAGAATCACATTGGTCAAATGTCTACATTTATGATAAATGTAGTTGTTCAATTAATTTATATTGTAGATAACATGGTGTGTGGTGTCACACACAGAGGATCATGTTATCAGTACCTTATAAATTATAAACAGTAGCTCACGACCATAATGGAAAGGAACAAACCATTGGAAGGTCGTAGTGTAATTAGGTATTAGTTTATCTTAACTATATAATTACACTAGTACACTGAGAGTGTATTGAGTAGGACCATTAGAGGTCGTTTCTTTTATACTGACTTTATAAAGAAACAAAGACCTCAGTTATTATGGAAGTGTGTGCTCTTAATCCTAATATAATAACAAGCACATATATTTGATATTTATTTCTTTAATTTATCAATGGGTGAGATTTAGTTCGATGAATCAATAAGCCCGATAAGTTGGGAAATGATATCACTTATAGTGTGTGTTGTTGATTATAGAAGGAAACTGTGTCCTAGTAATCTAGGTTGAGAATGTCCCCAAGAGGAGCTCATAAGGATTGTCATGTTAAACCCTGCAGGTGGACTTAGTCCGACATGACAATGAAATTGAGTGGTACTACTCTTGGAGCTAGATATTAATTAAGTGAGTTGTCAGTAACTTACTTAATTAGTGGATATTTGTTATCTTAAACACAGGGAGACTAACACACTCATAATAAGAAGGAGCCCAAAATGTAATTTGAGATTGGTGCGGTAGTTCAATAATAGTTCTTTAGTGGAATGAATTATTATTGATGAAATTAAGTTGTGTGTTCGGGGCGAACACGGGATGCTTAATTTCATCGGGAGACCAAAACCAATTCCTCCTCTCGGTCCCTATCGTAGCCTCTAGTATATAGAGATTTATACCCACCGCATACCCACCTTCTTACCCATCCAATGGGGTCGGCCAAGCTAGGGCCGGCCAAGACCAAGTGGATGAGCCATGTAGGTGGCCGGCCAAAGCATGGGTCCCAAGCTTAGGTGGCCGGCCACTAGAATATTTAAAAGGATTTTTATTAAAATTATTTCTTATGTGGATATCATATTTTTAAAAGAGAGTTTAAAAATTAAAAATTTCCTTTTATAGCTTTCTACAAAAGATTAAGAGAAGAGATTAATCTCTTTCCTTATTTGTAGTTTAAAAGGATGGTTTTAATTTTTGGTAAAAACTTTCCTTATTTGTAAATCATCTACATGTTTAAAAGAGAGTTTAAAATTTGAAATCTTTCCTTATTTGTTGATTAAAGGAGGATTTTAAATTTTAAGAAAACTTTCCTTTTTAATCATGTTCATGATTTAAAAGAAAGTTTAAAAATTAATAATTCTCTTTTATTAGTTTCTACAAAAGATTAAGAAAAGATTTGATATCTTTCCTTATTTGTAGATTAAGAGAGATTTTAATTTTTAGACAAAACTCTCTTCTTATCCACAAGTTTAAAAGAAAGACTTTAATTTATTAAATTTCCCCTTTATTTACAACCCCGCAGGGAAAAATTCCTTGAGAAATTTATATAAATTTCCAAAGCAAATTAGGAAGTTTTAATTCTTGTGTGAATTAAAATTTCCTTGATTAAAGGATTAAGGTGGCCGGCCATTACAAATAGAAAAGAAAATTTATTTTAAATAAATTTTCCTTTTAATGGCAAAAGAATTAAGGAAGTTTTATTAAATTTTCCTTATTTGCCAAGACCAAGGATTATAAAAGAGGGGGTAGAGGAGGCTTCAAGGTGAATGTCTCTATTTATTTTTCTCCCTCTTTTCTTCTTTGGGTGTGGCCGGCCCTTTCTTTTCTTTCCTCTCCTTTGTGTGGCCGAAACTTTCTCATGGTGGAGTTAGCTTTGGTGGCCGGATCTAAGAAGGAGAAGAAGGAGAGAAAAGAAGCCTCTTTTCTAGCATCCCTTGGAGCATGGTGGTGGTGGTCGAACCTCTTCATCCTAGAAGAAGTTTTGATGGCCGAAACTTGCAAGGAAGAAGAAGGTGCTTGGTGGTTCTCATCTCGGAAGATCGTTGCCCACACAATGTCCGAGGTTAGAAGAGGAATACGGTAGAAGATCAAGAGGTCTTTCTAAAAGGTATAACTAGTAATTTTTTCTTTCCGCATCATACTAGTTATTTTTGGAAATAATACTAAATACAAGAGGCATACGATTCTAGAGTTTCGAATTTGTTTTCGATATAGTGTTCTTTTGTTTTTCTTTCCCTTGTGATTTGATTGTTCTTTTCGGTTAACCTAAAGTTATTTTAGGAAATTAAATATTAGCTTTCCATAAAAGGTTTTGTCTAGTCGGTGGTGGTTGCTCCCATATCCAAGAAGGCCGTGTGCCTCGCCACGTCAGTACTGGGAACCAATTATGGAAATTAATATTTAATGGAATTAATAACTTAAGGTGATTTGGGTCGAACGTGTTAAGTTCCGCAGGAGACCCAAGTCAAAACCTAAAAGAACGAATAGATTAAGTTTTGGATCAAACGTGTTAAGTTCCGCAGGCGATCCAAAATTTAATTTAAAAGAACACATGGTAGCTAGGAAAAGGTTCAGACCTTTGTACAAAATTTTGTACAGTGGAACCTCTAGGTTTTCCGAGTAGCAACCAACACTTGCACCGCTTGGTCGAATTATAAGTGAGCTTGCTCTCACGCCCATATTCCAGACTCTTACGCCGCTTGCGCTGAGTTATAATCAAGCTTGCTCTCACATCCATATTCCAGACTCTTGTATCATTTGGCCGAGTTATAAGCGAGCTTGCTCTCACACCCATATTCCAGACTCTCGTGCCGCTCAACTGAGATATAAGTGTGATTTCTCTCGTGCCCATATTCCAAACTCTCACATCGCCCGATCGAATTATAAGCGAGCTTGCTCTCTCGCCCATATTCCAAACTCTCATACTACTCGATCGAGTTATAAATGGTCTTGCTCTCATGCCCATATTTCATACTCTCAAGTTGTTCGATCGAGTTATAAGTGAGATTGCTCTTGTACCTATATTCCAGACTCTTGAGCCACCCAATCAAATTATAAGTGAGCTTGCTCTCGTACCCATATTCCAGACTCTCACGTCACTCGATCGAGTTATAAGCAAGCTTGCTTTCACGCCTATATTCCAGACTCTCACACCGTTCAGCGGAGTTCTCGCACTCATATTCTAGACTCTTACGTTGGTTAGCTGAGTTATAAGTGAGTTTGCTCTTATACCCATATTCCAGACTCTCGCGCATCTCGGTCGAGTTATAAATGAGCTTTCTCTAGCGCCTATATTTCAAACTCTCGCACCGCTCGACCTAGTTATAAGTGAGCTTGTTGTTGCGACCATATTCCAGACTCTCACATTGCTCGATCGAGTTATAAGCGAGTTTGATCTCGTGCCCATATTCCAGACTCTCGTATAGCTCGATCGAGTTATAAGCGAGATTGCTCTAGCACCCATATTACAAAATCTCGTGCCACTTGACCGAGTTATAAGCGAACTTGCTCTCACACCCATATTCTAGACTCTTGAGCTACCTGACTGAGTTATAAGTAAGCTTGCTCTCGCACTCATATTCCAAACTCTCAAGCCACCCGACTGAGTTATAAGTGAGCTTGCTTTCGCACCCATATTCCAGACTCTCGAACCACTCGATCGAGTTATAAGTAATCTTGCTCTTGTGCCCATATTCCAGAATCTCGAGCTGCTCGGCTAAGTTATAAGTGAGCTTACTCTCGCATCAATATTCTAGACTCTCGAGCAGTCTGACCGAGTTATAAACATGCTTGATCATGCACCCAACAACCATCCATTCGGCTATTCCTGATTCTTGCCACAGCTACAGATTATAATGTGTTGGAATATGCCCCGATATAGTGTGTGCTAAAAACACGTTTTGTAAACATACATAGCGAAAAACTTAAGGATAAATAAGCTAATTTATTACATCACACACACCACACGCATCCAAGATACAATCACACAGACAATATCATAAAAAAATAAAATCAAATAACAATTATTCAAAGTAAACCTTATGGATGACCTGTAA
The DNA here is from genome assembly GCF_018446385.1 of Zingiber officinale. Lineage (NCBI taxonomy): Eukaryota > Viridiplantae > Streptophyta > Magnoliopsida > Zingiberales > Zingiberaceae > Zingiber > Zingiber officinale. The sequence continues at coordinate 26,721,204 of NC_055990.1, forward strand.
CAAGAAGGGTATCAACCTTTTGTGACGTTATCGAACCTCGCTTTTATTCGTATCCACGTCGAGCACTTCAAGACAACCCCAAGAGAACAAACTCCACCTTCAGAAGGTACTAGCCACGAGCGAAGGAGAAGGATCAAGAAGAGGAAGAAGAAGCAAAAGGAAGATTTTCTTCCTTTGGGTGGCTCACGACAACAAGAGGAGACCCTTTTGGTGTGGCCGACAATAAGAGAGAGATATTGGGTTTAGTTTTCCAAAACCTAAACAAGATAATAATGAATTGTCTATTAATTCTCTCTTAACTATATCAATATATAGTCCTCTTTAATGAGTTGGATTAGAAAGCTCAAATCCAACCCATTATGCCTTAACTAAAAATTAGCCCATTAATTCAATCCCTTGTTTTGGTTCACAACTAAATCAAATTGGTTCATAGCTAAACAAAATTGGTTCATGACTAAACCAAATATGGTCCAATTCTTTCATAAGAGATGTGAGTCATCCACACTTCTGTTTCGATAAATATTTCTATATTTGTCTTATGTATGGTCCAATCAAACATTTATCTCTTGATATGAGAATTCTATTCTCTAACTTATTTTACGTCTTTTAGAGACTCGTAGTGCGTGTGGTCCAATAGGTTCTTGTTTATCTTGGCCGTCTATAATTAACTATTTAATTATATATAAAATGATCATGAGTGACACCTAGTAGTACATCATGATCCCCAATTAATTAAAAAATCACAGTTAATCTCAGAACTAATTCAGAACCCTTCAGCAGTTACAGTGAGTCGTGTCTCGTTCTTTTCATTCGTCTTATACCTACTTAGTCTAAAACATGGTCTATGTGTCTGCCCCACTAGGTTGACTATGTCACACTTAGTCCAAGTAATACTTTCTCGTTATACGGATTTAAATTACTTGTAGATGTGTACAAGAGTCTCATACTCTTAACATGTGATGCTTTAGCCAAAGATTTTGAGTAATAATCCTAACGAGTGGTCATAGGGTATATGTCTCCTCGCAAGGTACAGTGAATCCTTTGTGGGCTATCCAAACACCTTCGGGCACTTCAACTTATACCCAATCATCTTGGGTCTACACCTCTAAGAGATGCTTGCTTAAGATGTCAAAGTATAAGTCTCCATGACCAAGATAACTTGTATACCTCAAGTTGAAGGAAACTTGCACTCGAGCTTCATTAAGAACTTCACAGACATATTCATATATGTAGAGAACCATATGAAGTCTCAACAAGTCACTCCAATGAACTAGTTATCATAACTAGCATCAACGTTTAACTCTCAACATCCTAATGTCTCCAGCTAGTGAGAAATAACTTCTTGACCAAACCACGGAGTATAACCCATGCTAGTCTTACAGAATTGATGATGTCCGAATGTACCAATTCGACAACTAGGAAAATTTTAATATGTTCAGAATTGCACATGTAGAGATAACCATAAGTTGTGATCCAATTACAAATTCTCTCATCCTATGAATTCTATTATGGAAATTTAGTAAATTAGTTTAAGACTATTCAAACATATAATATGCACTCAAATAGTAAATCTATATTTATCAAATAGATAGTAAAATCATAAGGCAATTGTCTTAGGACATATCTCAAAATCTAACACTCCCACTTGGCCTAATGTCAATCGCCACGGTGTCCTAAGTCGTAAGCATGAATGTGACTCTCAAACTTACTTTGTGGTAAAGCATTTGTTAAAGGATCTGCTAGGTTCCTTTCAATAGGAATTTTCTCAAGTTGTATTTCTTTCCTACTAATGATCTCCTTGATCAGATAGCGGTGAAACACGTATATGGATCACTAATGAGACCTAGGTTCCTTTGCTTATGCAATGGCTCCAGTATTGTCGTAGTAAACAAGTAATGCTTCAACAGTGGATGAAACCATACCAAGTTCGGTAACGAACTTTTTGATCTAAACTGCTTCCTTTGCTGCTTCCGAAGTTGCAATGTATACCACTTCACAGGTAAAATCTATAACAGTATTTTGTTTGGAACTCTTCTAACTAATTACATCTCCATTTAATATGAATATTAATCCAGACTAGGACTTAGAGTCATCCTTGTCCGTCTGAAAACTTACATCTGTATACCCGCATATGATCATATCACCATCTCCATATACCAAGAGCATATTCTTAGTTCTTCTCAAGTATTTAAGGATTGTCTTGACACCAATGATTCATTCTTAGATCTGACTGGTATATGCTTGTAACAGTCAAAGCATATGATACATTGGGCATACATAACATGACATATATGATAGATCCTATTGCGGACGCATAAGATATCTTATCCATACAAAATCTCTCGTCTTTTGTGTGTGAGAACATAGACTTCGAAAGGTGAATTCTATGCCTCATAGGTATAAAACCTTTCTTGAATTCAGACATGCTAAATCGTTTTAGCACTCTATCTATATATATCGATTGTGAAAGACCAATCAACCATTTTGGTCTATCTTTATAGATCTTCATCCCTAGAATGTAAGTTGCTTCTCCCATGTCTTTTATGGAGAATGTCATGGACAACTAAACTTTTACTAACTGTAGAATTGACATATCGTTTCCTATATGTAATATGTCATCAACATATAATATTAGGAATACAATCACATTCCCACTAACCTTTTGATACATACAAGGTTCGTCTAGATTTTGTGAGAAATCAAACTCTTTGATCACCTTATCAAAATGAATATTCCAACTCCTGGATGCTTGCTTTATCCATGTCCTAGAGCAGGTTTTTATTAAGGAAAATTATTTTTACATCCATTTATCATATCTAATAATTATGATTAGCTGATATGACCAAGAGTATCTGAATAGATTTAAACATGGTTACAGGTGAGAAGGTTTCATCATAGTCAATGTCTTGTCTTTGACGATAACCTTTCTCCACTAATCTTGCCTTGTAGGTAATTACATTACTATCTATGCCAGTTTTCTTCTTAAAAATCCACTTGCACCTTATATGCATAATGCCTTCAGGTGGATCCATCAAATTTCAAGCTTGGTTTTCGTACATGGAATTCATTTTTGACTTCATGGCTATAAGTCACTTGTCCTTCTTTAAACTATTCAAAGGTTTTTGATAATCAATAGGTTTCTCATCCTCAATGAGTAACACATCATTCGATTCTCTTACAAGAGATCCACATCTCTCAGGAATATTACATGTCCTACCTGATCTATGAGGAGGTTGTGTTTATTGGAGTCTCTTGAACTTCAACAAGTTCAACTATACTCTTACTTGCTTCTTGCAAGAGAAACTATTTCTCTAAGAATGCAGCATACCTTGAAACAAACACCTTTTATTTTAAGGGGTGATAGAATTGATAACCCTTAGGTTTCTTAGGATATCCAATAAATAAATACTTATCAAACTTAGCATCTAACTTGTCTGATACATTCCTCTTCATATAAGCAGGATATCCCCATATCTTCAAATAAGATATGAGGGGTTTCTTACTAGTTCATACCTCATATGGAGTGTATAACCCTAAAAAATTTTGGGAAGATTTACACGATCCATCATTGACCTAACCATGTCCAACAGGGTTCGATTACGCCTTTCTAATACACAATTATGTTGTGACGTATAAGGCGGAGTTCATTGAGACAATATACCATTGTCCCTTAAATAATCTTAAAACTCTTGACTTAAATACTCATCACCTCGATCGGATCTAAGTATTTTAATACTTTTACCAAGTTATTTCTCTACTTTATTTCTCAATTCTCTAAACTTTTCAAAGGCTTTAGATTTATATTTCATTAGATATACATACCCATAACTAGAATAATCATCAATGAAAGTAATGAAGTAGCTATAACCTCCTAGTGCGTGAGTTGACATTGATCCACATACATCGGTATGTTTGAGCCCAAGTAACTCATCAACTCGTTCACCCTTTCCAGAAAAAGGTAACTTTGTCATCTTACCTTTTAAACATGAATCGCATGTATCAAATATATCTAATTCAAATGATTCAAGAATTATAATCTTTTACAATTCGGGCATGGGTTTCTTACTTATATGGCCAAGGCGATAATGTCATGAGTAAGAGGTTAATTGATTATCTATTTGAGCGTGTTTATTTCTCATTTCGATATTGAATACATCACCAGATATATCTAACACGTAGATGTCATTGCATAAAGTTTTAGTGTCATAATGAACGACATTTAAAGTTATATAACAACAATTGTTACTAAAAGTCAAATGAAAACCTTTTCTATTTAAGCAAGAAATAGAAATAATGTTCTTTATTAATATAGGAACAAAATAATAATTATCCAGTTCTAAGACAAGTCCATTAGGAAACTTTAATAAGTATGTTCTGATGGCAACTAGAGTAACCTTGCTCCATTCCCAACTCGCAGACTTGATTCCTCCTTGACGAGTCTTCTGCTATTCCTTAGCCCTTGTATGCCATTACATATATGTGAGCTATACCAGTATCTAATGTCCAAGTGCCTGAGGAAATAGCATGCCAATCAATAATGAAAAATACCTGAAGAGGATGAGGCATCATATGCCTTATTCTTCTTCACAGACTCAAGATAAATCTTACAATTTTTTGCCAGTGTCCCATCTTGCTACAATAATGGTATGGACCCTTTTATGCCGGTTCTACTGTCATGATCTTTTTTCTCTTCCCCTTAGCCTGATGTTTTGGCTTCCTCTTAGAACTTTTCTTGGAGAAGTCTACTAACATCATAGTTTTTTGTTCACCTTTAACAGAGAGATCCACAATCTTGAGCTAATTAATCATCTCGGGGATGATTGATTCCAAATTGTTTATCCGATAGTTCATAATAAATTATGAATGATTGTTTAGTAAACTATGTAGAATTAACTCAATACTTAACTTATGATCCATCACAAAACTGAGTGATGCTAAACACTCTATATAATCATTTATCTTTAGTAGAAATTGTACTATAGACGAACCCTCATGCATCTTTGAGCAAAAGAGAAGCTTAGAGATCTTGAACCCTTTAGATATAGCTTGCTCATCAAACAATTCATGAAAATGATAGACAATATCATAAGCATCCAAATGCTCATTTTGTTTCTCTAGTTCATGAGTCATAGAGGCTAGCATGATGCAACTTGTAAGTACATAATCATCCTTATGTTTCTGATGGGCCAACAATTGGTCCGTATTTGTATCGACATCTAGACTTGTGGGAAGAGGCTCATTAAGGACATAAGCTAACTTCTCGGCTTTGAGAACAATTCTCAAACTTCAAAACCAACCAAAGAAGTTCGGCCTAGTCAGTTTGTTTGAATTTAAAATCGAACGTAGATTAATAGAAGTCATAATTAAATGATTAACCTAAAAATATAAAAATGAGAATGTATTAAAGACAAGATTTTATTTATGTAAATAATTTACCTGTAATAAAAGTTTATTTATTTATCAAATTCAAATACCCTTATTTTGAATTTGTGAGATGGTAGGTTTTTTCCAAGTGGGTTGATATCCATCATAGAAAAGAACAACCATGACTTTGGCCAACAAATCATTCTTAGCTATAGCGGTAGGTAACAAATTTACCGATTGCATATCGCTTATATGCAACTATCATATTATGCGAGCAACTAATTAATTTTCGGATAAACATCGGGTTGTTAATACATTAACAAGTATACATCAAATGCATATCACCTAACTTCACATACATCTACATTGATCATGACTTTGACATAACAAATCAACGTTTTAAGTTTAAAATCAACCCATTAATCATGAGATTGCATCTCCATAGTTTAAACATATTTAATTTTAAGTTGAGCTTGACTTTGGCCAACAACTCAAGTAAGAACTTAAACTCTGGTTCTTACCATATTAACGAAAGGTGTAAGATTTAATATTGTGTAAGAAATTTGGTCTCATCTACATCATACAAATATTCTATCTAAATGACATTATATGCATGACATAAATAATGACATGATACATCACACGCATGACATAGATGATGACATGACACATCGCACGCATGACATAGCATGACACATCATGCATATGACAAGATCTAATCATATCGCACACATGATAAAATCTAATCATGTCATAATTAATGCAACTATATAACATACAGTATAGCATGAACATGATATAAATTTAAATATGTTATAATTCTATTTTGAAAATAAAAATATGTCATAAATCTGATTTTAATATATCAAAATTTATCTAATCAAATTAGGAAATTAATTTCTAAATTTAATTAACATTTCTCATCTATAATCTTTTTATCAATCAAGAATCTTTAATTATTTTAGAAATAAATTCTAAATTAATTTTCTAATAATTTAGGAAATAAATAATTAATATTTCTTAATTTATTACATAATAATTTAAATATGAAATTTTTATGATTTTCTAAATCTAGTATTCATAATAATTTTGAAAAAATTCTAAAAATAGAATATTTTAATAAATCTAAAATTCTAGAAAAGATAATTTCTATAATTTAATTTAGAATATCTCAAATCTAGATTTTCAAAAAAAAATTAGAATCTTTCCAAATTTGGTATTACCTAATAAATTAAGAAATTTTCTAAAAATAGAATATTTCTTAAATTTCAGAAAATTCCAGAAATGATAATTTCTAAATTAACAATATTTCTAAATTTAATTTTCTAAAATTATTTAGAAAACTAAGAAAAGTAAAATTTCCTAACAATTTAGGAAACTTCCAAAAATGGGAAATTCTTAATAATTCTAGAAAAATTCTAAAAATTAATTACAACATTAATTACGAATCGTAAAATAATTTTACGATCATGTCGAAGCACGATCAAACTCTGATACCACTGTTGGGATATGCCTAATACAGTGTGTGCTAAAAACACGTTTCATAAATATGCACAGCAAAAAATTTAATGATAACTAATTTATTACATCACACATACCACATACATGCAAGATACAATCGACAGACAAGATCATAAAATAAAACAAAATCGAATAACAATTATTCTAAGTATATCTTACGAATGACTTGTAATGAGAAGGGCATCAACTTTTTGCGACATTATCGAACCCATCTCTATTCATATCCACACTGAGCTCTTTAAGACAACTCCAAGAGATCAAGCTTCGCCTTCGGAAGATACTAGCCACAAACGAAGGAGAAGGATCACGAAGAGGAAGAAGAAGCAAAAGGAAGATCTTTTTCCTTTGCGTGGCTCACGTCAACAAGAGGAGACCCTCTTGGCCTGAGAACAAGCGAGAACGCCCACCCTCCTCCTACTTATGAAGGGGGGAGGAAGGGCGGCGCTACGCGAACATACATACATGCATATGCAATCGTTTCAGCGGAAGAATTTAAATTTAAACATGGAGAGACAAACATTTAAACATGTAACTCTCTTAAAGCATGTAAACTTGTAACACATGTGAGCATGCTTAGCATTCTTGCATATAACCTGGTTTAGTATCTATTTCTTGAAACATGATACATGATTGTTTAAAACTAGAGCATAAAGCGTACTAATAAAGAGAGGATGAACTACTAAGCATGTATATTATTCTCTAAAGGGGTACTTGGTACTTCTTTTATGAAAGTTCATGGTAACTAACTTGATGGAAGTATAGGAGTCTAAACACAAGTATGAACATTAATATCGAAGCATAAACTAAGTACCTAGTCGTCCATCACTTAACACTTCAAGCATGATAAGGAGGTTCTTAGCAATTCTTTAACTAAAACAAGTGCTTGTCATTTCAAGGTTTCATGGAAACAAAAGATAGTATAGTTTCACATCAAGTAGCAACCATTAAAAGCATCAAGTAAAAGAACAAGTTAACATGCAAGACTTAGAACATGCATAAGTCTTGAAACGCAAAACAGATCTCTTCCACCATACCACTACCACACACATCTTTGCCCCTCCTACTACTCCCTTTAGTTTAGCCATTCTTTACCCTTTTCTGCAGTATAAGGAAAAATAAAACTATAAGCACATAGGCTTAGTAAGATCATTTCCTACTCACGAAAGCCATAAATCATGAATTAAACATAGAGTAGTGACCTGTTCATTTAGACAACATATAGGCATATCACAATAGTACATCATCTTAAAGCATAATAATCGCATAACATGAAATAATATATGCAAGATGTTCTTTTGAAAACATATATTATATAAATACTTAAACATAAATCTCAACATGAGGGTCCGACATTGTACCACATACATGATTTGTGTGCATCACTAAATAAATCCGAGGTAGCTAATTCCGAACCTACTAGGGAACTAGGCCCGTGCTTCTGTTGGTTAGTCCTAGGAAAACGTACCGGTTCCATTGTACAAAAAATTTTATACAAGTGTCAAACCTTTCCTTAAATAACCTATTGTGTTCTTTAGAAGTTAAATTAGGAATCGCAGACGGAACTTAACATCATTGATTCCAAATTTAACTTATCTGTTCTTAATGGTTTATATTTGAATCGCAAGCGGAACTTAACACTATTGATTCAAATCCACTTATGTTATTAATTCTATTAAATATTAATTTCCAAAATTGACTTCCAGGACTGCATGGCGAGGCACATGGCCTTCTTGATATGGGAGCAACCACCACCACTTAGACAAAGCCTTTTAAGGAAAGCTAATATTTAATTTCCTTAAATAACTCTAGGTTAACCAAAAAGAACAATCGAATCACAAATTCGAAAAATAAGAAAACACAAACTCGAAAAACTAATTCAAAAAACTAGATCTAATGCATCTTGTGTTTGGAATTCATACAAAGAAAAATAAACTAGCATGATGTGGAAAATAAATACTAGTAATACCTTTCTTTGTGAACTTTAATGACCTCTTGATCTTCTACCGTATTCCTCTTCTAACGTCGGACGTTGTGTGGGCAACGATCTTCTAAGATGAGAACCACCAAACACCTTCTTCTTCCTTCTAGGTTTCGGCCACCAAGAGTCCTTCTTGATGGAGAGGTTCGGCCACCACCAATGCTCCAAGGGATGCTAGAGACTAGGCTTCCTTTTCTTCCTTCTTCTCCTTGCTTGATCCAGCCACCAAGAAAACTCTACCAATGAAGAAGTTTCGGCCACAATAAGGAGAGGAGAGAAAAAGAAGAGGTTGGCCACACCCAAGGAGAGAAAGAGAGAAGAAAAATAGAATAGAGTCGTTCGCCATGAAGACACCTCTACCCCCTCTTTTATAATCCTTGGTCTTGGCAAATAAGAAAATTTAAATAAAAAAACTTCCTTAATTCTTTTGCCATGAAAAGGAAAATTTTAATTAATTAAAATTAAAATCCTTTTCTTTATTTCAATGGTCGGCCACTTTAATCCCCAAAACAAGGAGAGTTTTAATTAACACAAGAATTAAAACTTCCTAATATGTTTCCGGAAATTTATAAAAATTTCTCCAATAATTTTTCCCTTCATGGTGGTTTGTAAAAAGGAAATTTTATAAATTAAAATCTTTCTTTTAAACATGTGGATGATTTCCAAAAAGGAAAGTTATCTCTAAAAATTAAAATCTCCTTTTATTCTACAAACAAGGAAAAATATCAAATATTTTCTTAATCTTTTGTAGAAACTAATAAAAGAGAATTTTGAATTTTTAAACTCTCTTTTAAATCATGAACATGGTTAAAAAAGAAAAATTTTCTCAAAATTAAAATCTACCTTTCAATCTACAAATAAGGAAAGATTTCAAATCTTTTCTTAATCTTTTGTAGAAAGCTAAAAGGAAAGATTTAAATTTTAAACTCTCTTTTAAAACCATGGAATCTATATAAGAAAAATTTTAAAAATAAAATTACTTTTTATTTTAATAGGGCCGGCCACCTAAGCTTGGGTTCAAGCTAGGGCCGACCACCTCATGAACCCATGAACCATGCCTTTGGCCGGCCCTAGCTTGGACTCCAAGCTAGCTTGGCCGGCCCCTATAGAATGGGTAAGAAGGTGGGTATAGGTGGGCACAGTACTCTATAATTAAGAGGCTACGATAGGGACCGAGAGGAGGAATTGGTTTTGGTCTCCCGATGAAATTAAGCATCCCGTGTTCGTCCCGAACACATAACTTAATTTCATCAATAATAATTCATTCCACTAAAGAACTATTATTGAACTACCACACCAATCCCAAATTACATTTTGGGCTACTTCTTATTATAAGTGTGTTAGTCTCCCTGTGTTTAAGATATTGAATGTCCATTAATTCAAATGAGTTACTGACAACTCAATTAATATCTAGTTTCAAGAGTAGTACCACTCAACTTTATAGTCATGTCGGACTAAGTCCACTTGCAGGGTTTAACATGACAATCCTTATGAGCTCCTCTTGGGGACATCATCAACCTAGATTACTAGGACATAGTTTCATTCTATAATCAACAAGTCACACTATAAGTAACACCATTTCCCAACTTATCGGGCATTTTGATTTATCGAGCTAAATCTCACCCTTTGATAAGTCAAAGAAATAAATATTAAATATATGTGCTTGTTATTATATTAGGATTAAGAGCACACACTTCCATAATAACTAAGGTATAGTTCTTTTATTAAATCAGTATAAAAAGAACTTACCTTAAATGATCCTGCTCAATACACTTAGAGTGTACTAGTGTAATCTATTAGTCAAGATAAACTAATACCTAATTACACTACGACTATTCCAATGGTTTGTTCATTTCCATCTTAGTCGTGAGCTACTATTTATAATTTATAAAGAACCGATAACACGATCTTCTGTGTGTGACACCACACACTATGTTATCTACAATATAAATTAATTGAACATCTACATTTGATATATATAAATGTAGACACTTGACCAATGTGATTCTTATAAATGTTTATACAAAAGCTAGGCTTTTAATATACACTCCAACAGCTTCGACCTAGGGGCGACGTAGGAGCCCATCCCCTGGACCTTGCTAGGGTCCGGTACAAGCCATACAAAAGTAAAATAACATATCATGTTCCTTGTCATATCATAAAGAGTGCTCTTAGTCCCAATTTATAGGGAAGCATCTTTTAGGCCTTTCATCATACATAAGCCTTGTATAAGCATAACATGGTAACATAAGGTTCACCCAACACATAGCATATCATAGGGAACCATTAGTAAGCATGATTGGAGTGTTTGCTCTCTTCTATCTCTAGTAGTTCTCTTGGCCGCAACTTACAAGGGCATGATCCTAGGTTTTAAGCAACATCAACCATGAATAGCATCTTAATAACATCACATAACAATTGTCCACAGGGCGTAGTACAGATGGGGAGTGCATGGTTCTGTGGCTGAAAGATCCAGGGGTCGATCCCCAGGGTGTCACTGCCTGGGTTTAACGTCTCCGCCATGCACTTTCCACCTGTGTACCTGCATTTACCTTCCTCCATATCCGTGGAACCGGCTCTAGGGGGGTCGCTGATGTAGCGGTTCCACATTTTTTTTAATAACATCACATAACATATTAGGTATCATGAGAGAAAGCATAAGTAAGTCTAGTTAGAGTTTAAACTTTCCTAATCCCTTTATTTCTTCTTGGTAGAAACTTCAAGGGACATGGTCCTAGTTTGTAAGATACATAAGCCTTGCATAAGCATAACATGGTAACGTAAGGTTCACCCAACACATAGCATATCATAGGGAACCATTAGTAAGCATGATTAGAGTGTTTGTTCTCTTCTAGCTCTAGTAGTTCTCTTGGCCGCAACTTACAAGGGCATGATCTTAGATTTTAAGCAACATCAACCATGAATAGCATCTTAATAACATCACATAACATATTAGGTATCATGAGAGAAAGCATAAGCAAGTCTAGTTGGAGTTTAAACTTTCCTAATCCCTTTATTTCTTCTTGGTCGAAACTTCAAGGGACATGGTCCTAGTTTTTAAGCAACATAAAAAAAAACAACGAGGAAAACCACTTTTACTGCAGGTGAGGGGAATACTTACTTCCTCTCGCTTGGTTTACCACAAGGAGAATACCCTTGGTGGAGAGACAAAGAAGACCTTCCGCTTCGAGGACTCCCCCTTGCGTATCTTGCTTGTAAGAAGACTTAGGCCTTAAGGACTCCTCCTTGTGAAGACTTCCTAGGAAGGAATCCTAGGCTTGATTCCGAACATGGGGGAGAAGGAGGCTAGTTTCGATGGAGGAAGGAAGGAGGAGGAAGAAGAAAATAACTTTTCATTCCCTTACTCCTATTTATTCTAAATGAAGGGAGAAAGGGAAAACAACCTTTTCATTCCCTTACTTCATTTACTCTAAATGAAGGGAGAAAGGGAAAATGAACTTTTCATTCTAAGTGAAGGGAGAAAGGGAAAATAAACTTTTCATTCTAAGTGAAGGAAGAAAGGGAAAATAAACTTTTCATTCTAAGTGAAGGGAGAAAGGTGTCCCTTCACCCTCCCTACCCTTAACTACAATTTTCCTTTCCTTCCTAACAGCGCACCCCTGTTGGGGCTACTGGTTATCCCATATCACAGAGAGCTTGTCACTTACTAAAAGGTTCAAGGTTCGAACCTTGGACATGCCTCTTTTTGGTTCTATTTTCTCTCTTCTTTTTTTTTTTAAGAAGGAACCCACATAAAACTCATTCTAACCATGCAAAAATTATATAAAATTGCTAGAGATTTTATGGGTGTTACAAAGAGAGACGCATTGGGATTAGGTTTCCAAAACTTAATCAAGATAATAATGAATTGTCTATTAATTCTCTCTTAACCATATTAATATATAGTCCTCTTTAATGAGTTGGATTAGAAAGCTCAAATCCAACCCATTATGCTTTAACTAAATATTAGCCCATTAATTCAACCCCTTGGTTTGGTTCACAACTAAATCAAATTGGTTTATAGCTAAACAAAATTGGTTTATGACTAAACCAAATAGGGTCCAATTCTTTCATAAGAGATGTGAGTCATCCACACTTCTGTTTCGATAAATATTTCTATATTTGTCTTATGTATGGTCCAACCAAATATTTATCTTTTGATATGAGAATTCTATTCTCTAACTTATTTTATGTCTTTTAGAGACTCGTAGTGCGTGTGACATAATAGGTTCCCGAATTATCTTGGTCGTCTATAATTAACTATTTAATTATAAAACGATCATAAGTGGCACCTACTAGTACATCATGATCCCCAATTAATTAAAAAATCATAGTTGATCTCAGAACTAATTCATAACCCTTTAATAGCTACAGTGAGTCGTATCTCCTTCCTTTCACTCATCTTATACCTACTTAGTCTAGAATATGGTCTATATGTCTGCCCCACTAGGCTGACTATGTCACACTTAGCCCAAGTAATACTTCCTCGTTTTGCATATTTAAATTACTCATAGATGTGTACAAGAGTCTCATACTCTTAACATGTGATGCTTTGGCCAAAGATTTTGAGTAATAATTCTAACGAGTGATCATAGGGTATTTGTCTTCTCGCAAGGAATAGTGAATCCTTTGTGGGCTATCCAAACACCTTCAGCCACTTCAACTTATACTCAATCATCTTGGATCCACACCTCCAAGAGATGTTTGCTTAAGATGTCAAAGTATAAGTCTCCATGACCAAGATGACTTGTATACCTCAAGTTGAAGGAAACTTGCACTCGAGCTTTATTAAGAACTTCACAGACATATCTGTTGAAACCTTGACACCGCTAGAGGGGGTGAATAGCGTTTCACCCAAAACTTTACTTCCTATAATGTTAGTGCACAACGGAATACAAAAATAAATTAACAAATATGAAAATTAACCTAAAACAAGAAGGAAGAAGACAACAAACCAAACACAAACCCTAACACAAGGTGTTTACGTGGTTCGGAGATAACTTGCTCCTACTCCATGGTGTGTTCGTAAGGTGGACGATCCCTCAATCCGTCGGTAGATTAGTCCCCGGCAAACTCCGGCTAGCTCAACCTCCTTGTGGGTGGAGAAACCTTACCACAACTCCAACTAAGACCTCTTGGCACACAAAGATCTCTTGAGCACAAGTAGACTACTAATTAGACTTTAACCAAGTCCAATTTCGTTAGCTCTAACCAAGCTCCCAAGCTTTGGTTATATAGCCCGCGGGTTGCAAATCCCACCTACCAGTCAACTGCCAAAACATGCAGTCGACTGCCCTATGTGAAAATTCGACCGTTACATCCCAACGACTCGATACCAGTCGACTGCTAAAACATGCAGTCGACTGCTCCACACTGACCGAACGAACAGAACTATTCTGTTCGTACCCAGTCGACTGCGCGGTCGACTATACCAGTCGACTGCTAAAACATGCAGTCGACTGCTACAGTAACGCTACAGTACTGCTACAGTAAAATCCTAAAGCTTAGGATTTGACCCCCGAGTACATTCGCTCAGCACTCATCCTCGCCCGACCAACTTAGACCTAGACTTCTAGCCTCCTCCATCAGTCTTGCGTCCCTTGGATGCCTCCCCATCCTTCACGTTTTGCCTTCTGGAGCTTCCATCGGCCTTGTCATTGTTGTCGGGTCTTCCTTTGCCAAGAGGTCGCACCTCCGGGACTTCATCCATTGCCAAGTCACACTTGTACTTACGTTGCCAAGACTACATGCTTGGACTTACACCCCCAAGACTCATCCTTGGACTTTCCTCCTTTGTCAAGATCACACTTGGACTTTCCTTGTTGTACTTGTATCCTGCACACTCATAATGCATATCAAATACAACAATAATCTTAACTTAAACCTTTGCCCAAACATCAAAACCTAGGGTCACTAGATTGCTCCAATAATATCCATATATGTAGAGAACCATATGAAGTCTTACAACAAGTTATTCCAATGAACTAGTTACCATAACTAACATTCAAATTTAACTCTCGAGATCCCAATGTCTCAAACTAGTGAGAAACATTTGCTTGGTCGAACCAAGGAGTATAACTAGTGCTAGTCTGACAGAATTGATGATGTCCGAATGCACTAATTCGATGACTAGGAAAATTTCATACATTCATAATTGCGCATATAGAGATAATCACAAGTTATGATTCAATCACAAATTCTCTCATGCTATGAATTATATATTTGTATTACAGACATTCAGTAAATAAGTTTCAGATTATTCAAACATATAATATGCACTTAAATATTGAATCTATATTTATCAAATAAATAGTAAAATCATAAGGTGATTGTCTTTGGACATTCCTTAAAATCCAACATAATGATGTCTGACTCCCAACATTAAATTACTTGGGCTTGGTTCCCAACACCAATTCTGGGTAGGGCGCCCTCCCAACCCGCACTCACATATAGTTTCTCACTCGACATTCACCCCAAATCCCCTATCGCTTGAACTTGTCGTTCACTCGATGCTTAACATAAAGTCGAGCGTATGACATCTAAAAACTTGCCATCTATGGTACATTTCACTCGGGGCGTAGAATGTTTGAAAGATAATGGAAAGCATAAAAGTGGTCAAAAGCAGGAGACACTATAACAATTTTGAATACTACATGGTTAAAGTTTTATGCCTACTAGGGGATAAGAGTACAAGGGTTGCTACTACTTGAATTCGGGAAAAAGGTCATCAAGAATCTCATCTATAATTTGTTGGCGATCTAAGAATCACTCAAGCAGGTCAGCCGATAAATATCCCACCTTGCAGAGCTGCATGACCGCTTCTTTGGCTCCATATGAAAACATCTTTATGGTATGCCGACCAATCTGCAAGCTAAACTTGTGAGATCGGAGGTATGTTGTTCATCTGGCCTCAAAATTCTAGTCCTCTCCCACCTTGTAGGTTGCTAGCTCAGACCTGGAAGCCATCAGCTCGGATTTGGAAGACTCCTGCTTGGCTTGTGGTGAATCTATCTAGATCTCTTGCAAGTTCAAGTTCCTTTGCTGGTCTAATATTAGTCTACAGCTTTGGTCGCTAATTCTTTAGCTTTTGGGTTGATTCTGAAGTGTGAGAAATCTTTAGTTCCTCCAGCACAGTAGTCATTCGTGCCATATCAAATGCTGCTTTGGCCTTCACTATAGTTTCCGCTTGGAACTTAGCCTCACTAGTTTACAATAGGATTTCAAGTTTCTTTTTTACTGCCTATTGGCTATCCATCACTTGTTAGCCTCTTCTAGAGATTTCTCCATTTGTAATAACAACTTTTCCTGAGTTTGCACCTCTTGGAGGTTGTTCACCACTAGGATCGAGGCAGGAGCTGAGGGGGATTCTAACTCCTCCACGCAACCCTTCAAAATCTTTTTGACCATATCCAGATCTACCACAAGTTGGCTTAGGTTCAATCCGACAACAAAAAAATTAAGAGAAATGATATCAAAAATCCTACTTACTAAAGGGAAGAAACCAAGAACTTACTGTGATAGCATTCTGAGCAAATCCATTTATACGCTCAGGTATAGAGCGGCTCCTCGCTCGTCCCGTTGAGCGGTTCAATCTTTTTGACGGGGATCGAAACTCATCCCCTGTTTGGAAGACACGTTAAAAGAAAGAACAAACTATCGCTCAGACCCATGAGATGTACCGAGCCTCGAAGAAGAGGCACCCAGGGTTGGATAAGTTGGTCGGGATTGGCGTGTGGATGGAGAAGGTGCGTGAGCAGGTCCGGTCAGCCCCAAAGGAAATGACCCTTCTGAGGTAGAGTGGTTAGTTTCGATCGAGATTTTTCCCCAAGCAAAGGAAGCAGGGATCGTGGTTGGCCACTCGACCCTAGACTATTCGACTAGAGCCTAGGTGTTAGGTCAGCATCTTTTGCACTAGATTCTAAGTGACACATCCGAATGTAGGAACTCAGAGGTCACCTCGGGTACTTGAGAATGGCAGGCGGTGGGCCTTCCCACTCGACCAAGATGGTTTTTTCATGTCGATTTAGCTTTGCCTTGTCCATCCATAAGGTCTCTGACGCTAGGACCCTAGACAAAGTTTTCGCTTTAGAAAGAAAGAGAACATCTCAGTTGGGGGTAGGATGGAAGTTGAGTTAAAATTTCTTACCAAAAGAAAATTGTAGCTCAACTTGGATTGGACTTAGGCCAAAAACAAAAAGAAGCCCCTCCTGCAGCAGTCCAAGAATATCAAACTTTAGGTTGATCAGTCACTCTAAAGCTTCACTAAACCTCAACTTTGTATGAAAATCACTTAGCTCGGGCACAAATGAGAGATTCGCTGGCCACCTGGTTGACCAAAGTACCAGCGTATGGAGTCGAATGAAGAAGTACTTGTCTTTCCCATCCTTATTATGAGAAGGCATTTTATCAAAAATGTAGTCCTCGGGCGGGATTGGAAGCAAAAAACCCCATTAGCTAGTTGTCTGGGGTAGTAGAAGTAATGAAACACTTGAAGATTCAAAGGGACTTCACACAAATGAAACAGAATCACAACTTCACATAAAAGGCGAATGAAGTTTGGGACTAATTGTTGGAGAGGGATATGAAAATATCAACTGACTTCGGAGAAGAAAGTTGGAATGGGGAAACGAAGACTAGCCATGACTTGGTCCTTAAAAAAGGTCATGTAACCAGTAGGAGGAAGATGGGGACGGTCCTGGTCCCTTGGAATAATCATGTGCAAAGAGGTAGGAGCTTCATAGGTGAAACAAACACAATCCAAGTCTACCTTGTCAAATTCCGAGGTAATCAATGTGTACCGCACCCCAGAAATAGTCATGCTCGATTCAGGGGGTAGGATCCAAGAGGAATAAAAAAAAATGAGGGAACCTACAGGAGCTTACGGGAACAAGGAATCAGCTAGTGTCGTAGAAAAAAGGAGCGTAATGAGGATGAGAGGCATTGCTAGGGCTTTTTAAAAAGAAACCCTACATACCTCTTTAAAATAGATCATTTGTTCTCATGGGTAAAAAGGCGGGTTAATTGTTATAGCCATCCGATTAGAAGAAATATGGGTTGTCATTCATACAAAAAGTTGTGCATTAGCTATCATGTCTAGAAAAAAGAGGTTGATAGACACGTGGCAATAGTAGGAGAAGGACCTTTATGACAGAAGTAACATGCATTATCCTGATGCGCCATCATGTGTATCAATAAAAATCTCTTCCCTTTTCTTGGTGTTTGACGATCATCTAAAGCCAACCAGCCCAAGAGTCAGTCGGAGCATCGGGGCTCCGCTCCACACTTCTCATGGGATGACTCCCAACGTGCATCTGATCAACCCAAGAATCGGTCAGACATCTGGGCAGGCCTCCCAACATGTAACCTCAACCTGATCAGACATATGTTGGTCGAGTTCTTAATGGGACACAACTATCCACTTTAACGATAGCTTCACTGCTTGATTTACCGCTTGATCAATTGTAGTAATTCGTTGCTTGATGCATAAGGATCACTACTCGCTAAATACTTATGAAAATTACCATATGTTCAAGGCATGTCACTACCCACGAGGGTAGGTCCTGTCTTATTATCCGCTCAACACAAAAGGGGCAAAAACTAGGTCATTCCTTCGCACAGACACACAATTGCTCACAAAGACATAGAAAAATAACAACATAAAATTACAAGGACATAAAATGGGAGTTAATAAAATTTAGTGAACTTAAGTACATGCCCAAGGAAGTTTGTTGTCTACATGGGGGTCAAAATACAAGATTGTGTGAGCCGAAAAGTATCACTTAAAATTTGGGGCAACATCTTCAAGAAGTTCGTCCAAAAGCTTCTATCCGTTTAGGAAGCAGGCTGGGGGTTCGGATGCTAAGTAGCCAGCTTCCCGAAGTTATTTGATGGCTTCCTCGGTCCCATAAAGAAATATCCTATTAACACAGGGGATGAGTTGTAGGCAAAAGTCACGAAATTAAAGGTAGGCCACTCTCTTAACTTCAAAGCGCTCATCCTCCCCTGCCTTATAATCTGCCAGATCGGCTCGAGATGCCATTAGTTCAAATACAATCCCTGCTTGCTCAGACTTAGAGGTCGTCAGCTCAGACCTCGTGGCCTCTAATTATTTTGCGTCTTTCCTGCCTCAACGCTAGCCAATTCTCAAGCCTCCTGTACCTTCCTCTCCAGCTCACTCAGCAAGTCAGTTTGTGCTTGATCCCCTTGTTGGGTAGCTGAGGCAAGAATCTTGGCGGGGGCCAGAGAATATTCCAATTCGATTACCCGCCTCCTCAGTGTTTCATTTGCGTGTTCCAACTTCGTAAAGGTGTAGGATACGTTCATCCCAACCCCCCAAAGAGATATTAGCACTGTTCCAGTTAAAAGGATAAGCCATCTAAAACTTACGCGGTTAGGTCTTCGGTAAACCCATCTGCTAACCCCATTGTAGTACAACCTTCCATCCGAGTCATTGAATCCTCCCAGGCCTCTGCGAGCAAGCTCTTCAGTTGTATCTGCCTGTAGGTTAGAGAGGGATCCGAAGACGAGGTTACACCCTGAATCGATGGCATGTCAAAAGCAGCCGAGAATTGAAAGCGACTCTTTGACTGGCGGGATGGGGTAGGCTCGGAGGAAGCTCCCATTTGCAAGACGATTGGACAAGGGGATGACGCCCGAGGAGTCGGGGCCATAGGAGACCCGATCAAATGGGAAATGGTCTCCTCTTGGATTGGGCCGCGGGAGGGAAGAGCCTAAGGCGTTCGCTCGGAAGATAGGGATGGAGTGCATTCCCTAGCCAATGTCTGCTCGGAAGATGGTTGCTAAGTAGTGCCTGAGCAGTATCACTTGTGCCTGACACTCAATTGTGTTTCGGATGAGAGGGAAGGAATTTCTCCCACACTTGTTGTCGTGCCTGAATCGCCCTTTGACTGCTAGAAGCCTCTCCAGAAAGGTCGACTGGCTCATCTTCCCACTCAGTTAAAAGGGCTTGGCCACGCCGATCTAGCCCGCCTCTTCCAACAGTAGGGCCTTAGAAGGTAGAACCTTGAACATGCTCCTTGTTGCACAAAATAAAGAGGACATCAATTAGTGATAATATAAAAAACTAAGTTACCAATCCTTACTAAAAGAGAAGGGAAGCACTGCTCGAATTGGACTCAGCCCGAACATATACAGAAGACCCTCTTGCAGCAGCTGGGGGATGATGAATTGTAGGCATGCCAACTTCTAGAAAAAAATGTAGGGTCATGATAGTAATCCCCTAACTTAAGAAGGGGGGAGGTCTGCTTGCCAACCGATCGACCAAGACACGGAATCAGACACTCGGATGAAGAAGAAACGAGATTTTCATTCTTTATTAGACGAAGACAGTTTCTTAAAGAAAACTATCTTGGGATATGATTGAAATAAAAAAAAAACCCAGACTTTGATTTTTTAGGATAGTAAAAATAATAAAAAGTACGAGGGATCAAGGGGATATCATACAGGCAGAACAGGTTTCCATTCTGCACATCGATTAGAAGGAATTGTGAGAAAGTTGTTAGAGTTGAATATGGAAGTATTGACTTATTTTGGATAGGAAGTGGGGAATGGGAAAGTGCAAACTAGCTTGAAGATTATCCTTGAAGAAGGTGATGTAGCCTAGGGGAGGACAATGGGAACGATCTTGAGGACCAAGAATAAGAATACACAAGTTTTTAGTGATCTCCAGGGCCAGATGGATCATTTCAAGGTTGCAGTTGTCAAAATCAAAATGAACGGACGTGTACTAGGGGTAAAGATTTCTTGGGCCATGGATGATTGAAGGAAAAATGAAGGAAGATCAGAAAAAATAATTACTAAAGAAGATAGCGAGAAAGGGAATGTAGTTGGTGGAAATCGCCGGAGAAGAAAATCGAAGAAGACAAGGCATGAATGGATTATAGCCTGAGATGCTTAGGGGTTTTAACAAGAGTCTTGAGCGATCTTTAAAGCCTAGCCGTCCAATCAAAATGACCTGGTTAGTTACAGTCATAAGATTGAAGCAGATGAATCACCGTCGATTCATACAAAAAAGCGTGCGTCAATTATTGGATTCGAGAAAGCGGAATAGGTTAAACACGTGGTGGTCATCCATAAAATGACATTTATGATAGACAAGACAATTAAATCATTTCGCTGATATGCTCATCCATGCATCATCGAGGCCTTACCTTGCACTTTAAATGCCTGACAAGTAATTTTCAAGAAAGATAATGTTGACAGTAACAGTGAGGGCAATTGATAGAGTCACCAGCCAATCGTATAATCGGACGATGACAGGACTCGGGTCTAGTCAATCGATCATGAACCTCCTTCGATTAGATTTAAAGGGGAGTTTTGTGGTGCAACGCGTTGTGAGTGACCTCAAGGGTGATATGGGGTCGATAGTCAAGATGATATGACAGTCAAAGTTGTTGGTTGTTACTCGGAAAACCTAATGGTTCCACTGTACAAAAATTTTGTACAAAGGTCTGAACCTTTTTCCTAGCTACCATGTGTTCTTTTAAATTAAACTTGGATCGCCTGCGGAACTTAACACGTTTGATCCAAATTTAATCTATTTGTTCTTTTAGGTTTTGACTTGGATCTCCTGCAGAACTTAACACGTTCGATCCAAATCACCTAGGTTATTAATTTTATTAAATATTAATTTCCATAATTGGTTCCCAGTACTGACGTGGCAAGACACATGACCTTCTTGGATATGGGAGCAACCACCACCGACTAGACAAAACCTTTTAAGGAAAGCTAATATTTAATTTCCTAAAATAACTTTAGGTCAACCGAAAAGAACAATCAAATCACAAGGAAAAGAAAAAATAAAAGAACATTACATCGAAAACAAATTCGAAACACTAAAATCGTATGCCTATTGTATTTGGTATTATTTCCAAAAATAACTAGTATGATGCTGAAAGGAAAAATACTAGTTATACCTTCTAGAAAGACCTCTTGATCTTCTACCGTATTCCTCTTCTAACCTCGGACGTTGTGTGGGCAACGATCTTCCAAGATGAGGACCACCAAAGCACCTTCTTCTCCTCCTTGCTAGGTTCGGCCAAAACAAAAAGCTTTACCAAGGATGAAAAAAAAAAACACCAACCAAGCTCCAAGGGATGCAAGCTTTCTCTCCTTCTTCTTCTTCTTCTTCTTCTTCTCCAAGTAGTATCCGGTCACCACAAGAGCTCCAAGACAAGAAGGGTTTCAGCCACCACAAATAGGAAGAGAGGGAGAGAGGATGGCCGGCCACAACACCAAGGAAAAGAGGGAGAGAATAATAGAGGTTGTATCTCATGAAGGCACCCTAACCCCCTCTTTTATATTCCTTAGCTTTGGTAAATAAGGAAATTTAATTACAATAAAATTTCCTTAATTTTCCTTGACATGAATTAATTGAGAAAAATAAAATAAAATTTCCCAATTAAACTTGTAATGGCCGGCCACATCAACAAGATCAAACAAGACAATTTCAATCAACAATTAAAATTCCTTATTTGTCTTTGGAAATTTTAAAAAATAAAATTTCCCTTTAAAATCCCTTCATGGTTGATAAAAGAAATTTCTATAATTTTAATTTTTCAACATGTGAATAATTTTCAAAGAGAAAAAATAAAATATCTTTCCAATCTACAAATAAGGAAAGAGATTTAATCTCTTTCTTTAATCTTTTGTAGATCATTTTTAAAAGAGATATTTTAATTTTAATTCTCTTTAATAAATTATATCTTCCACATAATAAAAATTAAAAATTAAAATTCTTTTTAATTTAATGGGGGCCGGCCACCTAAGCTTGGGTTCAAGCTAGGGCCGGCCACCCATGAACTAAGGCTTGGCCGGCCCCCTTATCATGGGTATGAAGGTGGGTATAGGTGGGTATAGTACTCTATAAATAAGAGGATACGATAGGGACCGAGAGGAGGAATTGGTTTTGGTCTCCCGATAAAATTAAGCATCCCGTGTTCGCCCCGAACACACAACTTAATTTTATCAATAATAATTCATTCCACTAGAGAACTATTATTGAACTACCGCACCAATCCCAAATTACATTTTTGGGCTCCTTCTTATTATGAGTGTGTTAGTCTCCCTGTGTTTAAGATGTCGAATGTCCACTAATTAAGTGAGTTACTGACAACTCATTTAATTAATATCTTAATCCAAGAATAGTACCACTCAACCTTATCGTCATGTCGGACTAAGTCCACCTGCAGGGTTTAACATGACAATCTTTATGAGCTCATCTTGGGGACATTATCAACCTAGATTACTAGGACACAGTTTCCTTCTATAATCAACAACACACACTATAAATGATATCATTTCCCAACTTATCGGGCTTATTGATTCATCGAACTAAATCTCACCCATTGATAAATTAAAGAAATAAATATCAAATATATGTGCTTGTTATTATATTAGGATTAAGAGTACACACTTCCATAATAACTGAGGTATTTATTCCTTTATAAAGTCAGTATAAAAAAAATAACCTCAAATGGTCCTAATCAATACACTCTAAGTGTACTAGTGTAATTATATAGTCAAGATAAACTAATTCCTAATTACACTACGACCTTCCAATGGTTTGTTCCTTTTCATTTTGGTAGTGAGCTACTGTTTATAATTTATAAGGTACTGATAATATCATCTTCTGTATGTGACACCACATACTATGTTATCTACAATATAAATTAATTGAACAACTACAACTAAATGTAGACAATTTGACCAAATGTGATTCTTTATTCAAAATAAATGTTTACAAAAGCTTAGGCTTTCAGTATACACTCTAACAAAAGTCAAGATAAGGTGACAGTTAAGTCAAGGTGAAATAGCAGTCAGGGTGTACATAGCCGGATAGATCACTCACCTTTGGGGCTCAGTTGCCCACTCTTCATGGGCATGACCCCCAGCATATAATTGATTGAACCTTCAGGACTCAACTCTCCACATGTTATGGGCATAACCCCCAGCATACAGCTAGTCAGCCCTAGAGCCGGTCGGACTTTCGGGACATAACTCACCACTCTTTATGGGCATAGCCCCAGCATACAACTAGTTAGCCCCAAAGTCAGTCAGACCTTCGGGGCTTAGCTCCCCACTCGTCATGGACATGACCCCAGCATTGATAAATACCATTTTATCATATAATTTTAGCCCTTAATTTTCATGTTTTAATCTTCTCATATGATTAATTGTTGTTTCTCATTATGTTTATTGAGTTGGATTCATATTATAGACTTTGTTATAATTCTTTCTATTTTTATTGATTTCTACTTATAATTATGCACTTTTATTTTGAAGGGATTGAAAAGGCTTGAGTCAAGGAGAAGTCCAATCTAGAGAAATCTGAGTCGTTGGATCAAATCTGAAACAAATAAATTACAGGACTCAGATCTGATTAATTTTGATTGTTCATCAAGATCTAATTGATTCAGTTCAATTTATATAGATCTGGGATGATCCGAGTTGCCCATCTTTATCTAGCTATCTTGACCTTCCATTGGGAATTGTTTGATCTGAACCATCCATTTGGATTGCATCTGATCCGTGAGTTTAGATCTAAAGGAATGGCAACCATCAGATGAAAAGTGAGGAAGCTATAGAAGGATTTGATGAAGCACACTGATGGGGATCGCGCGCACAAGAACAGAGCCTCCTTCCACCAGCGCCAATCAACAGGATTGGATCGCCGAAGAAGGGAGAGGATTCACTGCTTCTCGGTGAGCTATCTCGAGCCTCCGCAACAACCAATTAGTGGATTCCGCTTCACATAGTGATCACGATTTTAACAAGGGGAACCAGCGCGCGATTGAGCGAAACAGAGGAAGACAAAAATGAGATGCCACAACCGAATCTTCCTGCTTTAACCACCGTCCACCAGAGCACTTCTTCCTCTCACTTCACACTGCCTGCGACCACTGCAAGCCATGACAAAGAGAGGCATGAAATAGATGATCGGGATCCATCTTCAACCAGTGCCCATCTTCGCCTCATTTCATCACCACCAACAGGAGCGGATCCACCCCGGGGGGGGGGGGGGGGGGGGTTGTCCCCCTGCAGGCGGAACCCCATTGCCAATACGACAATCACCGCGACATGTCCTCAAGCGGTATGGAGGATAACTACGGCAAAAAGGATGACGACGTTTATGTTGACTCAGATGAAGATTATGACGTTTATGTTGACTCAGACGAGGATGACGACTCGAATTTCGATGAGGACAAGGATGGCCTTGGGAATAAGTCTGAAATGTCTGATTGATTTCTAAGGCAGGCAACGACCTTTATTATGTTATCTTGTATTAGCAAGTAGTGTTTTGGGTTTCAATCGGATAACAATGTGCGTATTTATACGATCATAGTGGGTCTTAAAAAAAGAATGGCATTGTTGTTGTTCTTGCTTTTCAGAAAATGAATCACTCTTTGTGTCTGTTGATGATTAATGTTCTTTATTTCGCTTAAACTTGTGTGTTGGTCTATACGGTTTTGAGATTATTTTATGTTTTTGTAAAAGCATTTTGCAAAACATTATTTATCTTTGGTACGGATAGGTCCGAGGGGCAAAAAGGGAGTTTTGAGGGAAGGAGAGGGGCAAGAGGGTCATTCCACTGTTAAGGTATTAAGGGAGGAGGAGGTTCGTGTGGAGAGGAGGTCTGGGGCCGCCGCCACAGTGGTTGGAGGATCCCTCGGACTCTTCTTGCCGGAGCCGAGGTCGCCGGCCGCCTTTTCTCCACTCCTCTCCTTCTCCTCACTGCCGACCACCTCCTCTCTTCTCCTCCTCTTCTTCGTTCGTGCGCCGCCACTAAGCCGCCGACTCCTCCTTCCTCCTCATGTTTCTCGCCGGAGACGACGCCATCGTCAGCCGACCACCACCTCCATCCTCCCTCTTTCCCTTCTTGCCTGCAGGCGCCTCCGGACCTCGTCCCCTTCGTCTCCTCCTTGTAGAGCCGCCGCCGGACCGGATATCGCTCTTCTCCTCTTCCTCACGCTCCACTCTTCGCAAGCAGCACCACCGCACTTCGCCTCTTCTTCCTCCTCGCGACGTCGCCGCCGGCCAACCTTGCAGCGCCGCTCCCTACTTCTCCTCCTCTTCGTCTCTTCACGCAGCCGAATCACCACCTCTTCCCTTGCTGCTGGCCGAGGTATAGTGAAGACAGGAAGCCTTCTGCGTCCTCCGAGGACACCATGGAGCGACAATCGCCACCGGCAATACCCCTCCAGCTGCTAATG
Organism: Zingiber officinale; assembly: GCF_018446385.1. NCBI lineage: Eukaryota > Viridiplantae > Streptophyta > Magnoliopsida > Zingiberales > Zingiberaceae > Zingiber > Zingiber officinale. The sequence continues at coordinate 26,747,298 of NC_055990.1, forward strand.
GAGGTTTCTTCTTCTCTCTTCCCCCGATAGCCACGCCAACACCTTCACTCCCTCTCGCGGACAGCCACAGCGGGTGGCCTGTTCGCCGGCAGTCCTCTCCCCCTCTCTATGCCGACAACATCGGCGCCAGCTCTCTCCTTCTCTTGCCCACGAGGTGCTGCTGCCCCAGCGCTGTTGCTGTTGCCGACCAGCCTCCGGTCGCCCACGACTCGATCTGGCGCAAAAGGCAGTGTCGTCGCACGGCATGGTACTTGCTATGGCGCTGTTGGCCGACCCGCTATCTCAACGGACCTCATAGCGTAATTACTATTACCGGCAGCCGCGCCGGATTTGATCATCTAGGGCCCTTATCTTTAGGTCCGACGTCGATCCCGCTCTCGATCCGAGCCCTCCAAGCCCTCGCTGTCATTATGTTCCGACTCGATGCGTGTGATGTTTGTATGCTCTGGTCATCGTGCCGACTTAGTGTCCCGGCCTGCGTGCCGATCTCATGTGCCGGCCTGCGTGCCGATTTCGTGTGCCGGCCTGCGTGTCGATCTATTGTTCCGGTCTGTGCGCTGATCTCATGTCTCGGCCTGCGTGCCAATCTCGGATCACTTTTTTCCACAACTTTTCATTTTGAGTCATTTTTTAGTCTCTCTGCTTTTTGCTGGGGAAAAAGGACTTGACTTGAGCGTCGGAGGGCCTGATCCGGGAACTTTTTCCCTGGGTTCTGGTCTCTAACGTGAGGAGGGGAGATCGTCTGAGTGTGTGCAGGATCCTGCAGCATCGTCAGCCGCCCGTGGGAGCCGAATCACCCACGACTTTCCGTCAACAACCAGGCCGTCGCGACCAGCCTTCGTCCGACTCAGCTTTGAGACAGGATCAAATTTGGCGCCATCTGTGGGAACACAACAACCTGTTCTAGAACGTGAAGATGGACGACGTCGGGAGGTTCTCTACCATTATCACAATCCCGGAGTATCTCGACGCATATATTATATTCTATCCTCACTCCACGGGTATTCAGGAGTCGAGGAATTGAGTGGAGCTTCAGCTGGCCGACATGTTAGTTCTTCCATTACGTTTTTTCCCTAACTCCACGGGTATTCGGGAGTTAAGGGATTGAGACAAGCCCTTAGCCGGTTGGCAAGGCTCCCCGATCAGGCTAGAGCCTTCGATTTCTGGTCGGACACTAGAGGCCTAGTTTCCCGTTCATACACTTGGGATACATCCCCCTGCTCATACTCTAGGGGCACAACTCCCCACTCATACACTAGGACACAGCTTCCCGATCAGGCTCTGCTTCCTTCAACCACGGTGCTCTGCTTACCTCTACTTTTATGAAATCTGCTCCCCTATATTACCATGGGTTTCATTCCCTTTAACGGTCGGGGCTCATATTATCATCTTCTCCCCTCGCTCCATGGGTATTCGGGAGTTGAGGGATCGAGACAGATCCGCAGTCGGTTGGCACCACACCGTTGTCAAGTATGACATAAGCTTTATTTCCTCATGCTGCTACATGCTTCGCTTTTACTAGCTTCAAAGCTTATCCTTCCTCATTCGGGGTTGAGTGGTTTTCACTGGTCTCAGACCAGCTTATTGGATTTTATATTTCCCCCGTTCGGGGTTGAGCGATTGTCACTGGTCTCAGACCATCTTATTGGATTTCTTATCTCCCCCGTTCGGGGTTGAGTTATCGCCACCGGTCTCGGACCGGAGTATCATTACTGGTCTTGGACCAGCGCCATCGCCACCAGTCTCGGACCGGAGTATCATTACTGGTCTCAGACCAGCGCCATCGCCACCGGTCTCGGACCGGAGTATCCCAGACTCTCGCCTCAGTGCGAGTTATAAGTGAGCTCTGCTCTCACGCCCAACGACTTTTCAGGTCGGCTCCCATGCGAGAATTAAAAGTGAGCCCTGTGCTCACGCCCAACGACCTTTTAGGTCGGTTGTCCCAGACTCTCGCCTCAGTGCGAGTTATAAGTGAGCTCTGTTCTCACGCCCAATGACCTTTCAGGTCGGCTCCCATGCGAGAATCAAAAGTGAGCCCTGTGCTCACACCCAACGACCTTTTAGGTCGGTTGCCCCAGACTCTTGCCTCGATCGAGTTATAAGTGAGCTCTGCTCACGCCCAACGACCTTTCAGTCGGCTCCCGTGCGAGAATCAAAGTGAGCCTGTGCTCACGCGACCTTTAGGTCGGTTGTCCCGCACTCTCCCCGGTGCGAGTTATAAATGAGCTCTGTTCTCACGTCCAACGACCTTTCAGGTCGGCTCCCATGCGAGAATTAAAAGTGAGGCCCGTGCCCACGCCCAACGACCTTTTAGGTCGGTTGTCCCAGACTCTCGCCTCAGTGCGAGTTATAAGTGAGCTCTGTTCTCACGCCCAACGACCTTTCAGGTCGGCTCCCATGCGAGAATCAAAAGTGAGCTCTGTGCTCACGCCCAATGACCTTTTAGGTCGGTTGTCCCAGACTCTCGCCTCAGTGCGAGTTATAAGTGAGCTCTGTTCTCACGCCCAACGACCTTTCAGGTCGGCTCCCATGCGAGAATTAAAAGTGAGCTCTTTTCTCACGCCCAACGACCTTTCAGGTCGGTAGCCCCAGACTCTCGCCTCAGTGCGAGTTATAAGTGAGTTCTGCTCTCACGACCAACAACCTTTCAGGTCGCCTCCCATGCGAGAATTAAAAGTGAGCTCTGTTCTCACGCCCAACGACCTTTCAGGTCGGTAGTCCCAGACTTCTGACAGTCATGGCTCAGATTATTCTCTTCTCCCCTTGCTCCCCGGGTATTTGGGAGTTGAGGGACCGAGACGGATCCTCAGTCGATTGACATCACTTTGTGATCAGGTATGATAAAGGTTCTGTCCCCTTATATTGCTACAGGTTTCGTTTCTATGGGCTTCAAGGCTTATCCTCACCCGTTCGGGGTTGAGCTATTACCACCAGTCTCGGACCAGAGTATTACCACCGGTCTCGGATCAGAGTATCATTAACGATCTCTCGGTCAGGCGGTCAGACCAATTCCCAGTCAGTCTTTCAGACAAATTCCCGATCGGGCTATCAGACAAATTCCCGGTCGGGCTTCTAGACCAAGTCCTGGTCAGACCTCCAGACCAATTCTCGGTCGGGATCTTAGATCAATTCCCGGTCGGTCTCTCAGACCAACTCTCGGTCAGTCTTCCAGACCAATTCCCGGTCGGGCTTCAAGACCAATTCCGGGTCAGACCTTCAGATTGCTTTTTTGTCAGACATTCAGAATGTTTCCCGGTCAGGTCTCTAGGTCGGGTCTTGGTCAGACCTTCAGATCAATTTCTGGTCAGACTTCCAGATCAATGCCTGGTCAGACCTCCAGCTCAATGCCTGGTCAGACCTCTAGATTGCTTCTTTGTCAGGCATTCAGAATGTTTCCCGGTCAGGTCTCCAGGTCGGATCCTGGTCAGACATTCAGATCAATTCTTGGCCATGTCTTCAGATCAAGTAATGGTCAGGCCTCCAGATCATCTTTCGGCCGGGATTCCAGACTCTCGTCCCAGTGCGAGTTATAAGTGAGCACTGCTCTCACGCCCAATGACCGAGCTACTCGGTCGGCTGTCCCAGACTCTCGCCCCAGTGCGAGTTATAAGTGAGCTATGCTCTCACGCCCAACGACCGAGCTGCTCGGTCGGCAGTCCCAGACTCTCGCCCCAGTGCGAGTTATAAGTGATCATGCTCTCACGCCCAACGACCTCTCGGTCGGTGCTCATCATTCACTCGCAGCTCAGCATGACACTCGTCATACTCACTTTACTCGCTGCTCTGTCCGGCACTCAGCTCCCACGTTTCGCTCACTGCTGTTGCTCGGTCGGCATTCATCGCTTCACTCGTCGCTCTGCTCGGCACTTTTCATTCACGTCTAGCTCATCGTTATTGTTTGGCCGTTGTCTCGACTACTCACTGGTACCGCTCAGCTACTTGGTTTACGTTGATCGACCTATCACTTAAGGGCTTCCTCGGTTATGCACTTGACTTCGCTCGCCCTCGCCCGCCCATTCTTAGCTTGCTCGGTCGACACTCGCTCAGTCGACACTCGCTCAGTCGGCATTTTCTCGGTCGCGCTCATGGCTTTGCTCGCCCATCTTCCTCTCTAGAGATCGGTCGTGATTTATTGGCGCTCGATCGCACGCTCGACACCACTTGCTCGACATTCTCGATCACTCAGTCGGCACTTTTCGATCGCCTGATTGTCGCTCGATCATTTTACTCAGCATCTCTCGATAGTCTACTCGATATCGCTCGACATCCGCCAGATCGCTCCTTCGACACTCGCTCGATATGCCTTTTATCGCCCGGTCGGTGTTTACTCTTTTCGTCGCTCTGCCGGATACTCGTACACAGCTGCTCGTTCGACATTATATGATAGACCCGCGATATGACTCTGCGTTCAGTAGCGATTCTTTGTTTTGGTTGGATGAGTCTAGTCAGTCGGACTTGCGCCTCCTTCGACTAGACTTGCGGGGGAGGCTTGTGATACGGATAGGTCCGAGGGGCAGAAAGGGAGTTTTGAGGGAAGGAGAGGGGCAAGAGGGTCATTCCACTGTTAGGGCATTAAGGGAGGAGGAGGTTCGTGTGGAGAGGAGGTCTGGGGCCGCCGCCACAGTGGTTGGAGGATCCCTCGGACTCTTCTTGCCGGAGCCGAGGTCGCCGGCCGCCTTTTCTCCACTCCTCTCCTTCTCCTCACCGCCGACCACCTCCTCTCTTCTCCCCCTCTTCTTCGTTCGTGCGTCGCCACTAAGCCGCTGACTCCTCCTTCCTCCTCATGTTTCTCGCCGGAGACGACGCCATCGTCAGCCGGCCACCACCTCCATCCTCCCTCTTACCCTTCTTGCCTGCAGGCGCCTCTGGACCTCGTCCCCTTCGTCTCCTCCTTGTAGAGCCGCCGCCGGACCGGATATCACTCTTCTCCTCTTCTTCACGCTCCACTCTTCGCAAGCAGCACCACCGCACTTCGCCTCTTCTTCCTCCTCGCGACGTCGCCGCCGGCCAACCTTGCAGCGCCGCTCCCTACTGCTCCTCCTCTTCGTCTCTTCACGCAGCCGAATCACCACCTCTTCCCCTGCTGCTGGCCGAGGTATAGTGAAGACAGGAAGCCTTCTGCGTCCTCCGAGGACACCATGGAGCGACAATCGCCACCGGCAATCCCCCTCCAGCTACTAATGGAGGTTTCTTCTTCTCTCTTCCCCCGATAGCCACACCAACACCTTCACTCCCTCTCGCGGACAGCCACAGCGGGTGGCCTGTTCGCCGACAGTCCTCTCCCCCTCTCTATGCCGACAACATCGGCGCCAGCTCTCTCCTTCTCTTGCCCACGAGGTGCTGCTGCCCCAGCGCTGTTGCTGTTGCCGACCAGCCTCCGGTCGCCCACGACTCGATCTGGCGCAAAAGGCAGTGTCGTCGCACGGCATGGTACTTGCTATGGCGCTGTTGGCCGACCCGCTATCTCAACGAACCTCATAGCGTAATTACCGTTACCGGCAGCCGCGCCGGATTTGATCATCTAGGGCCCTTATCTTTAGGTCCGACGTCGATCCCGCTCTCGATCCGAGCCCTCCGAGCCCTCGCTGTCATTATGTTCCGACTCGATGCGTGTGATGTTTGTATGCTCTGGTCATCGTGCCGACTTAGTGTCCCAGCCTGCATACCGATCTCATGTGCTGGCCTGCGTGCCGATTTCGTGTGCCGGCCTGCGTGTCGATCTATTGTTCCGGTCTGTGCGCTGATCTCATGTCTCGGCCTGCGTGCGGATCTCGAGTCCCTGCCTGCGTGCCGGTGTCGTATCCCGGTCTGCGTACCGGTGCTTTATCCCGGTCTGCGTACCGGTGCTTTTTCCCGGCCTGCGTGTCGTTATTATCTCTCGACTTGCAGCTCATCTTTCGGCTCTGCACCTCGTTCGGCTCTTCACCGTCAGATCCCCCCTGATCTGAATCATCTACTCTTCCGGGTCGCGACAACTCGAGCCGCGTCCCATCCGAGGGCGCCCCCTTTTGCCAGGGTATGTTTTTCATTCATATTCCATACGCATTTCATTATTTTATGGCTTAGTCGGGCACTCATATATTTGTTGGATCTGCCTCGAGCATTGGGGTACCGGGCCCGGGTCAACCCGGTCACTGGCTGCAGGTAGCGTTGACCAGAGGACTTTTGAAGACTTGGTCAACACGGGAGCCATCTCAGCACACCCCCCTCCGGGACGTCGCGATTCAGTCAACATTTCAGCTACCTCACCCGACGGTCCGTCTGACTCAGCTTCCAGACAGGATCAATCTTTCGATTGAATTATCACAACTTAATTTGCAAGAACGTTTTCATTGAAGTTCTTTTGTCTGATCATATTATATAATAACAAAAATAATAAAACAGGCTTGCAACGCAACTAAAATAAACAAGAAATAAGTACAAATTCTAAAGGAAAATTCGTAAGTGTCTAGATAAATGTTAAAGCAATCTCATGATTAGGTGCCGGGTAGTGATTTTTATTAACTCGGTTTGAAGCAATTTGAAAGGATTGCGTATTAATAAAATTATGTCGTTAATGAAATGAAAATAATGAAGCATTAGCACCAAAAAGGAGCATGTAAGTTTCCCGATGTTGAAAGATGAAAGGAGCTTGAGCATTTCACTGCATGAAAAAGCATGAATGCATCAATATGTAGACTGGAAAAAAACTTCAAAAAACACAAACCAAGGACAAATACTGATTTTACAGTCCCATCTCTTCAGCAATCCATCTGAAGAAAGACTCATATATATCCAATCCAATATAGACAAGCATAAACACCCATGGATCAGATACAAGTTACAAAATACATTTACAAACTATCAGCTACATGAACTTGGTATGTATAATCTAGCATCAAGGTTCTGCTGCTTCCGTGCTCCTTCCATATTGACATGCAACCGTTAAAAGGGTATTTTCAGCCATGAATATTATTAAAACAGATTTGCAAAATAGGATTAGAGATGAATGGATGAATGACAGTTCGATAGTCTATATTGAAAAAGATATTTTTAATATTATCGTCAATGAACCAATTTTGTAGTGTTTTCAGAATATGGATTCTCGAAGAACGCAATTATCACATATTCTTTAGTAGACTGCTTTAATATTATTGTACGAATTTTTTCATAATATTATATTTTTTTTCCTGTGCGGATTTTAATTACATATAATTTATTAACCATTTAAAAAAGAAAATTGGTCGCGCATAGTTCAGATCGCGAATCGCGATCACCTCTCTATGCTTGAATTCCTAGATCCACCACTGACCACCATCACCAGCGAGGTCAAGGAGATTTCCCTTCCTCAATCCAGTGATCGTCTATTCCTCATGGCTGACTTCCACAAATCATGACTCCATCTTCGCCGGTGCAAGATCTGGTTAGCTTCATTCATCCGCTCTCTATCAGATCTGGTCACAATCATCCTTCCAAGATCCTATCAACTTCATTCATCCAATCTCATGACCAGAAGCCCTTGAATTGATACCATCACTCGGATTGTAGCACCTCATCACTTTCTTCATCCCGGGATAGCAAGATTCACTTCCTTTTGATGGTTGGCTTGATATAATTAGTTGATGGATGATCTTCATGGTTGAATGTTTTGATTTGTTGTTGATTGTGAATGAATTGCAATAGGTTAATCTCTCCATGTTCTAGATTTGGTTTAGATTTGATTTCTTACCTTTGTTCCATGTTGATTGGTTGTAATTGATTCAGAATCCCCTTCGTTTAGATTGTTTGCATTAGTCTTTAATTGAATGATGCTTGCAAGGTGTTCCATGGAAGGTTCCTTAGAATTTAGTTCGGTAATTCCTTAAGTAGTTATTTACATCGCTTTGTTAATGTTGATTCCATTATGTCTGTGCCCTTCCTTTAAATGCAATTAGGATAGCTAAGCTTAGGTTTCATTACATGCTCTAGGTTATGTTAAATGTTTCATTTCGTTAGATGTTTTCTTGATGTTTCTTTTAATTCCGGTGCAATTGTAGTTTAGGTTAGATTAGGATTTCATTACTTGCATTATCTTTCAATTAGTAGTCTAAGAATTCAAAACTCAAACCCACTTACTAATAAATTGATCATGAAATTTATTATAAATTAGCTACATTTGTTGGGAGATGACTCGAGTTATCTCTGTGCTACATTAGTGTAAAGAGGTAGTGTACTTAAATTATTTGTAAATTATGGTATGACACAGTTTATCAAGCATACAACCGATAGACCCCAGAGTCGGTTGGGCTTTTGGGACTTAGCTCCCCACTCGGCATGACCCCCAGCATAAAATCGATCGGCCCCAGAGTCGGTCAGATCTTTAGAACTTAACTCCCCACTCCTCATGAGCATGACCCCTAGCATACAGCTGATCGGCCCTAAAGTCGGACGAACTTTCATGACTTAGTTCCCCACTTCTCATGGGCATAACCCCCAACATATAGTCAATCATCCCCAGAGTAGGTTGGATCTTTGGTACTCAGCTCCCCACTCATGGGCATGACCCTAATATACAGCCGATCAACCCAAGAGGCGGTCGGACTTTCAAGACTTAACTCTCCAATCATGGGCATGATCCCAACATATAGTTGGTGGGCTCAAGAGCCGGTCAGACTTATGGGGCTCAGCTCTCCACTTCATGGGCTCATCTCCCAACATACAGTAGGTCAACCTCAAAGCCAGTCAAGCCTTCACGGGACTTAGCCTCCCCACTCATGAGCATGACCCCAGCATACAGTTGGTCGACCTTTGAACTAATCAAACCTTCAAGACTTAGCTCTCCACTCTTCATGGGCATGACTCCCAGCATATAATCGATCGGCCCCAGAACCGGTCAAATTCTCTCCAGGAGATAGCAGTGTCAGAGAATCGTAACAACCTGTTAGAGAATAATGGTTACTCACTAGGGAATATTTCACTACTTTATATATACACACAACAGAACCTTCCTCTGAGAGTGGCCTTACATCCTCCTTTACATGATCTATTCTAACATTAGACATTCCCTAAAGCCTTATTATTATGGATGTTATGAGAGACGGTATAAAAAGGTGGGTCCTCTCCGTTGGCCAGGTAGCTCTCATGTGCGCACACCTACACGCACATCTACACTACTATTCTACTATTCATATTCTTGTTCTCCATTTAGCTATGATTCTGATTTAAGTTTCGGAGTACCTACATCAGGGACCCTTCAAATTGATTAAGATTGAAAACCCTTATAATTAAAAAATTAAAGATGGAGTAAAGAGTCCCAAGTCGATTTTTTTTCTAAGGAGAACTAATAAATGTGTGTGAATTCTGGATTTAAAACTATTTTGGAGTTTTCTAATGCAAATGAGTGTTTTATTTTTGATTAATCCAAAAGAAGGCAACTGAAAGTTAGACAAACAATGCATATCTGATCATGCTAGCTCAATTAAAGAATAGAAATGATCTTCAATTCAAATTAATCAACTTTAATAACTCTCAACAGATTGCATAGATTGACAAAGAAAAATAGATTTGAACTCAACATGATTCACTTATTTGAACTAAAGACCTCACTTAACATTGCTTACACAATTCAAACTGAAACAAACCTAATGTAGAGATCAAGGGTTTCTGATTCAGAAAAGGAATGAATAAAATGCAGCAATCAAATTGCATAGATTCAAATCTAAAGGAAAATTGCAAATGCAGGTAATTAGATCATTAGATCTAAGCAATATAATGAAAAATCAAAGATAAAGAAAACGTTCCTCAACTCAAATCATGGATCGAGCTCCTTCTTCCTGCTGTCAAATAGAAACACTCCTGGAGAACACACTTCAAGCAATCAACAAAGTAGATCCAAGCTCCCGGTTAGTGCAGATGATGTGCATAGTTCCTAGGTACCTCCCTTCAAGCTCGTGATCAACCGACAATCTCAACGCACAAAGAATAGAGGATTGACTTCTAGAATCGTGAGCTCTGATTGATTGATCAGATCGATTCAGGACTCGCGGATGTATGGAGAGATGGAATGGATACGGAAGCTTCGGGAAAACTCCGTCGAAGCCTCTGAAAGCTGGTGGAAACCACGGATCGGGAAAACACCCTCGATCTGTGATGCGGCAAAGGAACGCAGATAACAACGTCATGATGTGGGAAACACCTCGTCGTCGCTCTCTTCTCCCTTTGGACGCTGGTCACTGGTAGCTCAAAGTTTATCGTTGATGAAGAAAACTGAATCTGAGATATGGATGGGAAATGAGACTCCACCTCGCGCTCTCGAGAAGACGCTCGCACGATGAACAGTAGCGAAGCCCCTGTTCATCGTGTCAGCCTCGTGTTCTTAAACACGAATCGAACAGATGTGTGCATAGTATTGTCCTGGTTCGGGTTCAACAATGGCTGAGCTAGTTCAGCTGGCTTGGTTTGATTCAACAGTAGTTGGGTTAGTGCAAATTAAGTTTGAATTCTAGGTTAGCTGAACTTGAGTGAACCCAAATGTGACAATGCGCCTAACTCTTTACCTATAAAACCAAATTAAAACACGCTAAGTACACATCATGAATTAATAGTCATGAATTAGATTAACTCAAATATTCCTTACTTAGCAAAAACCAACTCTGAAATCAATTTCCCAAACAAAACAATCTTCATAACCAAACCATTCCAACAAAAAATAAAATGTCACATGAACACACTATCAATATTATGAGAGGCGGTATAAAAAGAGGGGTCATCTCCGCTGGCCAGTTAATTCTCATGTGCGCACAGCCACACACACATCTACACTACTATTCTACTATTCATATTCTTTTTCTCCATTTAGCTATAGTTCTGATTTAAGCTTCGGAGTACCTGCACCAGGGACCCCCTTCCTGGTTCTCGCTCTAACATTCCTATTTACTCTCTCTGTGGTGTGCGCAGAGAGGATTGCTCGGCATCATTTTCTTCCAACTCTGAGTCTTCTCATGGTCAACATCAGAGCCACCTATCCGCACACTATCTTTCCTGATTTCAGACAGTGCCAAATTCTAACAAGTGGTCATAGGGTATACGTCTCATCACAAGGAGCAACAAATCCTCTGTGGACTATCCAAACACCTTTGGACCCTTTGACTTATAATCAATCATCTCAAGTCCACAACTCTTAAAAGATGTTTGTTTAAGATGTCAAAGTATAAGTCTTTATGACCAAGATGACTTGAATACCTCAAGTCGAAGGAAACATGTACTCGAGCTGTAGTAACAGCTTCATTGTCATATCCATATATAAGAGAACCATAAAAGTCTTACAATAGGTCATTTCAATGAAGTGGCTATCATAACTAGCATTTATGTTTAACTCTCGACATCCTAATATTTCTAGTCAATGAGAAACAACTACTTGGTTAGACCAATGAATATAATTCGTGCTAGTCTCACAGAATTGATGATGTTCAAACATATCAAGCCGTCGACTAAAGAAGATTTCAATATATTCATAATAACACATGTAGAGATGCTCACTAGTCGTAATCCAATCACAAGTTCTCTCATGCTATGAATCATATTATGGACATTTAGTATGTGAGTTTAAGATCCAATATATATAGTGAATATTTATTTATTCAATAAATAATAGATACCATAAGATGATTTTCTTAGGGCATCTCTCAGATATAACACTTAAACTAGCACCATGTTGGTATTGATCTTCCTAAACTAGCAACAACGTGGCCTTGAGTTTTGATCATAAAGTCTAGTGTTGCTTTCCTAATATTAGCACTATGTTGTTGCTGATCTTCTTAGACTAACACCACTATGTACCAAAATATTCAAATCGTTTGAGAAGGTCTAAAAACAATAAATGAGGGTATATTTGGAATCTCATGAGTTATGTGAATTCACAGGACTTGGAATGGTTCAATCGGAGTTCTCTAGGTCCATCAATGAGTTTTGACTGAAATTTACTGATGGACCTAGGCGGTTTAGATTTATAAAATTTTGATATATAATGGAAGAAATGAATTCTAAAAGTTAGCACTAAGGTAGTGCTATTTTTTGTATTGGTATGATTAAATTGTGATGTTGATTTTTTTTTTTTAAAAAAAAGTAATACTGCAGTTGTTGTTACAAGAATGAAAAGAAAAATTAATTTTATCATAAGGGTAAAATAGGGAGGTAAAAAAAACAATTTTACCCTAAAGGTAAAATAGAAAAGATGAGCACCTTTTAGACAATACTGTACCTTTTAAGCCATCTCAAATACTGCGTATGTCTTTTGCGGAAATTGCCGTTATAAACTTCTACTTCCCTAGTATACAATAAACGTGCTCAACTGCTGTCTGAAAACTATGAATTAAAAATATTAATTTTCATATAGAAAATATCATACAGTTGGATATGGAATAATGTGGGTATATCAGACAAACTTTGACTACGATGCAAGCTGCTATCTTAGCTGTTCTATAGCTGACCGTGGACCCAGTTAAATATTTTAAAATATTAATAAATATATTGATACACGCATCAAAAATTCTTTTATAGACTAAAGATTAATCAATAAAAGTCTTTTCGGGGCAGAAAAGAAAAAGACACGACAACAACGCCGTGTTAAAGAGGAAAGCTTTCTCAACGTAAAGCTTACGAGGTTGATACCCGAATCTTTACCAACCACTACTTTTACTAGATCCCCAAAATCTTAAAGTATGAAGAGGTGGGTAGACGTTCGAAGTTAGTTGAGTGGGATCTGTAAAAGAAAAGAATAAAAAGCGGTAAACCGAGGAGAGCCAACAGGTTGGCCGACGCTTTGACGAACCGTGGTTGCGGACAGACGAACCGGATGGTTCGGCTTTCCCTACACGACCTCTATAAAACCCCTTCCGCCATCCGCTCTTCGTTCGTAACTGCGGAGCTTTGCTTTCTCCGGAGATATTTTGAAGCGAAGAGGTAAACCAATCTGACTCATGCTATTAGATCTTGCTATCAAGCGGATCGATTAGGAAAGACTTGTGGATTATGCTTCTCTATTTTGGGATCTGAAATTTGTTGCGGTCGTTGGCTTTCTTTGGATCTGGATGATTGCGATCTGATCTTGATTGTGTTTGTTTTCGGATGAGTCGCTTCGTCGATCGATCTGGAGACGATCAGTTCTTTTTCTTGAGTTGTTTGAGATTCTGCGTGGATTCTTGCTTGCTGATAGCCAAGGATCCATATTCTCCTATGTTTTTCAAGTGTACCGATCGGAATCTACGGGATTAGCTTTGTGTTTTACTGCCAAATTCTGCTGGGGAACCATCAAAGTGACCTTTTTTCCTCGAATATTTGACGAGACTTTGAAACTCTCCTTGTAGTTTGTTATTCCTATTTCTGGTTTCTCTGTTTGACTGCCCTATTTGTTCTATATGAGATGGTTCTGTATTTCACGTTAGTTCTAGGTCATAATCAATATTTCACTTGAAGCAGTTGGTTGTTTCAATAGTTTGTTTATTCGAGAAGAAGGGTTCACTTGAGGCGAGGGCTTGTGAAATTAATGTAGAAACCATCCCAAAAATAACAGTTTGCAGGAATTTATGCAGGCTCACAACCTTGATTTGACCTTAAACAATTATATTTCTTGAATCTTTAATACGTTGGTGCAGATTTTTGACATCCGTAAAGTTGAGTTTATGTTTTAGCTAGCCAATTTTATATGTTTTTTTTCCAGTATAATTTGTATATTTAGTTTTGGGGGTGATCTTTACTTCAGAGCATCTGATGATTTATCTCCTGTACATTTGTTTGTAGCGTGATTGATTGGATTTGCTTCCTTTATACCCTGTCGAAGTAAATTATCCTCAATTCACATACAATAAGCTGTAGTTAAAGAAACAAGGGATGATTGAAAAATACTCTCAAAATTCAGAAAAGCTTTAGAATTATGTTGGTCTGTTTTGCATTCTATGTTATATAATTTATTGAAGTTCGATTCTAAATTATACAATTATTACTTTCAGATATGAGCATGATGGAATTGCCTTCAGGAGCAATACCCAAGTCCACGCTGAACCCAGATGCTCCGCTCTTCATCCCAATGGCCTTTCAGCAGGTGCAAGACTTTTCGCCGGAATGGTGGGAGCTAGTGAAGACAACCACTTGGTTCCGCGAACATTGGTTCCACGTACACCAAGATCAAGAAACCTTCGACGAGGCCGATGGAGATGAGGATGTTGCAAACCTACTTCCCGATTCCATTGATCTTGAAATCGGCAATGAACTATCCATGATCGCCGCAGACACTGAACGAGCATCTCTCCAGCAATCTGTGCTAGAAGACGTGGCCATGAACACTGACATGCTCAATTTGGGTATTTGAAGACATCTGTTGTTCTTTATAACCATTGCCGAATACTGAATCCAAGTATTTGATGTCGTGCAGGGTTTCTGAACAATGCAGAGATAAATTTTGGCTCAAGAGCTCCAAAGAATGACATCAGAGCATTATCCGAACACGCAAAGTATCGCGAGAAACCCGTTCAGCGAATGAGCCCAAAGTTCGCCTCTCGCCATTTCATTCAACAGCCTCGCTAGGACTAGAAGTAATCCTACTGCCTTCCTTCTGTATAGAACTACGATGAATCTATCTGACTGTAGAGTTGTTCAAAGTAAGTTCAGTTTGGGAATTAAACTGTCAATCTACGACACAAGAATCACCATCGATAGATAAGTTACTAAAACATGTGAAATTACAAAGATGGTAATTAAGCAACTGTAATAGAAATAAACAACCATGAAAAGTAATTAAATCCTAATTAATCAATACAATTTGCCGATGAAACACGAGAAGTATTTCGCCTGTGTCACACACAGAACCACCGAGGAAGAAAACCACTGTCACTCGAAAATCTCCTAACTTCGGTGGACGTCGACGCCACTGGTCAGAGATGAAGCTTCAATGGTGGAAGCGCAATGTCCCTCGAAGCGAACCACTCCAAGGAATCGGCTAGATATGAAGGAGTTCTGCCCAAAACCTGTCAACCCTGGCTCTGCCCTCTTCACCGCGTTTGGCAAGGCTAGGTTATGTGGGTCAGAAATAGGAAGAAGTCCCTGGAATCCTTTGGTAAGGGGGGAAGGTGGACAGCTGGAAAATCTGAGCTCCTGCTTCCTTCTTCATTGTGTCCGGCAGAGAGCTCGAGCACTGATGCTGGTGCAGAGAAGTGGAAGGAAGCCGGAGAAGAACCAGAGCTTGTAACCCCACTAGAAACTGCCGCTGCCTTCTTCACCGCGTTCGACAGAGGGCTTCGAAGCTTGGAATGCGAGGTGGATGAAGAACTTCGCCGAAGATATCACTCCGCCGTTGCCCGATGATCGCTGCCGTCGTCGTCTTCGTCGTCTTCGATCGGGAGAAGAGGACGGGGCGTTCGGGGAAGGGAAGTGACGCGAACAGTGTGAGAGAAACCCGAGCCGCTGAAACTTGAACCACATTTTCCCTTTTAAGCCTCTGTTGAACCTGCCCTGAACCGCTGATTGATTTGAACTGGTTCAGTTGCATTAGAGTTTTAGGATTCCTTCCCTCTGGGCTTTGAAGTTCGCTTCTCTTTCTCTTGCTCCATTTTAACCATTTGGCAATTCTCAATTGTTACCCCCCTTAATTCCTACAAAATATAATATAATTAAATAATATCTAAAAATATCCATAAAATGTACAAAAATTAAAATGAAGACTAATAAAGATTTAAAATCATGAAACACACTAAAAATATATAATTAGATACATAAAAGGATAGAAACATCCAGATATAACAATTAAATAAAGTGTTCAAATGACGGTTATCAGTACTTGCATGAGTATTTGTTCCAATCTCACTCTTTGGGAACGTGTAGCGGTAAAATGATTGGTAGATTCAAATATAGACTGAAGCATGTAGATATTTTGAAGGAAAATTTATGGAGTTGGTATTAGAGGATTGTTAAAGTAACATATCTATCTTCTGAAAGAAAATTTATGAGGTTGATATTAGAGGATTGTTAAGATAACATATCTATCTTCCAAAAGAAAATTTATGGGATGCAATACAAAAGTATGACTGAGAGAATGGTCATGTTTGTCGCTCATGGTTTTAATACTCAAGTGGAGTGTGGTGGCCTACATGGATGTGTAGTAGACGTCGACTATTAATGATTTCAACGTGGGCATTTCCATGATTTATTAGGGTGACAAGTGCAAAATCTCTGTGAGGCCTAGTAAGTCAACTCTCGGATTAGTCGAATCAAAAATTTTAAAATCTATATTATAAAAAATAAATAAATGTGATTTGGGAATCCCGTTGCACTCAAACATCCAGCATGGACATGCACACACCCATCATATTGCAGCTAGCATGGGCATGCACACACCAAGCATACCAATGCCTACATATATATATATATAACCCACCGTGTGCACACCCGGTCAGCATTGTTACTTTTTTTATTTATTTTGAGTATGCTATGTAGCTATAGAGCCTAAGTTTTTTTGAGTATGCTATGTAGCGGTAGCTTTGGCTAATCTTCCACATCATAAAGAAATTTTCTGGGCTAATTGGTATTCTGTTTTGTCAGCTATTAACTAGAATTTGTAGCAGAAATAACATTGATATCTAGAATCTTTTTCTTTTGATAGTGGAATCTGTAATTGTTACCTGTTCAGGTAATTAACTCTTTCTCTCACATTAAATTCTGATGTTCTCTTTCATATTTAGTTAATAGATATTGTCGGGTATAATTGTTGTGAATTATTGTGTTTTTGGTGGAAAATAACCTGAATTCCATAATAATTGGTATCAGAGCTAAATTTATTTTGAGTATGCTCTGTGGTTGTAGCTTTGGCTAATCTTCCACATCATAAAGAAATTTTCTGGGCTAATTGGTATTCCATTTTGTCAGCTATTAACTAGAATTAGTAGCAGAAATGACATCGACGACATTAGCTTCTTCATCTTCGATCTTGGCTAGAAATGCAGTATCTAATGCATATTTGCAATGGAAATTTTTGAAGGCATCGGTCATTTCGGCATGTGGCAACGTGAGGTTCAAGATGTCCATTGCTATTAAAGGAGAGAAATCGGATGAAGTAGAGGAAAAAAAATGGAAGGTCAATAGAATGGCGTGTGGTACTATTCGATTGTGCCTTTCTAGAGAGCAGAAGTATGAATTTTCTAAAGAAACTTCTACAATTAGATTAACGATGGCACTGGAGGAGATATTCTTGAAGAAAAACAGTCATAACAAACTCTATATCAAGAAGATATTGTTCCGTTTTAACTATGCTTCAGGTACTACTATGAATGATCACATTAATAGTTTTAATCAGCTGGTAATTGATTTGATGAATATGGATGTGACTTTTAATGATGAATATCTGGCTTTGATGTTGATGGCATCACTTCCTGATGAGTTTGAGTATGTTGAAACTTGAAACTACTCTACTTCATGGGAAGGTTGATGTGTCACTTAGTGAGGTAACTACTGCCTTGTATAGTTATGAATTGAGAAAGAAAGAAAAGCAAGGAAACACAACTGTAGAAGCAGAAGCTCTTGTTGTTAGAGGTTGTTCGCAAAGTCAAAAGAAAGGATGGAGAGGGAGATCTAAGTCAAAGTCTAGATTAAGTAAAGATGAATGTGCCTATTGTTGAGAAAAAGAGCATCGGAAGACAGATTGTCCTAAATTTAAAAATAAAAGAAAACCTATAAAGAGAAAGGGTATAGCAGAGTCAAATGTAATTGAGTGTGATAATGCAGATTCAAACATCTCAATTGCTGCTACACCATTAACCGACAATTCTAGCTCATGGTTGCTAGATTCAGCTTGTAGTCACCATATGTTTCCCAATCGAGAGTGATTTTCTGATTTTAAAGAACTAAAAGGTGGAGTTTCCTACACAACAAATAATTACCCTCTTAACATATATGAGATTGGTTCAATTTGCTTGAGGAACTAGGATGGATCAGTCAAAACCTTAACAAGTGTTCATTATGGGTTGAATTTGATGAGAAATCTCATCTTTGTAGGAACCTTGGAGTCAAAAGGTTTTGAAATGAGGGTGAAAGATGGGATGATGAGGATCATCTTTGGTGTACTTATGATAATGAAGGGAATCCGGAATAGAAATAATGTGTATTATTTTTTAGGTAGTATGATTGTTGGGACAACAACAATAACAACTTCTACTGATGATAAAGAGTCAGAAGTAACCAGGTTATGACACATGCACTTGGGGTATGTTGGAAAAAATCCTTGAAATTGATGTAGATCAAGGCTGATTGAAAGGAGCATGGGCTTGCAAATTGGATTATTGTGAGCATTGCATCAAAGAGAAGAAAACAAGGGTAAAATTTGGTACAAGAATCCATAATACTGAGTGCATTTTGGATTATGTTCATTCAGATGTATGGGGACCTTCCAGGACAACTTCTTTGCGAGGAAAACACTATTATGTTGTCGTTGATGATTTTTCCCAAAGATTTTGGGTGTATACAATGAAGATGAAGGATAAGGTTTGGGAATTTTCCTTAAATGGAAAAAATGATGGAGACTCTAACTTGTAAAAATGTCAAACGTCTCTATACAAGATAATGGTGGAGAATTTAAAAATGATCCTTTTTTAAAAATCTGTGAAAATGAAGGTATTGTTAGCCACTTCACCGTCAGAAATATGTCACAAAAGAATGGAGTGGCTGAGCGTATGAATTGGACATTGTTGGAGAAGGTCCAATGTATGTTGTCCATTGCTGGGTTAGACAAAGAATTTTGGGCTGAGGCTTTGGTATATTCTTGTCACCTTGTTAATCGTTTACTATCAACTGCTATTAATGTTAAAACACCATTGGAGAAATGGTTTGGAGAACCTACTATAAATTATGATTTATTACATGTGTTTGGTTCCACCGTGTATTATCATGTTAATGAGTCAAAGCTAGATCCAAGAACAAAGAAGGCAAGCTTCATGAAAATCACCTCAGGTGTTAAAGGATATCTTCTTTAGTGTCTAGAAACAAAGAAGGTAATCTTCAACAGGGATGTCACTTTTGATGATGCTACCATGTTTAGAAATGTGACTTCTAAACAAATATTGCAGTCAGATGGTACCAAACATGTGGAGTTTGAAGCTAACAAAATTATTCCAGCCAATAAAGAAAATAATGGTGATTCTCCTATAGTAGATGAAGAGTTTCAAATCCAAAAACCTTTACAACCAGATGAAGAAGAGGTTCAGACCCAAGAACCTCCACAGCAATATGAATCAATTGCACTAACAATGGGAAAAGGAACTATAAGACAACATGCTCGTTATGTCAATATGGTCACTTCTGCAATTCCAATTGATGATGTTCCTGCTACTTATAATGAAGCAGTCCAAAGCTCAGAACAAAAAAAATGGAGGAATGCCATGGATGAAGAAATGCAGTCCGTTCATAAGAATCAGAAATGCAAACTAGCAAATCTTCCAAAGGAAAAGAAAGCAATTGGTTGCAAATGGGTATATACAAAGAAAGTTGGACAAGGATAATGCTCTCTACAAAGTAAGATTGGTGGCTAAAGGCTACGCTCAGTCGGAGGGAGTTGATTATAATGAAGTATTTTCTCCAGATATAAAGCATTCCTCCATCAGAATTTTGTTGGCTTTGGTAGCACAGTTGAATTTGGAATTAGTTTAGATGGATGTAAAAATTGCTTTTTTACATGAAGACTTGGATGAAGAAATCTACATGACTCGGCCAGATGGATTCAAAGTTGTTGGAGAGGAAAAGATGGTATGCAAATTGAAAAAATTGCTGTATAAATTGAAGCAATCTTCGAGATAGTGGAACAAGTGATTTGATAAGTTTATGATAGGGCAAAAGTACACGAGAAGCAAATATGATGTGTGTATTTGCACAAGCTACAAGACGGAGCCTATATATATCTTCTTCTTTATGTTGACGATATGTTGATGGTTGCCAAGAGTCAAACATAAATATAGTAATTAAAAAATCAATTAAATAAGGAATTTGATATAAAGCAACTCAGTGAAGCAAAGAGGATTTTTGACATAGAAATATCAAGAGATAGGAAATTGGGGAGGCTTTGTTTATCTCAGAAAGAATATTTGGGGAAGGTATTAAAACATTTTGGCATGAATGAGAAATTAAAACCAGTTAGCACCCCACTTGCTTCTCATTTCAAGTTTATTGCATTTATGTCAACAAAAAATGATGCGGAATACATGTCAAAAGTACCATATGCAAATGCTGTTGGTAGTTTGATATATGCAATGGTGCATACGAGGCTCGATATTTCATAGGCAGTTGTGGTTGTGAGCATGTATATGCTTGATCCTGGAAAGGAGCATTGGCAAGCTGTGAAATGGATTCTACGATATATTTTGAACAATGTAGATGTTGGTTTAGTATTTCAGCAGGGCAAACAAGATGGTCAATATGCAATTGGGTATTGTTGGTACAATATTCCCTAGGTCAAGGTTGACTTGGTTGACTGAGCTTGAATTGGTTCAAGCTCGAGTCTTGATGTTTGGGTTTCGATATTTGACAATACATGGAGACAAGACATGGAGATTGCAGGTGCAATTGTTCATGTGGTGAGATTGTAAAGGAGAGTCAAGTAGGTCAAGGTTGACTGGATACTTGACTGGAAAATCTTGGTGAGTGAAGCCAAGTGAAAGTCCTAACTGGGAGGTTAGGCAGACTGGAAAGTCCCGGTGAGTGAAGCCGGGCAGATGGAAAGTCCTGGTGAGTGAAGCCAGGCAGAAGGAAAAATCCTAGTGAGTGAAGCTAGGTGAAAGTCCCAGTGAGTGAATCCGGGCAGATGGAAAGTCCTGGTGAGTGAAGCCAGGCAGAAGGAAAAACCCTAGTGAGTGAAGCTAGGTGAAAGTCCTAGTGAGTGAAGCTGGGCAGTATGGAAAGTCCTGGTGAGTGAAGTCAGACAAATGAGAAGTTCTGGTGAGTGAAGCCAGGCACAGGAAATCCAGATGGATCAAGGTTGATCAGACATCTTGTATTGGGAAGTCCAAGTAGGTCAAAGGGATTGACCGGATACTTGGCACAGGAAATTCAGGTGGATCAAGGTTGGTCGTGCTGGATCGAAAGCGCTAGAGGGGGGGGGTGAATAGAGCTCGTGGCTTTCACTCGGTTCGGAATCGTAAATCGTTCGATTAAACACTTGAGTAACGCAGCGGAATAAAAGAGAAAAACAAACACAAACACAGAGAATTTACTTCGTTCGAGCCGAGCTCAACTCCTACTCGAAGGCCCGCGATCCTTGATCGCTTACCGTGGGCAACAACTAATAGCTTGAATAGAATTACAAGTGAAGTACAATAATCAATAAGAAATGATTAAATTATACCGACAACAATATGAATAACTGAAGATTCGGAGCTCCAGGTCGTCGGGGGGTCGTCGCAGCACTTCGGGATCGTGTCGTTAGCAGCTAGTCGCAGAAGGATTGCTTGGAGTGAATTGTCTTGAACTGCTGCTCGAACTCCCCTTATAAAGGGTATCCAAGGCGCCTCTAAGTCCTCCGAAGGCGCCTCCATCCCTTTCGAATCGCTCGTGCAGATCAACGCTGAATAGTCGTCGCTTATCGCCTTGAAGGCGCCTTCATTCATCTTTAAGGCGCCTCCAATGGGACATCCAAGGCACCTTCGCGCACCATGAAGGCGCCTCCAGCGGGTCTGCGCAGCCACGTCACTTTAGCACCCGAGGCGCCTCCAAGCTCCATGGAGGCGCCTCGGACACTGTTTATCCGAGGCTTAACCTTGTTCTTTCGTACCTGCAAGACATGTTAGATCCAAAACACAAATATATCCTGCAAAACAAAAGTTAACACATATAATATCATAAATATGAAGTTTGACAGTCATCGGACTGTTCGGGTCTGTCTGACTTCGGATTTTCGACCGGAAACCCTAGGTCGACCCGACGCCTACTGTTCCCTCTACGGGGAACGCGTCCTCACCTACTCCACTCAGGACATTTACCTATTGACAGTGCGATCCTCCAGATCGACTGGACTTTTGCTCGGTGCTCGATGCTTCCAGACTTTCTGCTGGACTTCCGCTTCCCGGCTGGTCCAGTCTTTCACCTGGTTCGCGACACCAGGACTTTCCACCTAGGGTTACCCCCTAGGACTTTTGCCTGAAGCACTCGACCCACCAAGACTTTCCGCATAGGGTTACCACCCCCTATGACCTAGGGTTACCACCCCCTAAGGTTTTCACCTTGCCTAACCACAGTTAGGGCTTTTGCCTAAGTACACTTAGGACTTTCCTACAATCTCATTCAGAATGTTAGATCACCACACATCTTAACTTTGAATCCTTTTCCATTATCAAAACTTAGGTTCGATCGTCGGATACTTCCCGCACCAACAATCTCCCCCTTTTTGATTATGACAACCCAAATTCAAAGTTAAGTAAAATAAATGCATAAGTATATTAAAAAGCTTTAAGTGAGCAAGCTTAAGTATATAAATTCAAATAAAAGCATAACTTAAGCTAACACTTAAACTTTTGTGAAGCTCTCCCTTAATTCAGGGCTTCCCTTTTAATATTTACATTTGAATTTCCTACTTAAACTTTTGTGAAGCTCCCCCTTAATTCAGGGCTTCCCATTTGAATTTCCTACTCTCCCCCTTTGCCATATATAAAAAATAAGTCAGTTTTAAACAATTTTTAATTTTTCTTATTGAAAACCAGATTAGGCTTGAAAGACTGGATAAAAGCTAAATTGACTTTTGAAAAATTTTCACCTAAGTTTAAAAGGCTAATATATAGTCGACTGTGATGGACAATTTTAGCCACTTTTGAAACTTAGTTGTTTTTGAAATATACTTAGCTAAATTTTGAAAATCTTAGAGAAAATTGAAGTCTCTTTTTACTTAGCAAAAAATATTTTGAAAGCAATGATTTTTAATACTTTTAGGTAAGTAAAAGTAGCTTAGCAAGAATTTATAAAAGTTAGATTTGAAGGTTTGCTAAGTTTGAAAAAGTTTGAAATTTGCTCTATGAATCACTTAGCTAAGCCTTTTGTAAGCATTGAATTTTGAAAATATGGCTTAAGTGGAAAAAAGGTCTTATCTTAATTTTGAATAAAATAATACTTATTTTTTTGAACAAATAGGAGTAAGAACTTGTTAATTTTTAGGATGAAGAGAGAGTAGCTAAAAATTTAAGTTATTTATTCAGTTGGTCCTTAAGTCCAAACATGAGTCAACTTTTTTAACTTGTCTTGATCAGGTATCAGAGCCCTAAATTACAAGCATGCTTAATCTTAATATATCTATTTCCTTCACCAACTGTCTAACCTTTAGCTACTTGCTGATTGCCTAGAGGGCAGCAGCTTTCACTTGGTTAGTCAAGTTAAGTCATTTAGTCCAGTTAGATTTGACTAAGGCTGTAAGACTTGACTTGATTGTTATTAATAAAGTATTTAACACCCAGACTCATATTGATGCACATAAATAAGCATTCTTGAGTCCAGACTGTACCCTATGCATCTCACACCATTCTATGTTTCTCAAACACAAGCAAGGTATACCTAGGTGTTTGTGAGATGCTCTAGCTTAAATTAGGGGAACAGGATTTCTAGGGTAGAGCCTAAATTAAGTCCAATTTTTGAAAATTCTAAGAAAAGGGGATTTTAAAATCATTATTTTTCTTAGATTTTAAAAAACAATTTAAAAGTGGTTTTAAAATTATACTCACAATTTTGAAAAAGTGACACATAAGTAATGAATTAAATATAAGTCAGTTAAACATCAGATAACCAACTCCAAGATAGAATCCAAAAGATGAGTAAGATATCCAGATCCAAGAAGTGAGTGACATATCCAGACAGTCTAAAAAGATAGAGTCAAGCAGGCGGATCGTCGGCTGGAGGATCAGCTAGAGGCTGCTCGGGTGCCGGCTGAGGTTGCCCCTGACGCCGTATCTCGCCTCAGAGAGACGCGAAACCTGTAGCCATCTCGGATCACATAGATCGAAGGAAGCGATGGCTATATAGCACAGCTCGTCACGTTTGAGAGGACTGGATCTCGAGCCGAGTGAGTCTGTCCTCGACAGAGAGTGGTACCGCAGATGAAGGCCCGGCTGATGTGGAGGGTCCGGCAGAGGTGGAAGGATATGTGAAAAAGTCCTCTACCAGGAAATCGGACCACTCCTCATCCTCACCTGGTACGTCCTCGGCCTCTGGAGCACCAGGAGCAGCAACTGGTGGTGGTCGGCCCTTTCAGGCCAGAATCCCCTCGGCAGTGACCTCCGCTCCCGCTAATCTAAGGCTACGCTGACCTAACTCATCATAAATGGTAAGTGGAATGAGTACCCCTCTAGTAATGTCTATCCTAGAGCCGGAGAATATCTGTGTCAGGATATGGCAGTAGGGCATATGAATCACTCCAGATGTAACTGTACTAGATGCAAGAATGATGTTATGAAACATATGGAGAGCTATGTCTATATCTAGGCGCTGGCTGAGGGCGTACACAAAGAACGAGTGGGACGGTCGCATCTTCGAGACGTCTCGAGATGAGATGGGTAGAATGCATGCTGTCAGGACTCTGTACATAGCATAGTCCTGAACGTGAAGAAGAGTGGACCTGAACTCGGTCAGGCCCAAGGGTCTCTCCTCCCCAAAAAAATGCATGTAGATGTCATCTAAGGTAATGTGGGAATAGGGATCACCGAAGGGTAGCTCCCTACTCGGGTAACACAAGAATGTACACTGGGACTCCCTAAGCTCTAAGCTGGTGCGAAGTAGGGAGGGAGTAAATTGAAGGTCAGTACCACCAACTCTGGTGGAATATGTGTTATCATCAACCTTTTCAAGGTTGTGATAGAACTGGGCACACAAATCTTGATTGACTGTAGTGGTACAGTCAACCAGTTTATCTAGATGATAGTAGTTTATCATCTGGATTGCGGGTTGACAGAATTGGGATAAAAATTCCCTACCAATATATCTAGATTTAATAGACTCAAAGGTGGACCTAATGAAATCTATTCTATGATGTTCCGAGGGGAATCTAGGGTCCGTGGAAGGGGCCCTAGATGGTGTGGGATCTACAATACGACGCTTCCTATTTTTGACATTATACAAGAAAAATAGCAAAACTAGCATGAAATTTATGTAATAGATGATTGAGAAGAGTTTAGATTATACCTAGGAGGCATTGCTAGGATTAAAGGCGGAAGAGATGGGTTGAAGGCGCCTTGGTTGGGAAAAATCGCACTTGGGTTGTGTTTCGGCAGAAAACGAACAGAAGGAGGAGCTTCTGTTCGTGCAAAAACGCTGAGTGAAGGCGCCTTAAAGGCTCCATAAGGCACCTTTGGAGGCGCCTTAAATGCTCCTTAAGGCGCCTTAAACAGGTCGACGGGAAATTTCCCGCCGGTGTTGAGGGCGCCTCCCTCGTGTGGAAGGCGCCTTCGTTTAAGCGCCACGTGTTTTTTTTTATTTGGAATTGAATTTAATTTAACTTTTGGTTAATTAAATTTTGGATATTTATTTTAAGTTAATTAATTATTTGAAAAATAATTTTAATTTGAAAAATAATTTTTAAGTCAATAAATTTGAAAAATAATTTTTAATTTGAAAAATAATTTTTAAGTCAATAAATTTGAAAAATAATTTTAAAGACTTTTTCAGATTAAGTTTTAAAAGTTTTAAAAGATTATTAAAATAATTTTTAAAAGATTATTCAAATAATTTTGAAATTAAGTTTTAAAATGATTTTTTAAAAGATTTTTCAAATAATTTCGAAATTAAGTTTTTAAAAGATTTTTTAAAATTATTTTTAAAAGACTTTTTCAAAGATTTTTCAAATAATTTTGAAGTTAAGTTTTTTAAAAAAAATTAAAATGATTTTTAAAAGACTTTTTCAAAGATTTTTCAAATAATTTTGAGGTTAAGTTTTTTAAAAGATTTTTCAAATAATTTTGAAATTAAGTTTTTTTTAAATGATTTTTAAAAGACATTTTCAAAGATTTTTTCAATAATTTTGAAATAAAATTTTTTTTTTAAAAAAAAGATTTTTAAAAGACTTTTTCAAATAATTTTGAAATTAAGTTCTTTTTAAAAAAAAGATTTTTAAAATGATTTTTAAAATACTTTTTCAAAGATTTTTCAAATAATTTTGAAATTAAGTTTTTTAAAATGATTTTTTAAAAGATTTTACAAATAATTTTGAAGTTAATTTTTTTTTAAAAAGACTTTTTCAAAGATTTTTCAAATAATTTTGAAAATAAGTTTTTTAAAAGATTTTTCAAATAATTTTGAAAATAAATTTTTTAAAAGATTTTTAAAATGATTTTTCAAATAATTTTGAAATTAAGTTTTTTAAAAGATTTTTAAAATGATTTTTAAAAGACTTTTTCAAAGATTTTTCAAATAATTTTGAAATTAAGTTTTTAAAAATATTTTTAAAATGATTTTTAAAAGATTTTTCAAATAATTTCGAAATTAAGTTTTTTTAAAAAATTTTAAAATGATTTTTAAAATATTTTTCAAAAAGATTTTTGAAATGATTTTTAAAAGATTTTTCAAATAATTTTGAAATTAAGTTTTTAAAAAGATTTTTAAAATGATTTAAAAGATTTTTCAAATAATTTTGAAATTAAGTTTTTTTTAAAAGATTTTTAAAAGACTTTTTCAAAGATTTTTGAAATAATTTTGAAATTAAGTTTTTTTTTTTAAAAAAAGATTTTTAAAAGATTTTTCAAATAATTTTGAAATTAAGTTTTATTTAAAAAATAATATTAATTACGAATTTGAATTTGAATTAATTATGAATTTAATTTTGAATTTCAATTAATTATAATTTTGAATTTAATTTAGAATTTCTATTTCTTAGTCATCTCACCCGATCTAAATTTTCAATCAGGGAATCATATAATTTTTGTGAGATGAATTGAGGTTCAATTTAAGAGTTTGGTTTAATTTTGTGTTAAATTCAGGTTTAGCTTTGGGTTCAACAAGTAATTGTTCTTTGGATAAACTTCTGGACTATGGTGAGTCACAAGGACCTCATTAAAGTAACCATGCTTTCGAGATTTCCCAAATAGTCCTACCCATTGAACTTAATACTAAACCTTGGTCTAACTAGTTAAGATCCATTTAAGGGTAGCTTCGGTCAGTTCCACTTGGCCAAATGCACCAGGTCGAAGCCATATCTTCCTAGACATGCGATGCCCAAGCTTCCCTAACGTACTATCATCCAAAAACTTCACCAGTACCGTGGGTCAAGTTAAACCTAGCTCATTTTATGTAACCTTAATTACCTTGCCAGGTAATCTACTCTTGTTTACCCATTTCGGGTAGATTAAGTTCTGTTACCCAATCGGGTAGTTTAGTTGCGGGTGCCAGCTATTCTGGATCCTACTTCTATTTTTAATTTAATTTTAAATTTAATTTTGAATTTTGAATTTATTTTTGAATTTTGAATTTCGAATTTTTAATTGAATTTTGAATTTTGAATTTAATTTCGAATTTTAATTTAATTTCAAATTTTTAATTGAATTTTGAATTTAATTTCAAAATTTTAATTTAATTTCAAATTTTAAATTGAATTTTGAATTTTGAAATTATGTTCGTTTTATTACTATTGTTTTTCTTTTTGCCCCCCTGGATCATAGCCTCGATATGGTTTATCGAGGTAGTGTATTTGATCCTTCGGGATCTAATATTGACCAAGTCCAACTTGATTAATCAATTTGGACTTGGGGACCCATGCTTGGACTGTTTTTCTATCTATTCTTTCTACAAGAGATAAGTATGATTTATATTTTCTTTTTGGTTTAAATCCTAGATCAGTTCTATTGTAAACGGCTCTTTGTGTCCCAAGAATTAGGTCATGATTCTTGGAACATAAAGAAAACCGTTCTAGTGTTTTCTCCAGATCCTTGACTTGAGTTTTCAGACTGGAGTTCTCTTCTTCAAGTTTTTGAACTTGAGTTGAGTTTCCAGTCTGAACTGGTTCAGTCAAAGATTCGGAGTTAGTCACTTCTTTAAGGATTTCTATTTCCTTTAGAAGTGACTTAATTTTAAGATTCGATTTGGCTAACTTTCGCAATAAATAGTTAACTAGATTATTAAGTCTAGAAATACTCACAGCGGGGTTTGGCCCTTCGAAAATGGATACGGATCCGTGGCTTCGCTCGGACTCGGCTTCCGACTCGCTCTCGCTCTCGGACTCATCGATCTGGTCCCGGGCCATCAGTGCGAGGAGACTCGTTTGATCGAGTTCATCGTCGGAATCTTCTTCTGAGGATTCATCCCACGTCGCCTTCAGTGTAACACCCACGAAATGATAAGCTATACATATGGGTAAATTCTTTATAAAAGGAAAATGGAAATAGAAACCAAAATGAAATAAAGAGGAAGAGAGGTTAAGGTTTGAACTTTGAACCTCCCACAAATGATAGAGTTAAATTAGTACATGATAACCACTAGAACCATGAATGACTTATGATTTGTAAAGAGTGGGAATTGTAGTTAAAAGTGAGAGTATGATTAAGTAAGGGAACAAGAGAAAGTCAAGTAGCTATTCTCCCCTTTCTCTTGGTTAAGAAAAGAAGCAAGGAAAAGAGAAAGACAAGTTGTCTTTCCCCTCCCTTTGCTATTTTCGTGGGAATGAAGAGGGGAGAAAATGGAGAAGACAAGGGGATGAATTGGGACACTTTTTCCTCATTGGGAATAAATAAGAATGAGTGAAGAGAAGGGAAAGAAAAGTTTTGATAATTTTTCCTTCTTCTTCTTCCTCCTCCTTCTTTCTCCTTCTTCCTTCTCCACCGAGACATAGAGCTCTCTCTCCCTCATTTCCAAAATCCAAGCTAAGGTTTTCTCTCTAAGAAAACTAATTCCTAAGAAGGAGTCTCAAGGTTTACTCCTTACAAGAAAGAGAAAACAAAAAGGGAGAACTAGGAAGAGAAGCTCCTTCTTCCTCCTCACAAGGGTACCACTTTCTTTAGGAACAACAAGTGAAAGGATGTAAGTATCCCCTCACCTGTTGTACAAGTTGTTTATGTTTTCCATAAGATTAGAATGCTTGAAACCTAGGGTCACAATGTTGAACTTTCGGCCAAGTGTAGATGAAAGACCTAGGAAAGCTTAAGACCTAAACTAACCATGTTCACTATGTCCCTATGATATGTATGCTATGATAGGAGATTGGTTTGGTGTTCTTATGCTTGTATGTTGCTTAAAACTTAATTTCATGCTCCTAAGGTATTCGGCCAAGACATGAATAAAAAGATTTAGGGAAGTTCAAGACCTAAATAAGCATGTTCATTATGTTCTTATGTAAGTACCCTAGTATAGGAAGCTAGTTAATGTTCTTATGTTGTATGCTTACTTAAAACCTAGATCTATGATTTTGAACTTTCGGCCAAGTGTAGATGAAAGACCTAGGAAAGCTTAAGACCTAAACTAACCATGTTCACTATGTCCTTATGATATGTATGCTATGATAAGAGATTGGTTTGGTGTTCTTATGCTTGTATGTTGCTTAAAACTTAATGTCATACTCATAAGGTGTTCGGCCAAGACTTGAATAATGGATTAGGAGAGGTTAAAAACTTAGGTTATAATGCTCATGACCTTCTTTATGAAATGGTATGAAAGATTCTAAGTGTTTGCATGCTTGTATGTTGTTGGAACCTAGTGGTATTACACTATAGGGTTTCGGTCATGATGTGAATGAAAGACTTAGGAGAGCTTAAAACTTAGTCTAACATGTTCATGACTCTCCTTAGGATATGATATAAAGCTAACTTAGGGTTATCATGTTTTGATGTTGCTTGAAATCTAGACACATGTTTCTTTATGGTTCGACCATGGTGAGTTTTAGTGTTTAAGGAAACTTTAAACTAAATCTAGCATGCTCATGTTTTCCTTTATGATATGATATGGAGATAGCTAGATATTCATGCTTGTATGTTGTTTAGAGTTTGATTTTCTTCTTCATGAACTTTCGGCCATGATCAAATTTAGGGTCTAAGGAAGCTTTAAACTAAATCTAGCATGCTCATGAATTCCCTTATGATATGATATGAAGTTAGCTTGATATTTATGCTTGTATGTTGCTTAGAGTTTATTTTCCTACTTCATGGACTTTCGGCCATGAAAGAATTGGAGACCTAGGGAAGCTTAAAAAATTGGATTAACATGCTCATGAATTCCCTTATGATATGATATGAAGTTAGCTTGACATTTATGCTAGTATGTTGGTTAGAGCTTAATTCCCTTCTTTATGAACTTTCGGCCATGATAAGGATCAAGACCTAGGAAAGCTTAAAAATTGGGTTAACATGCTTATGACTTTCCTTATGATATGATATGAAGTTAACATGAGATTCTTATACTTGTATGTTGTTTAGAGTTTAAGTTCATACTCTTTGAACTTTCGGCCATGATGGGATTAGAAGCCTAGATATGCCTCACATGCTACGTTAAGAATTAAGAGATGTTATTTAATGATTCCATGCATGATTATGTTTTTCTATGATAGGTGATGTGTTCATTTATACCTATGAACCATGCATGATAATGTCTCTTATGATGTGCTATGTGCTCAAGTATGCATGTTTTATGATATGATAAATAATATGCTCATTTATGTATGCTTATGATCCATGCATGATAATGTCTCTTATGATGTGCTATGTGCCCAAGTATGCATGCTTTATGATATGATAAGCAAAGACCTAAGAGTTGCTTCCCTTTGTGTTGAGATTAAGAGCACTCTTTATGATATGATAAGTGAAGGCCTAAGAGTTGCTTCCCCTTCGGGACTAAGAGCACTCTTCATGATATGACAAGATATGATATGATATGTTATGACATGAACCATGATATGCTATTTTACTTTATATGACTTGTACCAAGGGTGGGCTCCATAAGCGCCCCTAGCCCGACGGACTATGAACGGGTCTAGTAAAAAGGGATGGGCTCCTTAGTAAGCCCCAAGGTCGACGGTCGTAGTACGGACCTAGTTCCCTAGTAGGTTTGGGGCTAGCTACCCTGCCCTAGGGATTGCGCGCATTTATGTATGTATGTGGTACAAGTCGGGCCCTCATGATGATATT
The DNA here is from genome assembly GCF_018446385.1 of Zingiber officinale. NCBI lineage: Eukaryota > Viridiplantae > Streptophyta > Magnoliopsida > Zingiberales > Zingiberaceae > Zingiber > Zingiber officinale. Next base: position 26,778,359 of record NC_055990.1, read on the forward strand.
ATGTTCAAGTACTATATGATATGTTTAAAGACATCTTGCATATGACATGACACATGTTTTAAAAGATATCTTGCATGGTATGATTTATGATATGATATGCTTTTATGATTTATATGACATGATGTTTCTTTATTGATGATATGATACATCATGATACTTCTTTATGATATGCTATGCCTTATGATGTCACGCCTCCAAAGGAGTCCTTACCGAAAAATTTTGGCAGCATCTCCCCTGTATGGGTGATAATCTGAAACATACATACATACAATATACATCAACCACACTCGGCTGGAATATATGCACAAATAGAAACAACATAACACGTAATTTAGTATACTCAGCCTACCCGACTGGACAAAATGAAATAACACATAACCATCATCTATAACCATCAGCCTAAACGGCTGGAACAAAATAGAAACACATGAAGAAAATGATAAACCACAGCATTTTCATCTATGAAATGAAATCACAAAGAAAACAAATGTATGCCTCAATAGTCACTAACTAAATTACCTCAACCACCGGACTAGACTCTAAAACACATCGACTTGTTCAAAACCAAATTACATAAAACTAACATACATCCAAACGGTGACAAGACCCAAAAGAAACTATCCTCGAGTGTGACGTGGGGCGACTCTCCAAGCATCCATGACTCATCTATCGTTACCGGTGAAAAAACCATTTTTACGGGTGGTGAGTATTGGAACTCAGGTAAGGAAAGAGATAGTGCGTGAACATAACATATAACTAGAAAGTGAGCCAGTATACTCATACGAAATAGCGAGATACTACTGATAGAACAAAATAAGCACTTTCGTACCGGAGCCGTATCCTAGGCTAGGTATAATAGGTCAAAACTGATAATCTGCTACAGTACTACTCATAACCACATGGGTAACAAGGTATATACCAATTTTCAATGACTAGACATCTACAACGACACACAAGTAAGCATATCAGCGTATGTGAACAACAATAGTAAGCAATAACAACATATATAGCATAGAATCATAGCAAATATAATAACAATAGCGTATGACGGATGGTCACTCCCGCCCACCTCTCCGCACACGACTCAGATGGTCGAGGCCGTCAAGAATAGACCAGACACCACTCCAGCCTACCACTCACAAATGGCCGGGGGACGGTTGCGTAGTAGCTAACTAGCTACATCTGCGATGGGTCCCTGCTGCTCGTGCTCCAGCTACCACTCACACGAGTTTGAGGTGAGAAACTTACCGGCTTCCCTCTCTCGAGGCGGGATCGCAAGATGAGGAATGGAGATAATTACGGTGCGATACGTCGTATATATATATATATATATATATATATATATATATATATATATATATATATATATATATATATATATATATATATATATATATATATATATGCGTATTAATTGCAAAAAGATAATTGATAAGAAAAGGTAATTAGGAGATCAGCAGTACTACTACGTGACAACAACAATTGGAGTAGTGATAAAAGTGTAGCAGATAATGAGAAGTAAGTGTACAGAGGTAAGAGTGGAGTCAAGGTAAACAGTCCTTATCCAAAAATAGTTCATGCACTAAGTTCAAAGAACTACAGAATCAAAGTAAGAAGTACCCGCCTTTTTCTGTTGATCGTGCTAAACTAGCCCACGTCAAAGTGCTCGACTCGAATCAACGTCCTGTAAATCACATGATATACAATTTAGCTACTTCCATAAACAACATCTAGCTAAACCCAAGCCTAACTTAGGTTTCTTAAGAAAACATTGTAGACACATCCACCTAACCACACTAAATCCTATCCCTTCAAATCTGTTATTCGAAATTTCTAGCAACAGCATTGAGAATGGAAACCACTCATAAATCGATCGTTTACAACAACCGAGACAATACATAACCCCCTTCTACAGATTCATACTGCAGCAACAACAGGATACGATTCTCGCCAAAAGAATAAGCATCTCAAGTGAGAACTTTCCAAATCAGAAACAATTCACCAAATCAAACACCAAAATTTATACTTGCAATGAAGTTTAAAACCAGCCCTACAGGACAACCCCAACCCCTCACAAGGAGCATGAACTACATGGAAATCAAATCATATCTCACTAAAACACAGATCGTGTAAACATCTTCCAATTTAATTCTAAGTATATACCCATAGCTAAACTTTTCTAACCAAAACTGATCGGCTAATAATAATCCAATCCTTTCTGATGAAGTAAAACCGAGCATTAGCACAGAACAAATCTCCCATAAACCAATCAAAACTCCAAAACCAAGCAGGAATCTACCAAACGATAACCAGGAAGGAACAAATCCACCTCTAAATCGGCCTAGAGACCTCACGGAAAAAACCAAATCCAAAACCCACAAAAAAAAAACCCCTTACACAGTCCATTCCACCAACTAAACTTCTCGGTCAGGCATTTGAACAAACAGGTATCATACAGGAAGCTCACAGCATCAACACACGAAGGAAATTGCATCCGAACGAACACCACAAGAATCACAAATCGAACAATCCACCGGTAAACGAACTCCATCAATAACAGAAGACACAACCAAAATCTACAAACCATGCGAAACTCCGATTAAATCTGCCATTCGGTAAGAACATCACGACGATCACAAATTCAAAGCATACACCTAAATCGTGACACATTTCAACAATCGAAACAAACGCATTAACATCTTCTAAGTTTCCCATCCCTATACCTCACAGATTTCGTATTATCACAGCTAGATGAACTCGCCGGATCAGTTAGGGCATACCTCCACGTGAGGAAGAGGGGTCGGTTGCCTTGGCTCGGCGGCTGGTGCCCGCGTGAGGAGGGTTGCTGGCTGCTGTGGTGTTTGCGCGCGAGGAGAGGAAGAGGCTCGGCTGTGGCTCGGGAGAGAAAAGAGGCCGGCGGTGGGGGCTGTTGTCGGCCGACGGGGAGGCGGCGATGGCACGGTGCACAGCACCACCGGCGCGTGCGAGTGTGAGAGGGAGGGAGGAGAGAAATCACCGGCTGCTGGGCTGCTCCCGCGCAAGGAAGAAAGGAGACCAGTGGCAATGGCTCGGTAGAGGAGAGGAGTGGCGTCGGGCTTAGGGCACGGGGAAGGGAGAGGAATTTCGGCGCAAGGGATTAGGGAAGAGTATGAAACTTAGGCTTTAATAGAAAACCTAGACCTATTAATCAAATCAACTCTCTATTAAATAGGTATTCCAAACAGACCTTTTCCAAAGCCAAAATTTTTATCCCATCAAAATACGTCCTACAGGCTCAGATTAAATCCCAGAAAATTTCTGAAAATTCCTAAAAATCCTAATAAGGTTATTTGTCTATTAAACCTTATTTTTTTAATTATCATTTTTTGCTGTATTTTACATTCTCCCCCACTAATAAAAATTTGGTCCCCAAATTTACGACCTAAGTACGTTGAACAACAAATGACATATTTTATACCCGAGAGATGAACGAATGAGAACTACCAGTATCTATCAATAGATCTATACTAAAGGTATAAAGTGGCTAATACCTTGGAAGTCCAATCCCTCGGCCCGCTGTGCCTCCTCCCGTGTGACGGCATAACCCCGTCCCACCTCTGCACTCGATGGTGGCATCCTTAAAGTAGGCTGACGTGGATTCGGAGGAGCGTCATCCTGCTGCTGCTGCGGGTACTGAGGCTGAGTCTGCGGCTGAAACGTCGAATAAGGCTGAGATGGAAGTGCAGGGTCTTGCTGTACCGGATATGTCTGGTAAGGGGACGCCGCAGTAGAGTACTGCGTGGTCGCTGGCATCACCGGATACTCCTGACTCTGGATATGGTACACTTTTCCCTGGGGCCCCGGCAGTTGCGACTGATATGAAGCGTTCTGAGTCCTCTGAGGTCCTTTCTGCTGTCGTGGCTGGGTGGGTCGCCCTCCCTGAGTGGCCTCTTTAGTCATCTCTAATTGAGCCTTCAGAGTGCAATTTCGACTCTCATGCCCTAGAAGCTTATAATAGAAGCATATAGCGTGATCCAACGGGCAATCATTCCTGGTATGACTCTTGGAGCCGCATTGAAAACACATGATCCCTCCAAAGTCGTTCTTCCGATCTCGTTGAGAAGAACGAGAACCCCCATCCGAGGTTCGCCTTGTCTTCCGAGGTGGAGAGGACCCTCCTGAAGTAATCTGTGAGCTCTGTCCTCTTTTCTCCTTCTTCTGCGTCACTTGTTTATTATTACTTTTTTCCAGATTCACCTGTTGCTGAGTCATCTCAATGAATAACACCCGATCTAAAACCTCTCGATAAGAACTACCGGGAAATCCGGACATCTTGAGTCGTATGTAAGCCGCAAGTCCTTGAGTAAACTGATGCATCCGATCATAATCCTGAGCCACCAGATGAGGACAAAACTCAGCCAGTCTACTGAATTCTGCATTATACTCCATCACAGAACGGTCACCTTGCTTGAGGTTCAGAAACTCCTGACGACGGGCTAGACAAAATGTAACCGGAAAATACTGTCTCTCAAATGCCTCCCGGTACATCTGCCACGTGATACGTTGTTCCCCAAAGATCGACTTCTGCATGTCCCACCAAGTGACGGCTTGATCCCGAAGATGATATGCAGCCAACTCCACCTTCTCTTCATCTGTACACTTCATGTACCAAAATGTGCCCTCCAAGTTCTTCAACCAGCTACGAGCCGCCCAAGGGTCAGCACCCCCATGGAACAGAGTAGTTCGATCTTTCATAGACTTCGCCAACAAGGGTATTCGGGCTCTATCCATCACCCAACCAGTAGTGTCTGGAGCAGGCATAGAAGGTGGTACTCCCGGCGTCCGTAACTCATGCTCCCTAGTAGAGGTTGGAGGATTCCGATCACTGCTACCTGAATCAACCTCATTCGGGTTTCATGTAAACTCCGTCTCTTGGCCAGCAGGTTCGGGGCCCATCGATACCGTGGGTTGTTTTCGTGGTCGACCTTGTCCACAGTGATGCATAGCAGTCGACCCTTTTCGTGCCATTCCTGTTAATAATAAGTAGGCAAGGAAAATGATTTAGCAGTAGACCACTTACATCCTATAGCTCGGAGATATCTGCCGCTGCCTGGTCCCACAACTCGAGGGTCACATCGAGGCATCACTTACACAGGGAAAACAAAACAGTCGGAATACCGAAAATCATAAATTGAAAGAAGATCGAAATTTCAAAACACAAAACACAACATTTGACTCGAACCATGCTCTAATACCACTAAATTGGTATCAGATTAACTCGAAAATACCGAACACGAAAAACAAATCGCACAATCCGAAACACATAAATAGGCTTCGCAACCTGGGCTCTGATACCACTAAATTGGTATCAGATTAACTCGAAAATCCAACACACTAAGAACAAATCGCAACATCGGAGACATACAAATAGGTTTCGTAAAACCTAAGCTTTGATACCACTAAATTGTCACGCCCCCAAAGGAGTCCTTACCGAAAAATTTCGGCAGCATCTCCCCTGTATGGTTGACAATCTGAAACATACATACATACAATATACATCAACCACACTCGGCTGGAATATATGCACAAATAGAAACAACATAACACGCAGTTTAGTATACTCAGCCTACCCGACTGGACAAAATGAAATAACACATAACCATCATCTATAACCATCAGCCTAAACGGCTGGAACAAAATAGAAACACACACAGCGGAAGACAGAATGATAAATACTCAGCCTACACGGCTGGATGTAAATGCAACAGAAATCACAAAAGAAAACAAATGTATGACCGACAAAGTCACTAACTAAATTACCTACAACCACCAGACTAGACTCTAAAAACACATCGACTTGTTCAAAACCAAATTACGCAAAACTAACATACATCCAAACAGTGACAAGACCCAAAAGAAACTATCCTCGAGTGTGACGTGGGACCGGCAGCCGAGACTCTCCAAGCATCCATGACTCATCTATCTGTTACCTGGTGAAAGAAAACCATTTTTTTACGGGGTGGTGAGTATTGGAACTCAGCGGGTAAGGAAAGAGATAGTGCATGAACATAACATATAACTAGAAAGTGAGCCAAGAGTATACAGTCTCATACAGAAATAGCAGATACTACAATAGAACCAAAATAAGTACTCATACCTGGAGCCATATCCTAGGCTAGGTATAATAGGTCAAAACTGGTACTAATCTGCTACAGTACTACTCATAACCACATAGGTAATAAGCAAGGTATATACCAATTTTCAATGACTAGACATCTACAACGAGAACATATCTCAACACAAGTAAGCATATCAGCATATGTGAACAACAGCAGTAAGTAAGCAATAACAACATATATAGATAACAGCAATCATAGCAAATATAATAACAATAGCGTATGCACGGATGGTCACTCCTGCCCACCTCTCCGCACCATGACCCCTGTATGGTCGAGAGGCCGGGTCAGTGACAGACTGTACACCACTCCAGCTACCACTCACACAAATGGCCGAGGGGACAGTTGCATAGTAGCTAACTAGCTACATCTGCGATGGGGTCCCTGCTGCTCGTACTCCAGCTACCACTCACACGAGTGGCCGAGTGCGGCACGACAGGACAAGCAGCATCAACTCCAGCTACCACTCTCTCGAGTGGCCGAGGATGCGGCATGCATGCAATGACATGATGCGAACAATGCAACAGTCATCATATATATATATATATATATAAGCAGAAACAGGTATGCTACATGAAGCCAGCATGCTCAACATAATATATAAATAAATAACAGTCCAAGCATACAAACATGGTAGCTAGTATCTGCTACTGATCATGGACAACAACAAGAGACTGTATGGATATAAAAACGAGTAACTCAAAGATTATGAGTGGAAGTATCAAGCGTAGGAAAGTAAGAGTGGAGTCAAGGTAAACAGTCCTTATCCAAAAATAGTTCATGCACTAAGTTCAAAGAACTACAGAATCAAAGTAAGAAGTACCCGCCTTTTTCTGTTGATCGTGCTAAACTAGCCCACGTCAAAGTGCTCGACTCGAATCAACGTCCTGTAAATCACATGATATACAATTTAGCTACTTCCATAAACAACATCTAGCTAAACCCAAACCTAACTTAGGTTTCTTAAGAAAACATTGTAGACACATCCACCTAACCACACTAAATCCTATCCCTTCGAATCTGTTCGAAATTTCTAGCAACAGCATTGAGAATGGAAACCACTCATAAATCGATCGTTTACAACAACCGAGATAATACATAACCCCCTTCTACAGATTCATACTGCAGCAACAACAGGATACGATTCTCGCTAAAAGAATAAGCATCTCAAGTGAGAACTTTCCAAATCAGAAACAATTCACCAAATCAAACACCAAAATTTATACTTGCAATGAAGTTTAAAACCAGCCCTACAGGACAACCCCAAACCCTCACAAGGAGCATGAACTACATGGAAATCAAATCATATCTCACTAAAACACAGATCGTGTAAACATCTTCCAATTTAGTTCTAAGTATATACCCATAGCTAAACTTTTCTAACCAAAACTGATCGGCTAATAATAATCCAATCATTTCTGATGAAGTAAAACCGAGCATTAGCACAGAACAAATCTCCCATAAACCAATCAAAACTCCAAAACCAAGCAGGAATCTACCAAACGATAACCAGGAAGGAACAAATCCACCTCTAAATCGGCCTAGAGACCTCACGGAAACAAACCAAATCCAAAACCCACAAAAAAAAAACCCTTACACAGTCCATTCCACCAACTAAACTTCTCGGTCAGGCATTTGAACAAACAGGTATCATACAGGAAGCTCACAGCATCAACACACAAAGGAAATTGCATCCGAACGAACACCACAAGAATCACAAATCGAACAATCCACCGGTAAACGAACTCCATCAATAACAGAAGACACAACCAAAATCTACAAACCATGCGAAACTCCGATTAAATCTGCCATCCGGTAAGAACATCACGACGATCACAAATTCAAAGCATACACCTAAATCGTGACACATTTCAACAATCGAAACAAACGCATTAACATCTTCTAAGTTTCCCATCCCTATACCTCACAGATTTCGTATTATCACAGCTAGATGAACTCGCCGGATCAGTTAGGGCATACCTCCACGTGAGGAAGAGGGGTCGGTTGCCTTGGCTCGGCGGCTGGTGCCCGCGTGAGGAGGGTTGCTGGCTGCTGTGGTGTTTGCGCGCGAGGAGAGGAAGAGGCTCGGCTGTGGCTCGGGAGAGAAAAGAGGCCGGCGGTGGGGGCTGTTGTCGGCCGACGGGGAGGCGGCGATGGCACGGCGCACAGCGCCACCGGCGCGTGCGAGTGTGAGAGGGAGGGAGGAGAGAAATCACCGGCTGCTGGGCTGCTCCCGCGCAAGGAAGAAAGGAGACCGGTGGCAATGGCTCGGCAGAGGAGAGGAGTGGCGTCGGGCTTAGGGCACGGGGAAGGGAGAGTAATTTCGGCGCAAGGGATTAGGGAAGAGTATGAAACTTAGGCTTTAATAGAAAACCTAGACCTATTAATCAAATCAACTCCCTATTAAATAAGTATTCCAAACAGACCTTTTCCAAAGCCAAAATCTTTATCCCATCAAAATACGTCCTACAGGCTCAGATTAAATCCCAGAAAATTTCTGAAAATTCCTAAAAATCCTAATAAGGTTATTTGTCTATTAAACCTTATTTTTTTAATTATCATTTGTTGTCGTATTTTACATATGATTTGTATGACATGATGCTCTTATGATTTATGATATGATATAGCATGATATTCTTTATGAGATGATATGTTATGATGCTATGTTTTCACAATATGATGTTAGATGATTATGATTCCATTGTTATATGCTTATGTGATTATGCTGCGATATACGGTTTTTGTGAGTAGGAAAGGATCTTACTAAGCTTGTGTGCTTATAGCTTACTTTCCTTGTACCGCAGATAAAGGCAAAGAATGGATGAACTAGGGGAGCCGCAAGAGAGGCAACAGATGTGTGTGGTAGTGGCTCGGCTAAGACAAATAAAAGACTTGCTTATGATATTTTTCTTTATGTTGACATGAACTAAGTTTATTTATGTTAATGTTCCGCATGACCTCATGATACTTCCGCTGTTTTACTTTAGAAAGAAATTTTGATATGCATGTATGTTTCCGCAAGTAGTAAAGTAACCCCACCCTACTAGCAGGAGGGGCAGGCGTTACATTCAGGGCCTTCTTCTTTCGCTTCTTTGCATCCTTCAAACTTGGGCAGTTGGCCTTGATGTGCCCCTTCTGGTTGCACCCGTAGCAGATAACCTCGAACTTACCCTTCGAACTCGGTTGAACCTCCTTGGATTGTACTGCCTTCTTTAGATCTCTCTTGTTGAAGCCCTTCTTCTTCTTCTTGTAGAGCTTCTTGTAGGTGAAGAACTCATGCCTACACACGAAAAGGAGAAATCCAAAGAAAGGAATGAAGTGGCTCAAATGGAGGAGGAGCAACTGGAAGATGATGTGTGTTGTTCAACTTTCGAGGAGGAGAAGGATGAAGAAATGTCATCCACAAGTGTGGATGAGGAAACATCCTCAAAGGTTGAAGAAGAAGCCAAGACGGATGAAAAAGAGGTCTTAGAAGTAGTCAACCTAGTGAGCATCTCCACCGATGACAAGTCAAAGGATCACATTGTGTGCTTCGGTTGCAATGAGAAGGGGCATTATAAGAGTAGATGTCCCTTGTTCAAGAAGGTAAAACCTAAACCCACTCAAATTATTTTAGATACTAATGTGGGTTGTAGGAATAATGGTGCCAAGAAAAAGAAGGAGAAGAAATGACACATAGTGTGCTTCATGTGTGGTGAGCGGGGACATTACGACACCAAATGCCCCAAGAAGTGGAAAATCAAGAAGCTTGCGTAATTGAAGAAATGGGAGAAGAAGAATAGAAGCTCGAGTCAAGGAGGAGCTTCAAGGGTAAGGGAGTTATACCCTAACTTGATTTATAATTCAAATGTTTATCCCATGCATGCTAGAAATAATTTTCATTATTTACCCATGCAAAATTTTGGCTTTAAATATCATGATACAAATAGGGTAAATGTATATCATAACCCTAGGATACCAATTCATGATAAATCTAGAAATGGTATACCTAAAGCGAACTAAGACATTAATCCCAAGAAAGAAAGACACATGCCTAGGAAGGGTAGATTTAGGAATGTCCAAGGTGGATAGATTGACTCTAGGTTTAGGAACCTAAAAAGGGAAAATCAAGCTTTGAAGGCAAAGCTTGATCGTTTGGAGAAACCCCTAGAGAGATTCAATGTTGAATCTAGAGGGTTAGATATGGTGTTGGGTAGTCAAAGACCCAACAATGATACATCGGGTTTGGGATACCGATCTAATATCTTCAATGCTAAGGGAAAGTCTTATGCTAGGGTTACATATGACTATAGCAAGAAGAAGTCAAGAAATGGCAAGGGAAAGTCATTTAAAGGTAAGGAGAAGTTAACCAAGTATAAGGTGTCCAAGGTTAAGAAGGTTAAGTTTGTAGGCTAAATGACACCGGAGGTGCACCGATAGGTCACCTAGGAAGATGACCAAGGTTAAGAGCTCTAGGGGGAGTTCAAAGAGTAATTTGGGACCCATGGTCAATGGATCTCAAGTGGGTTTTGCTTGGGATTCTAGATGAGTCATGGAATATGCCAAATGGTTTTAGAGACAGACTTGAGTCTCAAACCTAAGGATTAACACAATTGGGTTGAGTTCATGCATGAAAATATGACATTAAAAATAATTTTGAAATTTAAGTTTTTAAAATAGTTTTGAAATTCGAGTTTTTAAAATAATTTTGAAATTTAAGTTTTTAAAATAGTTTTGAAATTTCAAAATTATTTTAAAAACTTAAATTTTAAAACTATTTTAAAAACTTAAATTTCAAAATTATTTTAAAAACTCGAATTTCAAAATTATTTTAAAGACTTAAATTTCAAAATTATTTTAAAAACTCGAATTTCAAAACTATTTTAAAAACTTAAAAAACTCGAATTTCAAAACTATTTTAAAAACTTAAATTTCAAAATTATTTTAAAAACTCGAATTTCAAAACTATTTTAAAAACTTAAATTTCAAAATTATTTTAAAAAACTCGAATTTCAAAACTATTTTAAAAAACTTAAATTTCAAAATTATTTTTAAAACTCGAATTTCAAAACTATTTTAAAAACTTAAATTTCAAAATTATTTTAAAAACTCGAATTTCAAGACTATTTTAAAAACTTAAATTTCAAAACTATTTTAAAAACTTAAATTTCAAAATTATTTTAAAAACTCGAATTTCAAAACTATTTTAAAAACTTAAATGTCAAAATTATTTTAAAAAAACTCGAATTTCAAAACTATTTTAAAAACTTAAATTTCAAAATTATTTTAAATACTCGAATTTTAAAATTATTTGAAAAACTTAAATTTCAAAATTATTTTAAACTTAAATATTTTAAAACTATCTTTAATATTATTCCAAAGGTAACTAACCTTATTATTCTTGTCAAAATTTAATCAACTCAAAAGTTCAAAATAGGTTTAAGTATTTACTGAATTACTTCAAATATAATTGAGTATAATAGAAATCTAAAGAGTCTACTTCAAATAAGCCATCTTTAAATCCAACTCAAACTCCTTCATGTGTAGGAGTTAGATCAATGGATGTTGGATAGCGGATGCTCTAGACATATGACTGGAGATAAGTTGAAGTATACTAAACTGAAGTACAAAAAGTTAGGATCGGTTGCATTCGGCAACAACGGTAAACTTAAAGTAATCGGAAAAGGTAATATTGAACTTAGTTCCGATTTCATTATTCGAAATGTCTTATTGGTTGAAAATTTTAACTTTAATTTACTAAGTATAAGTCAATTATGTGACAGTGGATATCTAGTCAATTTTGACAGATCGGGATGTTTAGTCAAAAACATAGAAAACCCTGAAATTAGACTTAAGGGACTTAGGAAGAATAACATCTACACGATTAACTTATCAATGTCCTCAATAAAGTGTCTCTTGACACAACAAGAGGAAACCCAACTGTGGCACAGAAGGCTAGGTCACACTCACACTAGACTCATTTCAAAAATGAGTCACAATGGTCTAGTTAGAGGTTTGCCCAAATTAAAGTTCATTGAAAACTCAATATGTGATGCATGTCAAAAAGGAAAACAAACCAAGTCAACCCACAAATCAACCAATCTAGACAGAACCAACACCATACTCGAGCTCCTTCATATTGACCTATTTGACTCACATGGAGCCAAATCACTAAACAAGAATCAATATTGCTTAGTAATAATTGATGACTACTCTAGGTACACATGGGTAAAATTCCTAAAAACAAAAGATGAAACCTATGAAATATTTAGTAACTTTTGCAAATTAATGGAAAATGAAAAAGATACTAAAATTAAAAGAATAAGAAGTGATCACGGGGGAGAATTTGAAAATCATAGGTTCACGCAATTTTGTAAAATAAATGGATACCAACATGAATTTTCATGTCCTAGAACACCCCAACAAAATGGACTAGTAGAACGTAAAAATAGAACACTACAAGAAGCCGCTAGGACAATGTTAAACGAATATAAGTTAAGTCATCAATTTTGGGCTGAAGCAATAAATACAGCAAATTATATACAAAACAGAATTTTAATAAACAAATCTCACAATAAAACACCGTATGAACTCTACTATCATAAAATTCCTAACCTAAACTATTTAAAAGTATTTGGTTGTAAAGTTCACATTTTAAATACTAAAGATTACTTAGGAAAATTTACACCCAAATCTAACCAAGGAATATTTTTAGGATACTCCTCAACCAGTAGAGCCTTTAGAGTATATAATCAAAACACCTTGAAAGTTGAAGAAACAACTAATGTAATATTTGATGAAGAAAACAATTTACCTAATATAACTGACAATGTTGACATCCATCCAAGAGCTATAGAAGATGATGAAATCCAACCTAATCCTAATGAGACAAAAGAACCAGTACCTGAACCACAATCAAGACCAACTAGAGTAAGTACTTCTCACCCACCTGACCAAATTCTGGGTGACCCAAACCTTGGAGTCAGAACTAGATCATCCCATAGAAACCTTAGTCAGATTGCCCTCATTTCAAAAATTGAACCCAAAACAATAGATGAAGCTCTTCCTGACCCAGACTGGATTATTGCAATGCAAGAAGAATTAGCACAATTTGAGAGAAACCAAGTCTGGGATCTTGTACCTAAACCCATCAATAAATCAATAGTAGACACCAAATGGGTTTTTAGGAACAAGTTGGATGATCACGGTGAAATAATAAGAAACAAAGCTAGGCTAGTAGCCAAAGGGTTTAGTCAAGTCGAAGGCTTAGACTATGATGAAACCTATGCTCCGGTAGCTAGACTCGAGTCCATTAGAATGTTATTAGCCTATGCAGCAAATAAAGGGTTCAAATTGTACCAAATGGACGTTAAGTCAGCCTTCTTAAATGGCTTTATCAAGGAAGAAGTCTACGTAAGTCAACCTCCAGGGTTTGAAGACATAGACTATCCTAACCATGTATTTAAATTAAAAAAGGCATTATATGGACTAAAACAAGCCCCTAGAGCATGGTATGAAAGATTATCTAATTACTTAATATCGAAAGACTTTAATCAAGGTCAAATCGATCCGACCTTGTTCGTAAAAACTATAGAAAAAGAAATCTTTATAGCCCAAATCTATGTTGACGACATAATCTTTGGCTCAACTAATTCAAAATTTTTGAAAGAATTTATTAAATTAATGGAAAGTGAATTTGAAATGAGCATGGTTGGAGAACTCAACTTTTTCTTAGGCTTACAAATAAAACAAACCAAAGATGTAATCTACATTTATCAAACTAAATATGCTAAAGAATTAGTTAAAAAATTCAACATAGAAAATTCAAAAATTATAAACACTCCAATGGCAACCAACGTAAACATTGACTCTGATCCTGAAGGAAAACCTGTAGACCCAAAATACTATAGGAGTGCCATAGGTAGTTTACTTTATCTAACTGCAAGTCGACCTGACATACTGTTTGCAGTAGGCATGTGTGCCAGATACCAATCTTGTGCAAAAGAGTCACACCTAACATATGTTAAAAGAATACTTAAGTATATTAAAGGAACTCTAAATGTAGGACTTTGGTATCCAAGAACTTGCACATTTGATCTTTATCGCTATTCTGATTTAGACTATGCTGGGTGCAAGTTAGATAGGAAAAGCACAAGTGGTAGCTGCCAAATTCTAGGTCAGTCCCTAGTAAGTTGGTCAAGCAGAAAGCAACATTGTGTGCTCTATCCACTACAGAAGCTGAATACATAGCTCTAGGAGAATGTGCATCTCAATTGTTATGGATGATGCATACGCTAAAAGACTATCAACTAGACTATAAAAATACTAAAATCTTTATTGATAATATCAGCTCAATTAATCTGACCAAATACCCTATTCACCATTCTAGGACCAAACACATAGAAGTAAAACACCACTTTGTAAGGGATCATATAGCTAAAGGTGAAATTGCACTCAACCATGTTGAGTCCAAATCAAACCTAGCTGACATTTTCACAAAACCCTTACCTGAACTTGAGTTCAGTGGACTTAGAAGGCAAATAGGAATGTGTTGGGTAGAGTAGATATCTTACCATTATTGTTTTTCAAATTCTAGGAAAAACAGTTTTCAAAACTCCAATTTTTCCTAGATTTTAAAATTCTGAAATTAACCTAGGATTTCCCCTAGATATCATGTTCCCCTAGAATTAAGCCAGAGCATCTCACAAGCACCTAGGCTTACCTTGATTGTGATTGACAAACATAGAACGGCGTGAGATGCATAGGGTATAGCCTGGACTCAAGAATGCTTATATCTGTGCATCAATATGAGTTTGGGCGTTAAATATGCAATAAACATTAATCAAGTTAAATTCTCCAGCTCTAGTCAAGTCTATCTGGACCAAAATAATTTAACTTGACTAACCTAGTGAAAGCTACTGTCCTGTAGACAATCAGCAAGTAACTAAAGGTTAGACAGTTGGTAGAGAATACTCATTTTTTTGTTGTTAAGCATGTTTTGCTCTTTATGGCTCTGATACCTAGTAAATCAATCTAGTGAACATGACTTATGCTTGGACCTAAGGATCAACTAAACTTAAATAAATAAATAACCTTGTCCTAAAACTTAAACTAAGTTCCAATTGACCTTAACTTTCAAACCCTATTGAACATAGCTAACCTGTTGACCTTAATTGTGTACAACTCAATCAAATATCTATGATTGCCCATTTTTGAGTTATGGCAAAGGGGGAGAGTAGCAAAAGTAAAAATGTGAACATAAAATTCAAGTTAACATAAAATTCAAGTTAAAATTAAAAAATTAGGGAGGCAAAAGTTAAGGGGGAGCATATAGGGTAAACTTGCTTTAGTTACCTTGTTCATCTATACTTAGCAGATTTGCCTGTGCTAAAAATGTCTATCTATTCGTTCATTTACTTAACTTTGAATTTGAGTTGCCATAATCAAAAAGGGGGAGATTGTTGGTGCGGGAAGCATCCGACGATCGAACTCGTGTTTTGATAATGGCAAAGAATTCAAAGTTAAGATGTTTTGTAGTCTAACAAGTCTACTTGAGGATTTCAGGAAAGTCCTAGCTGCGGTTAGGCAAAGGGAAAACCCTAGGGGGCGGTAACCCTAGGTCATAGGGGGTGGTAACCCTATGCGGAAAGTCTTGGCAGGTCGATGGCTTCAGACAAAAGTCCTAGGGGGTGGTAACCCTAGGTGAAAATCCCGTGTGCTAAGTGAAAGACTGGACTAGCCGGAAGCGGATGTCCAGCAGAAAGTCCTAAGCATCGAGTGTTGAGCAAAAGTCCACAATCTGGAGGAGCAGCAAGTAAAACTCCCGAGTGGAGTAGGTGAGGACGCTGCCCGTAGAGGGAATAAAGAGGCGCTTGTCGACCTAGGGTTTCCTTGAACCAAGTCGACTCGAACAGTCATCCGGACTGTCTATACTTCTTCAATAATGTTTATTGTGCTAACTTTGTGTTGCAGGATAGTGTTTGGGGACTAACGTGTCTTGCAGGAGCAAAGGAGCAACCTAAAGCCTCGGATGAACAGTGTCCGAGGCGCCTCCATGGAGCTTGGAGGCTCCTCGGGTGCAAAGGCTGAGTTGGCTGCGAAGCACCATTGGAGGCGCCTTGGAAGGCGCCTTGAGAGGGATATAAGGCGCCTTGAATAGATGAAATTCGACCAGGTCAGTTTTGATCCACGCGGAAGACCAGGCAGCATGGAGGCGCCTTGACCAGCCTTCAAGGCGCCTTGAACACCCTTTATAAGGGGGTTTCGACCAGCACTTCAAACCAACGAATTCCAAGTCTTCTCTCTTCAACATGCTGCTCCGAAAGACGCCCGGAAGTGCTGCCACAAGTCTCCGACGACCCGAAGCTTCAAAATTCTACTGTTGTCGTCGGTATAACTAGTTTTTCCAGTTACTTGTACTTCAGCTTGTAATCATTTTATCGAGCTTATAGTTGTTGCCCACCGGAAGCGATCAAGGATCGCGGGCCTTCGAGTAGGAGTCGATCAAGGCTCCGAACGAAGTAAAAATCCTCCTGTCTATGTGTGTTTGTTTTGTTTTATTCCGCTGCTTAATTACTCCGATAATTCTTACGTTTCCGATAATCGTACAAAATAGCCACGAGCGCTATTCACCCCCCCCCTCTAGCGCTTCTCGATCCAACAGGGATCATATGACATGAAAATTGTTTTTTGATGTATAGATGTCATCTAAAGTAATGCTAGGAATGCATTGATGTTTAGTATGGGTAAATACATCAAGAGGAAGCCAAAACTAGGACATTAGGTCAAGGTTCAATTGAGTCATTTAGCTAGTTTGGGGTTTTGTGTCAATCTTGGGATTCAAGATATGTACATTTTTAAATGTATTTTTTCCAAGTAGGCACAGGTAAAATAGACCTCTCCACAAAATTTGAAGATTTTTGGACGTCTGTGAAATTATTGGGCATTTCTGAAGTTGGATTCAGAATGTTGTTTAGGCTGAAAACAGTGTGTCAGTCGACTGATGTAGTTACCAGTTGACTGGTAAGAGTGTTTATCGAACACAGAATGATTCTATCAGTTTGTTTCGATAAGGGCAGTTGATTGATACTTTTAGTAGTCGATTGATACAAGTCTGAAACTGTTTTCAGTATTGGTTTATGATCGGATCAACTCGCATTGGTGTATGAGATCCTTAGATGGATATGTTGGTTGCTACTCGGAAAGCCTAGAGGTTCCACAGTACAAAAATTTTGTACAAAGGTCTGAACCTTTTCCTAGCTACCATGTGTTCTTTTAAATTAAATTTTGGATCGCCTGCGGAACTTAACACGTTTGATCCAAAACTTAATCTATTGTTTTTTTAGGTTTTGACTTGGATCTCCTGCGGAACTTAACACGTTCGACCCAAATCACCTTAAGTTATTAATTCCATTAAATATTAATTTCCATAATTGGTTCCCAGTACTGACGTGGCGAGGCACATGACCTTCTTGGATATGGGAGCAACCACCACCGACTAGACAAAACCTTTTATAGAAATCTAATATTTAATTTCCTAAAATAACTTTAGGTTAACCGAAAAAAATAATCAAATCACAAGGAAAAATAAAATAAAAGAACACAACTTCGAAAAATATATTCAAAACACTAGAATCGTAAGTCTCTTGTATTTGATATTATTTCCATAAATAACTAGCATGATGCGGAAAGAAAAATTACTAGTTATACCTTCTAGAAAGACCTCTTGATCTTCTATCGTATTCCTCTTCTAACCTCGGACGTTGTGTGGGCAACGATCTTCCGAGATGAGAAACCACCAAGCACCTTCTTCTCCTCCTAGCTAGGTTCGGCCAACACAAAGAAGCTTCACCAAGGACGAAGAACAAAACATCAACCAAGCTCCAAGGGATACAAGTTTTCTCTCCTTCTTCTTCTTCTTCTCCGAGTAGTATCCGGCCACCATTAGAACTCCAAGCCAATAGAGAAGGTTCGGCCACCACCAAGAGGAAAAGAGGAAGAGAGGTTGGCCGGCCACAACACCAAGGAAAAGAGGGAGAGAAATAATAATGGTTGTCCTATGAAGGCACCTCTACCCCTTCTTTTATAATCCTTGATCTTGGCAAATAAGGAAAATTTAATAAAAACTTCCTTAATTCTTTTGCCATTGAAAAGGAAAATTTATTTAATTAAAAACAATTTTTATTTTCAATTTTGCAATGGCCGGCCACACCATAAAATCTCCAAGCAAATAAAATTTTAAACACCAATTAAAACTTCCTTATTTGCTTCCAGAAATTTATAAAAATTTCTCAATAATTTTTATCCCTTCATGATTGGTTTATAAAAAGGAAATTTAATAAATTAAAATCTTTCTTTTAAACATGTGGATAAAAAGAAAGTTATCTCTATAAATTAAAATCTCTTTTAATCTACAAATAAGGACAGATCTCTTTTGTAGAAACTTATAAAAGAGAATATTTAATTTTAAACTCTCTTTTAAATCATGAACATGATTAAAAAGGAAAGTTTTCTTAAAATTTAAAATCCTCCTTTAATCAACAAAAAAAGGAAAGATTTCAAATTTTAAACTCTCTTTAAACATGTAGATGATTTACAAATAAGAAAGTTTAACTAAAAATTAAATCATCCTTTTAATCTACAAATAAGGAAAGAGATTAATCTCTTCTCTTAATCTTTTGTAGAAAGCTATAAAAGGAAATTTTTAATTTTTAAACTCTCTTTTAAAACCATGATATCCACATAAGAAATAATTTAAAAAAATCCTTTTAAATATTCTAGTGGTCGGCCACCTAAGCTTGGGACCCAAGCTTTGGCCGGCCACCAACTTGGCTCATCCACTTGGTCTTGGCCGGCCCTAGCTTGGGTTCCAAGCTAGCTTGGCCGGCCCCATTGGATGGGTAAGAAGGTGGGTATGTGGTGGGTATAAATCTCTATATACAAGAGGCTACGATAGGGACCGAGAGGAGGAATTGGTTTTGGTCTCCCGATGAAATTAAGCATCCCGTGTTCGCCCCGAACACACAACTTAATTTTATCAATAATAATTCATTCCACTAAAGAACTATTATTGAACTACCGCACCAATCCCAAATTACATTTTGGGCTCCTTCTTATTATGAGTGTGTTAGTCTCCCTGTGTTTAAGATAACAAATGTCCACTAATTAAGTAAGTTACTGACAACTCACTTAATTAATATCTAGCTCCAAGAGTAGTACCACTCAACTTCATCGTCATGTCGGACTAAGTCCACCTGCAGGGTTTAACATGACAATCCTTATGAGCTCATCTTGGGGACATTCTCAACCTAGATCACTAGGACACAGTTTCCTTCTATAATCAACAACACACACTATAAGTGATATCATTTCCCAACTTATCGGGCTTATTGATTTATCGAACTAAATCTCACCCATTGATAAATTAAAGAAATAAATATCAAATATATGTGCTTGTTATTATATTAGGATTAAGAGCACACACTTCCATAATAACCGAGGTCTTTGTTTCTTTATAAAATCAGTATAAAAGAAACGACCTCAAATGGTCCTACTCAATACACTCTAAGTGTACTAGTGTAATTATACAGTCAAGATAAACTGATACCTAATTACACTACGACCTTCTAATGGTTTGTTCCTTTCCATTTTGGTCGTGAGCTACTGTTTATAATTTATAAGGTACTGATAACATGATCCTCTGTGTGTGACACCACACACCATGTTATCTATAATATAAATTAATTGAACAACTACATTTATCATAAATGTAGACATTTGACCAATGTGATTCTTATTACTAGATAAATGTTTATACCAAAAGCTAGGCTTTTAGTATACACTCTAACAATCTCCCACTTATACTAAAAGACTAAGCTGTCATATCTGCTGCCATACATCTGATTCCCATCCCTTCAACATGCCCATCAAAAGCTCTTGCCTTAAGGACCTTAGTGAAAGGATCTATAGGTCATCACCTGATGCAATCTAGGCGGCAACAACTTCTCCTCGTTTATACGATTTCTCGTATTGGGTGGTACTTGCGCTCTATTGTGTTTACTTGCCTTATAGACTTATGGTTTCTTCGAGTTTGCTACTGCACCAACATTATTACAATAAATTGTAATAATCTTTGGACAAACCAGAAATCATATCTAAGTCTATCTTGAGGTTATTGAGTCATTCAGCTTTTATGGCTACCTCAGAGGCTTGCCATATACTAAGCTTCTATGGTGGAGTTCAGAAAAACACCTATGCTTATCACTCTTCCATAGTTATGACTTTACCTCCTAAAGTAAACACAAAACCCCGAGGTTGATTTATTATTGTCCCTATCCGATTAGAAGTCAAAATCCGTGCAACCCACAAGGACTAAATTAACTGCCTTGTAAGCTAGCATATAATCTCTAGTGCCTCTAAGGTACTACAATATAAGATTTACTGCAGTCTACTGTCCTTGTCCAGGGTTACTTTGATATCTGCTAACTATGCCCTTGGCAAAACAGATTTCTGATCTCGTTTATAGCATACATTAGGCTTCCAACAGCCGTAGCATAAAGAACTGCCTTTATTTCCTTTATCTCCTTTGATGTCTGCAGAGACATATCTTTAGATAAAGTTACTCCATCCTGAAAAGGTAAGAAACCTTTCTTGGAGTTTTGTATGATTAAAACGAGCAAGGATTTTTCCGATGTATGAAGCTTGGGATAAGTAAAATATTCTTTTCTTGCGATCCCTTATTACTTTGATCTCAAGAATATATACATTCTCCCAAGTCCTTTATATCGAATTGTTTGGACAACCATATCCTTACTTCTGACAATATTTTGATATTGTTTCCAACTACCAAAAATGTTATCTAAGTATAGTATAAGAAATACCACCACGTTTCCATCACATCTTTTGTATACACAAGACTTATCCGGTTACTAAATCTATAGATCTGGATTACTTTGATAAACCGGATGTTCCAAGACCTTGAAGCTTTACCTCAGTCCATAGACTGATTGAGCTTGCACACAAGATGCTCTTAGCCCTTTGCAATGAACCATTCTGGCTGCTTTATATGGATGCTTTCTTCAAGACTTCCATTAAGGAATACTGTCTTGACATCCACTTGCCAAATAGATAAAAGAATCCAGATAGACTTAAGCATGACTACCAGTGAAAAAGTTTCCTTTTTCATCAAGCCTTGCTTTGAAAGTTTCTACCTTCCTGTCCATCCCTCTTTTCCTAATATAGACCTTTTTACACCCAAAGGCTTTTACACCATTTGGTGGTTCTATAAGCTTCCAGATTTTATTAGAATACATATATTCTAATTCTTTTATTCATTACTCTTTGCCAAGATGCTGCATCTTTATCTTGGAGTGCTTCGTCACATGTTCGGATATCAGGTTCATGTCCTCCAGGGATCGAGTCCATAAACTCTCCCAAAACATGAATCTTTTTAGGTTGCCTAACAACCCTCCCACTACGACGAGACAATATCTGCAATTGTGTATCATTTGTGATATGTGATGTAGTTTTCTTGTGTTATCTCATCTTGTACAGTTGGTACTAGATTAGACATGTCTTTTATTATTTCCTTAAGAACAAATTTTCTTATGGGCACATGATTTATTACATAGTCCTTTTCTAAAAATCGATCATTGATGCTAATAATGACCTTCTGATTTTTAAGACTATAAACCTACTTTCATTTCTCTAGGATAACCCACAAACAAGTGAATTCCTGTCCAACTTATCATTGTCTCTCTTCAGCATATGTGCTAGACTACCTGAATCCGAATATGCTTCAAAATAGGCTTACGCTTATTCAGCAATTCTATATGAGTAGAGAGTTATGACTTTGGAAGGTACTATGTTCACTTCCGTTTCAAGAGCATATCCTTAAAATGAATTTGGTAATTCATCATCAATCTCCTTATTTCTATAAGAGTCTTATACCTTCTTTCTACTACACCATTCTGAAGGGGTGTACCAGGTGGGATTGAATCCCTACTTCTGATAAGTGACTCCTAAATTCTCCCAAGAGGTACTTGCCACTACGATCTTACCATAGTGACTTTTACTTTAACATTTCTCCGCATCAGTCTTGTACTCTTTGAACTAATCAAAGTACTTAGTCTTGTGGTACATTAAGTAAATTTATTTGTATCTTGAATAGTTGTCTATAAAATAGACGAAATATTCAATACTACCTCTTGTCTGGATAGTCATAGGATCACACAAATCAGAATGAACCAATTTCAACATATCTTTGACTCCATACCCCTTAGACTTAAAAGCTTCTTGGTTATTTTTCCTTTCAAGTAAGACTCGCAGGTTGGAAAAATTTCCATTACTAATGAACCCAAAAGTTCATCAGCTACCAATGAATCCTACTCAAGTAAATATAACCTAGCCTTAGATGCCAAAGATATAATTGGTTCATTTCCGTAGGTTACTTTCTCTTAAAGTTAGAAGATGTGTTACTAATTTCCATTTGTTGCATCATGAGAGTTATTGGATTTATAAATTGCCAACCAACGTACTAGAACAGATAACTTCCCTCTTTTTCTTAATAACAATTTTGTTATTAAAAGAGACAGAATATCAAGTTCTTTGAATAGTTTAGAAACTGAAAACTAGTTCTTTCTAAACTTGGTGCGTAAAGACAATTACTCAAAAATCCATGTTTTATTCTTATCAAAAGATAAACATCTCCCACTGCAACAACTATCATTTTTACAGTAGTGCCCATGTGGACGGTGTTTTAATTTTCATTTAGTTGTCGGGTTTCCTGGAACCCTGCAATGAATTACGAACATGATTAATGACATCTGTATCTACACTCCAAGTTCTGGTAGATAACACCACTAAACATGTTTCAACTAATGAATTAAATACACCTATATTGTTCTTAATTCTAAGAAGACAGTCTACCTTAATGTCCAAGTCCTATTTCCAATCATTACAATTGGGACTACTAAGTCTTTTCTATAGTATGACTACTAGGGGATTGACAAACATTTTAAATCCTAAGAATCACAAAAATATTTGGTCAAGATCAACTCCTAAAAATCCCCATGAATTTTGTATGCCACGATAGTGTGAACGTATACAAAATCAAAGAGGAGATTTTATTCATTAATTTTATTATCTCGTCAACTTTACTTTATAACGAATAAAATTAATAGTTGATCTGTCTTTGATCAAATATTTGGTCAAAACTTTTTGAATTTAAAATAACATTGATTCCTCAAACAATATTATTTAAATTCACCAACACCTCAAACACCGTGAATTTTGCATACCACGTTAGTGTGGACGTATACAAATTCAACATTTGTAAAAGGAGGGTTTTAACCCATTAATTTTATTATCTTGTCAACCTAACTTTTTGACAAATAAAATTAATAGTTGGTATCATTTGGTCACACAAATAATAGCAGTAACTCCGATGGGGAGGATACTATTAGATGTGTCTAAGTGTATACCATTACTTGACACTAAGTCCATTAATAAGATTATGCCCCTTCCGTTGGGGAAGATCACACGCTCTTAATTAACTTCCTATAGTCATCCAAAAATGGAAGTCTGTTCTAGTGATCCACAAACAAGCTCATCCGTTATGGAGGAAGGCACTCAGAGCCAACGCGCAAGCTTGTTTGCATCACTTACAAACCAGTAATGGAGACCATGGGATTTACTTAAAAATCCCTCGCCCACTTAGTTATTTATAAATGAGGAATTTTAACTATGCTAGCCTACTAAATATGTAAACTAACATGCACACACAGCACAATATAAAAGCAATAAATAGAAAATCTAATTTTCAACTATTATAGCTTTTATCTCTTGTTGTCCTCCGTGTGTTGTCATCCCAAGCTGCTGCCATATTTGGCCACTGCCACCGGGTCTAGCTGTCACATCCATCTTGCTCCTAGTTCCGCTGCGCCTCTAGTCCTTAGAAGGTTCCACGCTTTGCAAGATTCGATCCACGACATAAATAGAATTTTACATTTTGATCCTATATTCCTCGAAGGAATGTACATGTAAACTAGATCGAACATAAAATAAAATTTACATCCATCGATCCTATATTCCATAAAAGGAATGTACATGTAACTAGATCAAAAATAAAATCCTAATAAAACTAAATACAGCTCCTGCTGTATTTTATAATACAATCATGCACACACAATAAAATGCCCTTGACATGTCCAAGGGTCCAATCACACACATAATAACTATAAGCCATAATAGTTGGATCCTGCATCCACAAAGTTAGCACATCCTACTATTAACCTGCCTAAATTATGTATGACATGTGCATAATTAAACTAATACCAAATACACAGAGGCAAAACCCTAGCTCTGATACCAATTGTTGGTTGTTACTCGGAAAGCCTAGAGGTTCCACTGTACAAAAATTTTGTACATAGGTCTGAACCTTTTCCTAGCTACCATGTGTTCTTTTAAATTAAATTTTGGATCGCCTGCGGAACTTAACACGTTTGATCCAAAACTTAATCTATTTGTTCTTTTAGGTTTTGACTTGGATCTCCTGCGGAACTTAACACGTTCGACCCAAATCACCTTAAGTTATTAATTCCATTAAATATTAATTTTCATAATTGGTTCCCAGTACTGACGTGGCGAGGCACATGACCTTCTTGGATATGGGAGCAACCACCACCGACTAGACAAAACCTTTTATAGAAATCTAATATTTAATTTCCTAAAATAACTTTAGGTTAACCGAAAAGAACAATCAAATCACAAGGAAAAATAAAACAAAAGAACACAACTTCGAAAAACATATTCAAAACACTAGAATCGTAAGCCTCTTGTATTTGGTATTATTTCCATAAATAACTAGCATGATGCGGAAAGAAAAATTACTAGTTATACCTTCTAGAAAGACCTCTTGATCTTCTACCGTATTCCTCTTCTAACCTCAGACGTTGTGTGGGCAACGATCTTCCGAGATGAGAAACCACCAATCACCTTCTTCTCCTCCTAGCTAGGTTCGGCCAACACAAAGAAGCTTCACCAAGGACGAAGAACAAAACATCTGTTGGTGCGGTTAGCACTAACGGTCTAACTCAGGTTTTGATGAATGACAAATCAGGTCAAGTTAGGTTTGTTGTTGTCTGACACTTTTATCAAGTGTGCAGGAAAAGTCCAGCTAGGTCGACGGGCTGACTGGATAGCTGGCGAGAAGTCCAAGCGGGTCGACGGGCTGACCGGACGCTTGGCGAGAAGTCCAGCTAGGTCAACGGGCTGACCGGATAGCTGGCGAGAAGTCCAAGCGGGTCGACGGGCTGACCGGACGCTTGGCGAGAAGTCCAGACGGGTCGACGGGCTGACCGGACGTCTGGCAGGTAAGTGAGGTAAGTCACTGGAGGGGAGTGACTGTGAGGACGCGTTCCCGGGAAGGGGACATTAGGCGTCGATCCGGCTTAGATCCATTTCGGATATCTAAGTCGAGATCGTGACTAGATTCCGGTCTCGGAAAGACGGAATCTAAGTCATACTCTTTCTTATCCATCTATTGAACTTTAACTGTGCTAACAATCTGTTTTACAGGATACATATTTGCCTCGGACTAACCCTGTTTTGCAGGAAAAGGAGCTTTCTGAAACAAGGTGGTCCGGGCGCCCGGAGGGGATCCGGGCGCCCGGAGGTCCGGGTGCCCGGAAGGGATCCGGGCGCCCGGAAGGCAAATTTCATCCAGCCGAGTCGTCGCCACGAAGGGATCCAGGCGCCCGGGACAGCATATAAAAGAAGCCCCAGGTAGGAGCTTCAAAAACATCAAGTCTGCACTGAAAACTTACTGCTTGCTCTGCTGCTCTACGCTCCTGCGACGCCACGAGGCTATTCCGACAAAGCGCTTTCTTAAAGTCTAACTCTTCTTCTCTTGTCGGTATTTTATTTCTGTCAATTCTTGTACTTATTTGTAATCTTCATTCGAATTGATAGTGATTGCCCAACGAAAGTACTCACGGAGTACGGGCCTTCGAGTAGGAGTCGTCACAGGCTCCGAACGAAGTAAAAAACACCTGTGTCTATTTTAGTTTTCCGCTGCGTTTATACTCATCTTTATCGAATCGATATTCACCCCCCCCCTCTATCGAATCCAACGGTCTTACAAGTGGTATCAGAGCAGGTACCGCTCTGATTTGGTGCAACCACCAATCAGACAGGGGGTGGAAAATTTTTTTTTCCAAACTAATATTATTATCTTTTTGGAAGATTTTTTTCGTTGCACTTAAAATCTAAATTGGTACAACACCAACTTAGAGTTTATATTTTTCCCCGCACTGCTAATCCAAGACGAAGTCTTGGGATTTTCTTTTTCCAGTTAATTTAGTGTGTGCAGGATAAGATGTCTCAACAAGAAGGCTTCAGCACAGTACGTCCTCCCCTATTCAACGGGGATGATTTTTCGTACTGGAAGAGGAGAATGGAGGTCTACATGAAGACAGACTACGACCAATGGATGAGCATTACAAAGGCTTACAAAATTCCAGTAGACAACTCCGGGAAAATAGTAGACCCTGAAGAATGGACAAATGATTTAAAGAAAAAGGCATCAATTGAAAACAAAGCCATCAATACTCTACACTGCGGACTAACACGAGAAGAACTGAACCGGGTCGGACCGCATGAAAACGCTAAGGAGCTTTGGGATAAACTGATTGAGCTGCACGAAGGAACAAGCGACGCGAAGGTAACAAAAAGAGATTTGCTGTTAAACAAAATTTTTAATATAAAAATGCAGGAAGGAGAAACGGCAAGTCAGCTCCACGCGAGGGTCAAAGATATCCTCAACGGTCTCCACGCGATAGGCCACCAAATGGAGAACCGAGACTTAATAAGGTACGCGTTAAATGCTTTTCCGCGAAATAATTTGTGGGCATCAATTGTAGATGCCTACAAAATTTCAAAAAATTTATCTAAATTAAAATTGGATGAACTCTTCTGTGAATTAGAACTTCATGAGCAAACTAACGCCGGGGTCGAGAAAGGTGTAGCTTTATTTGCAGGTTCCTCTAAAGAAAAGAAGAACAAACCCGAATCTGAAGAAGATTCCGATCAAGACTCTGAAGACGAAGAACACCTGGTGAACCTGGTAAGGAAAATGTTCACCAGGAAAAAGAGAAGCTTCAGCAAACAGGATCTTCAGAAGATCAGTTCGCCAGCCGACTCAAGAAATGTCACATGTTTCGGATGTAACAAAAAGGGGCACTACAAGAATGAATGCCCAAGATTGAAACTTGACAAACCAAAGTCAACAAAGAAGAAAGCCCTCAAAGCAACATGGGACGATTCCTCCTCAGACGAATCGGAAGGAGAAAGGCAAAAGCACCAAAGTCACCTCGCGCTGATGGCTCGCGAAGCTGAAACGGAAGACGAATCAGAGGAATCGGAAGACGGGTCCGAACCCGAATCAAGCCACGAGTCCGCACTCGTTTCCGAAGGTTCCGAAGAGGTATACCTAAACTTAAATCGTAAATTCTTTAGAATTATCTCGTGTTTAAATAAAAAAGTAGTTAAGTTGGAAAATGAAAATAAATCGCTTCTTGAGGAAAATCAAAACCTCAAGGAACAATTAAAAAATTCGAATCCAACTCAAGATCGAACACTTGAGGAGGAGAATTTATCATTAAAAAATGAAATTAATAAGTTAAAAGAATTGTTGGAAAAATTCACAACAAGATCTAAAAATTTAGATTTAATTCTAAATAACCAAAAGGCATGCTATAATAAAACCGGACTTGGATATAAGTCAAACTCAAACAAAACCTTTAAATCATTATTAACCCAACACAAAGCAACTAAACAAGCTTGGGTCCCAAAAGCGTGCTTAACCACGCAAGTAGGACTTAATCAATTCTATATACCTAAAGATAAAATACATTATATAAACTTGAATAAATCAGATCAAAAACTAAAATATAAATTTAACTTAAAATCAAAATTCAAAACTCAACAAAATTTAGATTATCACCAAGTTGATTATAACTATAAAAGAATACACAAACCCAAAATCTAAATTAAGGGCCAATAATTCAGGGGGAGATCTGGCACCTCCAAAACTAACATACCACAAGGTAACCCAAAACAAACTAACTAATTAGGATTAGTAAAAGAGACCAAGTTTAACTTGACTCATGGTGGTGAAGTTTTGGATGATAGTACGTTAGGAAGCTTGGGCATCGCATGTCTAGAAAGATATGGCTTCTATCTAGTGCAAGTGACCGAAGCTACCCTTAAACGAATCCTAACCAGTTAGACCAAGATTTAGTACTAAGTTCCGTGGATAGGACTATTCGGAAAACTTCGAAAGGTTGGTTACTTCTAATGATGTCCATGAGACTCACCAAGCTTAGAAGTTTATCCGAAGAATGCCTATTTGTGGAAACCAAAGCTAAGTCTGAATCTAACACTAGTTAAACCAAAACTCTATAATCAAACCAATTTCATCTCACAAAACCATAGGTTTCCCTGATTGATAATATAGTTCGGGTGAGATGAATAAGGCTTTAAAAATTAGTTTCAAAAATTTTAAACTTAAAAAATTTTTTTAACTTAAAAATCATTTTCAAAATTTTAACTTAAAAACTTCAATTTTTAACTTAAAAATTATTTTCAAAATTTTAAACTTAAAAATTATTTTCAAAATTTTAACTTAAAAATTATTTTCAAAATTATTTTCAAAATTTTAAACTTAAAAATTATTTTCAAAACTTTAACTTAAAAATTATTTTCAAAATTTTAAACTTAAAAATCATTTTCAAAATTTTAACTTAAAATTTTCAATTTTTAACTTAAAAATTATTTTCAAAATTTTAAACTTAAAAATTATTTTCAAAATTTTAACTTAAAAATTATTTTCAAAATTTTAAACTTAAAAATTATTTTCAAAATTTTAACTTAAAAATTATTTTCAAAATTATTTTCAAAATTTTAAACTTAAAAATTATTTTCAAAACTTTAACTTAAAAATTATTTTCAAAATTTTAAACTTAAAAATCATTTTCAAAATTTTAACTTAAAAATTTCAATTTTTAACTTAAAAATTATTTTCAAAATTTTAAACTTAAAAATTATTTTCAAAATTTTAACTTAAAAATTATTTTCAAAATTTTAACTTAAAAATTATTTTCAAAATTTTAAACTTAAAAATTATTTTCAAAATTTTAACTTAAAAATTATTTTCAAAATTATTTTCAAAATTTTAAACTTAAAAATTATTTTCAAAATTTTAATTTTAACTTAAATTAATTTCAAAATTAAGATTTTTTGTTAATGATTGATTAAAAATTGATAAACTAAGACTAACATAAAAATCCCACTTATTGTAGGAAACCAAGTGGATTTTGGACAGTGGTTGCTCCAAACATATGACTGGAGATCACACCAAGTTCACTCAATTAACCTACAAAAGCCTAGGAACGGTTGCCTTTGGAAACAACGGTAAACTCAAGGTAATTGGTATAGGTAATATTGAATTAAAAATAGATTTCATAATTACAAATGTTCTACTTGTTGAAAATTTTAAATACAGTCTTCTGAGCATAAGTCAATTATGTGACACTAGGTATAAGGTAAAATTTCTATCTACAGAATGTTTGATCAAACATCTAGATAATCCAACTATAAGCCTAAAAGGCTTTAGAAAAGACAATATTTATGTCATTAACTTAACCACTTCTTCAGTCAAGTGTTATTTAACACAAAAAGAAGAAACCTGGTTATGACATAGAAGAATGTCACACACACATTTCAGAAACATAACTAAATTAAATGGTCTAGTTAGAGGCTTACCAAAATTACCTAACTTAGATTTAACGATATGTAATGCTTGTCAACAGGGCAAACAAACAAAATCTACCCACAAACCAATTAATGAATCACAAACCAACTCAGTCCTAGAACTTTTACACTTAGACCTATTTGACTCCCATGGAGTTAAATCAATAAATGGAAGTCTATACTGTTTAGTTATAATAGATGACTATTCTAGGTTCACTTGGGTCAAATTCTTAAAAAATAAAGATGAAACCTTTGAAATTTTTACGAATTTCTGCAAACAAATTGAAAATGAAAAAGGCATAAAAATTAAAAGAATCAGAAGTGATAATGGAGGAGAATTTAAAAATCATAATTTTGATAAATTTTGCCTTGAAAATGGCTACCATCATGAATTTTCTTGCCCTAAAACTCCCCAACAAAATGGAATTGTAGAAAGGAAAAATAGAACCTTACTTGAAGCATCTAGAACTATGCTAAATGAATATAACTTACCTAAATATTTTTGGGCAGAAGCTGTTAGTACAGCCTGCTATGTACAAAACCGAACAACACTAAACAAAAACCACAATAAAACATTTTTTGAAATATTTTACAACAAACAACCTAATATAAAACACTTTAAGGTATTTGGTTGCCCAGCCTTTATCCTAAATACTAGAGAACACTTAGGCAAATTCACTTCCAAAATAGAAAATGGAATTTTTCTAGGGTACTCTCTGAATAGCAGAGGCTACAGAATTTATAATAAAGTTACCTTAAGAATTGAGGAAACCACCAATGTAAAATTCAAAGAATCCAATCAAAACCTAGAACAAGCCCAACCTCAACCAGTTGACCCTGAAGGAACAAACCAAACCCAAAATCATGAAGAAGAAGAACAACTACAAGAAAGTCAACCTTCTAGAACCATAAGAGTCAACCCAAACCATCCTACTGATCAAATAATTGGTGACCCAGACCTTAGGGTCCAAACTAGGTCATCTTTCAGAAACCTAAGTCAAATCTCGTTAATCTCAAATATTGAACCCAAAACTGTAGCTGAATCCCTACTTGACCCAGACTGGGTCATAGCTATGCAAGAAGAATTAGCTCAATTTGAGCGTAATGAAGTTTGGGACCTAGTACCTCCACCTAACGATAAGAAAATAATAGAAACCAAATGGGTATTTCGAAACAAGTTAAGTGAAACTGGAGAAATTACTAGGAACAAAGCCAGGTTAGTTGCCAAAGGGTTCAGTCAAGTTGAAGGACTTGACTATGATGAAACTTATGCCCCGGTAGCTAGACTAGAGTCTATTAGAATGTTACTAAGCTATGCAGCCCATAAAGGATTCAAACTATACCAAATGGATGTCAAGTCTGCCTTTCTTAATGGATTGATAAAAGAAGAAGTTTATGTAGGTCAGCCACCAGGTTTTGAAAGCCTAGAACACCCTGATTATGTCTACAAATTAAAAAGGCATTAATGGACTTAAACAGGCACCTAGGGCATGGTATGAAAGACTAACCTCTTACTTAACCTCTAAAGGGTTCAATCAAGGTCAAATTGACCCAACACTATTTGTGAAATCAATAAAAGAAGATATTTTTATAGCTCAAATTTATGTAGATGATATCATCTTTGGTTCAACCAACTCAGACTTTTTAAACGAATTTACAAACCTAATGGAACACGAATTCGAAATGAGTCTGGTAGGAAAATTAACTTATTTTCTAGGGTTACAAGTCAAACAAACAAATGAAGGAAATTATATTTATCAACAAAAATATACTAAGGAGTTACTTAGAAAATTTGGAATGGAAAATACTAAAGAAATAAAAACACCTATGGCCGTAAACACAATCCTAGATGATGATCCTAATGGAAAATCAGTAGACTTAAAACATTATCGGAGCGCAATAGGTAGTCTACTTTACTTAACTGCAAGCCGACCTGACATTTTATTTGCAGTTAGTATGTGTGCTCGATACCAAACCTGTGCTAAAGAATCTCATTTGACTCAAGTCAAAAGAATCTTTAGATACCTCAAAGGAACCACGAATGTAGGTATTTGGTATCCTAGGACCAACAACTTTGAGTTAATAGGATATTCTGATTCAGATTATGCCGGATGCAAATTAGACCGCAAAAGCACAAGTGGTGGATGCCAACTACTTGGTCCATCCCTTGTCAGCTGGTTTAGTAGAAAGCAACACTGTGTTGCACTATCTACAACTGAGTCAGAATACATAGCTATAGGCGAGTGTGTTGCACAAATATTATGGATGATGCATACTCTAAAAGATTTCAACTTAAATATCACAAATGTAAAAGTATTAATTGATAATATAAGTTTGATTAACTTAACTAAGAATCCTGTGCATCATTCAAGAACCAAACATATTGAAGTTAGGCATCACTTCATCAGGGATCATGTTACTAAAGGTGATATTGAACTCAAGTACATTGAGTCTAAATCAAATTTAGCTGACATTTTTACAAAACCACTCCCTGAAAGTGAATTTAGCAACTTACGACGACAATTAGGGATGTGCTCAATAGCCTAGGAAATTTCAAAAATCCTTTCAAAAATGATTTTATCAACTTATAGGCTAAACTTGTTTGTTTTCAAAATTTCCATTCTTAGACTTTCAAAAACAGTTTTTGCCTTACACTAAGTTTACCTCCTTAGAAAGCATGTACCCATAGGACTAGTTTTTGAGCATCTCACCAACACCCTAGGGTTACCTTGCTTGTGTTTGACAAACATAGAAAGGGGTGAGATGCATAGGCCAACTGTCTAGACCTAAGATGCTTATTTCAGTACGTTAAATATATTAGATTAATCAGTGACAGTTCAAACATACACTGATTATATTCTAACTCAATAACCTAGTGAATGCTACTATCCTTTCGATAGTTAGTTAGTACCTAATTGGTTAGACAGCTGGTTAGAGATAGGTATCAAATTCAGGGGGAGAAATATAACTATTTAGTTTGCCAAATTGAATTTTAAACTTAATTTTGAAAATCGAAGTTTAAAAACAACTTGTTTAAAAACTGACTTTTTCAAGTATGTTAAACCGCTTTTGAATCTAATACCTTTTTGAAAATTTGATTTTGGAGAACAAATTTTATAAACACATTCTAAAAATATGTTCTTACTTTTACCAAACTCCTTTGAAAACTAAAAGTAAAGATTTAAACTTAATTTCACTTTGAAAATTGTCCTGAGTCTAATTTTGATTTTACTCAATTTTGACAATTTGATTTGAAGGATAAATCTTACAAAATTTAGTTTACAAACTAAGCTTCTCAAAATTATTTTTCTTGATTTTGAAAAAAAAAAATAGATTTTTTCAAACTTAGTTTTGGAATTTTGGTGTTGAAAACTTATGTTTATATAGCATTTCAAACTTATGTTGAAACTTGTTTTGAAATTTTTTTTTGAAATTTAATCCTTATACACTTATGTTTGAAAATTAACCTATCTACACTTAGCATTTTTTCTAAAAACTAAAAGCTAATGCTTTAAACAAGTTTTCAAACTTTAGACTCCCCCAAGTCAATTTGATCTTTTCTTGGATTTAAAAACTCAGTTATTTTTCAAAGTCTTATTATTTTCAGTAATTCTCACTATGTTTGTTTACCCTCGTTTTTTGATGTATGCCAAAGGGGGAGGCTTAGGTTGGTTAAGTTAGAGCAACTTAATGCAAACTTGAAAAACTAACTTAAACCTTAAAAATCATGCTTGATTCTTGCATATGTTTTTATCACTAACTTAACCAGGTTGTCATTCCATCAAAAAGGGGGAGATTGTTGGTGCGGTTAGCACTAACGGTCTAACTCAGGTTTTGATGAATGACAAATCAGGTCAAGTTAGGTTTGTTGTTGTCTGACACTTTTATCAAGTGTGCAGGAAAAGTCTAGCTAGGTCGTGACCGGATCGAGAAGTCCGGGTCGACGGTGACCGGACGCTTAGAAGTCCGACTAGGTCGACGGTGACCGGATAGTTGGCGAGAAGTCCAAGCGGTCGACGGGCTGACCGGACGCTTGGCGGGAAGTCCAGACGGGTCGACGGGCTGACCGGACGTCTGGCGGGCAAGTGAGGCAAGTCACTGGTGGGGAGTGACTGCGAGGACGCGTTCCCGGGAAGGGAACATTAGGCGTCGATCCGGCTTAGATCCATTTCGGTTATCTAAGTCGAGATCGTGCCTACATTCCGGTCTCGGAAAGACGGAATCTAAGTCATACTCTTTTTGTTAAATTCATACTCACTTTGCTTTTCTATAAAACTGTGCTAA
Source organism: Zingiber officinale (assembly GCF_018446385.1). Classification (NCBI taxonomy): domain Eukaryota; kingdom Viridiplantae; phylum Streptophyta; class Magnoliopsida; order Zingiberales; family Zingiberaceae; genus Zingiber; species Zingiber officinale. The sequence continues at coordinate 26,812,585 of NC_055990.1, forward strand.
CAATCTGTTTTACAGGATATATTTGCCTCGGACTAACCTTTTCTTGCAGGAAAAGGAGCGCCCTGGAGGCAAAAATTATCCTGACCGCGCGTCGCCACTTGGAGCTCGCTGGTTGGACTTGCCACGTCTCACTAGGGCGCCTGGAAGGGATCCAGGGTGCCCCGAGCTTCATATAAAAGATGGGGCGGAGGCAGAGATCAGAATCAACTCAGAACTCTTAGACTGCTTGCTCTGCTGCTCTACGCTCCTGCGACGCCACGAGGCTATTCCGACAAAGCGCTTTCTTAAAGTCAAACTCTTCTTCTCTTGTCGGTATTTTATTTCTGTCAATTCTTGTACTTATTTGTAATCTTCATTCGAATTGATAGTGATTGCCCAACGAAAGTACTCACGGAGTACGGGCCTTCGAGTAGGAGTTCACAGGCTCCGAACGAAGTAAAAAACACCTGTGTCTATTTTAGTTTTCCGCTGCGTTTATACTCATCTTTATCGAATCGATATTCACCCCCCCCTCTATCGAATCCAACGGTCTTACAACATCAACCAAGCTCCAAGGGATACAAGTTTTCTCTCCTTCTTCTTCTTCTTCTCCGAGTAGTATCCGGCCACCATTAGAGCTCCAAGCCAATAGAGAAGGTTCGGCCACCACCAAGAGGAAGAGAGGAAGAGAGGTTGGCCGGCCACAACACCAAGGAAATGAGGGAGAGAAATAATAATGGTTGTCCCATGAAGGCACCTCTACCCCTTCTTTTATAATCCTTGATCTTGGCAAATAAGGAAAATTTAATAAAAACTTCCTTAATTCTTTTGCCATTGAAAAGGAAAATTTATTTAATTAAAAACAATTTTTATTTTCAATTTTGCAATGGTCGGCCACACCATAAAATCTCCAAGCAAATAAAATTTTAAACACCAATTAAAACTTCCTTATTTGCTTCCGGAAATTTATAAAAATTTCTCAATAATTTTTATCCCTTCATGATTGGTTTATAAAAAGGAAATTAAATAAATTAAAATCTTTCTTTTAAACATGTGGATAAAAAGAAAGTTATCTCTATAAATTAAAATCTCTTTTAATCTACAAATAAGGAAAGATCTCTTTTGTAGAAACTTATAAAAGAGAATATTTAATTTTAAACTCTCTTTTAAATCATGAACATGATTAAAAAGGAAAGTTTTCTTAAAATTTAAAATCCTCCTTTAATCAACAAAAAAGGAAAGATTTCAAATTTTAAACTCTCTTTTAAACATGTAGATGATTTACAAATAAGGAAAGTTTTAACCAAAAATTAAAAACATCCTTTTAAACTACAAATAAGGAAAGAGATTAATCTCTTCTCTTAATCTTTTGTAGAAAGCTATAAAAGGAAATTTTTAATTTTTAAACTCTCTTTTAAAAACATGATATCCACATAAGAAATAATTTTAATAAAAATCCTTTTTAATATTCTAGTGGTCGGCCACCTAAGCTTGGGACCCAAGCTTTGGCCGGCCACCTACATGGCTCATCCACTTGGTCTTGGCCGGCCCTAGCTTGGGTTCCAAGCTAGCTTGGCCGACCCCATTGGATGGGTAAGAAGGTGGGTATGCGGTGGGTATAAATCTCTATATACTAGAGGCTACGATAGGGACCAAGAGGAGGAATTGGTTTTGGTCTCCTGATAAAATTAAGCATCCCGTGTTCGCCCCAAACACATAACTTAATTTTATCAATAATAATTCATTCCACTAAAGAACTATTATTGAACTACCGCACCAATCCCAAATTACATTTTGGGCTCCTTCTTATTATGAGTGTGTTAGTCTCCCTGTGTTTAAGATAACAAATGTCCACTAATTAAGTAAGTTACTGACAATTCACTTAATTAATATCTAGCTCCAAGAGTAGTACCACTCAACTTCATCGTCATGTCGAACTAAGTCCACCTGCAGGGTTTAACATGACAATCCTTATGAGCTCCTCTTGGGGACATTCTCAACCTAGATCACTAGGACACAGTTTCCTTCTATAATCAACAACACACACTATAAGTGATATCATTTCCCAACTTATCGGGCTTATTGATTTATCGAACTAAATCTCACCCATTGATAAATTAAAGAAATAAATATCAAATATATGTGCTTGTTATTATATTAGGATTAAGAGCACACACTTCCATAATAACTGAGGTCTTTGTTCCTTTATAAAGTCAGTATAAAAGGAACGACCTCAAATGGTCCTACTCAATACACTCTAAGTGTACTAGTGTAATTATATAGTTAAGATAAACTAATACCTAATTACACTACGACCTTCCAATGGTTTGTTCCTTTCCATCTTGGTCGTGAGCTACTGTTTATAATTTATAAGGAACTGATAACATGATCTTCTGTGTGTGACACCACACACCATGTTATCTACAATATAAATTAATTGAGCAACTACATTTATCATAAATGTAGACATTTGACCAATGTGATTCTTATTTCTAGATAAATGTTTATACCAAAAGCTAGGCTTTTAGTATACACTCTAACAGGATAAATACATGAGTTTAGGGTCAGTTTGGATGATAAGTTTCAACAATTGGGATATTATTGGAGCTTTTTGATATAGGCAAAGGGGGAGACGTAAGGTCTAAGTGGGAAAACCTGAAATACCTTTGCGGCGGTGAGAATCCTAACTCAATAAGGAGCTTAGGTGTAGAGGGAGCCTTGTGATAGGTTTTTAAATAGCCCTGTGGTAAAATTCCTAGCTCAATGGAGAGCTTAGGTGTAAGGGGAGCCTTGGGATAGGTTCTAATGCATGTTTGCAGTTTTTGTTTCGGCGATGTAGTCCAAGTGTGTAGGTTTGGCAATGTAAGTTCATTCGACGGTGTAAGTCCAAGTGTGTAACCTTGACAACATAAGTTTATTTGTTTTAGCATGTTTATTTGCTAAACGTATTGTCAAACATTAAAAAGGGAGAGATTGTTAGAGCAATCTCAATGGTTTGTGCGACCATGTGTTTTGGTGTTTGGAAAAGAGTTTAAGTTTGGTTCACCCTTATATTTGATATGTATATTTGAGTTATGCAAGATTGCATGATACACATATGACTCAATTTGATGGCTTCAGGTCTGGTAAAGGATGGAGCATCCGAGGGACCATGGATAAGGCAGCAAGGACAAGGACCGAGGAAAGCGACTTCAAAGCACACACGGAGGATGGCATTGGGATGAGTCGCGGGCTTGGGTGCATCCGAGGGACGAAAGCCAAAGTAGGCTTGAAGGCAAGAGGTCAAAGCTACAACGAAGAGTCAAGTGAGTCGTAAGGGTGAGAGTCCGAGTGCGTAAGATTGTACTCGGGGTACCAGTCGACTGGTACTTTCACCAGTCGATTGGGGAGCAAACAGAATGTCTCTGTTCGCTCAGCTAATGTGGAGCAATCGACTGATACTTTCACCAGTCGATTGATATTGAGCCATTGGGATGTAATGGTCAAATCTCCACAGAGGGCAGTCGACTCGCACTTTCACCAGTCGACTGGTAAGCGGGGTTTTCTAACCTGTGGCCTATATAACCAAGGCTTTGGAGCTTGGTTAAGGTTGATGAAATAGATATGGTTAACCCCTATTAGTAGTTTACCAGTGCTCTAGCTTCTCAAGAGTTCTTGTGAGAGTTATGGTAAGGTTTCTACATCCACAAGGAGCTACGTGAGCTAGCCGAAGGTCTTCCGAGGAGTAATCCATCGACAAATAGGGATCGTACACCTTACGGATAGCCGTGGAATAGGAGCCTTATCTCTGAAGCACGTAAATTGGCGTGTAGCGGTTTGCTTATTCTTTTCCTTATTGTCTTTAGCTTTTCTTGTTGGTGATCTTGGGGACACCGTCTATTCAACCCTCCTTCTAGCCGGTCATACAAGATCGCCAACAAGTGGTATTAGAGCAAGGACTCTCTCCTTTAAAATAACTGTCGAGGAATCAAAAGATGGCCGACTTGATAACACCTCTGAAGTTTGAAGGAGGAGGCTTACAAGACATCATCTTTTAGATGGTGAAAATGAAGAACTTCTTCGAGATGGATTGGAACACCATGATGGTCGTCGAGGACCCATTTGAAGTCCCAAAAGATAAGAAAGTGAAGAAACTCCGACCACGCTATTCAACGAAAGAGTAACCCTCACGATCAAAGGCAAATGATAAAGTAATATCAATTTTGGTAGATATTTTACCTTCTAATGTAATAAGTCGTGTATGTGAATACAAGAATGCCCACGAATTGTGGAGCAAGGTAAAGATGATTTTAGGTGAAGAACTCATGCCTACACACAAAGAGGAGAAATCCAAAGAAAGGAATGAAGTGGCTCAAATGGAGGAGGAGCAATAGGAAGATGATGTGTGTTCAACTTTCAAGGAGGAGAAGGATGAAGAAATGTCATCCGCAAGTGTAGATGAGGAAACATCCTCAAAGGTTGAAGAAGAAGCCAAGACAGATGAAAAAGAGGTCTTGGAAGTAGTCAACTTAGTGAGTATCTCCACCGAAGAGAAGTCAAAGGATTACATTGTGTGCTTCGGTTGCAATGAGAAGGGATATTACAAGAGTAGATGTCCCTTACTCAAGAAGGTAAAATCTAAACTCACTCAAATTATTTTAGATACTAATGTGGGTTGTAGGAATAATGGTGCCAAGAAGAAAAAGGAGAAGAAATAACACATAGTGTGCTTCACGTGTGGTGAGCGAGAACATTACCACACCAATTGCCCCAAGAAGCGGGAGATCAAGAAGCTTGCACAATTGAAGAAATGGGAGAAGAAGAAGAGGAGCTCGAGTCAAGGAGGAGCTTCAAGGGTAAGGGAGGTATACCCTAACTTAAATTATAATTCAAATATTTATTCTCCCATGCATGCTAGAAATAATTTCTATTATTTATCCATGCAAAATTTTGACTTTAGATATCATGATAGAAATCGGGTAAATGTAGATCATAACCCTAGGAGATCAATTCATGATAAATATAGAAATGGTAGACCTAAGGATAACTAAGACATTAATCTCAAGAAGGGGAGACACATGCCTAAGAAGGGTAAGTCTAGGAATGTCCAAGGTGGGCATGTTGACTCTAGATTTAGGAACCTAAAAAGGGAAAATCAATCTTTGAAGGCAAAACTTAATCGTTTGGGGAAAACCCTAGAGATATTCAAGGTTGAATCTAGAGGGTTAGATATGGTGTTGGGTAGTCAAAGATTCAACAATGATAGATCAGGTTTGGGATACTGATCTAATGTCTCCAATGCTAAGGAAAAGTCTTATACTAGGGTTACATATAACTATAGCAAGGAGAAATCAAGAAATGACAAGAGAAAGCTATTTAAAGGTAACGAGAAGTTAACTAAGGATAAGGTGTCTAAGGTTAAGATGGTTAGGTTTGTAGGCCAAGTGACATCGGAGGTGCACCGATGTGGCTTAGCAATAGAGAATGAGTCACCTAGGGAGATGACAAAGTTAAGAGCTCTAGGGGGAGTTCAAAGAGTCAATTTAGGACCTATGACCAATGGATCTCAAGTTAGTATTGCTTGGGATTCTAGATGAGTCATGGAATATGCAAAAGGGTTTTAGAGACGGACTTGAATCTCAAACCTTGGGAATTGACACAATTGAGTTGAGTTCATGCATGGAAATATGACATTGGGGTCATATGGCATGAAAATTAGTTTTTGATGTTTAGATGCCATCTAAACTAATGCTAGGAATTCATTGATGTTTAGTATGGGCAAATACATCAAGAGAAAGCCAAAACTATGACTTTAGGTCAAGGTTCAATTGAACCATTTAGCTAGTTTTGGATTTTATGTCAATCTTGGGATCCGAGATATGTATATTTTAAATGTATTTTTTTCAAGTAGGCACGGATAAAATAGACCTCTCCACAAAATTTAGAGATTTTTGAAGGTATGTGAAATTATTGGCGCATTTCTGAAGTTGGATTCAGAATGCTGTTTAGGCTGAAAACAGTGTACGAGTCGACTGATACAATTACCAGTTGACTGGTAATAATATTTCTCGAGCATAGAATGGTTCTGTGGGTTTGTTTCGATAAGGAATGTCGATTGGTACTTTTGACAGTCGACTGATACAAGTCTGAAACTATTTTTAGCATTGATTTATGATCGGGTCAACTCGCATTGGTGTATGAGATCCTTAGAGGGATAAATACACGAGTTTAGGGTCAGTTTGGATGATAAATTTCAACAATTGGGATATTGTTGGAGCTTTTTGATATTAGGCAAAGGGGGGGGACGTAAGGTTTAAGTAGGAAAACCTGAAATACCTTTGCAGTGGTGAAAATCCTAGCTCAATGAGGAGTATAGGTGTAGGGGGAGCCTTGTGATAGGTTCTTAAATAGCCCTGTGATAAAATTCCTAGCTCAATGGAGAGCTTACGTGTAGGGGAAGGCTTGAGATAGGTTCAAATGCATGTTTGCATTTCTATTTTAGCGGTGTAAGGCCAAGTGTGTAGCCTTGAGAACGTAAGTCCATTCGGCAGTGTAAGTCCAAGTGTGTAGCCTTGATAACGTAAGTCCATTCGGCAGTGTAAGTCCAAGTGTGTAGCCTTAACAACGTAAGTCCATTTATTTTTTTCATGTTTATTTTCTATTATATTTTTCCTAACTTAAACGTATTGTTAACATTAAAAAGGGAGAGATTGTTGGAGCAATCCCAATGGTCTATGTGACCATGTGTTTTGGTGTTTGGGTAAAGAATTTAAGTTAGGTTCACCCTTATATTTGATATGTGTATTTGAGTTGTGCAGGATTGCATGATACATATATGACTCAGCTTGATGGCTTCGGGTCTGATGAAGGATGGAGCATCCGAGGGACCGTGGACAAGGCAGCAAGGACAAGGGCTGAGGGAAGCGACTTCGACGCATACGTGAAAGATGGCATTGGGAAGAGCCGCGGGCTTGGGGTGCATCCGAGGGACGAGAGCCAAAGGAAGTAGCCTTTAAGGCAAAAAGTCAAGGCTGCAATGAAAAGTCAAGTGAGTCATAAGGGTGAGGGTTCGAGTGCGTGAGATTGTACTCAGGGTATCGGTCAACTGGGGAGCGAACAGAATGTCTCTGTTCACTCAACCAATGTGGAGAAGTCGACTGGTATTTTCATCAGTCGACTAGTATCGAGCCGTTGAGGTGCAACGGTCGAATCTCCACAGAGAGCAGTTGACTGACACTTTTATCAGTCGATTGGTAGGCGGGGTTTTCCAACCCGTGGCCTATATAATCAAGGCTTTCGAGCTTGGTTAAGGTTGACAAAATAGATGTAGTTAACCCTTATTAGTAGTCTATCAGTGCCCTACCTTCTCAAGAGTTCTTGTGAGAGTTGTGGTGAGGTTTCTCCACCCACAAGGAGCTACGTGAACTAGCCGGAGATCTTCTGGGGAGTAATCCACCGATGGATAGGAATCGTCCACCTTATGGATAACCATGGAGTAGGAGCCTTATCTCCAAACCACGTAAATTAGCATGTAGCGGTTTGCTTATTCTTTTCCTTATTGTCTTTAGCTTTTCTTGTTTATATTAGTTTGTATTTCCGCTGCGCAAACTAACGAATTGTAGAAAAGCAATCGGATTTGGAGGCACCGTCTATTCAACTCTCCTTCTAGCTGTTCATACAAGATCACCAACAAAGTTTGCTTATTATGGGGTATTCAAATGGGATAATGGAGTTATTTTATGATTCTACTAACATAAATGAATGTTAGTAACTCCATCTCATGACTCCACTAATATAAGTAAATGTTAGTAATCCCCTAATGAAATGACTATATATATTCTTATTTTATCCTATAAATTTATACTTCTTGTGTGAAATATGAGTGAGAGAAAAAGAAAGAAAAGGGAAGGAAATCTAAGAAAGAATAGAGTTGTAGTCTTTATCTTGCTGAGAAGAATAGAAGAAGACTATTGTCACACATCACCAGGTTAAGGGTTGAAGTGTTGTAACATAACGTTGATAGTTTGAGATACGTAACTATCATCTCGACTTCGAGCAGTTTGTGGCTAGGGTTCACAAAAATTTTGAAGGTTTGCAATGCTGAAAATTAGTGCATCACCAACTAAGGTACAAATTTAATTTTCACAAAGTAGAAGTAAATTATGTGTTTTACTTTTATCAACATCCAACAGTTTTCTTTTGCAAAGCACCAGTCAGTTGGAAGTCTACCTTATAGTCAACAGTTGATTTGTCTACAACAAAGGTAGAGTATATGTCTCTTATAGAGGCTATGAAGGAGGAAATTTGGCTTCAAGGGTTGCTTGGTGAACTAGGAATGAATCAAAAGCACATCAAAGTGCATTGTGATAGTCAAAGTGCTATTCATTTAGCAAAGAACCAGGTTTATTATGCAACGATGAAGTACATTAATGTTCAATATCATTTTATACGTGAGATTCTAGAAGAAGGTCGAGTCATAATTCCGAAGATTTGAACCACTGAAAATCCTGCTAACATGATGACAAAAGTGGTAACTACAATTAAGTTTAAAACATTATTTGGACTTGATCAATATTGTTCAGAATTGGCAGTTGAAATTTGTGGTGGCAAAAGGCGATTGGCTCTCCCCCAGCGCCCCTGCTAACCCGTCCCGGGGCCAACACGGAGGAGGTAAATCATGGTCGGCTACTAGCCTTTGGAATAGTGAATAACGCATGAGGGATGCATTTTCCTCGACTATGTTGAGATTCGAACCTCAAACCTCATGGTGGCAGCACACATACGCTTGTGACACTATAGAAGATTAGTTTTGTGAGAGAATCGTATAAAATTTTACCAAGGTGGAGATTTGTTTTTTTTATTTGTTTGGTAAAATTAAATAATCCCACATTGGGAATTGAGAAAATAAGGAGTCGTCTTAAAGCTATAAAAGACTCCTATCCTTTTTGTTTTGATAGTGGAATCTGGAATCTTATAGCTGGCATAATTAGCTGAACCTCATTAAATTCTGGTGTTCTCTTTCGTATTTAGTTAATAGTTATTGTTGGGTATAATTTGTTAGTACCCCGGGTAGTTTTGATATGATCAACTAAGTTCAGTTAGGTCTTATTTGTTTGATCCTTGTGTCTAAGTGTGCAGAAATTTAGGAACACAAGAAATCAAGCGAAAGATGCGTCTAGTGAGAAGGATGACACAGGAAGGGAGTCGACGGGCTCGATGCATCCGAAGGACGAGATGTTGCAGAAGAGTACACCGATGGACGAGAAGGATGCACGTGACGGTCCATGGGACAAGAAGCCGGGGAGGAAGGCTGCTCGAGGAGAAGGTCAAAGTTGGGTTCGAGTGAGCTCAACTCCGATTACCCGGAGAATCACCTACACGAAGAACTACGCGAAGAGATCAATGTTGATCTGAGTTGCCCTATTGAAGGTATCTTCCATGGCTAGAAGGTGTCTTCGATGAACAGTACGAAGACGTCTTCCAGCCTTTAAAGGCACCTTCTGATAGTCGTTAGCCGTGAATAGAGTTTTACCCACAGTGGATAAAACTTATCCGATGGAAGGTGCCTTGGACCTCATTGGAGGCGCCTTCAAGGTAACAATAGAATTTTTCAAGGGCTATAAAAAGACCCGTAGACCTAGAAAATAATCAACAACTCCTGTATGCTAGGACCGTTGGCCGACTAGAAGGGAGGTTGAATAGTCCTGCATAAAATCAAAACAAACGAACCCTTATCGGACTTATAACTTAATTAAACACTTCCATAAACATAGAATAAATAATGAACTAAAAATAAAGAGGCTTCGAAATTTACTTGGTTACAACCGGGGACGTTGTTAATTTAAGGAAGTGAAACACACTAAATTCTTCTTGAGGTGGAAAAACCTCTTTACAACAATTTACACACAGAAAGATGAAGCTAAACTAGAAAGGAAAGCGCACAAGTGTTGTTTCAGTAATTTCTTATTGTTTTCTAGCTTCTGGACCAAGGCTACATTTATAGCCTTGGTCGGGGCGTTTGGAAGCGTTCCAGGCGCCTGGAGGGGGATAGAATTTTATCCCTGACGCAACGGTCAACATCCACATCAAAGTGGATAAAAATGAGGTTCCGGGCGCCCGGACCCTAAAAGTCAACAGGGTTGACCTTTTTCAGTCCGGGCCCTCTGTTCTAGTGATGCTCGCCTAGGATCGGGTCTTCCGCTCCAGCTCTGCTCGGTTGGGTGATTTCGGTCATCCGGAATAGGGTTCACCTGAACTCAATTCCGGCCTTCTCGAGCAACCTTCCGCTCCGACTTCTCATCCCTCTGAAATGATAATAGTTTCTTTTATAGATAGTAAGGTTTTTAATTGGACTTGCAGATTTGATTTTATAAGAAATAAGTTGTAGTTTTTATTTATTTATCTAATTATCTGTTGTCAACACTGTAATCTAATTTCTTGCAAATTGGATTAATTTTATCTCACTCCAAGGTATTCCAAAATATGGCATGTCATAAAATTTAGGTATTTTAATGCAAATTGTGGCTACTTTGAGTGAAGTTTGTCAAATTTTTCATAAAATTGTTTGATTTTCCATTACTTATGCAAACTACAATGCTTTAGATTAATTTTGTCGAATTTTACTTTTTAAGTTGCTATTGAATGACATAATCAAGTAACAACATCAACTATACCAAATATGAAACTATACGATGCAGGGACTGCGGAATAAGAGCATTGGTGCTAGTCTCTAGATCGATCAAGAATCTAAGAATACTATATTATGGATGTAAGCAGCATGGATGGTTAAAGTGAGTGAGGTCTGATACTGGACTAAATGAAGATACTAATAATATACATTTTAGGATGTTGCCAAGAGTGGAGCAAGGGTAGGAAGTGAACACATTGCTTATCTTGGACATAACAAATTGGAATGTACCGCTTATAGTCTGGATATTAGTGATAGTGAACTTAATTCTTTTGGCTATATACTTGTGTTATTTGTCGGTTGGTGTAGTTAAATAGTACTAGTGTTGTAATATAATAAAGAAATGTAATTATGGATGATGTCGACATTTAATTTTTTTTTTTGTTTATGGATGGATATTAGTTTTGCATCATTAGTATTTTTATCTCATAACTATTTTGTCGCTAAATTTTATATTCAATACTTGATTGATCATACATTGACATTCTAAATGGGTAAGGCGCCATCATGATTTGCCATTGAAGCTTAACCATTGGTGCAATGTTGTGAGATGGGAAATCAGAAGCTTGTACTTGTATTTTTTTCAGATTTTGTAAGTTGTAATGGATCAGTAGTTTTGAGTAGCTGTATACATATTAAGTAGTATTATGAATTGCTGTACATCCACTTTGGTTTTATTGGTCGTCAATTTCCTCTTCAAACTCAATGGTGCTTGGAGTCACCACTTTTGTTTTATTGCAGTCACATGACCGTACCTCATTGGAGTCATCATTTTGTTCACTGTATCATCTTTTATTTGATAGATGAGAAATCTCACATTTAATTCTACTGTTACGAGTTATTCGTCGTGACAATGGTGCTAAAACAGATATAGCAATGGGAAATTTGGTAGATAAAGTGAAAGAACCAAGGAATACTATGTTTGAAGTCATCATCATTAACTCGTCAAATATACTGGGACGGATTGACGGGGACGCTGGAGGCTAACGTATTCATCTTTTGCTACCAAGGTCTTTTTATGAATTTGGGGTTGAAAATCTGTAGTACCATTTTGTTCACTGTATCAACCAAAATCTGAAAGCATCAAAAATATCCCATCAAATTTACAACACAAAACACCACCCTATTCTACTTTCTACATCATCATAATTTCCAATAATTCCATAATAAATCAGCAACAAAAGTACAGATTCAAAAAAACACTAAAGTATATAAACACAAGTCCATAGTAAAAATAAAATCACCACATAAAACACCAAAACTAGAAACCCTGAAAAGCATTCCTGATTCCATAACAGCAAATCAAAACTACCAGAGCCGACCACCAAAAATTCCATCAAACACACTGCACATAAATTTATCCTTCTAACACAATAATGCAAAATCTGCACAAAAAATCTGCTTCACTAAGAAATTCTACATGATGCCAAAACATGATGCCAAAGCTCTATAAAATTAGAAAACTTCTGTACACAAAATACTCCACCAGAAACCAATCCCCGCACTACCGAATCTAACCAATCACAAGAACATAGCAATATCATCATAAAATAATCAACTTACACTGCAAACACATAAACTAACAGTGCATTACAAATATTTTGAGCAATATACAACTAAAAGAAGCATAAGAAACATGACTAGTTATGTCTGTGTTGTGAGAAGCAAGGATAGATAAGTCTTTTTATCTTTTGTTAATAAGTTGATGCTTAGCGTTGTGTGGCTATATAAGCATATGTAATTCTCCTGAAATATGATGAATATTAAAAAACTCTTTATTCCAACATGGTATCAGAGCAAAGTTCCGATCCCTAACCCTAACCCTAGCCGTCGGCGCATCTTCTTCCTCTTTGCCCTAGCGCCGACCAAGCTTCCTCTTCCTTTCTTCATCGCGATCTCCTGGCGCCAATCAAGCTTTCTTCCCTTCTCTCTGCCACATGCAGATCTTCTTCCCGAAGGTGCCCACAAGGTTGCCACCGCCCCAACTTCACCGGCAAAGCTGCAGTGATCTGCTGGTCACCGGAGAGCAGCAGCTCCTTCAAACTACTGTGAATTCCTGCACTTCACCTTCACTCGAATTCTTTTTATTCAGCCCAGTCTACTGCCGCCACCCCTTCCAGAAAAATTTTAATGGCGGACAATGCTAGCAAAACCTCGGGGATTTCTGCGAACCCTATGTCTTCTTCAGGACAGGTACAACCGGTTTTCACAATGGCAGGCACTGGAGGCTCCGGTCTTCAGATAGTATCAGAAAAATTGTCTGAGACAAATTATGCATCTTGGGCAGTTGCTGTTGAACTTTATGTCGAAGGCCATGATAAACTTGATATTCTTCATGGCACTAAAGTGAAACTAGATGAAAAGGATCCTAGCTTTCACACTTGGCGGCGTGACAATATTCAATTAATGACTTGGATACTTAACTCTGTTAATTCTGGCATCAAACAAGTCATTCTTCATAACAAAACAACATACAACATGTGGAAGACACTAGAGCAGATGTATGGACGTCGACATGATATGCTCCGTACTTATCAGATCAGCAGCCAAATTTCAAACTTGAACAAGGTTCTATGTCAGTCACCAACTATTTTGCTACTATGAAGGGACTGTGGGATGAGTTTGACTATTACCAGATGGAAAATTGGAGTTCCACTGATGATCATCAGAGATATTTAAAGCTTCTGGAAAAAGACAGAATTATTAAATTTTTAGATAGACTTACTGCAGAGTTTGAGAGTTTAAAAGGGCAAATTCTTGGTCTTGATCCTACTCCTTCTCTAGAACAGATTTACTACAAAATTCTAAGTGAAGAAGGTAGAAAAAGGACCATGAACAACAAGGGGATTTCCACTGGAGGTCCTCCGATTGGGGAGACCTCTGTCTTTATTGGTTCTGCAAACAAGTTTCAGCCTGAGGGAACTAAAAGACAAGGGGCCAGATTTTGTCGGCACTGCAAGAGAACTAATCATGATTCAGATTTCTGTTGGGAAAAATATCCAGAAAAGAAACCTGAAAAATTTAAGCACAATGCTAAGAAGGCTCCTAATAGTAGTAATATTGATATCCAAAAGTTAGAAAGTGAAGAGACTATTGGTTCCTTTGTGTCCTCTATCACGGGATTGTCTTCTACTGATATTGTTAACCTCCAGCATCTTCTCTCTCGGCTTCAGGCTTCATCTTCAGCCTCTACTCCTGCAGACTCTACTCCATTTCAAGCGCACACAGGTATCCGTGGCCTGGGATTAAGTGTTACTGGTCCCAGTTTTTACAGCCCCTGGTTCATTGATTCAGGAGCTACGGATCACATGACAAATGCTGCTAACTCCTTTATTTCTTATTCTTTATCCTCTGGGCAGGAGAAAGTGATCATTGCAGATGGAACCAAAGCCACTGTTGCTGTCAAAGGTTCCATAAAACTTACAGATCATTTTTTCCTATCCTCTGCACTTCACGTTCCTTTTGTCTCTATTAATTTACTTTCTGTTAGTAGCATTACTAAACAACTATAGTGCTCCATAACCTTTTTCCCTGATCATTGTGTCTTCCAGGATCTCGAGACCAAGCAGACAATTGGGACTGGTCGTGAAGTAGGGGTCTTTATTATTATCAGCTTGAAACAATATCTGCTCTGAAATCTGCAGCCAAGTGTTTGGGAACTAAGCATCAAGAAATTCTTTTATGGCATTCTCGGTTGGGACATTTGTCTTTTCAGTCTTTGAAAATTTTATTTCCTAGTCTGTTTCTCTTCAGTCATTCCAATGTGAAATCTGTCAGTTATCCAAACATTGTAGAACATATTTTTCTGAGTCTTTAAAGAAGAGTTTGTCTCCATTTGATCTTGTTCATTCGGATGTGTGGGGGCCCTCTCCTGTGACTTCTTTGGATGGCTATCGACATTTTCTATCTTTTATTGATGACTACACCCACTGTACATGGCTTTATTTGATGAAAACCAGGGAAGAAGTTCCTCGTCTCATTCAAAATTTTTGTAGAATGGTTAAAACCCAATTTAACTCAAAGGTGAAGATTCTTCGTTCTGACAATGCCCGTGAGTACTTTGCACAGTCTCTAAATACTTTTCTTGAAGACTCAGGAATTCTTCATGAGTCATCTTGTCCCTACACACCACAACAAAATGGAGTGGCCGAGAGAAAAAATCGTTATATTCTTGAAACAGCCCGTGCACTATTATTTCAACGTCACTTACCCAAATATTTCTGGGCTGATGCTGTTTTTGCTGCTGCTTATCTCATCAATCGATTGTCATCTAAAGGTCTCGGGAACCGGTGTCCTCTCACTATTCTTCATCCTAGCATAGAGTTGTTCTCCCTTACACCTCGGGTTTTTGGTTCACTTTGTTCTATACATGTTCTTGGTCCAAAATATTCTAAACTTGATCCTTGTTCTATACGAGGAGTTTTTATAGGGTATTCCACTTGCCAGAAAGGCTACAAGTGCTTTGATCCTATTACTAGGACGAGATATATCTTGAAGGATGTTACTTTCTTTGAGTCTAAGTCTTATTATTCTCCTCAGTCTCATCCTCAGGGGGAGAATATTACCTCTTCCTTTGTGCCTCAAGTGGTCGTTCCTCAAGTTCCTCAAGTGGTTTCTTCTCCTATTCCACTGGATGTCATAGAAAATAGAAAAGATGCCCCGTCACTGGGAAAAGATGCTCCATCACTGGGAGCACAGTCTTCACCAGATATTATTACATATAAACGACGAAGACACAAGCAAGAACCTACTATTGATTGGCTAGTTGAATCGGATGCTCTGGCTCTTGATCCTGTGAAACAGTTATCCTCATTAGTTGAGCCAACCGCACCTCTAAATATGAACGAGTTGAACCTTCCAGTTGCTGTTAGAAAAGGTGTCAGGTCATGTACTCAACATCCTATCTCCAACCATGTTTCATATTCTCATTTGTCTCCTTCATATCATGCATTTGTTTAACAATTATCAAACCATGCTATACCTTCTTCCTATTATGAAGCTGTAAGGGATTCAAGGTGGCAGGAAGCAATGAACGAAGAAATGGAGGCTCTTAACAGAAATGGTACTTGGGAATTAGTTGATCCTCCAAAGGGGAAGAACTTGGTTGGTTCTAAATGGGTCTATGCTATCAAGTATAACTTAGAGGGTGAAGTGATTAGATATAAAGCTAGACTTGTTGCCAAGGGATTCACCCAAACATATGGGGTAGATTACTTGGAAACTTTCGCACCAGTTGCAAAGCTGAACTCGGTTAGGGTAATTCTTTCTCTTGCTGCTCAATATGATTGGCTTCTATTTCAGTCAGATGCTAAAAATGCCTTCTTGAATGGTGACCTTTATGAAGAAGTATACATGTTGCCACCGCCTGGAATTGAAACAAAAGGAAAGGTTTGCAAGCTAAGAAAAGCATTGTATGGGCTTAAACAATCTCCCAGAGCATGGTTTTGTTAGGGTGTATACTAAAAGCCTAGCTTTTGGTATAAACATTTATCTAGTAATAAGAATCACATTGGTCAAATGTCTACATTTATGATAAATGTAGTTGTTCAATTAATTTATATTGTAGATAACATGGTGTGTGGTGTCACACACAGAGGATCATGTTATCAGTACCTTATAAATTATAAACAGTAGCTCACGACCAAAATGGAAAGGAACAAACCATTAGAAGGTCGTAGTGTAATTAGGTATCAGTTTATCTTGACTGTATAATTACACTAGTACACTTAGAGTGTATTGAGTAGGACCATTTGAGGTCGTTTCTTTTATACTGATTTTATAAAGAAACAAAGACCTCGGTTATTATGGAAGTGTGTGCTCTTAATCCTAATATAATAACAAGCACATATATTTGATATTTATTTCTTTAAGTTATCAATGGGTGAGATTTAGTTCGATGAATCAATAAGCCCGATAAGTTGGGAAATGGTATCACTTATAGTGTGTGTTGTTGATTATAGAAGGATGTCCTAGAGATACTAGGTTGATAATGTCCTCAAGAGGAGCTCATAAGGATTGTCATGTTAAACCCTGCAGGTGGACCTAGTCCGACATGATGATAAGGTTGAGTGGTACTACTCTTGGACTAAGATATTAATTAAATGAGTTGTCGAACTCACTTAATTAGTGGACATTCGATATCTTAAACACAGGGAGACTAACACACTCATGATAAGAAGGAGCCCAAAATGTAATTTGGGATTGGTGCGGTAGTTCAATAATAGTTCTCTAGTGGAATGAATTATTATTGATAAAATTAAGTTGTGTGTTCAAGCGAGCACGGGATGCTTAATTTTATCGGAGACCAAAACCAATTCCTCCTCTCGGTCCCTATCGTAGCCTCTTGTATATAGAGATTTATACCCACCACATACCACCTTCTTACCCAACCAATAGGGGCCAAGCTAAGCTTGAAGCTCAAGCTTAGGGCCGGCCAAGCCTAAGGTTGGCCCAAAGCTTGGAGCCCAAGCTTGGGTGGCCGACCACATCATAAAAAGGATTTTTATTAAAATTATTTCTTATGTGGATATCATAGTTTTAAAGAGAGTTTAAAATTAAATCTTTCCTTTTAAAAGCTTTCTAAAAGATTAAGAAAAGATTTGAAATCTTTCCTTATTTGTAGAGAAAGGAGATTTTATTTTTAAGAAAAATTTTCCTTTTAACCATGATAATAATTTAAAGAGAAGTTTAAAATTAAATATTCTCTTTATTAGTTTCTAAAGATTAAGAAAGATTTGATATCTTTCCTTATTTGTAGATTGAAAAGAGATTTTAATTTTAGAGATAACTTTCCTTTTGGAAATTATCCACATGTTTAAAGAAGAATTTTAATTTATAAAATTTCCATTTTATTAACCACCATGAAGGGAAAATTATTGGAGAAATTTTTATAAATTTCTGAGACAAATTAGGAAGTTTTAATTAATTAAAACTCTCCTTGTTTATAACTTGATGGTGGCCAGCCATGTAAATTGAGAATAGGAAAATTGTTTTTAATTAAATAAAATTTTCCTTTTCATGGCAAAAGAATTAAGGAAGTTTTAATTAAATTTCCTTATTTGCCAAGACCAAGGATTATAAAAGAGGGGTAGAGGTGCCTTCATGGGTGATCAACTCTATTATTCTTCCTCTCTTTTCCTCCTTGATGGCCGGCCCTAGCTTCTTCCTCTTCTCTTCTTCTTATAGCCTGGCAACCTCTTGGAGCTCTTGATGGTGGCCGGTTCTAGCTAGGAGAAGAAGGAGAGAAAGGTGGTTTTATTTCTTGCATCCCTTGGAGCTTGGTGGTGGTGGCCGGACCTCTACTTCTCTTGGAGAATTGTGGTGGCTGAAACTTGTAAGGAAGAAGAAGGTGCTTGGTGGTTCTCATCTCGGAAGATCGTTGCCCACACAACGTCCGAGGTTAGAAGAGGAATACGGTAGAAGATCAAGAGGTCTTTTAGAAGGTATAACTAGTAATTTTTCCTTTCCGCATCATGCTAGTTATATATGGAAATAATACTAAATACAAGAGGCATACGATTCTAGAGTTTCAAATTCGTTTTCGATATAGTGTTCTTTTGTTTTTCTTTTCCTTGTGATTTGATTGTTCTTTTCGGTTAACCTAAAGTTATTTTAGGAAATTAAATATTAGCTTTCTATAAAAGGTTTTGTCTAGTCGGTGGTGGTTGCTCCCATATCCAAGAAGGCCATGTGCCTCGCCACGTCAGTACTGGGAACCGATTATGGAAATTAATATTTAATGGAATTAATAACTTAAGGTGACTTGGGTCGAACGTGTTAAGTTCCGCAGGAGATCCAAGTCAAAACCTAAAAGAACAAATAGATTAAGTTTTGGATCAAACGTGTTAAGTTCCGCAGATCCAAAATTTAATTTAAAAGAACACATGGTAGCTAGGAAAAGGTTCGACCTTTGTACAAAATTTTTGTACAGTGGAACCTCTAGGCTTTCCGTAGCAACCAACAATTGGTATCGAGCTAGGGTTTTGCCTCTGTATTTGGTATTAGTTTAATTATGCACATGTCATACATAATTTAGGCGTGATAATAGTAGGATGTGCTAACTTTGTGGATCAGGATCCAACTATTATGGCTTATAGTTTTATGTGTGTGATTGGACCCTTGGACATGTCAAGGGCATTTATATGTGTGCATGATTGTATTATAAAATACTGTATTTAGTTTTATTAGGATTTTATTTTTGATCTAGATACATGTACATTCCTTTTATGGAATATAGGATCAAAATTGTAAAATTCTATTTATGTCGCGGATCGAATCTTGCAAAGCGTGGAACCTTCTATGGACCAGAGGCGCAGCGGAACAAGGAGCAAGATGGATGCGACAGCTAGACCCGGTGGTGGTGGCCAAATATGGCAGCAGCTTGGGATGACAACACACGGAGGACAACTAGAGATAAAAGCCATAATAGTTGAAAATTAGATTTTCTATTTATTGTTTTTATATTGTGCTGTGTGTGCATGTTAGTTTACAAGTTTAGTAGGCTAGCATAGTTAAAATTCCTCATTAATAAATAACTAAGTGGGAGAGGGATTTTTAAGTAAATCTCATGGTCTCCTTTACTGGTTTGTAAGTGATGCAAACAAGCTTGCGCGTTGGCTCTGAGTGCCTTCCTCCATAACGGATGAGCTTGTTTGCGGATCACTAGAACAAACTTCCATTTTTGGATGACTATAGGAAGTTAATTAAGAGCGTGTGATCTTCCCCAACGGAAGGGGCATAATCTTATTAATGGACTTAGTGTCAAGTAATGGTATACACTTAGATACATCTAATAGTATCCTCCCCATCGGAGTTGCTATTATTTGTGTGACCAAATGAAACCAACTATTAATTTGTCATAAAACTAGGTTGACAAGATAATAAAATTAAAAGGTTAAAACCCCTCTTACAAATGATTGATTTTGTATACGTCCACACTAACGTGGCATACAAAATTAACGGTGTTTGAGATAATTTTATTTGTCATAAAGTTACATTGACAAGATAGTTAATGGGTAAAACCCTCCTCTTACAAATGTTGATTTTGTATACGTCCACACTAACGTGACATGCAAAATTCACGGTGTTTTGAGGTGTTGGTAAATTTAAATAGTATTGTTAGATGAATCAATATTATTTTAAATTTAGAGTCTTGACCAAATATTTGATTAAAGATAGACCAACTATTAATTTTATTCGTCATAAAGTAAGGTTGACGAGATAATAAAATTAAATAAAATTTCCTCTTTGAATTTATATACGTCTACACTAACGTGACATACAAAATTCATGGGGATTTTTAAGGAGTTGGTCTTAACCAAATATTTTTGTGATTCTTAGGAAGATGGTCAATCCCTAGCTGATATACTTTAGGATAGACTTAGTAGTCCCAATTATAATTGATTGGAAATAGAATTTGGACATTAAGGTAGACTGTCCTCTTAGAACTAAGAACAATATAGGTGTATTTTATTCATTAGTTGATACATGTTTAGTGGAGTTATCTACCGGTACCTGGTGTGTAGATATGGGAGCCACTGATCATGTCTGCAATTCATTGCAGGGTTCCAGGATACCCGACAACTAAATGAAAATAAAAAACACCGTCCACATGGGCACTACTGCAAAAGTAGCAGTTGTTGCAGTGGGAGAGGTTTATTCTCTAATAGGAATAAAATTTGGATTATTAGGAATTGTCTTTACATACTAAGTTTAGAAAGAACCTGATTTCAGTTTCTAAACTATTATAGAATAGATATTATGTCTATTTTGATAACAAAGTTGTTATCAAGAAAAATAGGCAAGTTATCTATTCTGGTATGATTGGTTGACAATTTATAATCCAATAACTCCCATGATGCAACAAATGGAAATTAATAACACATCTTCTAACTTAAGAGAAAGCAACCTTCGAAAATGAACCAATTATATCTTTGACATCTAAGGCTAGGTTATATTAACTTAAGTAGGATTCATTGGTAGCTGATGAACTTTTGGGTTCATTAGTAGTGGAAATCTTTCCAACCTGCGAGTCTTACTTGGAAGGAAAATAACCAAGAAGCTTTTAAGTCCAAGGGGTATGGAGTCAAAGATATGTTGAAATCGGTTCATTCTGATTTGTGTGATCCTATGACTATCCAGACAAGAGGTAGTATTGAATATTTCATCTATTTTATAGACAACTATTCAAGATACAAATAAATTTACTTAATGTACCGCAAGACTAAGTACTTTGATTAGTTCAAAGAGTACAAGGCTGATGCGGAGAAATGTTAAAGTAAATGTCACTATGGTAAGATCGTAGTGGCAAGTACCTCTTGGGAGAATTTAGGAGTCACTTATCAAAAGTAGGGATTCAATCCCAACTAACTGCACCTGGTACACCCCAACAGAATGGTGTAGTAGAAAGAAGGTAAAGGACTCTTATGAAATAATTAGTTAGATGATGAGTTATTTAGAAAATTACCAAATTTGTTTTAAGGATAAACTCTGATAACGAAAGTGAACATAGTACCTTCCAAGTTAAAACTCTCTACTCATATAGAATTGCTGAATAGGTGAAAACCTATTTTGAAGCATATTCGGATTCGGGTAATCCAGCACAAATGCTGAAGAGAGACAATGATAAGTTGGACAGGAATTCACTTGTTTGTGGGTTATCCTAGAGAAATGAAAGTAGGTTTATAGTCTTAAAAATCAGAAGGTTATTGTTAGCATCAATGACCGATTTTTAGAAAAGGACTATGTAATAAACCTCATGCCCATAAGTAAATTTATTCTTAAGGAAATAATAAAGGACATGTCTAATCTAGTACCAACTGTACAAGATGAAATATCACAAGAAACTGCAACACGTATCACAAATTGATACACAATTACAGAAAGTGTCTTATTGTAGTGGGAGGGTTGTTATGCAACCTAAATAGGTTCATGTTTTGGGAGAGTTTTTGGACTCGATCCCTGGAGGGCATGAACCTGATCTCCGGTCATATGATGAAGCACTCCAAGATAAAGATGCAGCATCTTGGCAAAGAGTAATGAATAAAAGAATTAGAATATATGTATTCTAATAAAATCTGGAAGCTTGTAGAATCACCAAATGGTGTAAAAGCCGTTGGGTATAAAAGGTCTATAATAGGAAAGAGGGATAGACGGAAGGTAGTAACTTTCAAAGCAAGGCATGATGAAAAAGGAAACTTTTTCACTGGTAGTCATGCTTAAGTCTATCCGGATTCTTTTATCTATTTGGCAAGAGGATGTCAAGACAGCATTCCTTAATGGAAGTTTTGAAGAAAGCATCCATATAAAGCAACGAAGGGTTCATTGCAAAGGGCTAAGAGTATCTTGTGTAAGCTCAATCAGTCTATGGATTGAGGCAAAGCTTCAAGGTCTTGGAACATCGGTTTATCAAAGTAATCCGGATCTATGGATTTATTTAGTAACTGGATAAGTCTTGTGTATACAAAAGGTGTGATGGGCGTGGTGGTATTTCTTGTACTATCGTAGATAACATTTTGGTAGTTGGAAACAATATCAAAATGTTGTCGAAATAAGGTTATGGTTGTCCAAATATTTCGATATAAAGGACTTGGGAGAATGTATATATTTTTGAGATCAAAATAATAAGGGATCGAAAGAAAAATATATTTTACTTATCCCAAGCTTGATACATCGGAAAATCCTTGCTCGTTTTAAGCATGCAAAACTCCTCGAAAGGTTTCTTACTTTTTAAGGATGGAGTAACTTTATCTAAAGATATGTCTCTGTAGACATCAAAGGAGATAAAGGAAATAAAGGCAGTTCTTTATGCTACGGCTGTTAGAAGCCTAATGTATGCTATGTACGAGATCAGAAATCTGTTTTGCCAAAGGCATAGTTAGCAGATATCAAAGTAACCCTGGACAAGGACAGTGGACTGCAGTAAAGCATATATTGTAGTACCTTAGAGGCACTAGAGATTATATGCTAGCTTACAAGACAGTTATTTTGGTCCGTGTGGGTTGCATGGATTTTGACTTCCAATCGGATAGGGACAATAATAAGTCAACCTCGGGGTTTTGTGTTTACTTTAGGAGGTAAAGTCATAACTATGGAAGAGTGATAAGCATAGGTGTTTTTCTGGACTCCACCATAGAAGCTTAGTATATGGCAAGCCTCTGAGGTAGCTATAAAAGCTGAATGACTCAATAATCTCAAGATAGACTTAGATAAGATTTCTGGTTTGTCCAAAGATTATTACAATTTATTGTAATAATGTTGGTGCAGTAGCAAACTCGAAGAAACCATAAGTCTATAAAGGCAAGTAAACACAATAGAGCGCAAGTACCACCTAATACGAGAAATCGTATAAACGAGGAGAAGTTGTTGCTGCCTAGATTGCATCAGGTGATGACCTATAGATCCTTCCACCGAGGTCCTTAAGGCAAGAGCTTTTGATGGACATGTTGAAGGGTTAGGAATCAGATGTATGGCAGCAGATATGACAGCTTAGTCTTTTAGTATAAGTGGGAGATTGTTAGGGTGTATACTAAAAGCCTAGCTTTTGGTATAAACATTTATCTAGTAATAAGAATCACATTGGTCAAATGTCTACATTTATGATAAATGTAGTTGTTCAATTAATTTATATTGTAGATAACATGGTGTGTGGTGTCACACACAGAGGATCATGTTATCAGTACCTTATAAATTATAAACAGTAGCTCACGACCAAAATGGAAAGGAACAAACCATTAGAAGGTCGTAGTGTAATTAGGTATCAGTTTATCTTGACTGTATAATTACACTAGTACACTTAGAGTGTATTGAGTAGGACCATTTGAGGTCGTTTCTTTTATACTGACTTTATAAAGGAACAAAGACCTCAGTTATTATGGAAGTGTGTGCTCTTAATCCTAATATAATAACAAGCACATATATTTGATATTTATTTCTTTAATTTATCAATGGGTGAGATTTAGTTCGATGAATCAATAAGCCCGATAAGTTGGGAAATGGTATCACTTATAGTGTGTGTTGTTGATTATAGAAGGAAGCTGTGTCCTAGAGATACTAGGTTGATAATGTCCTCAAGAGGAGCTCATAAGGATTGTCATGTTAAACCCTGCAGGTGGACTTAGTCCGACATGATGATAAGGTTGAGTGGTACTACTCTTGGACTAAGATATTAATTAAATGAGTTGTCAGTAACTCACTTAATTAGTGGACATTCGATATCTTAAACATAGGGAGACTAACACACTCATAATAAGAAGGAGCCCAAAAATGTAATTTGGGATTGGTGCGGTAGTTCAATAATAGTTCTCTAGTGGAATGAATTATTATTGATAAAATTAAGTTGTGTGTTCGGGGCGAGCACGGGATGCTTAATTTTATCGGGAGACCAAAACCAATTTCTCCTCTCGGTCCCTATCGTAGCCTCTTGTATATAGAGATTTATACCCACCACATACCCACCTTCTTACCCAACCAATAGGGGCCGGCCAAGCTAAGCTTGAAGCTCTAAAGGTTGGCCTTAAGGTGGCCGGCCAATAGCTTGGAGCCCAAGCTTAGGTGGCCGACCACATCATATTAAAAAGGATTTTTTATTAAAATTATTTCTTATGTGGATATCATAGTTTTAAAAGAGAGTTTAAAAATTAAATCTTTCCTTTTAAAAGCTTTCTACAAAAGATTAAGAAAAGATTTGAAATCTTTCCTTATTTGTAGATTGAAAGGAGATTTTATTTTTAAGAAAAACTTTCCTTTTTAACCATGATAATAATTTAAAAGAGAAGTTTAAAAATTAAATATTCTCTTTTATTAGTTTCTACAAAAGATTAAGAAAAGATTTGATATCTTTCCTTATTTGTAGATTGAAAAGAGATTTTAAATTTTTAGAGATAACTTTCCTTTTGGAAATTATCCATATGTTTAAAAGAAGAATTTTAATTTATAAAATTTCCTTTTATTAACCACCATGAAAAAATTATTGGAGAAATTTTTTATAAATTTCTGGAGACAAATTAGGAAGTTTTAATTAATTAAAACTCTCCTTGTTTATAGCTTGATGGTGGCCGACCATGTAAATTGAGAATAGGAAAATTGTTTTTAATTAAATAAATTTTCTTTTCCATGGCAAAAGAATTAAGGAAGTTTTTAATTAAATTTCCTTATTTGCCAAGACCAAGGATTATAAAAGAGGGGGTAGAGGTGCCTTCATGGGTGATCAACTCTATTATTCTTCTCCTCTCTTTTCCTCCTTGGTGGCCGGCCCTAGCTTCTTCCTCTTCTCTTCTTCTTATGGCCGGCGGCAACCTCTCTTGGAGCTCTTGATGGTGGCCGGTTCTAGCTAGGAGAAGAAGGAGAGAAAGGTTGTTTTATTTCTTGCATCCCTTGGAGCTTGGTGGTGGTGGCCGGACCTCTACTTCTCTTGGAGAATTGTGGTGGCCGAAACTTGTAAGGAAGAAGAAGGTGCTTGGTGGTTCTCATCTCGGAAGATCGTTGCCCACACAACGTCCGAGGTTAGAAGAGGAATACGGTAGAAGATCAAGAGGTCTTTTAGAAGGTATAACTAGTAATTTTTCCTTTCCGCATCATGCTAGTTATTTATGGAAATAATACTAAATACAAGAGGCATACGATTCTAGAGTTTCGAATTCGTTTTCGATATAGTGTTCTTTTGTTTTTCTTTTCCTTGTGATTTGATTGTTCTTTTCGGTTAACCTAAAGTTATTTTAGGAAATTAAATATTAGCTTTCTATAAAAGGTTTTGTCTAGTCGGTGGTGGTTGCTCCCATATCCAAGAAGGTCATGTGCCTCGCCACGTCAGTACTGGGAACCGATTATGGAAATTAATATTTAATGGAATTAATAACTTAAGGTGACTTGGGTCGAACGTGTTAAGTTCCGCAGGAGATCCAAGTCAAAACCTAAAAGAACAAATAGATTAAGTTTTGGATCAAACGTGTTAAGTTCCGCAGGCGATCCAAAATTTAATTTAAAAGAACACATGGTAGCTAGGAAAAGGTTCAGACCTTTGTACAAAATTTTTATACAGTGGAACCTCTAGGCTTTCCGAGTAGCAACCAACAGGTTTGATAGGTTTTGCAAAGTCATGATATTGTTTGGTTTTAAACAAGGGAATACTGATCATACACTCTTTATAAAAAGGAAAAAGGACAGCACTGCCATTCTTTTGGTTTATGTTGATGATATGATAGTTACAGGGGATGATGAGGTAGAAATCCAGGCTCTTAAGTCCAAGTTAACATCAGAATTTGAAATTAAAGACCTTGGATCATTGAAGTACTTCCTGGGTATTGAAGTCGCTCGATCAAAGAAAGGAATCTATGTATGTCAGAGAAAATATATTTTGGACTTACTCAAGGAGACAGGGAAGCTGGGTTCTCGGCCAGCGTCTACTCCTATAGAAGTAAATCATGATCTTACTAGTTCTAGTGGGGAAGATCTTACAAGTCTGGAAAAGGGAACGTATCAAAGGCTGGTTGGAAAATTACTCTATTTATCTATGACTAGGCCTGACATCACCTATGTTGTTAGTGTAGTAAGCCAGTACATGCATGCTCCTAAAAATATCCACATGAAGGTTGTTGACAGGATTCTAAGGTACTTGAAATCATGTCCTGGAAAAGGCTTGCTATTTAAAGGAGGTGGTGATCTAAAGGTGGAATGCTATTCTGATGCAGACTGGGCTGGTTCTCGAGATGATAGAAGGTCCACTTCTGGCTATTGGTAACTTAGAGGAGTAAGAAACAAAATGTTTGTGCACGGTCCAGTACTGAAGCTGAATATCGAGCCATGACACATGGTCTTGCAGAGATGTTGTGGTTGAGTTTTCTGTTGACAGACATAGGATTAAAGGTTGAATTTACCTCTCAGGTTGTATTGCGACAACAAGGCAGCAATCAATATTGCAAATAATCCAGTACAACATGACCAGACTAAACACATTGAGATTGATCGTCACTTTATTCGGGAGAGACTTGATTCTGGAGAGCTATGTCTGCCTTATGTTAAGTCTGAGGATCAACTTGCTGATATGTTTACAAAAGCTATACCCCAAGTTGTGTTTGACTCTTCTCTTAGCAAGTTAAACATGTTTGATATATATGTTCAACTTGAGAGGGAGTGTTGTGAGAAGCAAAGGTAGATAAGTCTTTTTATCTTTTGTTAATAAGTTGTTGCTTAGGGTTGTGTGGCTATATAAGCATATGTAATTCTCCTGAAATATGATGAATATTAAAAAAACTCTTTATTCCAACAGTCTGCATTAACCGTGCTAAATCCAGTTAATAGAAATTGCAATTCCTGTTCACTCCCATTGCAAACTCAATTACCAAACTACTATCTTCTATGGCTCTTACAAAAAATTACATAGAATCTCCACACAAGCATGACATGGAATGCAACCACCCAATGGAAACTAAAACAAGATCAAGCTCTTCGCTTCTTGGAGATTTTTGTGTGCTGACCGTGAACTTGGAGGCCCCAATAGTGTCGAAATATTGTGTGATTTCTGTAAAAAAAAATATTTCAAGATTATTTCATTATTCTCAAAATTGATTAAGAAAACACTATCTCATGTGACAATAAATTAGATGAGATGGATTGAACATTGTTAACTAAATCAAATTTCAATCAACCAAGACCATCAATTCCAACCCACACTAAAAAAAGTCAATCTCTGTTAAAAACAAATAATGAGCAGGTAAATAAAAAAATAATATTATCTCTGTTAAAAATAAATAATGAGCAAATCCACCTTATTTGTAGAAGAGAGTGAAGCAAAACATATGTACAACAAGACAAAAGTCTCTCATGCCAATGGAATGTAACGCACGCCCTCCCTGCTAACCCTAAGGGACGGGGCTACGATACTTATGTACAAATTTTTCTTTTTAAAACAGCGGAAGACTTAAAATAATTCTCTTAGTTTAATAAAAACTTTTCTTTTGTTTTCCCTTTCATCAAATCCGAACTACACTATCATTGCCTCAATAACATGATATCAAAATTAGTAGAAACATAACATCAAGTCACACATACGGTACTACAATTCATGATACCAAAGCATAATTCTTTAAAAGTTTTTAAAGCAGGTTCTTATTTGGTTGCCTAGCCACTGCCACACACATCTCCTTGCCTCTCCTACTGCTCCTCTAGCTCATCCAGCTTTTTCCTTTATCTGTGGTACAAGGACAGTAAGCTGTGAGCACTCATGGCTCAGTAAATTCCTTTCCTACTCACTAAAACCGAAAATCATAGTATAATCAAAGAATGTCTCAACATGGCATCATTTCAACTAGTCATGACATAATGTAACATACTCTTTTAAGCATATCATGCAACATGAAGAAATCATAACTAGTCATGGCATATCATAGCGTAAAGCATAGCATGAAGCATAACATAATCGTATCTAATCATGGCATATCGTCATAAGGAGTCATGGCATATCATACACATGGACATATCATGGAACATAACATAATCATATCTAACCATGGCATATCATAAATCATCATAAAATATATGCAATACGATTTTGAAAAAAAAACATGTATCCGAAAAAAAACATGTGTATGTCTCATGATCTTTAAAACCATTTCTTCTTACATATATACTTGAACATAATCTCAACTTAAAGGGGATCCCGGCTATGTACCACTTACATATTGCGCGCAACCTATGTAGGTCCAAGGTAGCAAGTCTTGAACCCTACAAGGCAACATACTAGGCCCAAGTCTTACTCCATCGACCTAGGGGCACTTAGGAGCCCATCCCTAACGAGGCCCGAGTCTTATTCCATCGACCCCGGGGCGCTTATGGAGCCCACCCTTGATACAAGCCATATAAAGTAAAGTACATGTCATACTTATACATATCATACATCATAAAAGCATGCATCACTTAGGCACACATCATATCATAAAAGTATGCATCACTTAGGCATACATCATGTCATAAAAGTATGCATCACTTAGGCATACATCATATCATAAAGGTATGCATCACATAGGTACACATCATATCATAAAAGTATGCATCACTTAGGCATACATCATGTCATAAAAGTATGCATCACTTAGGCATACATCATATCATAAAGGTATGCATCACTTAGGCATACATCATGTCATAAAGGTATGCATCACTTAGGCATACATCATACCATAAAAGTATGCATCACTTAGGCATACATCATATCATAACAATATGCATCACTTAGGCATAGATCATAAAAACATGCATATCTTAAGCATAAAGCATATCATCAAGCATGCATAATTTAACCACATAGCATATCATGAAAGCATACATATTTTAAGCACTAAACATAGCATCAAACATGCATAATTTAACCACATATCATAATATAAGCATGCATATTTTCAGCTCATATCATATCATCAAAGCATGTAAAATTTACCCACATATCATAACATAAAACATGCATATTTTGAACTCATAACATATCGTAGAAATTCTCATCTTGTATAGCTCACAAGCATACATGTCTAGGCATAAAAGTGTATCATGTGCTCATCCAATCATAAGGAACAATGTAACATGATTAATTTGGGTACTAAGCTTCCTAGTCCTTTGGGTTCTTATCTTGGCTAAAACCCTCTTAGGTGCCAATTCAGGTTTTAAACAACATCCAAGCATGTAGAACCTAATTCATCCACATATCATTTTCATAGGAAGTATTATAAACAAGATTTACTTGGACTCTAAGTTCTCCAAGTCCTTAAACCTCATTTGGCCGAACCTTAACAAGTGTGAAACAAGGTTCTAAATGACATAAAGCATGGAAACCTTAACCATATTTATAGCATTTGTTTCAAGGAATATGGTAAGCACAATTGAGTTAGTTCCTAAATCCTTTAAGCCCTTAAAATTATGTCATGGCCGAAACTTACAAGTACTCATTTAGGTTTTCAAGCAAGCATACAAGCATGTGAACTTACTCTAACATCATGTATAAATTTATAAATGGCATCATACAAGTGGTCATGGCCGAAACTTCCCTTAGCATCAATTTAGGTCACTAACAACATATAGCATGTGAATTTTTAGCTTTCTACATTTCATATTTCATGGAGAGTGACATGAGCATGTTCAATGTAAGTTCTAGGGTTTCTAAGGCATGTATCCCTTCATGGCCGAGACTTTAAGGTGTCCATTTGAATCATAATTAAATATATAAGCATGTGAACACAATCAACATGTTATCTCAATTTCATAAGAAGCATCTTTAACACATGAGGTCTAAATTTTAAGGTTTCTAGGTCTTTAAACCCTACATGGCCGAACCTCATCAAGCATGGAATTTGTTCAAATGGCATAAAAGCATAGAAAGTCATAACACATTTCATAACATGTATAAAAGTCAAGCACTATAAGCATACATTTAAATTGTGTCTTAGGTTTCCTAGGTTTTTTTTTTTCCTTTTTTATCTCATAGCATATGTTTGGCCGAAACCTTCCAAGTCTTTAAACTAGGTTTTAGGTGGCCTAAAGTATGGAAAACCTAAACAAGTTTTATGGCAAAAACATCAAAGGAACTATACATATAAGTTTGGTTCACAAACAAGCTAGGACCCTTGTGGTCATAATTATCATATATCATGCAACCAATTTTCCTATACTCTAACTAAGCATGGGAGCATCAAACAACTTTCATATCTTATTGTCATGGAGGTTTTGAGCATGTTAAAAAAATATATTTAAGCTATTCTAAACCATCCACCTTACCATGGCCGAAACATTAAAAGTGATGTTCATGAGTTTCTATCAACATACAAGCATGCAACTCTTTAAGAAACTCTATATTCTATCATATAAACATGGTGAGTTTAAATTCAAAGTCTTCCTAACCCTAAACCCTTCCTTGGCCGAAACTTGTGAGTGGGGTACTTTTGGTTCCAAGTAACCTTCAAGTATGAAAACAATAATGGATCATTAACCATTTATTTAGAGGGTTTTGTGCAAGTTAGGTAAACAAATAAATTCCCTAGCCCTTATAAAACCTTTTTGGCCGAACCTCTAGGGTTAGGTACATCTCTAATCCAGCATCACATATATATAAAAATATGAGAGAAAACCTTCTTACAAAGCATAGAAAAATTATCATGAATCAAGGCTTATATTAAACTTTCCTAGGATCAACAAGTCCTTTCTTTGGCCGAATTTTCACAACTTTGTTTTTAGGTTTTAAAATCCTCATAAAATCCAAAAACACATTAAAACCACTTGTACCACAGGTGAGGGGATACTTACTTCCTTTTCGCTTGTGGTTCTAAAGTGTGGTGATGGAAGAAAGGGTCTCTTCTTCTTGTTCTCCTCCTTTGATTTCCCTTGGTAGCCTTCCTTGTATCCTAGGAGGAACCTTGTTTTGGGGGCCGAAAATGGAGGAGAGGGGGCTGAGGCTCTAGGTGGTGGAGAGGAGAGAATGAGAGAAATGAGAGAAAAATAAAATCTTCTCTTTACATGCTCCCTTTTATGTTAAGGGGGAAGAGGTAGCAAAATTGGTTTTTGCTTTCCTTCTCCCTTAGCCCCTTTTTTTATTTTTATTTTATTTTATTTATTTATTTGTTCTCATCATTCATGATGAAACAAGGGGGAATGAATCCCCTTAATTGTCCTCTTTAAGTCACGGCAAAGGGAGAGGAAGAGGGAGAGAAAAGAAGGAAGGCAAGTTGCCTTTCTCTTGCTCTTTTCTTGCTTTCTTTTGGCTAGCTTTTACTCTCATCCTTATCATGAGTTTTCCTCCTTTGCTATCAATATATCATTCCTATCCCAACTGGTTATTACCCATTAATCCTATCATTTACATCATGAGAGGTTCAAGGTTCAATCCTTGACCACTCCCTATTTTTATTTCTTTTTATTTCTTTTTGGTTCAACATTCTACTAATATTTTTCTAAGGCAAATTCATCATTCTCATATTTATCTTAAAAGCTTAGTGAGTGTTACAGTTCCCCGTACCTCATAAAAAGTTCGTCCTCGAACTTTAAAATAGCTCCGGGTACTTTTGTTTCATATCGTCCTCGCGTTCCCAGGTGGCTTCTTCAAATCGTTGATTACGCCATAGAACCTTTACTAAGGGTATTTCTTTGTTCCTTAACCTCTTGACTTCTCGGTCCAAGATCTGAATAGGTCTACTTTCGTAACTTAGGTCCTCTTGAACCTGTACCGACTGTGGCTCAATTACTTGATCTGTGCTGGGAGTACACTTCTTGAGCATCGATACATGGAACACATTGTGAATAGCTGTCATGTCTGGAGGTAGTTCTAGTCTGTATGCGACTTGGCCCACTCTTTCTAAAATCCGGTACGGTCCTACGTATCGTGGGCTTAACTTGCTCCTCTTTCCGAATCTCATTATCCCTTTCATGGGGGATACCTTAAGGAATACCATGTAGCCGAATGATTTCCTTAACATATAACTGAGCTAGTTGTTCAGTTGAATAAGTCATTTTGATCGCCAAAAAGTGTGCGGACTTCGTCAATCTGTCTACAATCACCCATATAGCATCATATCCGTTTGTCGTCCTGGGAAGACTCGAAATGAAATCCATAGAGATTTCTTCCCATTTCCATTCTGGAATTTGGACAGGCTGTAGTAATCCGCCCGGTCTCTGGTGTTTAGCTTTTACCCTTTGGCAGGTCAGGCAAGTACTAACATACTGAGCCACTTCTCTTTTCATACCAGACCACCAAAATTTCTTTTTCAGGTCCTGGTACATCTTAGTGGAGCCCGGGTGTATTACATAGGGTGTTGTATGAGCTTCTTCCAGTATTTTCCTTCGCAACTCTGGGTCCTCTGGAATGCATAACCGATCCCTGAGGTATAATATCCCGTTGTCCGCGATACGGAACCCGTCATTCTTCCCTTCCAAAGTCTCTTGTTTGATTCTCTGGAGGTTTTGGTCACTGGTTTGCTTTTCCAGTATACTCTCAAATAACGTCGGTGTTATGGTGAGGGTAGAAAGTCGCCCGGACATAGTTTCGACCCAAGGATACGAAACACATCTCGGTTCCTCGATGGATTTCCATATTGGTTCGTTTCCAGCATTAAGTATACTTTAAATAATGTCGGTGTTATGGTGAGGGTAGAAAGTCGCCCGGACATAGACTCGACCCAAGGATACGAGACACGTCTCGGTTCCTCGATGGAGTCCCATATTGGTATGTATCCAGCATTAAGTAAACCTTTAGCATGTTGTTGATGAGGTAGTGCTGAGACCGAGTAGGGCAATTTCTTGCCAAATGTCCTTCCTTTCCGCAGTTGTAGCACTTTCTAGTGCTTAGGAGACATACTCCAGAATGCATCTTTCCACATGTGGCACACCGAGGGTACTTGGTTTGCTTATTGGTCGGACCACCTTTTGTGTTGTTCCATTGTTTCCTCTTTCCACCGAGTTTCCTTTCCACCGGTTCTGGTATTGTGCGATTTTTGTCCTCCGGTCGGTGCTTGGTTCTTGCCCTCGCTCATTGCTTTACGGTAGTGCTCGGTAATTGCTGACTAGCTCCTTCGTAGTCTGCGGTCTATTAACTCCCCGGCCACGTGCTATCTCGGGTTGGAGCATCTTTAACATTAACCGGACCTTTTCTCAGTTCTTGGCACAGACGTGCTAGGCGGTTGAACTTCTTGACGGCTCGTTAACGAGATCACCTTGCCGAAACTCGGTGAACTCGTCATAGTGCTTGTTGGTCACTTGCATATGGAAGAATTCTTCTAAGAACTCTGTCTCAAAATCCGTCCACTGCATCTGGTTTATTTGTCTTTTCGCCTTTACTCGGTCCCACCACATCCGGGCATCTCCGGTAAGGCGGAACGACGCGCATTTGACCTTCTCGTGTTCAGGCTTGCGCATCCCATGGTTCGCAGTTTCCCGAGAAGGCTTCCGGCTTAAGCCTTTGCCACTAAATCAGATAGGCCTCTTGTCGGACCATCGGAGTAGGGGCTGCCGGGGGCACTGGCGCGGCTGTAGGTATAACCGGTAGTGTATTCTGATTTGCCGGTGGGGTAACTGGGTTGTCTTGCTGACCCATTAAGGTAGTGACCAGCTGCTGTTGTTCTGTGATCTGACGCTAGAGGTCTGTGACTACCTGTGTCAGGTCTGGTAGAGTCACTGTCCCCTCGGTTCGGCCATTGCGTGTCCTAACTATGTTTATCTAAATAATGACAAATAGACTAGTGTAAGTGGTTATCATTTTTTTTTTTAGCCAATCTAACGTACTGTTTTGTTTCTATCTATTTGTTCTGGTATTATTCCTAACCTACTAATATGTAATCCTAATCTAAATTATAACTAAAAGCATAGAATAAATCATCAAACATAAGCAAGCAAAACATGAAACTAAAGCATAAGCAACATAAGGAAAAATAAAGAATAGAGTGACAAACAATATAACATAAGGAAATAAAGCATAAGCAATATAGCAAAGAAAATAAAGCATAGGCATATAACAAGAAAATTAAGCATAAACATTCTTACTTGGAGCCGCAGGTCGGAGGCTTGATGTGTGTGTAGTGAGCTGGCAAAAACTTGGCTCTGATACCAACCTGTAACGGTCGCCCTCCCTGCTAACCCTAAGGGACGGGGCTACGATACTTATGTACAAATTTTTCTTTTTAAAACAGCGGAAGACTTAAAATAATTCTCTTAGTTTAATAAAAACTTTTCTTTTATTTTCCCTTTCATCAAATCCGAACTACACTATCATGGCCTCAATAACATGATATCAAAATTAGTAGAAACATAACATCAAGTCACACATACGGTACTATAATTCATGATACCAAAGCATAGTTCTTTAAAAGTTTTTAAAGCAGGTTCTTATTTGGTTGCCTAGCCACTGCCACACACATCTCCTTGCCTCTCCTGCTGCTCCTCTAGCTCATCCAGCTTTTTCCTTTATCTGTGGTACAAGGACAGTAAGCTGTGAGCACTCATGGCTCAGTAAGTTCCTTTCCTACTCACTAAAACCGAAAATCATAGTATAATCAAAGAATGTCTCAACATGGCATCATTTCAACTAGTCATGACATAATGTAACATACTCTTTTAAGCATATCATGCAACATAAAGAAATCATAACTAGTCATGGCATATCATAGCGTAAAGCATAGCATGAAGAATAATATAATCGTATCTAATCATGGCATATCGTCATAAGGAGTCATGGCATATCATACACATGGACATATCATGGAACATAACATAATCATATCTAACCATGGCATATCATAAATCATCATAAGGTATATGCAATACGATTTTGAAAAAAAAAACATGTATCCGAAAAAAAACATGTGTATGTCTCATGATCTTTAAAACCATTTCTTCTTACATATATACTTGAACATAATCTCAACTTAAAGGGGATCCCGGCTATGTACCACTTACATATTGCGCGCAACCTATGTAGGTCCAAGGTAGCAAATCTTGAACCCTACAAGGCAACATACTAGGCCCGAGTCTTACTCCATCGACCTAGGGGCACTTAGGAGCTCATCCCTAACGAGGCCCGAGTCTTATTCCATCGACCCCGGGACGCTTATGGAGCCCACCCTTGGTACAAGCCATATAAAGTAAAGTACATGTCATACTTATACATATCATACATCATAAAAGCATGCATCACTTAGGCACACATCATATCATAAAAGTATGCATCACTTAGGCATACATCATGTCATAAAAGTATGCATCACTTAGGCATACATCATATCATAAAGGTATGCATCACTTAGGCATACATCATGTCATAAAGGTATGCATCACTTAGGCATACATCATACCATAAAAGTATGCATCACTTAGGCATATATCATATCATAACAATATGCATCACTTAGGCATAGATCATAAAAACATGCATATCCTAAGCATAAAGCATATCATCAAGCATGCATAATTTAACCACATAGCATATCATGAAAGCATGCATATTTTAAGCACTAAACATAGCATCAAAGCATGCATAATTTAACCACATATCATAACATAAGCATGCATATTTTCAGCTCATATCATATCATCAAAGCATGTAAAATTTACCCACATATCATAACATAAAGCATGCATATTTTGAACTCATAACATATCGTAGAAATTCTCATCTTGTATATCTCACAAGCATACATGTCTAAGCATAAAAGTGTATCATGTGCTCATCCAATCATAAGGAACAATGTAACATGATTAATTTGGGTACTAAGCTTCCTAGTCCTTTGGGTTCTTATCTTGGCCGAAACCCTCTTAGGTGCCAATTCAGGTTTTAAACAACATCCAAGCATGTAGAACCTAATTCATCCACATATCATTTTCATAGGAAGTATTATAAACAAGATTTACTTGGACTCTAAGTTCTCCAAGTCCTTAAACCTCATTTGGCCGAACCTTAACAAGTGTGAAACAAGGTTCTAAATGACATAAAGCATGGAAACCTTAACCATATTTATAGCATTTGTTTCAAGGAATATGGTAAGCACAATTGAGTTAGTTCCTAAATCCTTTAAGCCCTTAAAATTATGTCATGGCCGAAACTTACAAGTACTCATTTAGGTTTTCAAGCAAGCATACAAGCATGTGAACTTACTCTAACATCATGTATAAATTTATAAATGGCATCATACAAGTGGTCATGGCCGAAACTTCCCTTAGCATCAATTTAGGTCACTAACAACATATAGCATGTGAATTTTTTAGCTTTCTACATTTCATATTTCATGGAGAGTGACATGAGCATGTTCAATGTAAGTTCTAGGGTTTCTAAGGCATGTATCCCTTCATGGCCGAGACTTTAAGGTGTCCATTTGAATCATAATTAAATATATAAGCATGTGAACACAATCAACATGTTATCTCAATTTCATAAGAAGCATCTTTAACACATGAGGTCTAAATTTTAAGGTTTCTAGGTCTTTAAACCCTACATGGCCGAACCTCATCAAGCATGGAATTTGTTCAAATGGCATAAAAGCATAGAAAGTCATAACACATTTCATAACATGTATAAAAGTCAAGCACTATAAGCATACATTTAAATTGTGTCTTAGGTTTCCTAGGTTTTTTTTTTCCTTTTTTTATCTCATAGCATATGTTTGGCCGAAACCTTCCAAGTCTTTAAACTAGGTTTTAGGTGGCCTAAAGTATGGAAAACCTAAACAAGTTTTATGGCAAAAACATCAAAGGAACTATACATATAAGTTTGGTTCACAAACAAGCTAGGACCCTTGTGGTCATAATTATCATATATCATGCAACCAATTTTCCTATACTCTAACTAAGCATGGGAGCATCAAACAACTTTCATATCTTATTGTCATGGAGGTTTTGAGTGTTGGTTGCTACTCGGAAAAACTAGAGGTTCCACTGTACAAAAATTTTGTATAAAGGTCTGAACCTTTTCCTAGCTACCATGTGTTCTTTTAAATTAAATTTTGGATCGCCTGCGGAACTTAACACGTTTGATCCAAAAATTAATCTATATGTTCTTTTAGGTTTTGACTTGGATCTCCTGCGGAACTTAACACGTTCGACCCAAATCACCTTAAGTTATTAATTCCATTAAATATTAATTTCCATAATTGGTTCCCAGTACTGACGTGGCGAGGAACATGGCCTTCTTGGATATGGGAGCAACCACCACCGACTAGACAAAACCTTTTATAGAAATCTAATATTTAATTTCCTAAAATAACTTTAGGTTAACCGAAAAGAACAATCAAATCACAAGGGAAAAAAAACAAAACAAAAGAACACAACTTCGAAAAACATATTCGAAATACTAGAATGTAAGCCTCTTGTATTTGGTATTATTTCCATAAATAACTAGTATGATGCGGAAAGAAAAATTACTAGTTATACCTTGTAGAAAAACCCTCTTGATCTTCTACCGTATTCCTCTTCTAACCTCGGACATTGTGTGGACAACGATCTTCCGAGATGAGAAACCACCAACCACCTTCTTCTCCTCCTAGCTAGGTTCGGCCACAAATAGCTTAACCAAGGATGAAGAACAAAACACCAACCAAGCTCCAAGAGATGCTAACTTTCTCTCCTTCTTCTTCTTCTTCTTCTACTCCAAGTAGTATCCGGCCGCCACAAGAGCTCCAAGCCTTTGAGAGATTCGGCCACCACAAAGAGGGAGAGAAGAAGAGGATGGCCGGCCACTCCAAGGAATAAAAGAGGGAGAGAAATAATAGATGGTGTATCTCATGAAGGCACCCTCACCCCTTCTTTTATATTCCTTGGCCTAGGCAAATTAGGAAATTTAATTACAATAAAATTTCCTTAATTCCCTTGACATGATTTAATTGAGAAAAATAAAATAAAATTTCCCCAATTAATCTCTAATGGCCGGCCACATCAAAAGAGGTAAATTAGACAAGTTTTAATCAACAATTAAAACTTCCTAATTTGTTTCCGGAAATTTTAAAAATTAAAATTTCTCTTAAAAATATCTTTATGGTTGATAAAAAGAAATTTCTATAATTTTAATTTTATCAACATGTGGATAATTTTAAAGAGAAAATAAAATATCTCACCAATCTACAAATAAGGAAAGAGATCTAATCTCTTTCTTTAATCTTTTGTAGATTTTTTACAAGAGAGATATTTTAATTTTAATTCTCTTTAATAAATTATTTCTTCCACATAATAAAAATTAAAATTAAAAATTCCTTTTTAATTTAATTTGGCCGGCCCCCACTAGCTTGGGTTCAAGCTAGGGTCGGCCACCCCAATTCATACCTAGGCCGGCCCTAGCTTGGTTCCCAAGCTAGCTTGGCCGGCCCCCTATTGGTGGGTATAGAAGGTGGATATAGGTGGGTATAGTACTCTATAAATAAGAGGCTACGATAGGGACCGAGAGGAGGAATTGGTTTTGGTCTCCCGATAAAATTAAGCATCCCGTGTTCGCCCCGAACACACAACTTAATTTTATCAATAATAATTCATTCCACTAGAGAACTATTATTGAACTACCGCACCAATCCCAAATTACATTTTGGGCTCCTTCTTATTATGAGTGTGTTAGTCTCCCTGTGTTTAAGATATCGAATGTCCACTAATTAAGTGAGTTACTGACAACTCATTTAATTAATATCTAAGTCCAAGAGTAGTACCACTCAACCTTATTGCCATGTCGGACTAGGTCCACCTGCAGGGTTTAACATGACAATCCTTATGAGCTCCTCTTGAGGACATTATCAACCTAGTATCTCTAGGACACAGTTTCCTTCTATAATCAACAACACACACTATAAGTGATACCATTTCCCAACTTATCGAGCTTATTGATTCATCGAACTAAATCTCACCCATTGATAAATTAAAGAAATAAATATCAAATATATGTGCTTGTTATTATATTAGCATTAAGAGCACACACTTCCATAATAACCGAGGTCTTTGTTCCTTTATAAAGTGAGTATAAAAGGAATGACCTCAAATGGTCCTACTCAATACACTCTGAGTGTACTAGTGTAATTATATACCTAATTACACTACGACCTTCTAATGGTTTGTTCCTTTCCATTTTGGTCGTGAGCTACTGTTTATAATTTATAAGGAACCAATAACATGATCTTCTGTGTGTGATACCACACACCATGTTATCTACAATATAAATTAATTGAGCAACTACATTTATCATAAATGTAGATATTTGACCAATGTGATTCTTATTTCTAGATAAATGTTTATACCAAAAGCTAGTCTTTTAGTATACACTCTAACATTGAGCATGTTAAAAAAATCTGTTTAAGCTATTCTAAACCATCCACCTTACCATGGCCGAAACATTAAAAGTGATGTTCATGAGTTTCTATCAACATACAAGCATGCAACTCTTTAAGAAACTCTATATTCTATCATATAAACATGGTGAGTTTAAATTCAAAGTCTTCCTAACCCTAAACCCTTCCTTGGCTGAAACTTGTGAGTGGGGTACTTTTGGTTCCAAGTAACCTTCAAGTATGAAAACAATAATGGATCCTTAACCATTTATTTAGAGGGTTTTGTGCAAGTTAGGTAAACAAATAAATTCCCTAGCCCTTATAAAACCTTTTTGGCCGAACCTCTAGGGTTAGGTACATCTCTAATCCAGCATCACATATATATAAAAATATGAGAGAAAACCTTCTTACAAAGCATAGAAAAATTATCATGAATCAAGGCTTATATTAAACTTTCCTATGATCAACAAGTCCTTTCTTTGGCCGAATTTTCACAACTTTGTTTCTAGGTTTTAAAATCCTCATAAAATCCAAAAACACATTAAAACCACTTGTACCACAGGTGAGGGGATACTTACTTCCTTTTCGCTTGTGGTTCTAAAGTGTGGTGATGGAAGAAAGGGTCTCTTCTTCTTGTTCTCCTCCTTTGATTTCCCTTGGTAGCCTTCCTTGTATCCTAGGAGGAACCTTGTTTTGGGGCCGAAAATGGAGGAGAGGGAGCTGAGGCTCTCGGTGGTGGAGAGGAGAGAATGAGAGAAATGAGAGAAAAATAAAATCTTCTCTTTACATGCTCCCTTTTATGTTAAGGGGGAAGAGGTAGCAAAATTGGTTTTTGCTTTCCTTCTCCCTTAGCCCCTTTTTTTTTCTTTTTATTTTATTTATTTATTTGTTCTCATCATTCATGATGAAACAAGGGGGAATGAATCCCCTTAATTGTCCTCTTTAAGTCACGGCAAAGGGAGAGGAAGAGGGAGAGAAAAGAAGGAAGGCAAGTTGCCTTTCTCTTGCTCTTTTCTTACTTTCTTTTGGCTAGCTTTTACTCTCATCCTTATCATGAGTTTCCCTCCTTTGCTATCAATATATCATTCCTATCCCAACTGGTTATTACCCATTAATCCTATCATTTACATCATGAGAGGTTCAAGGTTCAATCCTTGACCACTCCCTATTTTTATTTCTTTTTATTTCTTTTTGGTTCAACATTCTACTAATATTTTTCTAAGGTAAATTCATCATTCTCATATTTATCTTAAAAGCTTAGTGGGTGTTACATGGAAAACTAATTTTAAATGGGAAATGCACTTGGCATTAGAGATTTTACTGCAAAATTTAGTGAAAAGTTCAATTCAAAAGTACTAGATGCCAATGAAAAACTAATTTTGAATAGGAAATGCACTTGGCATTAGAGATTTTACTGCAAAATTTAGTGAAAAGTTCAATTCAAAAGTACCAGATGGAACAATCTAGGTAACCCTAGTAGTTGCAAATACTTGTAAGAGGTACTACTTTGGCATTGTAGATTTTAATGAGGTAGTTGAATAAAATAATTAATTGCAAGTAAAAACAAGAGCATCTATCAAATCTCAAAATTTCAACACTAAAAAGTCAATCTACAATCACACAAAGACTCAAACCTAGACATCACTGTTTCCAATGACACTAAATCACAAGTAGATTAAGAACAATAAATTAAATCAAATTTGTATCAACAAGCACCACATCCGACTCAAAGTAATGGCCCTAATTTTTCGAACAACTCAAAAGGCATGGCCTATGAGCTGAAGCAGTATTAAACTTAAACATGACTGCCACATGAAACCAAAATTGTCACTAAATAAGAAGAAGCATACCGTATATAAAGAAAGGAAATAGATGAATATCAACCAGCGATAATTACAAGCATCCTAACGCATATTGTTAGAACCTATAACAATAAAAATAATTATTAATTTCATTTCCTCAATGAACCATTATAATTTAACATATTATAACTTTGATAATACCAGCTATAGCCTATAGATGTCAAATCTAGTTCATATGTGTAGTCAACACTGTTATGATAATTATCTTGAGTTCATCTGATAATTGACATATTGTCATATTTAGAAAATATAATAAAATTAATTTATGCTTGAAAGTAAAATTATAATATAAATACAGAATTAATCGACACATACCCTTGCTGTAAATTTGGACAATTACGCTTGTCATGTAATACTCCTCGATGTTCGTATCCACGACATAGCCTGGAATTTCAAGTTGATTTCTCCTTTGATGATTTCAATCTCTTCCCACATCCCTTTGTTCTTACTGAAGAATGATCAATAATACGAAGACCCTCATCCATGGATTTCTTCCTTTGACTTCTATCATTGAATGTTCTACTAATGTTCATGTAATAACTCTAATCTACATTAAATCAAAACGCCTTTTCCTCTTTGGTGTATATTTTTTTATTTATTTATTTTCTAATAATAAAAATGTACATGAATATCCCAACAAGGTCGACCAAGTCATAAATAACTAGTAGTTCTTAAAGAAAAATTTCTTGGACTAAATCCTTTATTACATCATTTCAATTAAAAGCGGAAACATAAACTAGGGGGGTCCATTGGTTGTGTTGCCGTCATTCTGAGCTTGCTTGATTGCCAAAGCCTCTTGTCTCATTGGTCCCGCCTCCTATATTAAACAATCTAATGAGTCTAAAGACCTAGTACGCTCTGTAACGCCCCGCCTTCTACTCACTAAGTTGTAAGGTCGGACCGTCACATTACGCTAACTATTCTGGTGCGGAAAAGAACTGAACAAGACTGAACTAATTAAAACTCTATGTTATTTACTATGAACTTTGATAATTCTTCTTAGAGTGCACTTCTGAAGTTGTACACAGGCTATGTATGTGCTAAAGAATGGAAACTAACTTTCTATTTGATCGAGAACTGAAGTTAGGCCCTTCTGGGCTGAATTCAGACATCCCAATCGATCGGCTGATCGATTGGAGTTGTCTGATCGATCCATTGATCGATTCAGCTCGCTACTGTGTATGAGGTCAGATCTGGATCGATCAGCTGATTGATCCAGCCTGGCCAATCGATCCGATGATCGATTCAAAGGCTCTCTGTTCGCGGGAATTAAATTCCCGATCGATCGGCTGATCGATCCATGGCCGATCGATCAGCGGATCGACTCATTAGCTCTCGGCACGCGACAGATCGCGTTTCAATCGATCGGCTGATCGATCGAGGATTCCTCAATCGATAAGCTGATCGATCCCATGGCATTCTGTGCACAGGGAGTTTCTCCCAATCGATCGGCTGATCGATCAAGGGTCTCTCAATCGATCGACTGATCGATTGGGGTTCTGATTTTCTGCAAAAACCCACCCGAACTCATTGAAAACCTTCAGAAATCACTAAACCATAAAGCAACACTACTAGACATGCTATTACTCATATTTTGCTACCTAATATCAAGAATAATGGCAGTCTAAGCATGGCATAGAACATAGTTCCCAAATTATGATACTTAGTGTCCTAAAGTGCAGAAAAGTAACTAAGAGCTGAAATTCAAAGTCTTTAGATGGGCGATTCCCCAAGAGTCTTTATTCCAAGTTCCATCGCACACACACACCTTCATTGCATTGTCTCCAGCCTCCGCTATTCCATCTTTCCTTTACCTTTATCTGCAGTATAAGGAAAAATGCATCTGTAAGCTTGGGAGCTTAGTAAGAAATCATCTACCTCACAAAACATGCATTTACAGAAATCATGCTTTTTAAAAAGATGTTATGCTGATATGCAAGCTGAGAATCATACTAGAAATGCTAAAACATGGCATATGAGCATGTAAATCATGGCAATCAAGAACTAACATAGAGCTATCCACTATATCAATAGGAAACTACACTGACGCTAAGCTGAATTCACGTATCTATTTTGTGAAGTTTGAAAATTATTTTCGTACATAGATAGAAATACTAAACATGCTACTGATGGGTCTGGCAACTGTACTTACTATGCGCGCATCCCTAACTAGACTCGGGGTTGCAAATCCCAATTCTAGTAGGGTTACTAGGTTATCTAAACCTAGGGACGACTGTGGGAGCCCAACCCAAGGACAACTGAAGTCCAGTACAGTGCCACTA
Source organism: Zingiber officinale (assembly GCF_018446385.1). Lineage (NCBI taxonomy): Eukaryota > Viridiplantae > Streptophyta > Magnoliopsida > Zingiberales > Zingiberaceae > Zingiber > Zingiber officinale. Next base: position 26,856,131 of record NC_055990.1, read on the forward strand.
ATAAAGTAAAATACTGTTTATAGCTAGTTTATCCTATCTTGCTTTTTACTAGGTTATCTGAACCTAGAGCTAGGTTATCTGAACCTAGAGGCGACTATGGGAGCCCACCCATTGGACCGTAGTCCCATACCACTGAAGCAAGGCTATATATGCTAATAAAAATGCATCTGGCATTTAATTGAGCTCTTAAAACGCTTGCTGCAGCGTTTAACTATTCTAGGCATTTTATCGAGCACTTGGTGTGCTCTAATTCTGCATATGACTAGACTAAGAACATAAAAGTGAACTAAGGTATAAAAACCATACGTTTAGCTACTTATACTACAGGTGAGGGGTTACTTACCTCCTGCGCTAGATTTTCTTACAATCCGATCGCTAGATTTCCGGAGAAGATGATCGTTTCGACGATCTCCTTGCGTCTATGCTTCCTTCTCGCGGAGGGGAGCGTCCTTGTGCCGGAGTCGTCGCCGGAATATGCTCCTAGGATCCTAGGGATAGAACCCTAGGTTCCTTGGTCTTGGGCGCCGGGAGTGTGAGAAGGAGAGGGAGGCGTGTGAGGGTTTTAGGAAGAGGAGAGTTGTCGTAAAAAAATAATAACTCCTCTCTTAATTTTTCTATTTATATTAAGTGATAATTACACCCCAACTAAACCTTAAATATAATTGCTCTCCTTTCCTTTTAGCACACCCCTGCTGGGTCACCTGGTTACTAAAGTCATCTATAAGGCGTAGAGTTCGCTAGGTCTCGGGTTCGATTCCCGCTTAAGCTGTTTTATGTTTTCATTTATTTTTGCTACTTCAACTATTCTAAAATTTTCATAAAAATATTCTAAAATTCCAGAAAAATAATAGAATATTTCTAAAATTAATTTGAGAATTTTCGGGTGTTACAATCCCCATACCTTATAAAAAGTTCATCCTCGAACTTAGAATAGCTCTGGGTACTTCTGCCTCATGCTAGCTTCTGTCTCCCAAGTTGCCTCTTCTGTTGTGTGATTTTGTCAAATAACTTTTACTAATGGTACTTCCTTGTTCCTCAATTTCTTAACTGCTTGGTCTATTATCTGAATAGGTCGACTGTCATAACTGAGGTCTTCGCGGACTTGTACCGACTGGGGCTCGATCACCTGGGTGACATCTGGGATATGCTTCTTCAGCATAGAGACATGGAATACATTATGAATAGCTGACATCTCCTGGGGTAGCCCTAGCTCATATGCTACCTTGCCAACTCTTCTGGTAATAAGGTATGGTCCCACATATCTGGGACTCAATTTGCCCTTCTTCCCAAAACGCATTACTCCCTTCATGGGAGCTACTCTGAGGAACACTGTATCCCCAACTGTAAACTCTAAGGGTCGACGTCGTGTATCAGCATAGCTCTTCTGGCGGCTCTGAGCTGTCTCTATCCTCTGGCGGATCTGCTGTATAGCTGTTGTGGTATCTACCACTAGATCTGTCTGAAGTTCTAGCTCTTTCTGTTCACCACTCTCATGCCAGCAGATTGGAGATCTACACCTCCGCCCATAGAGAGCCTCATAAGGTGTCATACCGATAGTGGCCTGATAGCTATTGTTGTATGCAAATTCTGTTAAACTCAGATATTTGCACCAACTCCCCTTGAAGTCTAGGGCACACGCTCGGAGCATATCCTCGAGTACCTGATTTACTCGCTCCGTTTGACCATCTGTCTGAGGATGGAAGGCTGTGCTAAACCTTAACTTGGTACCCAATGCTGACTGTACACACTCCCAAAAGTGGGATGTGAATCTACTATCTCTGTCTAAAATGATGGTCCGTGGGACTCCATGCAGTCTGACGATCTCCTTGAGATACAACTGAGCTAACTGCTCCATAGAGTAGGATATTCTGATAGCTAAGAAGTGGGCTGATTTAGTCAACCTGTCGACTATTACCCAGATGGCATTAAAACCATTCGTGGTTCTGGGTAGTCCCACTATGAAATCCATAGAAATATCCTCCCACTTTCATTCTGGGATCTGAATAGGCTGCAGAACTCCTCCTGGTCTCTGGTGTTTTGCTTTGACCCTTTGACAGGTCAGACAGGTACTAACATACCTAGCGATGTCTCTTTTCATCCCAGGCCACCAAAAACGTTTCTTTAGGTCTTGGTACATTTTGGTGGAGCCAGGATGCATCGCATAAGGAGTCTTGTGAGCCTCATCTAGGATCTTCCTCCGTAGTTCCTCCTGATCCGGAACACATAGTCTGTCACCAAAATATAACACCCCACTATCAGATACTCTGAACTCTCCACTTCCTGATTCTGCTAACCCTTGCTTGATTTTCTGAGTTTCAGGGCCCTGATCCTGAGCTGTCTGGATGTCACCAAGTAGGGTAGAGGCTAATGTCATAGCAGAGAGTTGTCCAACTATGAGCTCGAGTCTGAAATCTGCAATCTCCTTTTGTAGGGGCGGTGACATGGCTGATAGAGATAATAAGGTAGCACTGGACTTCCTGCTAAGTGTGTATGCCACCTTATTGGCGTTTCCTGGGTGGTAGAGGATGTCTATGTCATAGTCTTTGACCAGCTCGAGTCATCTGCGCTGTCGCATATTCAGATCCTTCTGAGTGAAGAAGTACTTCAGACTCTGATGATCTGTATATACTCTGCACTGAGCTCCATACAAATAGCGTCTCCAAATTTTAAGGGCGAACACAACTGCTGCAAGCTCAAGGTCATGAGTAGGGTAGTTCCTCTCATAGTCCTTGAGTTGTCTGGAGGCATAGGCGATCACCTTGCCATTTTGCATCAGTACTGCTCCTAGTCCCAATTTAGAGGCATCGTTATAAATATCAAAGCTGTCTGTATTTTTTGGTAGAGTCAGTATGGGTGCACTGGTCAATCTTCTTTTGAGCTCCATGAAACTGTTCTCACAGTCCTCTGTCCACTGAAATTTTCTGTTTTTCCTGGTGAGAGCTGTCAGTGGGGAGGCTATCCTGGAGAAATCCTCTACAAATTTCCTGTAGTAACCTGCTAGTCCCAAAAAGCTCCTGATTTCGCTGGCGTTCTTAGGTTTTTTCTAGTTACTCACAGCTTCTATCTTACTGGGGTCTACCATGATACCATCCTTGGAGATGATGTGACCCAGAAATGATACCTGATCAAACCAAAATTCACATTTCGTGAACTTGGCGTATAGCTGGTTATGCTGGAGGGTCTGCAATACTATCTTCAGATGCTCCGCATGTTCTTCCTGAGTTTTGGAATAAATAAGAATGTCGTTGATTAACACGATGACAAACTTATCTAAGCATTTCCTGAATACTCTGTTCATGAGGTCCATGAAAGTAGCCGGAGCATTCGTCATGCCAAAGGGCATGACTACGAACTCATAATGTCCGTATCTGGTCCTGAAAGCGGTCTTTGGTATATCACCTTCTTTAACTCTCACTTGGTGATATCCCGATCTGAGGTCTATTTTAGAGAACACTGCTGCTCCCTTTAACTGATCGAACAGGTCATCTATCTTGGGAAGAGGATACCTATTCTTAATCGTGACTTGGTTCAGTGCTCGGTAGTCTATACACAGGCGCATGCTTCCGTCCTTCTTTTTCACGAACAATATAGGTGCTCTCCATGGTGAGTGACTAGAGCGTATGAAGCTCTTGTCAAGCTCCTGTAGTTGCTCCTGAAGTTCCTTCAGTTCTGCTGGAGTCATGCGATAGGGTGCTTTGGAGATGGGATTTGTACCGGGGACGAGTTTTATCTCAAATTCAATCTCCCTGTCTGGTGCTAGGCCTGGTAACTCCTCAGGGAAAACTACTGGGTAGTCACATACAACTCGGACCTCTTCTAGCTTTTGGTCCCTGTTCTGACTGGGATTGACTACATGCGCTAAGAACCCCGTACATCCTGAATCCAATAGTTTCTGTGCTTTCAGAGCTGAGAGAGACTTCTTAGCCTTTCTCTTTGGTTCTCCGGTGTACCCAAATTGTACTCCTGCTTCAGGTTGGAATACAACTCTCTGTTTACGGCACTCTATAGAGGCACCGTACTTGATCAGAAAGTCCATTCCCAAGATGATGTCGTAGTCAGTCATATCTAGCACTATCAGATCACCAAAAAGTTCTCTGTCTACTATAATGACTGGCACTGCTCGGAGCCAGTGCGTGGATGCCATAATTTCTTCTGACGGTAGTGTTGTCAGAAATTGGCCACTGAGTACATCTGGAGGTATTGCTAACCTTTCGGCAAATGCCCTGGATATATAAGAATGGGTTGCCCCAGTATCGAATAAGACAGTTGTACTTTGCTGTAAAATACTAATCTAACCTGTAACAACTGTCGAGGCATTCGCCACGTCCTCTCTGGTGAGTGAGTAGATCCTCGCGTTCGTCGTGGCTGAGGGGGCTTCTAGTCTGCCCTAACTGATGTGTGGACCATCTAAAGCAGCCTGCATCTGATGTAACTGTGTTGGGTTAACTCCGTACTGGATCGGCTGTGGTGGAGGGAGACTGGTCTTGTTTGGACATTGTTTAGTCATATGTCCTTCCTGGCCACATTCAAAGCATCCTCGTGTGCCCTTGCGACAAACTACAGGGTGGAATTTCCCACAAGTAGCGCACTTGGGATAACTAGGTTGTTTGCTGGCCGATCCTCCTTTAGGGTAAATCCCTGGCTTACGTTTGTTACCAGAGTTCCCTTTCCAGTTAGAGTTGTGGCCCTGGTGTTTCTGAGTACCTAAGCCTCCTTGGCCTTTAGACTCTGAGAAGGCTTGCTTCTGCTGTTTGATGCTATTCTGGTAATGCTCAGTGGTCAGAGCACTGCTTACTAGTTCTTCTGTAGTTTGCGGTCTGTGAACGCCGCTAGCCACATTCATCGCTATTTCCAGCCTTAACATCTTGAGCATCAACCGGACTCGCTCTCTTTCAGTGCTGACTAATTCAGGACATAGACAAGCCAATCTGTTGAATTTCTTCACGACCTCCTCAACTGAAAGATTGCCCTGACGAAATTCAGTGAACTCGTCGTAGTGGCTGTTTGTGACCCGCATGTGAAAGAATTCCTCAAAGAATTCTCTCTCGAAGTCGGCCCATGTCATCTGGTTCACGGGGCGCTTCGCTTTAATTCGCTCCCACCACATACGTGCGTCCCCTGTCAGGCAGAAAGAGGCGCACTTCACTTTCTCATGTTCTGGCCAGTCCAGAAGCTCCATCGTACTCTCCAGTGTTTTGAACCAGGCTTGGGCATCCCATGGTTCACTGGTGCCTAAGAAATTCTCTGGCTTGATTTTCTGCCACTGGATCAGATAGGCTTCTCTCCTTGCCCCTGCTGCTGGGGCTACTAATGCTGCAGGTTGGACTGGTGGAACTTCTATCACTACTGGGGTTGCTAAATTTGGTTCCGGAGTGACAGTAGGAGTGTTCTGTTGATTAGCCCTTAGGGTGGCTATCTCCTGTTGTTGTTCGGCTAGTTGTTTCTGTAACTGAGCCACTACTGCTGCAAGGTCTGGAGGAGGCACTGAGCTGCCTGCCTCATGCTGGGGCTCAGTAGCTGGTGTCTTTCTAGCTGGGTGTCCTTGTACCATTTTCTAGAGAAATAGAGGACATACATAACTAATACAATCATAGGTACATAACTACTGTTATCATGTTAGATGTTATCATATAAAAACAAGCTCTAGTCATCTATAAACATGAAAGCAAACAAAGCATAAATAAAGTGAGAGGTATTCTTACTTGGAAGCTGTAGGTTCAATGCTGATGTGTGTGTGAGGAAGTATGGAACTTGCTCTGATACCACTCTGTAACGCCCCGCCTTCTACTCACTAAGCTGTAAGGCCTGACCGTCACATTACGCTAACTATTCTGGTGCGGAAAAGAGCTGAACAAGACAGAACTAATTAAAACTCTATGCTATTTACTATGAACTCTGATAATTCTTCTTAGAGTGCACTTCTGAAATTGTACACAGGCTATGTATGTGCTAAAAAATGGAAACTAACTTTCTATTTGATCAAGAACTGAAGTTAGGCCCTTCTGGGCTGAATTCAGACATCCCAATCGATCGGCTGATCGATTGGAGTTGTCTGATTGATCCATTGATCGATTCAGCTCGCTATTGTGTATGAGGTCAGATCTGGATCGATCCAGCCTGGCCAATCGATCCGATGATCGATTCAGAGGCTCTCTATTCGCGGGAATTAAATTCCCGATTGATCGGCTGATCGATCCATGGTCGATCGATCAGCGGATCGACTCATCAGCTCTCGGCACGCGATAGATCGCGTTTCAATCGATCGGTTGATCGATCGAGGATTCCTCAATCGATCAGCTGATCGATCCCATGGCATTCTGTGCACGGGGAGTTTCTCCCAATCGATCGGCTGATCGATCAAGGGTGCCTCAATCGATCGACTGATCGATTGGGGTTCTGATTTTTTGCAAAAACCCACCCGAACTCATTGAAAACCTTCAGAAATCAGTAAACCATAAAGCAACACTACTAGACATGCTATTACTCATATTTTGCTACCTAATATCAAGACAAATGGCAGTCTAAGCATGGCAAAGTACATAGTTCCCAAATTATGATACTTAGTGTCCTAAAGTGCAGAAAAGTAACTAAGAGCTGAAATTCAAAGTCTTTAGATCGGCGATTCCCCAAGAGTCTTTATTCCAAGTTCCATCGCACACACACACCTTCATTGCATTGCCTCCAGCCTCCTCTATTCCATCTTTCCTTTACCTTTATCTGCAGTATAAGGAAAAATGCATCTGTAAGCTTGGGAGCTTAGTAAGAAACCATCTACCTCACAAAACATGCATTTACAGAAATCATGCTTTTAAAAAAGATGCTATGCTGATATGCAAGCTGAGAATCATACTAGAAATGCTAAAACATGGCATATGAGCATGTAAATCATGGCAATCAAGAACTAACATAGAGCTATCCACTATATCAATAGGAAACTACACTGACGCTAAGCTGAATTCACGTATCTATTTTGTGAAGTTTGAAAATTATTTTCGTACATAGATAGAAATACTAAACATGCTACTGATGGGTCCGGCAACTGTACTTACTATGCGCGCATCCCTAACTAGACTCGGGGTTGCAAATCCCAATTCTAGTAGGGTTACTAGGTTATCTAAACCTAGGGACGACTGTGGGAGCCCAACCCAAGGACAACTGAAGTCCAGTACAGTGCCACTGATAAAGTAAAATACTGTTTATAGCTAGTTTATCCTATCTTGCTTTTTACTAGGTTATCTGAACCTAGAGCTAGGTTATCTGAACCTAGAGGCGACTATGGGAGCCCACCCATTGGACCGTAGTCCCATACCACTGAAGCAAGGCTATATATGCTAATAAAAATGCATCTGGCATTTAACTGAGCTCTTAAAACGCTTGCTGCAGCGTTTAACTATTCTAGGCATTTTATCGAGCACTTGGTGTACTCTAATTCTGCATATGACTAGACTAAGAACATAAAAGTGAACTAAGGTATAAAAACCATACGTTTAGCTACTTATACTGCAGGTGAGGGGTTACTTACCTCCTGCGCTAGATTTTCTTACAATCCGATCGCTAGATTTCCGGAGAAGATGATCGTTTCGACGATCTCCTTGCGTCTATGCTTCCTTCTCGCGGAGGGGAGCGTCCTTGTGCCGGAGTCGTCGCTGGAATATGCTCCTAGGATCCTAGGGATAGAACCCTAGGTTCCTTGGTCTTGGGCGCCGGGAGTGTGAGAAGGAGAGGGAGGCGTGTGAGGGTTTTAGGAAGAGGAGAGTTGTCGTAAAAAAATAATAACTCCTCTCTTAATTTTTCTATTTATATTAAGTGATAATTACACCCCAACTAAACCTTAAATATAATTGCTCTCCTTTCCTTTTAGCACACCCCTGCTGGGTCACCTGGTTACTAAAGTCATCTATAAGGCGTAGAGTTCGCTAGGTCTCGGGTTCGATTCCCGCTTAAGCTGTTTTATGTTTTCATTTATTTTTGCTACTTCAACTATTCTAAAAATTTCATAAAAATATTCCACGCTCAAACCATAATAATCAATAATTAAATCCACTAATTTAGGTTAGACAAGGAAAAAGATGTAGGTCGAAAGCTTGCATGTCATAAACATAAGGGAAAATATTCTAATAAGAAAATTTTCTTAAATGCTTTCATGTCATAAATGTAACAGTTCAGTTCAATGAAAGTGGTCTCGTAATATAACTGTTTGATCAAACATTTACCCTAGCGTTAGGTTGGTAGGGATCCGAACCTCGGAACGAAAACTCCTACCCATACATGATTCTTGGTGAGCTCTCCAAGCGTAGGTCCCCGGTTCATAACTCAACCCATACATAATTTGGTAAGCTCATCGAGCGTCGGTCCCCGATTCATAACTCAACCCATACATAATTTGGTAAGCTCCTCGGGCGTAGATCCCTAGTTCATAACTTAACCCATATATAACATAGGTTGGTCACAGTCAAATCACATTCCTCATAAGAGGGGAAAACATATACTTAACCTCGTACATACATGTATACATCCATAGCATTCATGGTCATTAAAACATAGTTGTCGATTATGCGCTAGAATTTATAAAATATTTTAAATTGTGCAAATCTGAGTTTAAGTTAAATTTTCTATAGAACAATTTCTGAATTTACAAAATACTTGTCATCTAGCACTAGATTCGTACCGTGCAGAGCACACGATCTTAATACTAAATATAGGCAAAAGAAGACTAATTACCAAGAAGAAATTTAAACCAATAATAATAGTATATCTTTTGAGTTAACATTGACTTGTACGTTAATGAAGGCAAAAGATACAGAAAATCACATCTGTTTTTTTTAAGATAATTGGGTTCTAAATTCTTGAGTCCCAAACAAAATATAATTAGGAATTAGTAAAGGCATTGCATGTATCAAAATATTAACGTACCGGCTTTATCAAATCAATAGAATTTGCGTGTACAACATCAAAACAAAAAGAAAACAGATTAAGGAAAGAAAGAAGATGGAAATAAATTAAGAAACAACATACGATTTGTAATGCTTTTAAAAGGCCGAACTTCGGGAAACCCACCCGACGACAAAGAAAATCGACGCATCGAATGGTTTTCGAACATAATCATGTTATTCACACAACATATGATTTGATTAAGGAATCAAGAAAAATAAATAAAGAGGTATTGAACGTGCTCTAACTAAGGCATAAATAACATGGAGGAAAAATAATACATACACATACTACATGGATTCGGTATAATTCGTAATCTGTTTGGATCATAAAAAAAACGATCAACAACGGAGAAGAAACAAAGCATAACTTTTCTTTTCAAACTAATATCAAAACACCCTAACCTATATCTCCTTCCAGCAATCAATCAATCTAGAACTCTCTTTTGAACAACCTATTTTAATAGATTAATTGTTGAATTAACGTGGTAAGAACGTACTCTTTTTTCTTTTGCGACTAAACTCCACGACACCCGGCAGCTCTTCTCTCCCGACAACGGCTATCTCTTCCTATCTCATCCTCTTCCTCTATCAGGGTTCTTTCTTTTATAATTGTTACCTATAACTTGGTCCAACCACTAAATCATTTATTTTCAAATCAAATAATCCATTACCATATTTATTAAATCTATTTATGGCTCAAAATACTCATCCATGAATTAAATCTACTTTTTATTTATCTCATGAATCAAATAATTCATTACCATATTTATTAAATATATTTATGACTCAAAATGTACATTCACGAATTAAATATTTTATTATCATATGTATACTAATTCTAAACCATACACCTCCTTAACCATGTCATGTATAATTAAATCGATTGTACATGTATATATTAATTAAATTCTATTCATGAAATTAATTTGCCATGATGTGGGTGTATTCAATTTAATTTTTTTTTTTACTAGCCTACCTTAAACGAACTATTAATCCCTTCCTTATCTATGTCATTAATTATTTTAACTTATTCAATACTTTAATTTATTTTAGTTATGAATAGTGAATGAATTTCAGGTGTTACAGTTCATCTCTTGAATTATGTTGTAGATACAATCAAATTATTCATCCAAAAAGGTTGTCCCCTCATTAGTCAAAAATACATCATCAATTAATACTAAAGCTTTATAGGATAACCTTGAGTGTCTCGACATCAACAACCTTTTTGGATATGGATCATTGATGAAATTTTGCTCACCCAAACAATATATTGCTCCAACTTTTGCATCTCTTGTCCATCGTTTAAGTATATATGTATCAAGCAAATGAAACACTTGGTTGATACGAAAAAAAAGCTAACATATGTCTGCATGGAATGCCCTCAAACTCAAATTTTGTGCAGCTACACAATATGTAGTTCCTTTGTTTATCATGCGTGAGCACCCTTGGTTTGGAGGAAGAAAAACTTTGAAATTTCATCACATAGTAAATCACTAAGTCAACACCTATAAATGCATGTTGCAAGTAATAATCATGACTCTCACACATTTCACTTTGAAATTCCAATCATTGCTTTTTTGTGTACATCTTAACCATTTGAGTTTCCATTGACCAGTTTGTATTAATCTTAGGATGCTCATTTATATCAATATGGTCTGCAACCAACTCATTGTGTCTTTGATGTCTTAGTGCTCTATTAAAATGGGTGATAAAATCTATTAATGAGTTTTTATTTGAGACATATCTCTTGAAAAATACATGTGAGCCTTCAGATCTTTGACTACTTGACATTCCAGCACAAAATACATGGCTAAAATATATTGACACCCATCTATGTTGCAATTCATACATCAAAGACAACCAATCATTATTCTCTAAGTTAGCACACTTGATAGCTTTTTCCCATGACTATTCAAAATCATCAGGTGTTGTAAAATTTGCAATGACATTCTTTATGTTTTGATAGTGATTTTGGAAAGTCAAATGGCCTAATTTATCTGAAAATTTATTCAATATGTGCCACAAACAATATCGATGCACTATTTGGGAAAAACCTGTGTAATAGTAGTTTTTGTCATAACAGGATCCTGGTCAGTGATGATAATGTTTGGTGCACCTTTAAGCATGACTTTTAAGAACTTTGTAAGCAACCAAACAAATGATTCAATTTTCTCATCACTAAGAAATCCGTAACCAAAAAAAATTATTTGATGATGATGATTAACTCCTACAAATGGTGTCAAAATCAAATCATATGTGTTGGTGTTATAGTTGTATCAAATACAACTGCATCACCAAATACACTGTATGCCCTTCTTGATACATGATCAACCCAAAAGCACCTACTAAATCTATTATCAGAATCAATCTCGTAATAAAAAATGAATTCTTCTCTTGCTCAGATGTAAAAAACTCAATCAGTGTTTCAGCATCAATACCCTTTTCTTCATCCCTTAGATTTCTTTCAAAGTTTTAATATCTCTTTTTGTATAACCTTCCCCCTCAGACCCTAGCTCCATACTCTATCTCTAATAATCGTATTTGTTGACAAGTTGGCACATTGGCTTATGAAAATCGTTGAGTTAAAGTTTTCTTTGCTGCAGAAATATTACGATGTGAGTGTAGCAAATGCACCTTTGATGGAGTTGCGAGTGGATGATTATGGGTTTCTATAAAGTTATGGACACCCCAATTAGGTTCATTTTGTTTCTTGACAAATGTAATATTTGACTTACAACCCGTTCTAACTAAGTCACATGTTTTTTCCCTTATCAGTTGATCAATTTTTTCATGTTTATTCCACCGCATTAGATCTATATGCCCTTCATTAAAGTATACAATTTGTTTCCACGTTACTTTTGTTATCTTATTTTTCTTGCTCGTGTGCATCCTTGAACTAAATTCAGCTTCTCGTGCATATTGGTTGTAGAATGAATATGCATTCTCTAGTGATGAGAATTCTATTCCAATTTGTGGCTTTCGATCGTTTGAAACTTGAGGAATGTATTCCTGATCTAACTCTATTTTCCGTTCTACAATTTTTATTCCGCAGCGGAACCAAACTGTATATATGTACAGGAACGGAATTAGGAATTTCATATCAAGAGGGCAAAATATATGTGTTTATGTTGAGGAGAGGTGACCATGTCGCTGCCTCCCATTCGCCTTGCTTTCACCCTTATTCCTATATCTCATACTCTTCTTATACTTAAAAATTATATATATATATATATATATATATATATACTAGTGTGATCGTGCACACGCGTTGCATTGAAAATCCGAATTGTTTAGATTTTCTAGTGTCACCCATGCAATAGTGACGCTAGAGAATCCCAGCAACAAACTACTGTAACGGGCTTTCTTATGAAAAAAAATATTTTAATTTAATATTATACTTGTCTTAGTAAAAAAAACTAAGAAAAGTATATTTTTTAATATCGTCGGCCTAAAATATTTATAGAAGTTTCTTTGATTATAGTGTTGTCAATTCTAAGATATGAGACTAAAGAGAACTATATTTTTTTTATATAAATAACCAGAGAAAATTAATGATGAGGAAAATTCATAATAATACGTTGTAGCTGAGTCTTGAACTCTATATCGATTGTTTCTCTTGCGGAATTACTAATAAACTTTGGAATTATTTTTAGTGTAAATAGAAAAAAGGACATTAACGTAAATATATTTTAGGCTTCACGAAAGTTAGTTAGTAAAAGGGGGAGATTTTTAATAAAATAGTAAGATAGTAAGATATATAACATTTGCTTATATAAATCTTAAATATATTAATATATCCCCTAAATACATTACAATACTCCATAAATACTTAAATTTATTTTTTTTTATTTTTTTTTTAAATTAAACACTATAACCTAATTGAAAAATCTGAACCTAGAGGTAAAATCTTTTTAAAAAAAAAAATAACTTAAATATTATAATTTAGTTGGAAAGCCTCAACTCTAAAAATAAAATCTAAAAAAAAATATTTTAATTAATTTTTAAATTTAAAATTAAAAAAAATCGAAAAAAACGTAAATATAATACTACACGTGCACAGTCATGTACTGTACGGCGTTCAGTCGCGTACTGTATATATATATTTCGAAAAGTCTATCAACCTTAAAACTTATAGAGTATCCCTATAGATATAATACGCATACTAGTGTACTAATTTAATTCCATGCCATTTTAAAATACATTCGAACTATTTACGTGTCAATAATTACAGATAATTCAAAGCAATTATATCCCTGTTAATTTCATTTAAAATTAAATTAAGGTCCGCTTACTGAGGGCTCCTCGTTATTTAAACGTTAATATAACCACTCTATTTGTAGCCACGACCTTCCCCTATTTCGTTGCCAACTTTTTGGCTCATCCGTCCATTTTTCTATTTATTTTGAAGGAAAACTGAAGCCCTTTCTCCTTCGCTCCGCTCTCTCTGCCTGCGACTCGCTCCGTCGCAATGGGAAAGATCCGATCTCTCTTCCGCCTTCGCCGACCCAAATCTCAGCACTCCTCGCCGCCATCCCCCTCCACTCCTTCCTCTTCCTCCTCCTCCTCCGCTTCCGGTGACCTCGAGCGCGTCTTCAACAAATTCGACTCCAACGGCGACGGCAAGATCTCGTCCGAGGAGCTCGCCGCGGTGCTCTCGAACCTCGGCCACCCGCCCTCCGAGGAGGAGCTCCGCCGGATGATGGTCGAGGCCGACTCCGACGGGGACGGGTTCATCTCCCTGGAGGAGTTCGTGGAGATCAACGCGCCGCCGGCGTCGATCGACGAGGACCTGCGCCTCGCCTTCGCCGTATTCGACCTCGACCGAAACGGCGTCATCTCCGCGGACGAGCTCTCCCAGGTCCTCATCGGTATCGGGGAGGGCGCCTCCGTCGCCCAGTGCCGCCGCATGATCCAAGGGGTCGATCGCGACGGCGACGGCCTCGTTAGCTTCGAGGAGTTCAAGGCCATGATGACTTACGGGGCGGGTTTCTCCCGTGCCTGCGCTGCTCTCGCCGCCGCCAATGCCACCGCCGAATAGACGGAATTCCCTCATCAATCCCTCTTTTCCATTTTCTCAAGTATTCGTTCTGATGCCCTATCCCCCCGTTATATTATATTATATGTTGAAGCATTTTATCAAACAACATATGATAGAAAAAACAAACTGTAGATATTTGCTACTCCATTAATGAATAATCTAATCAGCTTCGATCCTTTTTTTTTCATTGTATCGAAAGAAGAATTAATAAAGATAGTCGCACATTATCACTTTCTCTGATTTTCCCAGCTACATAAGAACAAGAGCATCCAAAGCGAATTTCGGTAAGAATTATTGTCATTACAAAATTCTTGAAGCATTTTGTCCAGATGCAATCGCAACGATTCAGGAGAGGATCGCCAAGACGTCGGACGCTTTGAGAACAACGTAGCCGGAGCCATCAGCGCCCTTGAACTCGTTACCGGCGTACTTGGAGTACAGCACCGTGCTCCCGCTCTCCACCGTCAATGGCTTCCGGTTCCCTTCCTCGTCGAGGGCACCTGAACCCACTGCAACAACCGTTCCAATGGAAGGCTTCTCTTTGCTTGCCTCTGTCAAGAGCAGACCGCCGGCAGTCTTCTCCTCAGCTTCCGCAACCTGAGGCAGACAAGGAAGTTTCATGTACGAATTAATCTAGCAAGAGTAGTTTTAGCAGAGAGGCAACCAAAACATTTGAACGTTTTTAAGTTCGACCCTGCGATTCAACCTTGATTAGAATCCTGTCATTGAGAGGCTTTAAATCCTTGACATCCTCAGCTTCCAGAATGCCAACAATGTCATCCTCCTTCAGGATAATGTGACTGGCTCCATTCAGTTCCAGTTCTGTGCCTGCGTACTTCGAGTATATAACTTGTGATCCAGGCTGCACCAAGTAGAATAATCTCATTAAGGTCGAGAAATTTAAATCGGCTTTGAATTGAATCAGTACAAGCACCTGAATAACAACTGCTAACTTGTTGTTGCCTACAGTCCTTCCTTCTCCGACGGCAACCACTTCGCCGGACTGAGGTTTTGATTGAGCTGTTGAGGGTAGTAATATGCCGCCAGCAGTCACCTCCTCAGAAGTCTTGATCTTAATTAGCACTCTATCACCCAGAGGTTTGACAGAAGTGTACTGGAGAACAGAACGAAACTTTCAGTATTAGATTCATCAGAAAAACCAAACAATTTTCAAATGTATCACATTACATTTCATATAGAGCAATGATGAAATGGTTCGATGGAACCTCAGTTTAAAACGAAGATCTCTAAGATTGACGCCAAGAAACAAATAGTTGCACAATGAGAAGAAAAAAATAATACCAATCTGCTTGTTCAATGTAAAACAAAACAAGATTGGCATGGGCTTTAAGAAGCCAACTTATTATAGATTTTCTAAATGGTAGATATGAAGGCAGGGAACCAGGAGACCTGCATGATAACCATACATTGAGCAGAGATCATAATCATGGCACTTGCATGATAACCTCCCTCTCCGAGCAGAGTTTGCTATGAACGAACACTAAAAAAAATGCCAAATCCTACTAAATCCATGATATTAGGAAGATTATAAGCCCCTGCAACAGATGAACTTCTAGTCCAAATCAGTGTAGCATAGGACAATTTTCTAAGTTTTTAAAGAAATAACTTGAAGAGACAAACTTTGACACTTTTAAGAATATGAAAAACAGATTTTGAACAAATGAGCCAATTTAAAACCGGAACTGCAAAACCTAAAAGAGCAACCTTTGGAGCAATAATCGTCGCAGCTTTCACAACAAAACCGCCAGAGCCCCTTCTGTTAAGGGATCCAACTGGAAAAGGACGACTGAACGTCGCTGGAGCAAGTCGAAGCCCACTGATGGAAAGCATAGGCGCCGCAGCAGTAGAGGCGATCGACAGTCCAGAAAAGTGTAAAGAAGCCATAGATGGACAAGAACTCCTAAAACCTGAAGATTACCACCAACCATTAAAAATGATACAGATAACAATGTGATTCTGTTAATCAAACAAATAAAAAAGAGATGAAAAAAAGCATTAAAAATGAAATTTGGTAAAATCAACATACTCGAAAGGACAAGGATCGAGTCATCAACCACACAAACGATGCTAACAAATTATTTCAGTAAAATATTATTCACGAAACAAAAAAAATTGTAAAAATGAGCTTAAATTCTAGTGATGTGAAGCGAACTAACGATCTCAACCATTAATGCGACAAAAAATGAAAATACATTAAAAAAGTTCATACCTGAAGAACCAAAGATCTAAGATTCCTTCCGCGAGCTTCCAACAGAAGCGACTCGAAGACCACCCAAAGGATAAACCCTAGAGACCGCGACGCCGGGCAGAGAATGGTGATGTGATCCATTTTATCCTCCGCTTGACGTTGTGGTGTTCCCTTCGTGTTGTTTTAATGAAATAGGAATGTGGAATCAAACGGTAGCACGATAACTTCTGTAGCCTCGTGATGATCGCTATAATGTTTCTTTATGACTTCTTGATGGGTATCGTACCGCAAGGATGGTTCTGGAAGGCCGTAGTAAAAGGACTGGACGTGATTCGACTCAATGTTGCTGAACCCGGACCAACCTCATCGACATTTGATTCCCTATACATTAGGATTTTTCTGTATTGTAAATTAATGATTTATTTTTAAGACAAACTGTACTTCACGGTAAAAAAGTATTTTTAATGAAACAAATTAAAATGTGTATCTTTTTATTATCTTTCTTAACATGTAACATTTTTTTTTGGAAAAAATAAAAAAAATACAAACGGCATTCTAAATTATGCAAATTGAAAGAAAAAATACCAAAAAAATACTTCATATTAATTTCATCCCAAAAATATCTTTATTTTCGATAATATTATTATAGCAACCACCTCTAACTCTTACAATTTATATCATCTGTTCTATAAGTACTATAATATTATTCCTTACTTTCAACACAATACTAACAATTAGGACTAACTATTATAATATATAACAATTAATAACTATAATATAATTCCTTACTTTCAACATAATACTAACTATTCTAATATATAACAATTAATATAATACTAGTCCAACTCAAATATGTTGGATAATTTTTTTCTAACCGAATTAAATTTATAATATTTTATTTGATTATTCACTAACCAAATTCAAATTAAATTATAATTTTTTTAAATAATTTAAATTTAAATATGTTCAAATTAAAGTCTCAATAATTTGAACCAAACTCAAATTGAAATTAATTCAAATTATAATTCGATTGAGCTTCAATCGAAGTTTAAATAATTTAAATCAAATTTAAGGTCGAATTTTATTTTAAATTCATCTCAAACTAAAATTATTTATATTTTTAAATTTTAAATCAAATTCGAATATCAGATATATATTTTTTAAAACTTAAATATTTGATCAATCCCGTTTAAGTAATTTTGATTAAATTGATAAAAATTATTTGGATACAAGTGTGTTTTGTAAATATTTTTAATAATTATAAATATAAAAAAGTGTCATTTTTTTTATTTATTTTAAAACATTTTTGTCAAAGATATTTGGCATCGGACTGGTTGGTTGCTTGTTAAAAATTACAAGGGCAAAATCGTTCTTAAAATTAGAGGCATTTGGGACGTGCAATTTAGTCTTCCGCCTTTGATCCTCTTCTTCTCCGCCTATTCTTCTTCCGCCTTTGATCCAACCTCTTCCTCTTCTTCTTCCGCCTCTTCTTCTCCTCCAACTAACTTCCTTCAATCTCAGCTCCCAAGATGATGCACATGACCTTCTATTGGGGCATCAAGGCCACGATCCTGTTCGATTCGTGGCGGACCGACTCCTGGACCTCCTACCTCCTCAGCCTCGTTGCCCTCTTCGCCGTCGCCGCCTTCTACCAGTACATGGAGGACCGCCGCCTCCGATTCAAGCTCCTCGCCACCAGATCCAAGCCCTCCCCGATCGCCTCCCCTCTCCTCGAACCCGCCCCCTTCTCCGTCGCTGCTCCCGTAGCCAGGGCCGCCACCGCCGTCCTCTTCGGCGTCAATTCCGCGATCGGGTACTTGCTCATGCTCGCCGTCATGTCCTTCAACGCCGGCGTCTTCCTCGCCGTCGTCGTCGGCCTGGCCGCCGGGTACTTCCTCTTCCGGAGCGGCGGGGAGGAGGACATGGTCGTGGTGGAGAACCCCTGCGCCTGCGCTTGATCGGATCCGAATCCTCCTCGTACGTTTCGCCCCTCAAATTGCAGCCTTTTCTACCTTATTTTTCGGATCGTTTCATCTCGCTCTATTGCCCTTCTATGAACTGAAAGAAAAAGAATACGATATTTATGGTAAAACCTCATGTACATGGTTGTTGTATTATCCTTTATCTTGTTCAGTCTTTGATATGCTATAGAAATCTTCATCCTGTTTGATGATGAACTTAAATTCTTCAATCTTCATCCTAATCCGTTGGAGTAGGTCTGTTCATAATGATTGCTTCAAGTTATTCTTCTTTCTTGTTTGTTATTGGAAGATACCTAAGTATTGCCAGCTCTAAATTTGTCCTATTCAAGGAGAAGCTCACTTCATATTTTGCAAAACAAAGACGCCGGCGTAACTTCTCTCATCACTAAATTAATGTTTCTCTACCGCAAAAGCAACAACAGCGGCAATTGGATGCAGCTTTTATTTTATATTTTTCTTCTACATGATGAACAAAGTTTTTTAGAAAAAAAACAACAATAACATCAGGATCACAAGATCAATACCACTTGACAATAAGTTTGCAGCTATTTGTGAATCAAAGAGGAAAGGAAATATGAACATTAAAAATTCTGTTGAGTGGATAGTGATGCAAGCAAGGATCAACGATCTCTGTATTTGATTTCCAAAAAATGTGATTTTAACTTAAGAAAAAAGCCGGAGGCTAATGTCTTTTCAATTTCTCAAATGACTTGAAGAACGTTGGCAGATAGATCGTCGTCTGTTAATAAATATTTTTGACCGGATCGGTCATCTAAAATTAATCACCCAATATGAACTAAAACAAATCTGTAATATCAAAACATATCTTCTTTAGAACCAAAATCATATGAGTAACGCACAAAGCCAAATCAAAATCATTTTTTATTATTTAATTTTTGCCTCAATGGATGTGATGCGCACAGGAGAATAAATAGAAAGATGAGAGTTCGGCCGAATATTTCAGAGTTTAGCTTCGGATTTATTTGATACGTCTATTGGAGTAACGGTGGGGAGCTCGATACTTTTTGAAAAGGGGATCAATAATGAGGGGTATTTATCTCAGCACAGTGATGACTTTTTTTTAACGAGAAAGACGAACTCGAGGAAACGCCGTTTACTTTCAAAACTAATGGAGCGAAATTTAAACCCCTGGCTTAGAAAGAAAGATTTAGATATAATTCATAAATTTAGTACTATTTAATTAAAATCTAATATATTTTTTATGGGTTACTCAGATTTATTATTTAATTAAAATCTAATATATTTTCTATGAGTTACTCCGATTGATTGAAAATCGATCAACAATTAATCGATTTGTCATCAAGAAATTGAAGATATAGAAAATCTAAAATAAGATATAATTTCTTTTAAATTTAGTCTCATTTAATTAAAATCAAGTATATTTTATCGATTGAGAATCGATCGATTTATCGTAGAGAACAAAAGGTACAAAAATTTAAAATAAAGTATAATTCTCTTAAATTTAATATTATTTAATTAGAATTGAGTATATTTCTTAAATAGTATTGAATTGAAGAGGAATTATATTTTATTTTAGATTTTTAATATAAAAAAAATATAATATGACTTTTAAGGTAGACTAAATTCGGTGAGCACAGATTTCTTGGACCATTTTTTTATGGTGCAAGGGATGTGTCACTCGTATTTGCGAGCGGATCGTGATCGCGATCCGGTCGCAAATGGTTGTGATCCCTTTCTGGGTTCACCATCCCTATCAGATTATAATTTTTGTTCGGAGCGAGTGGCCGGAGGCCGCTCGGAGGCCTCAGATGGTAGATAAGTGGTCAGGTTATCGGGCGCTGAGTAAGAGTGTCATTCGGGCGGCCTCCAGTCGCCCGCTCCGAATAAAAACTAGTGAGGGATGATGAACTCAGGAAGGGATCGTAATCATTTACGATCGAATCATGATCACGATCCGACTACAAATATAAATGGTACGTCTCCTGAATTATAAAAGTGATTCAAGAGATTCTGCCTCAAATTCGATGGCATGGTGATCTATGATAGAAAATTGAAAAGGAAATAATGGATTTTAATTAAAATGAGGGTAATAAAGTAAATTAGTGCCGGGAGTTAAAGCAAATAAATACGTTTGATCAGGAGCTAAAACAACTTTTTACTGACTTATGGATTGGGATAAAGTTTCAGTCGTAGTTGGGGATTTTTATGATCCATTTACCAAAATTTTAATAAGAGAATTAAGGGAAAAGAAAAGGGGTTAAATGGAATTTTCGATCTCGTGACTCGTGAGTTCCACGCGACGATCGGGCGATCCCTTCTCCACAGACGGTCTCAACCTACGACCTGTTAGCGTTCCTTCCTGATGGCGGCCTTTCGAAGATTCGCCCAGACGACGACCCTCTTCGGGGCCGTACGCTCCGCTCCTCAGGTTTCTTTCTCACTCGTCTCTCTCTCTCCTTGATTTGATCTCTGGCAGATTCTGTTCATGATCTATTCACTTACTCTATCTACGATGTCATTATCTTCTCTTTGATTCTAGAAGGAGACGCTGCCGTCGCCGTTGCCGACCAACCACATCGCTCGACGCGGATACCACATCGATCTCGGCGCTCGCGAGAAAGCGGTGAGCAATTGCCTGATCCGTTTCCGCTTTCGATGATCTTTTTGTCTTCTTGATCTACGATTAAAGCTTTGGTTTTTTTTTTCATGTTTGCGTCCCGATCCCCTTGTTTTGGCAAACGTTCGTAGGGTTTCGTGGTGGGTTGTAGTATTTTGATCTTACCGATCTTTGTCGCAGATGGTCAG
Source organism: Zingiber officinale (assembly GCF_018446385.1). Lineage (NCBI taxonomy): Eukaryota > Viridiplantae > Streptophyta > Magnoliopsida > Zingiberales > Zingiberaceae > Zingiber > Zingiber officinale. The sequence goes on from NC_055990.1 coordinate 26,877,080, forward strand.
TAGGAAATATTAGTCGCTTGGGAATGGTTCAAACTACTGTTGTACGATATCGTACTCTATCGGTCAGTCCTGACTAGTTTTTATGGCACAAGCAAGTCTATGACTTATTCATGGCAGCCCATAAATCAAACTCTCCAATTTGGCATTCTTTTACCTGGTCTAGACCTAATAGACTGATTATAGAGGTTCATGAAAATGTTTTATCTGATCAGATCTTGCGCGTGGCCTTTTTCTTGTTTGGCGATCATTACCAAATGACATCATCGCCAATAGTTATCGAGGTGTTCATCACCAAAGGATCATCTTAGCATTTGATTAATGATGTAAAATTTCCAAAACAGGTGTTTGATATCACTAGAACTTTGTTTGAGATGTGGAATAAGATCCTGAGGCATGAAATTTTCCTGACTTTGTTGACTCTTAAGATATAATTGTTTGCCACCTTAGCTTCATACAAAATTATACAAAGTGATCTAATAAACAAAAGAATGGAGCATGCTTGCAATATCTGTTTGGGAATGCTGAAGTGGTCATGTTATTTCAATTGTTTGCAGCCTAGTCTCCTGCAGGATAGTTTGGCCATGTCTCCTAACTTGTCAAGAGCATCTAGTGAAAAGGATTTCCTTTTTCCTTTGTTACAAAAGTACTGGGGTGAGACTCCTAAAGTGTCATCTTTAGAAACATTTATTTGACTATTTGAAAGTCTATTTCCAGAACAAGGACAAATATGATGAAAAAGTATCCTGATTGGATCAAGCACATTAGGTAACTTTATTCATGTGGGATGACCATTAAGAGTTTTGTAGTTTAGAATCCCAATGGTGTGAAAAAGTAAATAAAGAAGTTGATGGTGGGAAACTTTCATGCATCAAAACGGTTCTATCCTCTTGTCATCATGTTTTTATTGTATAAGCACTGAGTCACTTGATTTGATTTATTATGTCTTTATAGAGCTAATGTCCGCATCTTTAAATTTGGTTACACCTGATATAGAAGGAATGAAAAGGACGGCATGTATATATATCTATTAGGAGCCTGTAGCTTAGATGCAATCCTCTAGAGTGGTGAGCCTGCCATATGCTTTGATCATAGGCGTCAATTCCTACCTCACATATATCTACTTTGCATGGACATTTTCAAAAAATGAGCAATTGCTTTTCTGGTTAAAAAGTTAAATTTACTAGAGTTGAAGGCATGAGGGGTAGAAAGTGACCAGCAATCTAAAACCTAGATACCACTAGTGAGACAGTAATCATAGAGTTTATGTTGTATTCATGGAATTCATATAGTCTCTAAATAGAATTCGTAGTGTTAAAAAATAATCTAGATATAGTCTTATCTAGAGTTCATTGAGTCCCATGATGGAATAAAATCCATATAGTTATTCCCAAATATTTGAGATTCATGTCTCGCTGATGTACATAATGGATATACTTCAGATATATCTTTAACATCATTAAAGTATTCTAATGAAGGTTCTCATGGGTCAGGTGAGGATGCTTCTTCATCACCTCTCCAGCTTATGTAAAACTTAAAGTCAATCACTATAGAGAATAAACCTTGTACATCTTGTGGCATTATAGAAGAGGAATCTGTGAGAACTAGATAAAAGTGGCTGGTACTTGTCACAAATTTAGATCAATTCTAATTTAAAAATAAAATAATAAATAGTGCATGCACATCTATATATGTAAACAGTTTAAACCTTCTCCAATTTGTTTCACATCAGCAGGTAACATAGATGACGGAAAGAAGAAAATTTGTGTTTGACTAACATGAAAACAAACTAGCAAGACATTCAGTCATCCTGGTAGAAACTTCAGAAGAAACCTTAAAACACTGCTCATCCTTTTCTTTTTCTTCATGGGATTGCTTGAAGTGTTTTCATTTATATTTCAACCTTGTGTGTACTTCTTTCTGTTTACTTAATGTGATCAGTAACCTCAATATACAGCTCCTGGAAGAAGATCCTGCATTAAAGAAGTTCAAATCATACAAAAATAACTTGAAGCGGGTGTCAAAGATCGGAGATGTTCTGACTATAGCTGTTGTTGCTGGTATATATATTTTCCCCATGAAACACATCCCTGTTCTTTAGAGTTCTAGGCTTTTTGTTATCATGCAATACTGCCTCTTTAGTATGAAATTTTGTCTCAATCAATGATATTCTTCAGCTTGGTGATGCCTTAGTTCTTTTAAAAAATTACTTTGTTTTTTTTGTTTTCCTCTCCCTCCTAACTAAGAAAGAGTCTTTGTTGTCTCAATTCAAATTGTCCGCTGCCGAGTTGTGTTTGCTAAATTTCTTTATGTCTTTGATTTCCAATATTCTCACTATATATGCCTATTCCTCAATGGATGCTTCCTATCACTCAGTTCCAGAGTATCTTTATCTAAATCGTCTCTCCTATACGTCTATTATTACACATACTGTGTTTTATTAGCCAGGATTTGTTGTAAAAAGGTAAATTTTCGATGTTGTGTTTACTGCAAGAAGATAAAATGACAATTTCCTTGCATAAATCGACTAGCCATTCTACCAGAGATGATTCTCTTATTACAGCACCTTACTGCAAGTTTTGATCTTTTGTTTCATTTTCCAGCGTGCGCCTACGAACTTTATGCAGTGGCAACTGTGAGAAAGGAACAAAGGCACTGATAGCTGATAGCTGCGGTGAGCTGTGAACACCAACAAGACAATTTGCATTCAAATGCTCTTCATTTGATCTTTGCAGACATTTGCTTGTGTTTTTTGGCTATGGCTTTAGAATAAATTTGCTTCCTGCGATGAACTTTTACCGTTGTGACTGATAGCTTCATTTTCTCTGCGATAACAAAATATTATGCATGGTGGTTGCATTATCTTAATTTGACCAGAGTTTGATATTTTAGTTTTTTTTTTTACCTTTTTTTTCTTATTAATCTGTAGTGTCATATTTTGATTCCAATACTGGATTCTAGATATCAATATTTTTTCTAAGAATTTATTATTATTATTTTAAATATTTTTTTTTAATAAAATTTAGTAGTATGCGAATTTTGAATCCGACTGACTAAATATTTGCTTGTGCGTAAATATTTGTTGATTTTTATTAAATGTTTAAAACGATTTAAACGAAAACTCTGATGCATAAAGGATGATTCTAAGATCAGCCATATCAATTTTTTTTTTATATATAATATATTTAAAATTTAAGATAAATCAACTATTTTATTCAATATAATATTTTTTTTCTTTTTTAAATTAAATAATATTTAATATTTACAGAATAAATTTTATTCTCTACATGTAGAAAAGTATAGAAGTATTATTTATGGAATTTAAATTTAAAGTATAAATAGATTAGTTGATATAAAGATTTTATTTATATAAAATATAAAATAAATTCTGTGTTTTGAACAACTGACGTGGATACTGTAAAGCTTATAAAAGACATTTAAAAATGCATGCATGTAAACTTTGCAGCGATCAAGATTGTGTATACACTCAAGGTTCAATCAATTTTCACGACGGGGCAACGTCACACAACAACAATGCTCAAACTACTGGACTTCTTTCACAAAGGAAACAAAAGGTGGATTAGAGATGTAGGTTTTAGCTCATGAAACGTGTAGGAATATATAGGGTTCAATTAAAATTTTACAATGAATTTAAAAAAATATAAAATATCTTCATTGACATGAGATTTTTTGAAGAGAGTCCAAAAATAAATCCATGAAGATTTAGACCTAAAATGGATAATATTATATCATTATAGAAATATATGAACATCCTTTAGACACAACAAATAACATCAGAACCCTAATCCAAGCCGGATACAATGTGGAATGACCTTGAACGAAGTTAGAAGTGAACCCGAGATAGATCAAGATGATCGGATACTCATAAGAAGGCCCGAAGTAGGTGAAAATGATTACATGCTTACGGAAAGGTTCGGAATAGGTTAGAGCAATCGAATGCTCACGGGAATGACCCAGAGTGAGTCCCATATTATTGGGATCAATCAAAATCCCACGTTAAAAAGATTTGATAAAATTCATAAATTTAAAAATATGTAGGATATCTTTATTAGTATAAAGTATTTTGGAGAGAGTCCAAGAGTAAAGACATAAAAATTTAAATCCAAAATAGGTAATATCATATCATAAAGATATGTGAGCATCCTTTGGACACAACAGAATTTATTCTTCGGTGTCATGTAGAAAAGTGGCCTAAGAGCATAAGCTATGATCGTAGCACTGAAAGAGTAATCTGCTCTCACCGTAATACACGAGATGAATCAAAGAAATTCGAGGAACTAATCTTACTCTTACTCAGAGAGTTACGAACTTTTCAGCTTCCCTTGCTGGCAAGCAGTGTGGATAGAAGTAGCCTTACAATGCTTCAAGTCGTCAAATCAAATGAAAAAAAAAGAGACAACATTAAGACAAGACATCTTCACTTGCTATTCCATCATCTGCGTAATATATATTGAGATATTGCCCACCTTTATCTCTTTACTCATGAAGTGACAAATATGAAAGAGAAGATTTTAGGAAAAGGAAAGATAGGAGAGTAGAAGTGTCTACTTCTGGTGATCAGAAGAAGTTGGATCCTCCTGCTCCTGGCAAATCAAGCTTCAGCTTTGCCGGAGGAATAAATAGTATCCCTTCCAAGTGGGATGAGGCAGAGAGATGGTTGATCAGCAGCCATTGCCATCAATCTCCTGCACAAGTCACCAAATCATCAGATATCATGAAGATCCCCCATTACTTATGATCATCTGTGATCAAATATTAATGTTTTCGAGGAAGAACTAAGGGCACCACAACTGAATGTTGGAACTTACATGATTCATGGTAATAGCTCCAGCAAACCAAAATGTCAGAACATTATAGAACCAAGTTCCCCTGCGAGGCAATTCAAAGGTCCAAAACTGCCAACTTCCCAAGCTTGATTTCAGCAGTCATTTTGATCTAAGCATACCACAATGGAGTTCAGAGGAAGAGTGCATGTCCAGGTGTTTTGAACACTATGAAGTGAGTTGTGGAAGAAAAAGGTTTGCTGAATCAGAAGCTTTCAAAGATGAGGAAAGAACTAAGACTCAAAGCAGGTTCATATAGGAAAATTGTTACTTAATTTGATGGACTGATGATAATATTTGTAGGTACCATAGAGAAGAAGCAAAGGTTAAGCTTGGGTAAGGCTTGAGAATGCAAGGGCAGAAGATCAGACTAGTGAGTTGGAGTATTGCAATGTGTGTGTGCTTGTTCTATAAACCTCGAACCTCCACCTTTAATATCAATCAACAAATGAAGAAAATTTTTGTTGACAAAGGTCACATACTGGTTAACAGAAATTATCAGAATGCACTAATTTGCATTCATGCAATGTGATTTCCCTTAAAATATCAGATGACTTGTAGGACGTACCATGATTCAAACCTTGAACTGTTTCTGCAGGTGAAGATACAATGGATTAGATATGATTTAGAAGAGAAGATGATGAAGGAAATTGCAGCAGATAATAGGAGAGATGAGGAATAGAGAGCATTGGCAAAAACAGCACAATAAAAATTCATTGAGATCATCTAATCAAGCAGTAAAGAATAAACAGCATGATTCGAAGTTTGTAGAACATCCTGTTGCTGCTTCAGCAGAACTAATCATTTCTAAATAAGACAGAGCAGTTCCTCTTTCTCTCTTTCCTCCATGGATAGAGTTTGCTACAAACTTTAATGATTTATCCAAAGCTTTGGTAACCAAGGAAACATTCATCCAAGTCTTATTGGATTCACTATATAAATTCATCCGACCATCATGCAGTTGTTAAGTGGGAACAATTTATCACCCTTTTCTTTTCCTTTCTCCCCTTCTCCTCTCCCATTTGTGTTCAATGTCATGCAAAGATCTAAAGTCCTGCCAAGAATCAGGATTCAAGAGTACAACTACAGCAGGAGGGAGAAAGGAGAAAAAGAAAATGTTTGTTCAATTCGGCAAGACCATTTCTAATCACAGTTTCAAGAGTTGATAGCCATATCTGTATCATCCAACACCACCTATATTTGACAAAAAACATAGTATATGTATATCATTATTCCCACTAGAATATGTGTGTGTGTGTGAAGTTCATGATACATCAGTCAGTCTACCCATTTCGGAAATTGTGAAGGGGAGCCACTCTTTTTTCTTGATAGCTTTGTTCAAGTAAATGACACAAATTTAAAGGCAAAACTAAATGCTCAGATGATTGATGAGCCCAAACATGGGAAAGGTTATAAGTTTGACCCTATAAATGCATCCCCTCTTCTCAATATGTTCATTATGTAGTCCCTATAAATGCTCAATTTACTTCTATTCAATCTAGACTTTGGTTTACTTTGGTTTTTGCAACCTTGAATGGAAAATTTGCAACCTTTTAAGTTGTCTTAGAAATATTGATAGATTAAGTTTATACAATTTTCCCATTCAGTGAAACCCCATATGCTTGATAAATGGTTTGTGAGCCTGTGCTATGGATGGTTGTCAGGAATAAAAAAAAATATCCTAAAGGTACATACACTTGAAAGGTGGCTAATCAGCATAGAACAGATTTCAAATATCCACTTATTGACACTTGCTAGTAAATTACCAGAGGCAAACAGGAACTGATTCCCTTCTTGCACATTCAAAATGTCACTCTGCACATATGGGTCCAATGGTGATTCCATAGATTGCTAGTGGGGATAACTTTGAAGATGTCAATCTACATATGTCTAAGTTTTTGTCTAGTTCCACAAGACACTTACAGAAAGATCATCTAATTTGTCAAACAGAACCAAAAAACTTAATCTGGAAGGTTTATTTGATTCAAGCACTAATGTGGTGCTGATAGAAGTTTTAATGAGATCCAAATATGCTACCCTTTTCAGCAACCCAAATGAAACATCAGACAACATAAGTCAGAAGAATAAGCCTTAAAAGATTGCAAAAATTGTGCTGACTTCTACTGAATGCTTATAAATTTATTCAGGAGCAAAACCATATAACAAAATTACATTTGTAAATTCAACAACAAGGTTCGCAATGACACAAGAAGCAAACAAAGATACTCACATTTTGCCACCTTCTATTATGCAATAGTATAGATGATAAATTGCAACAGCCAACAGGTAATGGGGTTAAAGCACCAGTTTATTCCAGAATACAATCAAAGAACCTCAGAATTTCTGGGTTGATAAGCATATTGTGAGTAGAAAAATTTCACATGAAGGATATTCTTACAAAAATGTTAATGTTATTTATCTTCTACTTGTAACATCACACACACAATTTATAGTGTGCAATGGCATGGAGAGATAAAGTGGCTACTGGAATCCATCTTGCAACCACAAGATCCTTCTCAACCAAAACTCTAGAATTCAGAAGAGGCTGTGCTGCAATAGGTGATTGTATGTGGTATAGCTCTGTGCTGCAATAGGTAATTGCCAGTGCACCACATAGTCTATCCTCTGATAGAAACTCGCCACTGTACTGAGTAGATGAAACCGTGAAAGATAATCCAGAGGATCATGACCTACATGTTCAAAGGAGTAAAATCAAGCTTGGAAGATATCTGCAATGTACACAAGCAGCTCATATTATGCATGCTTTTTCCATGGTAGCACATCATATCCAGGCCATAATATTATCTCTACTCCAGAAAATTAATCTTCAAGAGTTCATATGTTGTACTTCAATTATACTGTGAAAGCCGAGCCATCCGTAAAGATTCTCTTAATTTCCTTGCATCCTTTTTAAATCCTGCAATGCGAAGACCAGCTATCACAGCTCGGTGAATAGAACTGAGCACACTATTACCCTCCTTTAAGCAATTCCGCAACAGTTTCGATGCTTTATGAAATCTTCTATTCCTGGTTAGTCCGTGCACAATTGATGTATATGTGAAATCATCCTTATGTTCCATATTTTCAAATACTGTGAGTGCTAAATCAACTTCTCCATGCTTACATAGCCCATCAATCAGGCAATTATAAGCCACTAAATTTGAGTTGAATCCTCTCATCTTCATGTTGTCTAGCTGTTCTTTAGCAGCATCGAAATGCCTTAGCTTGCACAAACTATCTATCAATATAGAGTATGTATAATGATCACTTGCAATTCCAGCTTCTTCCATCTCATTGACCAACTGAAATGCATAATCTAGGTTACCTTCTTTGCACTGCAAATAAACTATAGTATTATAACATGCTGTGTCTGGGTTGATTCCATTTCTTAGCATCTTCTCTACACATAAACTAGCATCTTCAAGATTACCCCTTTTGACCAATGCACTTATTGCTGCACAATATGCAAATACATCTGTTGTATAGCCTTTCTCTATCATCCCATCAAATATCTGAAATCCCTGTTCAAATTTTCCATGTCTAAAGCAGCATTTCATGACTGTTGTGTAAGTAATCACATTTGGATCATAATCTGATTCACCCAACTCCTTAAGAATCTTCCTCGCTTCAGCTAACCTACCAGATTTGCATAGGCCATCAATAATTGTATTGTATGTAATCACTTCTGGAGTAAAACCATGCCTTTTCAAGTACCTAAAGAGCCTGAGACCACTCACGGCTTTCCCAGACTTGCACAGACCATTAATCAAGGTATTGTATGTGGTTGATGAGGGAGGGATACTTTTTGATCTCATTTCTACATAAATCTTAAAGGCACCCTCTGTATGTCCGAATTTGAACAAGCAATGCATTAAGGTGTTGTAACTCCACACATCCGGCACAAGTCCAACCTGCAGCATTTCTTCAAACAACTGCAGGGATCGTGATGGCGAGCCATGGCGACTAGCTCCAGCGATCAAAGAATTATAAGTTATGACATCAGGTTTGATTCCTGCTTCTTTCATCCTATAAAGTATCGAATACGCTTCATCAATGCCTTCCAGCCAGCAATACGTGTCGATCAGAGTGTTATACGTGACAACATCAGGGAGGCAACCTAGTCTAATACCATCAATGATGACAGCCTCAGCCTTTTCCAAGTTCCGAGCTTTACAAAGGGAAGCAACGCAGACGTTCAACAAGCATGTCGAAAGTCCGCGGATCATTACCTCATAAGGGCAGTCGAAGCGGAATCGAAGTGCCACACCGATCAACAAAGATCCACAAAAATACCGTAAAAATTAAGTGAAATTTAAGCAAGATCGAATTTTGAAGAGTAGGCCAGTGGCGCAAAATATCAGACAGATCGGCGTAAATTACATAGAGAGCTCACGTTCAGATATAGAATCGCTACCGAAACAGATCGAACAAATCAGTGACGTAGAGTTTGATGCGAGAACGGCCGGCGACGTCGGAGGAATCCGCCGCAGTACTTCCGCAGCGGGAGGTTGGGCGGCCGCCGAAGTGGAAAGACGAGGAAGAAAACTACGGAGTTACTCTAGCAAAACTAAAGGGATATTATTCATGCTCTAATTGGTTTCAGCCCAGTTAAGCCCAATTACGTCAATAACCAGCCCAATTCCTATCATAATAATAAGTTGTGTGGTAAAAAAGACGACTTTCAACCTGCATTACAATAATCAGTCGTGGAAGGGGTCCAGGTGAAGTTATCACCTTTTATTTTGCTGAAATTAATCAGTTAATTTTATGTGCAGGTGTTATAATACTTAAATTATTACAACAAATGTAAATGAATATTATAACATTAACACACATTAACAACATCCTATTATAAAACATTAACAACATCCTATTATAACTAAGAGCATAACAATGAGAGAGCTATAGATGAACATGAGAAAAGAAGGAGAAGATATTTATTTAATTTTTAATCAAGTAATTCCAATAATTTTGTACACGTCCTATTTATATGACTAAAAATATAAAAAATACATTAATGAATAGAATATGAAGTGATAGATCTCTTAACATTAAAGGGTGGGATGAAAAATCAAAAGTTTCGATAATTAATCAAGATATGGTGAAAAGATAGGCCTTCAATCATAATGACATCCACTTATATTCTTAACAGTCTCTTTGGATGTTATTTATGATAATGTCTCATTAAAAACCTTACTAGGAAAATCCAGTGGGAAAAATTATGGTGAAGAGAAAAAAGAGTACAGTATAATTACTCCTCCTCTTTATTATTTGTATAATTTTCCTTGAGTCAAGGTTGATCAGATTGATAAATCTTGAGTTGACTCAAGTTTGAGTCTTATTGTTGAGTTTTGATGTTTGACAATGTATCAAGATTACAGGTCAATTGTTCATATGGACATTGATGGTCATGGTAGCGCAGCGGAGTCGACAAGAGAGGGTAAATTGCCTTAAAAAATAAACCCTTTTCTTGATCTTTTGATTAGATTAGACTAGACTAGCACAATAATAATAATGAATTAATTGAACAATTAAATAAAAAAATAAGAGGGCAATTCTATTTACTTGGTTACAATGTAGGTAGTTGTTAATCCAAGGCATTGAAGAAAGCTCCACTAGAATTCTTCTTTGTTGTAGGCGGAGAAACCTCTTATAAAAGTTGTTAGCTCAAAAAAAGACTAAAAAATGTGTACAATACTTGTTGTTTAAGTTGTTATATGTTTCCTAACTCCAGGGGTCTTTTTATAGCCCCTGAAAAATTCTATCCGAGGCTGGAAGGCACCTCCAACATAGCAAGCTTTATCCATGCGAAGATAAAATTTTATCTTCGCTAACGGTCACTGGAAGGTGCCTTCAATAGTTTGGAAGATGTCTTCATACTGCCCATTGAAGGCGTCTTCTAAGTCATGGAAGGCGCCTTCCATACGACAGATGAAATCCTTTATTGATCTCTTCGTGTGGGTGATGCTCCGGCTAACTGGAGTTCAGATCACACGAATCCAACTCCGACCTTCTCCTCGAACAGCTTTCCTCTTCGGCTTCTCGTCCCTCAGACCGTTGCGTGCGTCCTTCTTGTCCACGGGTGTACTCTTCCACAACACCTTGTCATTCGGATACACCGAGCCCGTCGACTCCCTTCCCGTGCCATAATTCTCTCTGGTTACATCTTCGGCTCGATTTTTTGTCTGCCTAAGCTCCTGCACACGTAGATACAAAGATCAAATATACAAGACCTACCTTAACTTACTTGATCACATCAAAACTACCACGGGGTATTTACAATATCCTCCGTTTTGATGTGCATTAACCCAAGTTAAGTTAGGGTTAAATACTAATGAAATAATATAGTAAAACAATGAATTAAACAAGTTAATTGCAAAAAAATACAAGGATAAAAATTATGAGAATTATCCTAACTCCTTCTTAACTTTTATTGATTTCTCCCCCTTTGATCATATAAAAAAATTTAGGAAAAATACACTAACAGTTAAAAAATTTTAAAAAATAAAGTAAACTGTTAGAAAATTTTGAAAAACTTTTCTAGGGGTACATAATAATAATGATCAGTAAGGTAATATTTTTCATAAATAATTTTTAAAAAAAATATTCTATTTTTACTAATTAATCTCCTGTTTTGAGAAAAATAATGTTAAAAATTATTTATCGATTTTAAAAAATCTTGAAAAGTTTAATTCACACAAAGAAATATTTTGTATTTGAAAATAAATAAATTATTTCAGTACAGAAGTTAATTTTTAAAAATAAATCTTAAAAAATATTTTTTCAACTTTAAAAAATTCTACTATTTTTCCTGGATGTGTAAAACACATTGTTAAATGATAGAAAAATAAAATTTTTAAAATTCCTATTTTCTTAAATTTTTAGTATTAACAATTATCTTTTTTTAAAAATAATTTATAATAATTCAGCCATTAGTCAAAAAATTTAAAACTATTTGTAATGATAAAGAATATCATGTTTTATCACATAAAAATAAAAATTTTAAAATTTAAGTTTGTGAAATAATTTTAAATTTCAAAGTATGATTTTTGTTAATTTTTTAAAAAATAACTCAATAGTAAAATAAATTTGAAAATTTTTCTTTTTGTAGATCATCAGATAGCATAGGAAAATTTTTCATCTCAAAATAAGAATCGAAACATTTAAAAAAAATCTAATTAAGACAATTTCTTTCCTAATAATTAAAAAAAATAGAATTTTAATCTAAAAAAGATTTTGGAACCTAGTATATGTTCCTGCCTACTAAATTTACTAAAAAGTTGGGACGTACATAATTTTTAAGAATTTTCTTAATATATCCTTAGTAATTTCTAATGTATCAGTTGATTCTATCATAATTTCTAAATTTTAGTTTTTTAAAATGAACATACATGGTCATTTTTCAATTTTGATTTCTATTTTCAATTTTTCGTTTTCTATCTTTAAATTATTAAACATATCTAAGGGGCATGAATTTACTAAGTTTAATTTTAACCTAATATTCTCTCTTTTTAATTGTACTATATTCTTAGATAACATTTTGATAAATTAAAAAGATTGCTTGGGAGATAGCGTACGTATCTCACTTACCTCGTGTTCTGATGCTCTCCTTCATCGTAGCTTTCTTCTAAAGATCCTCCCCCTTCGTCGATGCTCATCTTTGAGGAACTTTTGGCGTCCCTCTAGTGGTCTGCCATTAGGGCTAGTATTCCGGCGTAAGCTTCGATCTTGGACTCAGAGGACGACATTTCATCCCATGTGACTTTCAAGATCTTGTGCTTTGATTTTGTTGGTCTGTTGCCATTGTCTTTCTCTTTCTCTTTCTTCTTTAGTTCAGAGTAGTCATCCTTGATATACCCTTCTTCTTGACAATTGTAGCACCGAACCTTCTTTTTGCTCCGAAAGTGCTTTTTCGCCAGTGACTTATTAAATTTATTAGATCTAATGAACTTACTAAATTTTCTTACCAATAATGTTGTTTCATCTTTGTTGATTGATACTTCAGAGTCTAGATCTGGTTCACCTTTCTAGTTGGCCTTTAGAGCTATGTTGTGGGATATATTTTCTTCCTTATTTCGTAAGACTACACATCTTGATTCGTGAAGTTCAAAAGTGGAAAATAGATTTTCTAATGAACTAACTTCTAGGTCTTTAGATATATAAAATGAGTTGATTATAGATGTCCACTCGGGTGTCCTAGAAAATGCATTTAAAGTGTACCTTAATGAATCTTGGTTCGTTACCTTTTCTCTGAGATTCATGAGTCCAATGATGAGTTCTTTGATCCTCAAGTGCAGATATGCAACTGTTTCTCCTTCTTCCATCTGGAGGTCTGTCAATTGGTTCCGGAGCAAGTCCTGTCTCGTGAACTTTACTTCGGTAGTTCCTTCCTGTAGTTCTAGGAATTTCTCCCAAAATTCCTTTACTGATTCATAATCTCCGATCTGATTGACTTTCTGGGGTGGAAGTACGCTAGCAGGTGGAACTCGGCTCGCCCGTTCACTACGAAGTCATCTTGATCTTTTTTGGTCCACTGATACTCTTCTTTTTTAACTCCTTGTTGATCCTTGGGGTTACAAAATCATATTTAATAATTAAGAGTAATTCAAAGTCTGTTTTCAAAAATACCTCCATACATTTTTCCATATTGCAAAATCCCCCTCAAACTTTGGCGGGTAGATTGTCGGTCCGACCATCATCTTGGTGCTTCAATCGACGGTTAGTCCTTCTGAGGTGTTTTGACTCTGATACCAATTGTTGGTGTAGCGGGGCAGGCAAGACAGGTGAATTGTCTAAAAAAAAATAAATCCCTTTCTCGATTCTTTGATTAGATTAGACTAGCACAATAATAATAATAATAATAATAATAATAAATTAATTGAGCAACTAAATAAAAAAAAAGTAAGAGGACTGTTGGTGCAGGAAACATCCGACGATCGAACCTATGTTTTGATTATGTTAAAGGGTTCAAAGTTAAGGTATACGTCTCCTCGCAAGGAGCGGTGAATCTTTTGTGGGCTATCCAAATATCTTCAGGCATTTTGACTTATACTCAATTATCCCGGATCCACACCTCAATGAAGTGCTTTCTTAAGATGTCAAAGTATAAGTCTCCATTATCAAGATGACTTGTATATCTCAAGTCAATGGAAACTTACACTCGAGTAACAGTAAGAGCTTCACAAACACATCCATATATATAGATAACCATATGAAGTCTTACAGTGAATCATTCCAATAAACTAGTTACCATAACTAGCATCCACATTTAACTCTCGTCATCCCAATATCTCCAGCCAATGAGAAAATAGCTACTTGGCGAATTAACCAAGGAGTATGACCCGTGCTAGTTCTACAGAATTGATAATGTCTGAATGTATCAATTCAACGACTAGAGAAATTTTAATATGTTCATAATTACACATATAGAGATAATCACTAGTTGTGAACCAATCACAATTTCTCTCATGCTATGAATTATATTACGGACGCTCAAAAATGAGTTTAAGACAATCAAACATATAATATGCACTCAAATAGTAAGTCTACATTTAGTAGAAATCGTAAGGTGATTGCCTTAAAACATCCCTAAAAAATCTAACAAAGTTAGCATGCTAGAGTGACTTTTACCCTTAGTTATGAATGACATTATCGCAGTTAACTTTCGAATCTAGAACAATCCATTTTATTTACCCAAGGAGCTGCTACCTAGCTAGGATTAACTTGGTAAGTGTTAATTTCAGGGACAAAATTTTATTTAAGAAGGGAGGAATTGTAGTATCCAAAAATCAAATTATTTAATTAAGAGAGTTTATTTGATTAATTTAGATTTAATTAAGAATTTATTAATATAAATATATTTAATTAATTAAGTTAGCCTACAATTATAGAATTTGGATTCATAAATTTTATTAAGAAAATAATAGGATATAAATATGTATAAAATTTATTATCCAAATATGTGTATAATAAAAAATATGTATGTGACTTAGTAAGTCTATAAACATTTATAACCCATGTGTATAAATTTTTATATATGAAAATTTATAGGGATTAGTACATAAAAAATTTATAGGACTTAGCATGTATAAAATTTATAAAACTTAGTATAAAAATTTATATAACATATGAATATAAATTTTTATATAAAAATTTGTATGACTTAATATAATGAAAATTTTGTATACTTATTAGAGAATTTTTTTTTAGTTGATAAAATTTAGATGTTTGCTTAAATTTGTTATGTGGTCATTTTATTAGGGTTTGGTCCAATGTTTCTTGTAGAAGAAGAAAAAAGAGCCAAAGTCCTAAGCTTCCACCTTCTTTAAAACCCCTACCTTCAAAAGTTCCATCTTATTTAGAATTCCACCGCCCTAAGAGCTCCACCCTCCCCATTGTTCTTCCACCGGTTCTAGTGCTCCAACCAAAGGTCAAGAAGAGGGAGTTGATAGTTAAAAATTAAAGGCATGTTCCCTACTTTGATTAATGCTCTAGTTAGTTTCTATGATTTATGGAATTCAGATCCTATAGTCATTGATGCTTTTTGCTATTATTAGGAAGGTGACACCCTAATTTTGGCTCTTTTCTTAAACTCCAAATTGTTTATATGGATGGAGGCTTTTGGATTTCTTGAAGAAGGGGGGGGGGGGGGGGGTCTTACTAAATTTTAATGGTTGTTCATCATGTTTTTGCTTTACAAGTTTGTGCATGTTCTCTACTTGTGTTTACTTTATCTAGTTTTATAATTTGGTGCGGATTTCGGATTCAAAATGGTTGGTTTTATTCACTGATTTTAGAGGTTATTCATCTTGATGATAATTTCACAATTGCTTCATGCTTTCTATGTGTTTACCCTTAGAAGATAGAAAACTTTGAATGCTCAAATTATAGTGTAGGAATTCTAAGTTTCAGATTTTTATAAGAGGAGTTTTATTCACTGATTTTAGAGGTTATTCATTTTGATGATAATTCCACAATTGCTTCATGCTTCCTATGTGCTTTATTACCCTTAGAAGATAGAGAACTTTGCATGCTCAAATTATAGTGTAGGAATTTTAAATTTCATATTTTTATAAAAGGAGTTTTATTCACTAATTTTAGAGGTTATTCATCTTGATGATAGCTCCACAATTGATTCATGCTTTCTATTTGTTTACCTTAGAAGTTAGAGAACTTTGTATACTCAAATTCTAGAGTAAAACTTCCAAGTTTTTGATTCTATAAGAGCAGTTCTAAATTCTATTTTAGGGGTCTTATTCAGCATGATGTTGCTCTACCATTGCTTCATGTTCTTCTCATATCATATTTTATTTTAGTTCTTCAAGTTCATGTATGTTTATATACCTTAGATGAGTTTCAGTTTTTGAGTTTTGTTCAGTTGTGTTTCTACTTTCTCTCATCATGATAACCATATACGCTATATGTAACTTCATATTCTAGTTAAGATAGGGTTGAATTTAGTTTAGTTGGGCTTATGTTTTTTCTTATTTCTTACCCTGATAACTTTAAATGCTCATGAAATGAACTTGCATATGTTTATGCACATATGTATATTTATGTTCCATGCTTTATAGTGATCATGTTTATGGTTATGTGCGTATTTATGTTCATGTCCATACTTATGAAGTAATCAAGGTTATGTTTAAGTCTATGCTCAAACTTATGTTAGGAATATTCATGCTTATGTCCATGTTTATGGAATGAACGTGGTTGAGTGTGATCGGAGACCTTAACCCGGGAGTTCACCAAATCTTATGTGGTAAAGTGTGGTCAGAGATCTTAGCCCGGGAGCTCACCAAATCTTATGTTGTAGAGTGTGACTGGAGACCTTAGCCCTTGAGCTCGCCAAATCTTATATGGTTGAGTGTGACCGATGACCCTAACCCAGCAACTCGCCAAATCCTATATGGTTGAGTGTGATCAGTGACCTTAGCCCGAGAGCCCACCAAACTCTATATGGTTGAGTGTAACCGGTGACCATAGTCCGGGAGCTCACCAAACCTTACGAGGTAGAGTGCGACCGATGACCCTAGCTTGGGAACCAAGGGCGTAGCCAAGGCTGGGTTACACTAGGCTCCAGCCCAGTGCAGCCCAGATAACCTCCATGTATCCATCACTCCTTGCAATATTATTTCAGGGCTGCATTGGGCTCTAGCCCAGTTTAGCCCAACCAATTTTTATATAACAACCACTTTTGACAATATTATTTTATGTCAATATCGGAATAGGTCCTATATGAACATCAATGATGGAGCAATTGAACTAAGATTTAGTCCAGGATTAGTGATGGAGCTATTGAACTAAGATTTAGCCCAGGGCGAGTGATGATCCTGGCTACGCCATTGCTGGGAATTCACCAACTCTATGTGACTTTTGATATGCGGGTATGCTTATGTAACCCTACGTTTATGATTATGCCTATGAACAAGTTAAGTTCATGATAAGTTTATATATGATTATATTTATGTTTACCCCAAGTTCATACTTTATGCCATGCAAGTATGTTTATGCCTATGCTTATAATTATATTTATTCTCATGCTTAGGTTTATTTATCTGCTTATGCTTATGTTATGCTCCCATGCTTATGTCGACGTCTATGCTTATGTTCATGTCTATGATATGCCAGCAGTCAAAACCTAAGTTACTTAGCAGGAGTTTCCCTTAATACTCCAAATTATAGGCGCTAACTATTGCATAATATGATTTTGAACATGATGAGTCCGAAGACTCACCGTTGGATTTATTTCAGGAGGCAAGACACGTGGGACGGGAGGCGATGACCAGTGAGCAGGCTTGGGTGTTGGAGGCACAACCCGAAGACCCTTTTTAGCTTATGTTTCCACATAATCTAGTGGTTATATGTTTGCAAATAAATTCAAGAACTTATGACAAGAATTTAGTATTTCCCTTTGTGTCGATAATGTGGATTTGAGTTTGGATTATAAAAAAAATACTAGGGACGTTTCACATAAATTCTCAATCTCCTTTGAGGACCCATCTTAGTGCGTTGTGGTG
This sequence comes from Zingiber officinale, assembly GCF_018446385.1. Lineage (NCBI taxonomy): Eukaryota > Viridiplantae > Streptophyta > Magnoliopsida > Zingiberales > Zingiberaceae > Zingiber > Zingiber officinale. The sequence continues at coordinate 26,894,937 of NC_055990.1, forward strand.
GAGCAATAAGCACGTATACCGCACATCCAAAAATTCTAAAATGAAAAATATTTGATTCCTAACCATGAACCAATTGTAAAGGGAAGATCTCATGATAATTTGTAGGTCTAATGCAAATTAGTGCTGCTGCATGTATAATAGCATGCCCCCAAGCAGAAATTGGGAGTTTTGTCTTTATTAACAAAGGTTTCGTAATTAATTGAAGATGTTTAATCAATGACTTTGTGAGGCCATTTTGTATGTGAATATGTGTTGTAGGGTGTTCAATATTTATTGAAATGGGCATGCAATAGGCATTAAAAACATGGGAAGTAAATTCTCCCATATTATCGAGACGAATGACTTTAATCGGATAATCTGGGAAATGAACTCGTAATATAATAATTTGTGCAAGCAACCTCGCAAATGCTTGATAAACACACTTGTAACCATCTTGTTGATGCATCTATTAATACCATAAAATATCTGAAATGATCCACAAAGCGAGTGTATGAGCCTGCATATATCACCTGGAATTCGTTCTAAAAACATTAAGTGTTTTGCCTTAACCTTATTTATCGATGGCCTTATTATTAACTTCTCTTGTGAGCAACCAACGCACGAAATTTTATTAGAAAGAAAAATCTTCTGGTTTTTTAATGAATGCCTACATGAATTCTTAATTATTTGTCGCATCATTATAGAGTCAGGATGCCCCAATCGATCATACCATGTGATGAAATTGTTTTGCTAAACAAACTTCTAGTCTGCAATGGTATATATACTTCAATGATACATATATTTATATAGTATAATCCAGATGATACTGCGGGTAAGTTTTCTAATATTACTTTGTTACCCAAGACAATATTTGTAATGCATAAATATTCTGTATTATCTTCATCCATAGTCTCAACGTGATATCCATTTCGACGAATACCTTTAGAACTCAATATATTTATTTGAGACTTAGGGGAATATAAAACATCATTGATAACAAATTTTGTTCCTTTGGGTAAATCGATGTTAGCTCTTTCAGAGCCTTTAATTATTTCTATACTCTTGCATATAATGTTCACATGTACTCTTCATTATTAACGATGTAAAGAATTTCTTACCTTTAAAAATAGTATGAGTTGATGCGCTATCTGTGAGACAAGCATCATTGCCATTGATCGAGAATCTGATTTGAAAGTTTTCCATTTTCTTCATATAAACACAGAAAAATTAATAAACTTTAAAAAAATATATGACAAAGTAGTTGTTGGGACCTTGATGTCTGACTAGAGGGGGTGAATAGCTGATCACCTAAATTGTCGCTTCCTACGCTTTTTAGTGCATAGCGGAAATATAAAACAAAACTAACAAATAGGGGTGTAAATGAACCAAGCCGCTCATGAGCCATTCGAAGCTCAATTCGATAAAAGCTCCCTTGAGCTCGTTTAATGAGGCTCGTTTGTTGGGACCGATTATGTAGCTAGAGGGGGGTGAATAGCTCGGCGCGCTCTCGTGCTCTTCGTTGCTTGTTTCTTCAAGAATATGCAGCAGAAAATACAAAGAAAACAACCACAACGCTAACACTAAGGATTTACTTGGTATTCACCTCACAAGAGGTGACTAATCCAAGGATCCACATACTCACACACATCTCCACTAATAAACACTCCTTTTCGGTAACTACCGAAGGCGGAGAAGCCCTACAAGTTCACACTACAAGAAGAAAAGGAAAGGATACACAAATACAAGCAAAAGCTTACAATGAGTATATAAAACTCTAACCCTAGCTTTCTTCCTCTTGCTGTAGATCCGCCTCTTGACTTGGAAAAACCTCCAAGAGCTTCAAGAACTGGCGGTGAGAATCCTGTGGAGAAGCTCTGTGATCGCTGGTGAAGATCGGGAGAAGTGGCCGAGAGTTCTTTTTAAGGAATTGCACGCCTGCAGCTTTTATCTGCGCCAACGGTTGGATCCCGATCGATTGGATTGCTCCCAATCGATCGGGCAGGCTTTAGATCGATCGGTTGATCGATCCAAAGCACCTCTGTGCTCTCGGGAAATGCCTGAATCAATCGGCTGATCGATCCAGGGCTTATCGTGCACAAACAGTAGCTCCCAATCGATCCACTGATCGATTGGGACCTCTGGATCGATCCACCGATCAATCCAGAGGGGTTCTATTCGCGCGACACTCCTCCCCAATCGATCCACTGATCGATTGGGAGGATGCTTGTCGCGGGGACTCATCCGATCGATCGGCCGATCGATTGGGCATGAACCAATCGATCGGCTGATCGATCCAGCTCTTGGTTTTTGCCCAAAACCAAGTCCAAAATCCCTTAAACCACCATCCGGTTAATCATGACATGTTGGTACATTGTGCCTAGCATCCGGTCACCCTTGACCTGCTAGAACTAGCTCACCAAGTGTCCGGTCAATCCTTTTGACCTTGACCAAGTGAACTTCTACTAGATGTCTGGTTAACCTTGACCCATCTGGATTTCCTCGTGCTAAGTATCCGGTCAATCCCTTTGACCTACTTGGATTTCCCAACACCAGATGTCTGATCAGCCTTGATCCATCTGAATTTTTTCATGCCTGGCTTCACTCACCAGGACTTTCCATTTGCCTGGCTTCACTCACCAGGACTTTCCATCTGCCTAGCTTCACTCACTAGGTCTTTCACCTGACTTCACTCACTAGAATTTTCCATCTGCCTAGCTTCACTCACTAGGACTTTCCTTCTGCCTGGCTTCACTCACCAGGACTTTCCATTTGCCTGGCTTCACTCACCAGGACTTTCCATCTGCCTAGCTTCACTCACTAGGTCTTTCACCTGGCTTCACTCACCAGGATTTTCCATCTGCCTAGTTTCACTCACTAGGACTTTCCTTCTGCCTGACTTCACTCACCAGGTCTTTCACCTAGCTTCACTCACTAGGATTTTCCAGTCAAGTATTCAGTCAACCTTGACCTACTTGACTTTCCTTCACAATCTCCCCACATGAACAACTGCACCTGCACTTGTCCATATCATCGAAGTCTTGTTTTGTCAAACATCGAAACTCAAACCAAGACTCAAGTTTGGTTAACCAGGTCAACCTTGACCTGAGGGATATTACACCAACAATCTCCCCCTTTTTGATGTTTGACAATACCTCATTTAAGTTAGGCTAATTCTCATAGCCTCAACTTCCTTCATGCCACTAGGTAATGAAAGCGTAAGTTAAACCCTATATTCTCCCACTAAGAAGGCAAACTCCCTCTTAGATAATGAAGGCCTAACTTAAACCTTACATTCTCCCCCTATTTGCACACATCAACAAATTCACTTGTTGAAAACTCTCCTCTTTGAGACTCTCCCCCTGAAGAGTTGCTCATCGTTGTTCACAACTTCACTCGTTGTGATCAAAACGATAATGAAGGTCTCATACCCTTCATTATCATCAATGCTCGCCCTTGAGCATTAATAAGGTCCAATAACCCAAATGAAGGTCTCATACCCTTCATTTGTATTGAATGCTCATCCATGAGCATATACCAACTTGAACCACTTGAACAATGAGGATATCCACTTCCCATTAAAGTTCAAACGCTCAACCTTGAGCATGTTCTTAAAAGAAGGTTAACCACCTTCCAAGGTTCATGAAAAATAGTTTTCATGTCTTTAAAGAGTACCTCCCCCTGAAGACATGGTCGTCCCTTCTGTCATTGCACCAACAATGACTTGGAATCCCTAAACCTTTAGGAAACCCAAATTTAGAAGTTTTGAGGTTCAAAAGTTCAAAATTTGAATCAACCTCAACGTAAATTTCTACTTAGTCTCCCTTAACCAATCCATCCTTGTTTTCAACATGAAAACACTCTTTTTATGTATATAAATGTATTTTTAGGGGTTTGGAATGGTTACCTAGACTAAAATAGGTTCAAAATGCTGAAAATAATATTTCCCAGCCAAAATCAGCATCTTCGATCGATTGGAGTTGGGTTCCAATCGATTGAACCAGCTTGAATCGATCCACTGATCGATTCAGAAGGGCTGGATCGATCGGCTGATCGATCCAGACGGCTTCTATTCGCGAGAAGCCTGCCCTCAATCGATCGCCCGATCAATTGAGACCCTTCAATCGATCGGGTGATTGATTTAAGGCCTGATAGTTCTGAAATTCACTTTCAGTGAATTTCAGAAACCTCTAGAAAAATCTACAAAATTCCAAAAATCGTGAAAATTTGTGTAGACATTATTTAGGGTATACTTTATCATGGAAAAATAGTTTTCTATGAAAATACATCATATTTTCAAAGATTGACACAAACTTGAAAACTTACAAAAGCTTTAGTGTTTTCTTCAAGTTTGTGTCTAACTATTCAATGGTGATTACTATTAAAAGATAGCCTTCACCAAGGTTTTCCAAAATTATTTTAAAAATATTTTCAAAACCAATATCCAATCATATTCCTTGGTCTCAATGTACATAACTTGTACATGAGCTTTCCCAATGATTGGAAAACAAATAACTATGTGTTTTGATGAACTTAAAACTCAAGGAAATGCACTAAATCAGCATGTTGAGTTTTGTTCATCATCCTAACATCTCACTTGTATCTACTGTGCACAAAACACATACAAGTCATCTTATATGTCTTTGTGAGATGTAAAATTTGGTTTTGCCCTAATCTAGGGATCATGCATATCTATCTAGGCATTTTGTGGATATTGAACATCCACCTAGAATGTCACTTGTTGATACCACCTAAACATAATGCATGATAATGTTATGACATACATCAAAAAGAAATAATTTTCAAAAGAGAATTTCCTATAACTACATGATGTATGTATATCATGACATGATATTTTTGTGTTTTTCATCATAAGGTATGAATGCAAAAATAATCATGATGTCATGGCATATAATGGGCAAACTAGCATAAATAAAATACCTAGATTACCTATCTAAGTATCCTTAATCTTAGCTAACTTAAAATCTAACCTAGATTTATCCAAAGTGCTTCAAGAAAATGTCAAAACCTAAATTGACATTTCTAATTCTCTTGATTAATTTATGCCAATTGAAATTAAGCATATTCCTCAAGTGTTGACATTTTTCATTTTTCCCAAGAGTAGCACTTTAAATTAAGGCTTAGATTTGCCTTAAATTACTAAGAAAATACCAAAGTCCCAACTTGGTATTTCTTATGTTTTCCCTAATTGTGTCAATTAAGATTAAAAATCAATATCTCCGGAATTAGGCACATTTTACTCTTCCAAAGAGTAAATGATAAATCTATTTCATTTTCAAAGGTTAATAATAACCTTGAAAATGCTCCTTGAGTGTCAATTTCTTCAAAGTTGGGTTAACTACCCTTCTTCTTAGAGTTGACACTCTCTAACCCATTTATGGGATAGAGAAAATGCTCCTAGGAACCCAAAACCTATTTGTGCTCCTTGGATGCTCTAGGTACTCACTAGGGATAACTTCCCTAGATACCTTTCTAGTGACCTTGTTAAGCTTCTTAGAAGCCTTGGTCACATTTTCTAGGTCAACCTTAGGGATTTCTTCCCTTGTGACCTTTTTAGTGACTTTGTCAGACTTCTTAGAAGTCTTAGTCACCTTAGTTGCAAAAATGCTCTTAGGAATAACCTTCATAGTATTTTTGACTTGACCATTTGACCTAGGGTTGGTTCCATAACTATATGGAATCCTATGGTAAGAAATTACATCCTTCTTAGCCTTAGGTTTGTATCCCAAACCTCTATGACCATTGAATGACTTTTGTACTCCTAGACCTAGGCTATGCTCATTTGGCCCTTTTAGGATATTTTCCATCCTTTTTAGGGTCTTTTCTAATTTATCAAAGTCTTGACCTCAAGACTTGATTTCCCACCATTAAGTCCTTAGTTTTTGGTTTTTCATTGAATCCATGAGTATTTTTGTTTCTAGACACATACCTAAAATTCTTTGTTTTCTTACCTAGATTTTCATCTACCTTCCTAACCCTAGGTGTGGTAGTCTTAGCATGTAGAGCCACATGTTTTTCCTTAAAGCTCTCATGCTTTCTATTCTTATGGTAAATAGCATTAAAATGATAAAAATTAGAACTAACATGTTTTTTACCATTATTCAAGGGAGTAGGCTCAATGAATGATACCTTCCTTTTTACCTTGGAGGCTCCCCCTTAAGTTGTGCTTCCTCCATGAGCCTTAACCGCTTTCTTCCCCTTGGGACATTGGCTCCTATAATGTCCCTTTTGATTGCAAGAAAAGCACACAATGTGCTCCTTGCTTTTCTTTGTTCCGGGAGCGGTCTCTTTGGGTTTCTCCTTTCCCTTTAGGTCCACTTGACCCTTCTTCTTAGCCAATTTAGGGCATTTGCTCTTGTAATGCCCATGTTCCCTACATTCAAAACATATAATATGATTTTTATTTTTAATTGAAACATTTATACCTTCATGTGTATGGATGACATCTTCTCCTTTGGATCCGAAGGTAGAGGCTTCCTCTTGATCTGAAAATGATTTTCCTCCAATAGATTTGACTCGACTTGTGGAGGTGGAAGCTTTTTCATCCTCTTCTTCTCTTGATCCAGATGTGGAGACTTCTCCTTCTTCTTGATCCGGTGTCATCGAAAATTGCTCCCCCTCAATCCTAGAGGTGGAGACTTCTTCTTCTTCTTCATCCTCTTGTACATTAAACAAGGAATATGCTCCTTCCTTGTTCTTTTGGTTGTACTCCTTTGAGGATGAGGCTTCTTGGACTTCTTCTTCTTCGGAAGTTGAGCATCTCTCAACTTCCGAGTCCTCTTCCTCTTTCTTTTGATTTTGCTCCAATGAGTCACCCTCTTTGGATTCTTCTTGGATTGGTGCAGTGGAGGGGATCTCATGAATCTTTGCCAACTTGCTCCAAAGCTCCTTGGTATCCTTGAATTTTCCAACTTGAGCCAAAATGTTGTTTGGCAATAAATGGACCAAAAGCTTGGTCACTTTATCATTTGCCTTGCTCCTTTGAACTTGCTCTTGACTCCATTTGCTTTTCTTGAGAGGCTTGCCCTTAGAGTTTGTTGGAGCTTCAAATCCTTCCATGAGAGCAAACCATTTCTCTATCTCCATCATCAAGAAATTCTCGATCCTTGATTTCCAAAGATCGAAGCTTGTTGAAATGAATGATGGAGGCACCCTTGTATCGAATTCAAGTCCGTCTTAGAATTCCATTTGAAGTTGAGCTTCTTGTGATGAATGTTGGGACCGAAAAGTAGCTAGAGGGGGGGTGAATAGCTCGTCGTTGGCTCGTTGCTCGGCGTTGCTTGTTTCTTCAAAGATGCGCAGCGGAAAATACAGAAACAAACGACACAACGCTAACAAGGTTGGTTTACTTGGTATCCACCTCACAAGAGGTGACTAGTCTAAGGATCCACACCTACACACACACCCTCCACTAAAAAACTCTCCTTTATGGTAACTACCAAGGGCGGAGAAGCCCTACAAGACTCAATACAAGAAGAAAGGGAAAGGTAATGAAATACAAGCTTACAAGCTTACAATGAGAGCAAAAACCCTAACCCTAGTTTCTTCTTCTTGCTTTGATCCGCCTCTTGACTTGGAAGAACCTCCAAGAGCCTTCAAGAACTGGCGATCTCGAGCTTGAGTAGAGCTGTGGAGAAGCTGGTGAAGATCTGAAATGAATCGGTGAAGAGATGCCGAAGGAAATGAACGCCTGCGGCTTAAATCGACGCTAACGGTCGAATCTCGATCGATTGGAATGCTCCCAATCGATCGGGGAGGCTTTGGATCGATCCACGGATCGATCCAGAGCGCCTCTGTACTCTGGAAAAATGTCTGGATCGATCCAGCGCTTATCGCACGAAGCAGCAGCGTCCCAATCGATCCACTGATCGATTAGGACCTCTGGATCGTTCCACCGATCGATCCAGAGGGGTTCTGTTCGCGGGGACTCACCGGATCGATCGACCAATCGATCCAGATCTTCTGGATCGATCCACGGATCAATCCAAACCTGCTGGATCAATCGGCTGATCAATCCAGATCTTGGTTTTTGCCCAAAACCAAGTCCAAAGCCCCCTAAACCAACATTTAGTAAACCATGACTTGTTGGTACATAAGACCTACCATCCGATCACCCTTGACCAGCTAGGACTCTCTCACCAAGTGTTTGGTCAATCCCTTTGACCCACTTGGACTTTTCTCTTCTTGCCAAGTATCCGATCACTCCCTAAGACCTACTTGGACTTTTCTTCCTCGTGCCAAGTATTCGGTCAATCCCTTTGACCTACTTGGACTCTCACCAGATGTCTGGTTAGCCTTGACCCATCTGGATTTCTCTTGCCTGGCTTCACTCACCAGGACTTTCCCAATTGTCTAGCTTCACTCACTAAGACTTTCACCTGGCTTCACTCACCAGGATTTTCCTCCTGCCTAGCTTCACTCATTAGGTCTTCCCAATTGCCTAGCTTCACTCACTAGGTCTTTCACCTGGCTTCACTCACCAGGATTTTCCTCCTACCTAGCTTCACTCACTAGGTCTTCCCAATTGCCTAGCTTCACTCACTAGGTCTTTCACCTGGCTTCACTCACCAGGATTTTCCTCCTGCCTAGCTTCACTCACTAGGTCTTTCCTTCTGCCTAACATCCCAGTTAGAACTTCCCAGTCAAGTATCCGGTCATTCTTGACCTACTTGACTCTTCTTCAATCAACCTTGCATTCTCAAACATTGAAACTCAAACCAAGACTCAAGCTTGGTCAACCAGGTCAACCTTGACCTGAGGGATGTTGCACCAACAATGAAGTCTTCGACTTGTAGAATTACTTCAACTTCTTCATCCTCTAGCTTGTTGCCCCTTCCGGCGATGATTCCGGTGAAGAGCGGTATCGCTCTGATACCACTTGTTGGGATCGATTATGTAGCTAGAGGGGGGCTGAATAGCTCGGCGTGCTCTCGTGCTCTTCGTTGCTTGTTTCTTCAAGAATATGCAGCGGAAAATACAAAGAAAACAACCACAACGCTAACACTAAGAATTTACTTGGTATCCACCTCACAAGAGGTGACTAATCCAAGGATCCACACACTCACGCACACCTCCACTAATAAACACTTCTTTTCGGTAACTACCGAAGGCGGAGAAGCCCTACAAGTTCACACTACAAGAAGAAAAGGAAAGGATACACAAATACAAGCAAAAGCTTACAATGAGTATATAAAACCCTAACCCTAGCTTTCTTCCTCTTGCTGTAGATCCGTCTCTTGACTTGGAAAAACCTCCAAGAGCTTCAAGAACTGGCGGTGAGAATCCTGTGGAGAAGCTCTGTGATCGCTGGTGAAGATCGGGAGAAGTGGCCGAGAGTTCTTTTTAAGGAATCGCACGCCTGCAGCCTTTATCCGCGCCAACGGTTGGATCCCGATCGATTGGATTGCTCCCAATCGATCGGGGAGGCTTTGGATCGATCGGTTGATCGATCCAGAGCGCCTCTGTGCTCTCGGGAAATGCCTGGATCGATCGGCTGATCGATCCAGGGCTTATCGTGCACAAACAACAGCTCCCAATCGATCCACTGATCGATTGGGACCTCTGGATCGATCCACCCATCGATCCAGAGGGGTTCTGTTCGCACGACACTCCTCCCCAATTGATCCACTAATCGATTAGGAGGATGCTTGTCGCGGGGACTCATCCGATCGATCGGCCGATCGATTGGGCATGAACCAATCAATCGGCTGATCGATCCAGCTCTTGGTTTTTGTCCAAAACCAAGTCCAAAATCCCTTAAACCACCATCTGGTCAATCATGACCTGTTGGTACATTGTGCCAAGCATCCGGTCACCCTTGACCTGCTAGAACTCGCTCACCAAGTGTCCGGTCAATCCTTTGATCCACTTGAACTTCTACTAGATGTTTGGTCAACCTTGACCCATCTGGATTTCCTCGTGACAAGTATCCGGTCAATCCCTTTGACCTACTTGGACTTCCCAACACCAGATGTCTGATCAGCCTTGATCCATCTGAATTTTTTCGTGCCTGGCTTCACTCACCAGGACGTCCCATTTGCCTGACTTCATTCACCAGGACTTTCCATTTGTCTGGCTTCACTCACCAGGACTTTCCATCTTCTTAGCTTCACTCACTAGGTTTTTCACCTGGCTTCACTCACCAGGATTTTCAATCTGCCTAGCTTCACTCACTAGGACTTTCCTTCTGCCTGGCTTCACTCACTAGGACTTTCCATTTGCTTGGCTTCACTCACCAGGACTTTCCATCTGCCTAGCTTCACTCACTAGGTCTTTCACCTGGCTTCACTCACCAGGATTTTCCATCTGCCTAGCTTCACTCACTAGGACTTTCCTTCTGCCTGGCTTCACTCACCAGGTCTTTCACCTAGCTTCACTCACTAGGATTTTTCAGTCAAGTATTCAGTCAACCTTGACTTACTTGACTTTTCCTTCACAATCTCCCCACATGAACAACTGCACCTACACTTGTCCATATCATCGAAGTCTTGTATTGTCAAACATCGAAACCCAAACCAAGACTCAAGCTTGGTCAACCAGGTCAACCTTGACCTGAGGGATAATACACCAACATCGTTAAGATAAACAAACCAAGCTCAAGCTTCACAATATTCGACTCATTAGTTCGTGAACATATTCGTTAAGCTCATGAACCAACTTTTAAATAAAAAAATAATAGTTTTGATATTGAATTTATAGATTTTACACTCTACTTATGAAACATATAGACAAATATATTATATTTATTTATTAGAATAAAATTATAAATTTTAATAAGAATATTATAATTTCTCTAAATATATAATTTAGTTTTTAATAAATTTTTAAATTTATAATTTATATTTATTAAGCTCATTTAGGCTCGATAAAAGCTCGAATAAGCTCATAAGGCATGAATATATTCGTTAAATAAAGCTCGAGCTCGACTCGATTATAAACGAACCAAACTCAAACATTCAAGAGTTCAGCTTGATTACACCCCTACTAACAAATAGAAAGCTAAACCTAGAGGCAATAACCAAGACAGTAAAACCTCTAACACATTTATGTAACGTGGTTCAGAGATTATTTACTCCTACTCCACGACTGTTCATAAGGTGGACAATCCCGATCCGTCGATGGATGATTCCCCAGAGAACTTCTGGCTAGCTTGTGTAGCTCCTTGTGGATGGAGGAACCTCACCACAACTCGTACAAGACCACACTAGATCACTGAGCACTTGGAGACTCTAATTAGGGTTAACCACTACTAATTTTGTCACCTTGCTCAAGCATCCCGAGCTCCATTAAATATAGCTCGGATGGAAACATCCAAGCAATGTTTCCGCTACCAGTCGACTGCCATACTTACCAGTCGACTGGCCTTCGTGGATTTTGATCACTATAGGCCAACGACTCGATACTAGTCGACTAATGAAAACAGTAGTTGATTGCTACAATAACATTACAGTAATGCTATAGTAGCGCTACAGTAACACTATAGTAACTACTATCGTACCTAGAATTTGACCCTGGGTACAGTCTCTCGTGTACTCGTCTTTGCCCACACAACATAGACCTAGCCTTCTAGCCTCCTCCATCAACCTCGCGTCCCTCGGATGGCGTCCCTCGGATGTCTCTCTATCGTTCACGTCTTGCCTTCTGGAGCTTCTATTGGCCTTGTTATTGTTGTCGGATTTTCCTTTGCCAAGAGGTCGCACCTCTAGGACTTCATCCATTGCCAAGTCACACTTGGACTTACGTTGCCAAGACTACATGGTTGGACTTACACCGTCAAGACTCACCCTTGGACTTTCCTCCTTTACCAAGATCACACTTGGACTCTCCTTATTGTACTTATATCCTGCACACTTATAATGCATATCAAATACAACAATAAACCTAACTTAAACCTTTATCCAAATATCAAAACCTAGGATACCCAGATTGCTCCAACAGTAATAAAGTAAATGAAAATTATTATTCATGATTATAACAGAAAAAGAAAATACTAATTCATGATCACTGAACAATGTGATCAACATTATTCTCAGGCTCGACAAAGAAATCTGCCACATCAAATTGGGAGATATCATCAAAACTATAATCAACTTTGTCATCATTAGTGACAATTTGTCTCTATCACCCTCTTTCCTTTGTTTTTCATTGATTCTTGATAGAGATTGATCCGGTAGTAAGAGTGGGCCCCCCTTTTTTTTCTTGCAAAGTCAACGCCAAGGGGAAGTCACCGGAACAGCCGCCCACCCAGAGGAGAGTGTGGTCCGACCGGACGGACGACCGTAGACGGCCGGTCCGATTGGACTGCCGGCCGGTCGATGGAATCGAGTACCCGGAGGGGTCCGGCCGGCTCGCACTTATAGTTGGGAGGCACCCTGTCAAATCGGGGTTCCGACGCTCAGTTAAAAAGGTCATGGACCGAGCTGACCTTTTGACCGACCGCAGTCATAAAGCACCCCTGTTTGTTAGTCTCCACAAAGCACAAGTAAACCACTGCGGATGTCCGGTCGGATGTTTAGGTATCTGTCCGCTCGGACTACAAGTTTGGAGCAAAGGAAAAGGCCAGAGGATTTCTTTCTTTAGCAACCTGTGGGTTTCACGTGTGTGCCATGCTCCAAATCTTGTGACAGGGGATTCTGCTGTCCCATCGAGGGCATGCTTTGACTATTTCTGACAGCCGCGTACCTAGGAAAGGACAGGCAAGCTTTCTGACAGCCGCATACCTAGGATAGGACAGAGGACACTTATGCACCTTGGTACGCGTGCCCAAACCTTTCACAGCTCTATATAAAGAACCTCAGGTTTCATCGACAGAGGATTCTGGTACGTACTCTGAGACTTCTGGAGCCACCTTGTTCATCGTGATTTACCTGACTTGAGCGTCGGAGGGTCGTCGCTGGGAATCCCCTTCCCGGCTCGACTTCTGTGCAGGATAGCCGGAGCATCTCGACACTAGTTGGAGATCTACATCAGCGAGCCTTGGAGCGCCACGTGCCCAGCGTCTGTTGACTTCTGGTTCGGACAGGATCAGAGATCATCAAGATATTTTGGTGTACAACAAGAACGCGACCAATGGCCTTTCATGCCACGATGATAGCATATATTTTTCTATATTTTTACTGCATTGGCCTTTTTTCCTCATGTGCCTCTGTAGTACTTTCCCCTTTTTCATATAACGAGGACGCTCATTGTGAAAATATTGTCGACCACGTCCACATTCATGTCCATGACCACAACCAGGGCTGCGACCACGACCTCGAGCTTGACCTCCAAAGTTATATGTTGCCAATTTACTTCAGGGAATGGAGTAAATCTAGTCGGGCGAGCTTCATGATTTTTCATCAAAAGCTCATTATTTTGTTCGATCAATAGGAGACATGAGATTAATTTAAAATGCTTCTCAAAATCCTTTGCACAATATTGTTACTACAATAGCACATTTGATACATCAAAAGTGGAGAATATTTTTTCCACATAATTTCAATTGAGAAGTAATTTGAAATAACACTGAATTATATTCACTCACATATTTAAAATCTTACAAACGCAAGTGCATCCAATTAAATTGAGCTTTTGGGAGAATGATTGTTTTTAGATGATTATACATTTCTTTCAAATGTTTCCCAAAGAACAAACGGTCCTTCACGGTGAGATATTTAATTTTTAAAGCCTCATGAAGATGATGATGAAGGAAGATCATCACTTTGACTTTTTCTTGATTGGACTTCCTGTTTTTGTCTTTAATGGTGTTTCCAAGACCATTGCCAACAAGGTGAGTTTCACTATCTAATATCCATGAGAGATACTTCTTTCCATTAATATCAAGAGCCATGAACTCCAATTTTATGAGGTTCAACATGATAACTCAAAGAAATATAAATGATAGCTTTAGAGACAAAATGAATGAAAATTTTCAAAATTATCGCTGACTACCTCAAACAACTTAACTTTCTCGAACGGGAAGAGCTTCGTGCTGATAATATATTAAACTAAGAGCATATATATCAATGAGAGATCCATAGATGAACATGAGAAAAGAAGGGGAGCTATTTATTTGATGTCTAATAAGTACATTTTAATGGCGTTGTACATGTCCTATTTATATGACTAAGAATATAAAAAATATATTAATGAATAGAAAGATGAAGGGATAGATCTCTTAACGTTAAAGGAGAGATGAAAAACTAAAAGTCTCGATCAGGTAAGGTGAAAGGATACACCTTCAATTATAATAACATCCACTTATATTTTTAACATATTTAATTTTTTAAATGCCGTTAATGAATAAACTTTATTAAAAAAATTAATAAAATAAATTTTAATTATAAAAAATAAAGATAAATGAGTAGACAGTAAAATTTACAAATAATTACAGTTAATGCAAAATGAATACAAGTATGCTAATAAAAGATATTAATATAACAAGTAGGTGCTACGTGAGCACTATTTATTTTTGTTTTTAGAGGCCGTATATATTAACATATGCCCTTATAAATCAAATAATTATTTTTTTAATAATAATACATTAACCACGTGTTCTAAAATTTAACCAGTCTGTTTTTTTCTTAATTATTCACTTTGATCTCGTCTTCTTCTCTTGTTGCGAGTGTTTCTTCTTGTTGGCTTTGATTTCGCTAATGTTCTTCGAAACAACCGCGTGTTGTTAGGGATATCCTCTGATTCTCATATCGAAGCTTTGTAGATAGTGTTAAAAATCCGATCTTTTCCTTCTCTGCAACTTGGGAATCGGCTCGCCTTAATTTAAAAGGAGAAGCTTTCCTGCGCATCCTTTATGGCTTCCAACAACCATCTCTTCTCTACGAGCTTCCACGGCACGAACCTCCCCTCCTTCGCTACGAGCTTGAGTTGCTGCTTCAGAAGAGCCCGCCATTATCCGACTCAAGCTTCCGATAAGCTTCCGTCAGCCGCTGTGAGATTGAAGCTGGCAAACGAAGGCGAATCGAGCAGACAAGTCGCTTCTTTTGGAGCTCCAGGTTTCCTGCAGAAGGAGAAATTAACTGTCGCTGTCGATGTAGATGAAGGTAATTACTGCAGCTCCATAGTCGCCTAATGCATTTTGTGCATTTCATGTTTTATTATTTCCTCTCCTCGATCTCCAGTTCTTGGAAGCTTCCTCTCTGCTCTGAACCAATTCATCGCCGACCACTACTCCTCCAATCATTCCGTCTCTGAATATCATGTTTACGACTTCTGCAAGGTACTATCTTATAAACCGGAGAAAATGCTCCATCTTTTTTATGCGAGTCAACTCTCACTGACAAACGACTCAATCGACAGATATGGAAGTGCTCTCGAGCGGAAGGTACGCTTCATCCTGTAATATAATCTTTCTAACGCACTCATTATGATTAATGCGTCGGCTGTGTTTTAGCCAATATCCGAGTTCATGAGTTCTTCAAAACTTCTTACTTCAAACTGGGCATTCATCCCATCCCTGGTGCTCGATCTGCTCTCACTAACCTGTCCAGTTTCTGCAACTTGTTGGTCGTCACGTAAGCATTCCGAACTCTGCATCCGCAGCATCCATTATTTACTGCCTTCAACTGTTGACTCGTTTCCTTCAACAGATCTCGACAGAATGCCATCAGGGATCACACGGTTGAGTGGATAGAAAAATACTTCCCTGGCCTGTTCCGAGAGATCCACTTCGGCAACCATTTCTCTCTGCACGGAGCTTCTAGATCAAAATCCGACATTTGCAGGTGAACAGACATTCTTCTTCTTCTTCTTCTTCTTTAACAGTGTATCAGATTGCACCTGTATGATCTTACAGGTGTTTGGGAGCTCAGGTTCTGATTGACGACAACCCCAAGTATGCTCTCGAGTGTGCAGAGATCGGCATGAAGGTTCTGCTCTTCGATTACCAGAGCTCTTACCCTTGGTCACGGACAGGATCGGCGACTGCGCATCCGATGGTGACAGAGGTCCATGACTGGCGAGAGGTAGAAGACAAGTTGCAGGCATGGATGCTCGTTTAGAGCTGGATGTTTCTTAATTTACAGCTGTGCTTCAGATTGCGAGATGGAAGAGAAGAGATACATCATACATTCAGACTTGCAAAGTAAAAAAATGGAATTAACTCTCACTGGAAATAGATACCATTTTGCTTTTAGAAATTTACAATTAAAAAAAAATATGGAAGGTGTTGACGTGAATAAGCGAATTGAATGGGTTGTAAATGCAAATATCACGTTCACTCGCTTAACGCCACTGGAGACAAACTGGAGGGCATTCTCTTAATTATGGAAAGTACGAGGTTTTGCAAGAAAATATAAAAGACAGCTTCCGTGAGGATTGCCAAAAGGGCCGTTTCTCTCTTTCCTCCCTTTCTCTCTCCTGTTCTCGATCTCTCGATCGCGATCGATTAGGTTTGCTTCTCCTGATCATTTCCTTCGATTGGTTTTTGTGGTTTGTTTATTGATATATTATGAATTGCTTATTCAGGTGGTCGATTTGATCGTAGATTTTCATTTTGGGATCGAACGCCGCCTTGAGGATGAGGGTATCGATTGAGGATCTGGATCTCTCTCCGGGATAATTTCGATCCGATATAATTGGTTGATTTTTCTGGAATTCCTGTCTAAGATCTTGATTGGGAGATTTGGAAGAAAGATGAATAATTTGAATTTGATTATTGGTGCTCAAGCTAACGGGGCGCCAGTTAGCGGGGGAGGACTCAGGTATCATTTTTCTTCAATTCGATTATCTTCCTCCTCGATGAAGTTGCGTCAGACCTCCTAATTTTGATTGTCAACTCTTATTGCGGTGATTCTATTATTTGTATTTTGTATTTGTTAGCTTTCCGTTTGTCTAGTGGATCTGCTGCCCTATTTTTTCTGGAGAGCTTTCCTGTGTTTGATGTTCGAGTAGATCTTTTATTTCTTCTAGCATTAACATTATGCATTTTTAGCTTACAGTTCAAGTCTAATTTTCATGATAGAGTTATATTCCATGGAATCATTAATTTAAGTTTTTCTGTTCAAGTGGATCGATGAACATGCCTGGTTATTTCCATGATGTAACATTGAATTGTTAGCTATGAACTAGACTATTGGTTGAAAATTTCACGCATTGTTGACATTATGTGGATGTAATAATGTTTCATATTACCATGAGAACTCATGTTTGTTTCTTTCACAACAGTCAAAACTTGAAGTTCAGTTATGGATATGCAAGCTCTCCAGGTAAAAGGTCTTCGATGGAGGACTTCTATGAAACAAGAATTGATTGTGTAGATGACCAAATTGTAGGCTTGTTTGGTGTATTTGATGGTAAGATTTTCTCCAGTTTCTGTCTAGTATTTCCTATTTAGTATGTTTCAGTATTTTATTTTCTTAAATTTTTAAGTGGCAAAAGTTGGAAAATGTTCTCATGAATATCCTTAACATGCCTCTTTGAATAAATCTTAAATAGGATTTTGTTGTTGTTGTTGTTGTTGGAGTTCTTATGCACTCATTATCTTGATGTCAGTTTTTTACCATAATTGTATGATGTGCAGGTCATGGTGGTGCACAAGTGGCAGAGTATGTTAAACAGAACCTTTTCAGCAACTTACTTTTGCATCCCAAGTTCATTAGTGATACCAAATCAGCTCTAGGTGATGCTAGTTTCCTTTTGTTATGTCTGGATATTTAAGTTAGAGAATCTAACCTTGTAAAATTTATTTGAATTTCTTCAGCTGATGCATACAAACATACGGATTCGGAGTTTTTAAAATGTGAGAACAGCCTAAATCGAGAGGCTGGTTCAACTGCTTCAACTGCAGTTCTTGTTGGTGACCGGTTAGTTGTAGCTAATGTTGGAGACTCCAGAGTTGTTATATGTAGGGGAGGAGATGGTAAGACCCAGTATTTACATTCAATTAACTTGAATTAGCTAATTTAAAGTTGTATGATTCACTAAAACTTCTAAGAACTAGACCCAGAAAGCAATATGAATAAGATCAAAGAAATGTGGGTCCTGATCGAATTAGAAAATTATTATATTCTAGATTACAGACTCTTAAGCCATGACTGGAGGAACAGCTGAAGTGAATAATTGTGTGCTAGATTACAGACTCTTTGGCCATCCTTTGAAGATCTATAGATTGTTTTATATTGTTACAGCAATCTTCATTGTTTAATCATACAGTGGAGACTTCCTTGATCCTTAATAATCTCATGGTTCACTTTGTATATATATATTTTTATCAAGTACCACTGAATAATGCCTTCTAAATATACTTAAATTCTCATTTCATATGAATTATGAGCAATAAATTGTGTAGGGTTGTTCATTTGTTTTTTGGTTGAAAGATATGCGCTTATATTCTACATGTGTGTTGCAGTTTGCATTTTGTTTTCTTCTTCCCTTCCTTTCCCCTTCATTCAAATTTGTTTATTCATTAATGGTCAAACTGATTCAAATGTTTTCATGTGAAGATACTCTGAGCCTCATGCAAAATTTAGAATCTTGTCTTTTGATACATCATGTGCAGTAAATTTTTCTAGGACTTAATTTTGGGATCACTTTTTTTCATTGAATGCTAAATTAAAATCATGGTAGAGTAGTACACAAGATTTCAAAGTTTGATTGTAAGGGAATATAAATTTTTTACTTCCCAAGTGGTTTGCTGTTAAAAGCTAGCCATCTTACCCGAAATATCTTAACATATCAAGAGATTAGTTTCAAGTGAAAGATTTGTTGATCACTTTCAGAACCATATATATTCTAAAACTAATGTGCTGGTTCAGAACAGAAACAATTTTCTTAGAATTGTTTGAAGTTTCATAAACCAACACTTTATGATATGAGCACAGGAAATAGCGAACCTATTAATTGACCTTCTTAAAATTCCCTCTCTACTAGGCCTTCTAATAAGTTCCTATTGCCCCATGTGCAGCGCTAGCTGTCTCAAGGGATCACAAGCCTGACCAAACAGATGAGAGGCAAAGGATTGAGGAGGCAGGAGGCTTTGTTATGTGGGCTGGTATTTATCGCTCCTCTAGCCTTACCTATCGTTGCATGAATATTTGTTTAACCTTGACTTTGTGACTACAGGAACATGGCGTGTTGGCGGTGTTCTTGCTGTTTCTCGTGCATTTGGTGATAGGCATTTGAAGCGATTTGTTGTTGCAGATCCTGACATCCATGTTTGACCTAACCCTTCTTTTCTTCTCTACAATATCCAATAAACTATAATGTTTCTTTGGCAATGTGCTAATAGATTTCACTGTTGATTTTTCTGATCCCAAATAAGTACTCATTGCTTGATGCAGGAGGAGGTGGTTGATGGATCTCTCGAATTTGTGATCCTTGCAAGTGATGGATTATGGGATGTTGTTTCAAACGAGGTACTATGCATCCATGGTTTTAAAATCTGAAGTATATTTAAGTGAAGAAACAAAACATAAATTTCATGAAGTGGATTTGTGCCTTTGTAGTTTAAGTGTATTGGTCTGATTTGAAATAAATCTAATATGTACTAACAATTTCTATCTTTATTTATGTATAAAACTAAGGGTATAGCTTATTTTATTTGTAAGTGTATATCTTATTTCCCTTTAGAAATATGCTATAGACTTGTACAAATAGTAAATCACTTGTATCTTAAGTTTTAAATTTGTATAGGTATGATTTGAACTTCGACAAGACTTGTGGCTATCAGTTAGTCTAAGTTAAGTGCAAAAATAATTACACCCATTAATAGGAAACATAAATCAGTAAATTAAATGATAAATAAATGTTGAATTAGATTTTCTTTTTTTTGCTTGAGTATAACATTAATACTTCAAACAATAAGAACCCTGATCAACTTCTAAACATAAATTGCTCCGCTTCTAATCCCTGAACTTGTAGATAAGATCTAAAGTGAATTTTTAAGAATTGATTCAATTTTATGCTTGAAAATATCAATAAATTAGAAAAGGCTAAAGGTTTGTACATTAATTTAATTGATTTGAAAAAAAATTTGTATGTGCTGCATTAAAGCTCAGCTTCGTTCTTAATTTTTTTTTTAATTTTAGTGCCATATAAAATTATAAACATAATTGTTATTCCAAAAATGGAGTATGCTAATAACTAATGAGAGTTTTGCAAAATCATATCTAGTACTTTCATTCATTCATAAATGAGAACAAAATCCCTGCAACTCATTGAATATTTGCCTAAAAGTCCATGCTGGCCGGCAACTGAACACGCAACTCTTGCCGTTTCTCAACCGGGCTTGGGACCGGCTATGGTGGGTTAACAAAATCCATGCAACTACGACTTATAAATTATTTTCTTTCATTCATAAACAAGGGAAGATTAACTAAGATGTCACTGATAGAATAAAAGAGGTTGACTGGTTAAAATAACATTATACCGTTTCCACACACACCTCTTAAGCTAAATGAAATCAATGTCAAATGTGGGCTGATGTTGGTTATGAAACAACACAAGTAAAATCAATTATAAAATATGTGATGGATACATGAGATAATTGTGATTTGTTTATAAAAATGATTAAGTTATCTAGAATATGTTAAAAATGTTATATTAGTTAAATTAACTAATTTGAGTGTGCATAGAAAATGTAGATTCAGTAGATTTCTTTATTTAGATTGAATTTGTGAATCTGAATCTTTAATGAATAAGACTGATAATTTTATGCATCACTATAGGCAGAGTCATAGTAGATTTACCCATTGATGGTGAATCTTGTTGTGATGAATATTTGCTGAACAAGTTGTCCTTCAGAATGATAAACACAGAAATGAATTCTCAAAAACTTTGCCTGCATGTTTAACAATTCCCTCTAAGAAATGAAAGAAAAGATCTATCTACTACTTGCTTATAGAATCCCATCCCGTACAGGAAGCTGTGGAGATGGTGAAACCCTTTGAGGCTCCAGAACAAGCAGCAAAGAAGCTGTTGCAGGAGGCGTATCAAAGAGGCAGTGCAGACAATATAACCTGTGTTGTCGTGCGTTTCTTGGCCGGGACGGATGAATCTACGAGAGAGTAATATGTGCAGGTGAGAATCCTCTTCCTTTCCTTTTATCCCTCTATGTTGTCTGTAATTGATTTAGGATTTGGAATTTGGCAATAAGAATTGGTTGCTCTTATATTTGGAGTGATCAATGGTGTTGTTTCTGTGCTTGTTGGGGTACTTTAAATGCCCTCCTGGAAGCTAACCTACTGAATTTGCGTGAATGTATGTGGTACATGATTATGAACCTGATGAACATTGATTGTAATACAGATATTTTCTTTTAGATATGGTAAAATGTCTATTTTTTTTTTAAGTTGGCATCAGGTATTCGGTTTACACTTACTAATCCTGAGTGATCGGTTTGGTTCTATGAAAATTTTTTAGCAACCACTAGAGTAAATCAGGAAGTACTCGGTATGCGGCTAGTACAATGTCCATTTTGATTCCTATGACACAATTCTAATTAATGATGTGACAAATGTGGTCTATTAAATATTAATGCATGATTTAATTTCTTTGCCTACAAGATGACAAAATATTTCATATGGATTTGATTGGTGTCATGTGGTAGTAACCACATGGATTGTCTAATGATACCAACATGAGCCAATTTATAATTTCCCCCATTCATGCTACCACATTTTGTTTATTTATTTATTTATTTTTACTTGCATTAATCCACCAATATATTCATAGAGGATGTTTCTTGCTCCTCCACAATATTTCTTAATCATTGTAATGACTTGCAAGTTCTGTTTCGTTTCAGTTTATTGGCCGGCATTAAGGTTACATTATACAACTAAACATCAAGCAATCTTTTTACATATTGAATGAAAGAAAGTATATATGCCCTCTCAACCTAGGGATAGGGGTAAATGTTAACTCTACTAGTAGTTTAATGGTTGGATTATTATGACCGAGGTCGACCAATCTCTATAGATAGAGCAATAGACTAGTTTGTTCTTGTTGTCGTTAATCTATGCCATCTCGACCTACAAAAAGTAATCGACACTGAGCTAGTACTTTCCCTATATGTGTACCATTGCACACTCAAAGTAAAATACATTAATGAGTAATAATTATTAAGGTACAATTATTATAAATTATACAAATATGCTTCACTATATAATCTTCATATAAAACAAGAAGTTAAACATTTAACAAAACATTACAATATGATTAAAATAACTAAGGAGAAGAGGTGTTCCATTACAAAGGAATTTTTGTCTTGGTCAAACCACCACATGGAGCTTGAGGTCGGCATGGCACATGCGATGCCCAAAGCTTTGCTCATCATGTATGGCTTGCATGTGCCTTCATCTTCACCCTTTAGATCTTGTCCATTTCCCATATCTTGACACCTACATTTTAAAAATTTCCCTTTCACTTTCTAACTTAACATTTTTATTTTTATTTTAGATAGAGTTCACGGATCCGAGTTTTAAAAATAATCTCTTATAAAATAGAATAGACTCTTTCTTGAGACCTTATATTGACAGAAATTTTATATACTGGACTATCCTTTTTATACTCTTTGTATTAATCATTCATAATTTAACTTAGGCAAAGTAAATAGATAAAAATATATAGAAAAAAAATAAGAAATAGGAGCAGTTCAATTTGATGATGTTCCCTAATGGTTGTGCAACTTAAACTTGGTCCCACTATCAATAAATTGAACATGACTCGTACCTTGTGAGTTCAATGTATCCACTTAAACAAGACACCAACACACATGTTATGGCACATGAGCCATTGCCAAGGAGCACAATTTGGAGGTGGGGCCAACCAACACAAGATCTATCGAGATCAGATCGGGCCCACTCGACTCAACAACAAAACTTAGAAATATCTTATTCTGACTAGAACATTGTCATTGTATGCCTCACATGGCTGGTAGCCATTGCGATAACAAGGCAGTTTGATTCCACTGCTCACTAACCGCCCAACAATACTATAATACATCAAATCTTTTGTGACACAATGAGTTTGAAAATGAAAGATTAATTAATTTAATTTACTTTACTCCAATGAGCTCGATGACAAAGTTGTTTACGATAAATTCCCACGAAGTTAATTCTCTTGAGTACATGATTTACTTCTCTTCACCTTGTTATGGGACCGACAACGACGACTTTTAACGTGGCAAAATCACCTTTTTGCTTCATCCTACATGAAAGAAGGACAAGGATGGTCTGTGTATATAAAGGGAAGGAGAGAGGCAAAGGAAAGAACACTCCAGTGCAATTGCATATTCCACTTCCTCTGTCTCTTGCAGATTTGTCCAAGATGCCAAAGTTGCAGAGGTATAGAGGAGTAAGGCAGCGCCACTGGGGCTCGTGGGTCTCAGAAATCCGCCACCCGATACTGTAACTAATTGATACATAAAACTAAAGCTTTTCATTCAGGCATTTCGTCGAACAGTTTACTGACCTGTAGGCTGGGATCCAGGAAGACGCGGATCTGGCTGGGGACGTTCGAGACGGCGGAGGACGCGGCACGGGCTTACGACGAGGCGGCGCGGCTGATGTGCGGCCCCAAGGCCCGCACCAACTTCCCCCCGGCGGCCGGATCGGCGGCGGCGCTGTCGCCGAGCCTGGTGGCGAAGCTGGAGAAGTGCTGCTCCGCGGCGGGGTCGACCGCCAAGAGGACGGGGAAGGAGGAGGATGATGAGGAGGAGATGGGCGATGAGTACATCGAGGAGATGATCGAGGAGCTCATATACGATGGTTCCTTAGAGATCTCGTGCTCTTCCTCCTCCTCCTTTGCTTGCTCCTCATATGTTTGAGGAAATGCCAGACAGAGCTTATATTCACTTTTAAGCCACACAGTTGATGTACACATGGGAGTTTGGTGGTTGCTCTATGCATCTACATGCAACTTCGAGCATTTACTTGTCAATAAATCCTACATTTTCTGCTTAATTAATTTAGCCATATTCTAATAATTAATAAACTCTTAATATGATAAAAAAAATTATAAATCGACTAAGGTTGGAAAGTTTGTCTGTGCCACTGCCTGGTTAAGGCTTCCAGTCCTTGTACCAAGGGACTTGGTTGCTTCCAGTCATGTATTCTACCATCAGTGGTGCCGGAGTGGCATCGCCGGCGCTAATGGTCGAAAGTTGGCGCCTTTGGCACTGGATTTCCTATAGGAGCGATTTCGGCGCTTGATTCTTAGTGCCTTGTGGATGCGGCGGAGGTTTCGAGTGCGGAGAACGTTGGCCGGCGCTGCTCTTCCAAGGTGCCGTTCAGCAGAGAAAGTTGAGCGCAGATGATCGAGGAGGAGTCTGATCGTTCGCGCTCGATGAAAGGCGATGTCGCAGACGGTGTCAGGGGGAGGCCGGAGGAAGAGATGGATGGTGGAATCGCCGGCGTGGTTGAAGAAGATCGATGACGCGGTCAAAAATATGATTTTTTTTATTAATATATTTTCTATTTATATTTAAATAAATTTTATTTAACTGAGATATTTTTTAATTACCTAAATATATATATTCATTACGTATTTCGTCAATATTAAATGTAATCCAATAAACATAGATATTTAGAAATAAATAAATTTATATATTTAAATGGTATTTATTAATTGAAATTTTGATTAGATGGACCAATAAGGAGCTCTACTTAGTGACTTTTGGAGCGGATCCGAATGTCTCATCTTTTCGGCCAAACGATTTCAACGGGCCGTGTGACAACACGTCTGCTTTATTGGCATTTTCCAGATCCCTACAACTCTCCGCACGAGCTTCTCCCTGCAGCTCCTCGGTTCCTCAGCCAAGTAGACTGACACCTAACGTCTGTGCCGTCGGATCGTGATGCTTCCTGAATCACTCGTTCGGCAGTCGTCACCTTCGCCCACCGGCTTCAGCAGGGCCAATTGGGGTTTTGGTTCGCTTGGTGGTCGCGTCTCTCTGCCCTTCTCTTCTGGATCTCTGGCCTCGTTGCGTAGCTGAGCACTCAATCGCCGAAACCGTCGATAGCTTCTAGGAGCGAAAGATTCTCTCGCGCTCGCGTCTCCAAAGGATGGGCTGAGGCGGACGCGTGATGGAGTCAGACAGCGAGCCGGAAAGCATGAGCGGAGGCGAGGAGGACGACGAGGGGAAGGACTTCTTGTCGTTCCCCCTGGCGGGAATGTTCGGGTCGGCTTCCTCGTGCGGGCTGGTGGTGACCGACGCGCTCGAGCCTGACCAACCCATCATCTACGTCAATCGCGGGTTCGAGGTCACGACCGGGTATCGCGCGGAGGAGGTGGTCGGAAGGAACTGGTGAGCTCGCTAAAAAATCCTCTTTTTTTTGAGCTATCGATTTGGTGTTGTTTTGAGGACTTATGCAGCTTGCTTTGGTTTTCTGTATCGCGTTTAATTGATGCGTTTAGGAAGTGCAGGTTCAATTTTTGCTCGATTTGCTTTGTATCTGAAGTTTGAACCATCATTCTCCACTAGTCATCTAATATTAATTCCCGTTGTCAAGAAATTCTCGGTCCGCATAAGCGATATTCGTGCCTTTTTTTTATCAGATTGAAGAGTAAGGTTACCAAAGTGAAGATATTCTTTGGTCAGATTAGGGCATAATAATCTATTTTAGCAGCATGCAATGAGTCACACTAGTGATTAAACATAGTGAATTATGCTTGGTTGTTAACTTCTTATCCACACTTTCTTCGCTAGAGGGCAGGTTACAGAAATCAATTTGCACGATGAATCTTAGCTTGGTGATTTAGTATAACTTATGATGAACATGTGAATTCAAAGATATTGGAATTGGTTAGTAATCACCATGATTCAAGCTAGTACAGATCAACAAAGGGAAGCATATAGCTAACGGGGACTGAAGTCCATAGATGATTGCTTTTGTTTACTTTTCAAAGTCACCATAGTCTCTTTCGAACTGATGCAACCTGATTAAGGTGCAGATGTTTGTTTCATTGTTGGTGGCAAGCACTGAACAACATAAGTGAGTGATACCAAGGTAGATTTTGTCATTGGTTTCACTCCTTGATCACCTTGGTAGTAGCTAGAATTCCTTGATTCAACTATCTAGGTTATATGTAGGAGTGGTATTTACAAAAGAAATTGTGGTGGTACAGTAACTCATAGACTCCACAAGCATCTTGGACCATACTCAACCATCACTAAAGAAAATGTATGGTGCTGTGTTTGACTTTTCTTGCAACCATCAAGCTGTATTTGAAGGAAGGAAGGATATGAAAGGAAGAAACTCAACAAGGTCACCTCACTCTTGGCTCGAGTCTAAGGGAAAGTCTATTGGTTGGCCTACCCATCCCAACATAGGGTATGCTGTGGTTCACAAAAAGTAGCACATCACGATGTTTATTACCAATTAGGTAACTCAAAAAGGAGAAAGCTAGGAGAGGCTACCCATTAACAACTTCTTGCATATCTTACATGACCAAACAACTATTAAATTTCTATTTTTTTTAAAGTGTTAAAATGGCATGAGCCTGAAGAAAATGCAATATAGAAAATCTGAACAAACATACATCAATCTACACGTGATTAAATAAAAGGTTTAGAAGTTGTTTCTATTAAAAGCCCGGTGGCCAAGTAATGAAAACACTTTGGCATCCTTGGCGGTGTATTTGGTGAAGTTAACCTATGAGGGATTCATTGGAAGGAAAATAAGTGGCAAGTGATAACAAGAGAGCAGTTGAATACAGATTTGTTTTTCCTACAGAGTGAAACTCGATAGCTGACTTGTACAGTAGACCAACTATCATGTACTGAGAAAAAGGAGCCTCGAATGTTTTTTGCAGGTTGACCAGTGAAGTTTGAAGATACCTTTTGTCCAGGCTAAACTGATTGTTTTGAGAAGTGTACCTAGTTTAGACTGATCCCTGCCATCCTATCTTGATATTAGTAGGTGAAGGGAGTGGAGGAGATTACTCTAGCGCTCACAAAAGCAGTGGAGGCAGTGGGTGTTACGATAAAAGTGTTTTAATGGTTCTTGGTAGCAGCACCATCTGTCATGACTCTTCTGGTACTTCTTCATGTACCATCAGCTCATCTTCGAAGAAACCTCTGCGACCATCCAAATATGATTTTGAAAATCTGAATAGGCATATATGTATGAACACCATATGTGATGAACCCTGGGGAAGTAGAATCTGTGAAGATTGGTCCTTGCCTAAGCCCCTAACTTCTAGTTTATGAGCACCAATTGTCATGCTGTAGTTGGTTGACGTAAGGTCACCTCACATGGGTATATCATCAGAAAGATGGAGACAAATAAGTTCCTACATTAGTAGGGTCTTGCATGATGTGTAATTGGATTTAACTACTCTATTGCTTCTATTGTGATTGTTGTAGAAAACAAGAAGGATTTTGAAAGCTAAACAAATGAACTATTTATGCTGGCATTTCAAAGCTTCTGGTTTCAGTATATGTGAATCAAAAATCATAAAAATATCATTCACATTATCCTGAATAATTTTGAAAGTGAAAATTTGAAACTTCTTCTATAGGTATAAACTATCGAATAGTTTGAGGAAAAATGCTCAAGGAGCACAAAATCTTTCAATATGTCATTGCATAATCTGTTTGTTAGGACTTCCCACTTAAAGATTTTTATTTTTTTTTGAAGATGCTACTTGAGAATATATCTTTCTTTTGAGTTTTAGGGTGTGTTGAAATACCATTTTCCATGTTTTTGTTTTAATGGATTCTGTCTTGTGCCAAGTATATACTCATGGTAATTTTCTATTGGAAAAACAAACTACTTTTTTATTTTTAGATGGATTTTTTTCTCTGTGTTTGATGCTTCAAATCTTTAGTCTGAAATTCTGTCAAGCATGTGCAACTATTGATTTATAAATAATCTGCACCAGGGAAGTGATGGTTTCAAATTCGGTAACCTTTTTCATCACTGTATATTTTTACCACTGGTTTACCCTTTATATATATCATTAATTTCTTCAGGTCAATCATGAATCTGGCCTCCCAAAAAACAAGTTCACGTATGATATGTAGTACCCTCAATTATGCTTGTTCATTTAATGAATTGTTAGTACAAGCTAGATTAAGCATGATAGCTTTGGAACTAAAGTTTCTAGATTGAGATGAAACATTCCCAACTTAGCCAGGAGTTGCATCATAACCATGATTTAGATACAGATAACATTATCGTCTAACATGAAAGGTGAGAAATTTGTGTTGCATTGTTCTACCAGTTAAGCTAGAAGAATGAGAAACTTCTTTAGTTATGAAAAGTAATTGCACTCTAATTTTACACCCATCCATATGTTATACCAAATTTATGTCTGTACACTCTGTATATGTATAGAAATGCTGAAATGCATAACACAGATTGCTGTTTCAATTTTTTTCCCAGCCGATTCATGCAATGCAGGGGACCCTTTGCTCAGAGGCGGCATCCCTTAGTTGATGCTACTGTGATTGCTGAAATTCGACGATGTCTCGAGGCTGGCATTGAGTTCCAAGGTGATCTATTGAACTTTCGGAAGGATGGCTCTGCAGTCATGAATAAACTGCAAATAAAGCCTATTTATGGAGATGATGAAATAATAACCCATCACATGGGCATTCAGTTCTTCGCTGACACAGACATTAATTTGGGACCTCTGCCTGGCCCTTTGACAAGGGAAGTTGTAAAGCCTTCTGATCACTTGATTGGCTACCCTATTTCAATGGGACATGGACAAATCTGCCGCGAAACTTGCTGCCTGTTTCAGGTGGGCGATGAGGTGCTATCTCAGAAGATCTTGTCAAGATTGTCACCTAGGGATATTGCATCTGTAAGTTCTGTGTGCAAGAGCCTTTATGAGCTAACCAATAATGAGGACCTCTGGAGAGTGGTTTGTCAGAATGCATGGGGCAGTGAAACTACCCGTGCATTAGAGACTGTACCAGGAGCAAGAAGACTAGGGTGGGGAAGGCTTGCGAGGGAATTGACCACACTTGAAGCTGTTTCATGGAGGAAGCTGACTGTTGGGGGTGCCGTAGAGCCTTCACGTTGCAATTTTAGTGCATGCGCTGTTGGGAATCGGCTAGTTCTCTTTGGTGGGGAAGGCCTGAACATGCAACCGATGAATGACACCTTTGTTTTGGATCTAAATGCCAGTAATCCAGAGTGGAGACATGTCAATGTGACATCTGCCCCTCCTGGTCGCTGGGGCCACACTTTATCTTGCTTAAATGGATCCTGGTTGGTTGTCTTTGGCGGCTGTGGAACGCAGGGCTTACTCAATGATGTCTTCATATTGGATTTGGATGCTCAACATCCAGGATGGCGCGAGATATCTGGCCTTGCACCTCCTGTGCCCAGATCATGGCACAGCTCTTGCACCCTTGACGGTACAAAACTAGTTGTTTCAGGTGGCTGTGCTGATTCTGGCGTACTTCTCAGTGACACATATCTATTGGACATCACGATGGAGAAACCTGTGTGGAGAGAAATCCCAGCATCATGGACACCTCCATCTAGGTTGGGGCACTCGCTATCGGTATATGATGGTAGGAAAATACTTATGTTTGGTGGTCTGGCTAAGAGTGGGCCCCTTCGATTGCGCTCCAGTGACGTGTTCACATTGGATCTTAGTGAAGTTGAACCCTGCTGGAGGTGCATTACAGGAAGGGGGATGCCTGGTGCAGGGAATCCTTCCGGAATTGGCCCCCCGCCACGCCTTGATCACGTAGCTGTGAGCCTACCTGGTGGAAGAGTCCTAATATTTGGTGGTTCTGTTGCTGGCCTTCACTCACCTTCTCAACTTTATCTCTTGGATCCGACCGAAGAGATGCCCACATGGAGGATACTGAATGTACCCGGTCGGCCTCCTCGGTTCGCTTGGGGACATAGTACTTGTGTTGTTGGAGGAACAAGGACGATAGTACTCGGAGGCCGGACCGGTGAAGAATGGGTGTTGAGTGAGTTGCATGAACTTTCACTTGCAAACTCAAATCTCTGACGAGGATGATAAGATTTTGCATCTACAACGACAAACGAAAAAGAGGTAACCATAAGAACCCTTGTTCATGGAAGGCCTATGCATTTCAAGGAAATAAATCATCTCTCAGATCTTATGTAGTAGTTTTCTGGACATCTTAATAAGTTTCTGGTTCAGACTTTTGCTGAGATATGTTACATTTAACAGCTAACAGTAAAGTTTTCCAAAATTTGTGTTTACTTGTGGAGGAGGAAGTTGGAGAGAAACAAAGTAGTAAATTCAAAAGAAAATAAAAAGCAATGCATCCTTTTCACTCTTTTTCATTCATCTTGTTTACTTGGGAACAGAATGGGAAGGAATTTACTTGTTTGTGTTCCAATCTTATTCCACTGTTAGTGACTGATAGATCATATATTTTTCTTCTATATGAAACGAATGAAGATTAAATGGCACACCTTTGACAATTGTTTGCATATGTACATCACTACTTCATGGCATTTCTTATTTTGAATAAATATATTTTTGTAGCTTCTGATTGTAGATATTAATATTTTTTTGAACTAAAATAATTTTTTTTTAAAAAATAAATTCATTAGGTGTAATTTAATTCTTTTGGTGTTTTCATTTCCTTCATGTAAACAAGAAAAAAATTAATACTTGTTATTTCATTTGTTTTTTCTTCTCATTCTTTTCAAGTAAATGCAACAATCAAGTACTGCAGCCACGATCAAATTTAGATATTGTATCAAAAATAAAATATTTTGTTCACTAGATATTATCATAAAAATCGGACAGTATTATTGAAGTAGACTCTTGCAAAGCCTTCACAATAGACCTAAACGCTACTGTACAAGGTCATATCAGCAATCACGCGAACTACTACTTCCTACTGAAGCTTTCTTTGATAAATGGCTCAAGTTGAGTACTCAGAATCACGATAAATAACTGGCTAGTTAATCATTCAACTCAACGAGTTTAGCCTTCCTTTTATTGGCCGCCTGCTTCCTGATGAATATGCCCCATCTCATTGCTGCCTTGATCTTGAGCCACCCGACGACAGCCTTCCCGGACGAGCGGTTTTGCTCCTCATCGAAGTTGTAGGTTGGGATTGGAGAAGGCATGTACGACGGATATTCGTATCCATCATCTGGGATGTTGTTGCCGGCAGCTCCTGCCATGCTCAGATGTCGGAGAAGCAATTGCATATCATCGTGTTCCAGAATCTCATGGCTCTTCATGCGAATCTCGTCCTCCGTGAAGAAGTCCTCAGCGCCATTATTCTGCCGTTGGTGTGACCAGTCATAGTAGGAATTCAGGTTTGAGAATGAAAAGGGCTGGCTTGCTGGTTGCACTCCCAAGTTTGAATACTGTGGTGGGGCTAATGCGAGACCAATGGTGTCTTCTCGAGGATCTTGAGATAGGCTAGAAGAACCACTGAATGGATCCTGCTGCGACAAAGCAGTTTCATAATCCAACTGGGCATTTGAACCAACAAGGTGAGAATTAGAGTATCTGGTCATTTGGTGATCATCATATCGTGTAGAACTTGCTTCTCCTGTGCACAACACAAAAAAGGAGCAAAGCCAATAGAAAAAAAACCACATTAAGCATCTAACCAATTGCCAGTATCTAACCAAAAAGTAGAGTACACAAGTGCAAGCAATCAAAGTGTTGCGAAGACAAACATAATGTTACCTCGAGCAGCTAATCCTTGGTTGTTGGAAGATTGAGGTATAGGTTCTGGAACTGACAAATGCTGTTGTGAGGCTTCTAGGTCATACGATCCAGAAAATTTTGCCAAAGCTGAAGTTTCACTTCGAGTAGTTATTGTCTTCTTGTTCGGCTTGAGGCCTAGAAGAGCTTTGCCATCATATTCTACTACATAAGACCAATTTTCGTATGCTCTTTTAACAAGAGCATCTGTGAAGACCTGCAATACCAAGAGGATAACCTATGTCAGGCAACCAAAGGTTGTCTAGAACTATTTATTATTCTCGAAAAGTAAAGGAACTAGATCGATATGTGGAATATTTTTCATTTGATGAACCGCACAATAATACATTGTATCCTCTAATATTAGACAAAATGCTAATTATGTAAATTTTATTTTATCAATGCAAAAGCCGAAGCATCGAAGGAACAGAATAACACATACCTTTTGACTATCTGTCAAAGATTCAGCTGAACAGAACTGCCCTCCAGCAACCAAGCCACTGAACTCGTAAATATGATTGAAGATTGCACCGACATCTCTTGCGTCATCAGAATAGAAAACATAATACTTTCCACTTAGGGGACAGGTTTTGGAATGCTCAATCAGACTTTCCCACATTTTATTTGACATGCCACCTCCAAGGATCTGCAGATATTTTAAAGGGGAAAAAACACCAGAGAAAGTTACAAGCAAAGTATCAAAGATCCTGCAGCAAAGGAGATAAAAGCATCATACAGTTCGTAATTTTTGTGGATCCCTGACATAAAGCCGGAGAAAATCTTCAACTGTAAAGATTCCATTATTGTTCAACTTCTTGTGGAATGACCCATCCTTGCCGATCTTTTCCAATCTCCAAACCTCATCCTTCCATGAAGGAGGATAATGTTTCTTGTATACTGCAACAGATTGGACATCCTACAGTACTTAAGGAAAATCATAGCAAACAAATGGAGGGCAAAACAAACTAATGAGTATGAGTGGCATACACTCTCCTCTGTGATCCTTCACTGCGAAAGCTTCTGTTTTTGCCTCACGAATACGTATGCC
The DNA here is from genome assembly GCF_018446385.1 of Zingiber officinale. Lineage (NCBI taxonomy): Eukaryota > Viridiplantae > Streptophyta > Magnoliopsida > Zingiberales > Zingiberaceae > Zingiber > Zingiber officinale. Next base: position 26,927,587 of record NC_055990.1, read on the forward strand.
CTCACAAAAACCGGGAGAGACTTTTAGCCCAAGTCTGAACTTCCTGTTTCTTATCCAGCTAGAGTTATCCGTAAATGAAAGCTCTCCAAGTGTTCCTATACCTTCCTTCAGTGATATCTGTAAGTCTCCAGTCAAAAGTGGCCTCTTGCCTTCACGCTCCTTCACTATATGACTTTCAAACTCTTCTTCGGTCCAATCATCATCATCTTCATTGTTGAAATCACCCTCGAGAACAACAACATCTAGTTTTGCAGAAGACTCAGGCTCTGATGTCACAACAAGACCAGTGTTTGCATCTAGCAAAACAACATGAATTGCAGAACCTTGCTCTCCTTCTACTTTACCACCAGTAAAAAGTGGTAGGGACAAAGTTGATCTGAAATGCAGCTGCAGCTTTCTTCCACCGGACCATTCAATGTGTTTTGGAGAACTCCTGTATTTTCTTGATAAATAAGAATATTCCTAGTGTATCAAAGTGTGCATGTAGAAAAACTTTTGCTGGTAACCAACCAGATCAAGTAAGGAAATAAATAATTTATCATGCAAAATCATCATGTGAAGAAAAAACCATTAGACCAAGATCAGCAAGACAATAACATACAAGTAATGAAACCATAAAATGAACCATCTGCTCACAAACAATATGTATAAACCAAAATCTCAATTTGCAACGAGACAATGTGACGATCAACCAAACAGTTTGCAATTTGAATAGCGAATAAGAATCCTAAGTAGGTCATCCAAAGGGAGATTCCTGATCTCAGCCTCACCTTGTAGATTATAAAATTTTCAAATAAAATAGACCAAAAAGTAACAAGATAAAATTGATAAATATAAAGGCAAATATTAATCCAAGCAAGCCAATATGTAAGTAAACTGATTGGAGTGAATACAATTTTGAAGTAATAAACCTTCCAGTGGCAAAAAAAGAGTACCAAATCATTAAAATTGGGGAAAAACATTCTATTGTGCTCGGCAGTGCAGTGTCAAAAATATCATCTAGCGGAAACATACACAATCTTTAAGAATGGTGTAGCAAACCATAAATCTTGATAGAAACCCATTAGCTTCTCCACACAAAGAAGAAACAACAAAAACAATCCTTAGTCATCGAAATGATAAATATAATGAATTTCATAACCATATATACCTGTCCCCAATTCTTGCAGGTTCAAGTTTCACCAATGCTCTTTCAACTTCCTCACTAACCTACATTTAAACATCAATAGGGGAATAAATATAAAAAAAAGCTAAACAAGAAGAAAAAATGCATGATTAATAATCACACTGTTGGCTAAGCTCGACTAGACAACCAGTGGTTGTGATTAATTTCAATAACCACAAAATCAGCAGTAACTAACCAAGTCGATCAAAGTTAAGATGCGGAAGGTAGACATTAAACATGTTATAATAAAGCATATGTTTTTTAGGCAATCCATCCCCTTGTTACTTAAGGAGCCTTTTGGCATATGTTTTTTGGCATTCATCACATGTTAACAAAAAGGGAAAAGAATCTTTTGCTACAATGGAGAATGCAGATAAAGAATAATAATAACAACAGTAAACCAACCCTGGTCTAAATTTTTTGCATGAGTTTGTCTTTCACTAGTCAAGATTCAGAATTTACTAGCTCAAAAGTCAATGCATCACTCCTTTTAAAAATGCTAACGTGCTAGAAATAAAATTAAGTAAAATTTTCACCTATAAAAGTTAATAAAATGTAATCATATGACTCACAATTCTGCGGAGAATTGGCTCCAGTGAAGAACAAAGTTTTTGCAAACTGTCCACCTTCAGAGCTTCAATAACCACACTGCAGGGATAAAACACCAATAAAAAATCCAAACAGTTCAATTATTCATATGATTGGATAAGGTGAAAACATCAGATATCATACTTTGCTGAACAAATTGTTAGATTAACCTATATAACCCATCAACATAAAGCCAACATTAGAGCTGGATTTTTTTTTAAAAGAAAACAAGGAATGACAGGATGACTTGGTAAAAATGCATGCCATTTACAAAAATCAAGTTGCCCGACAATGAGCAATGCAAGTAAACGATCAACGAAATTCATGGCAAAACAATTATAATCCTCTACATGATATACCAAAAATATTAAAATGTATGTTGTTGATCGATCTCACTCAACCACAGCATGCAAGATTTCATTTAGAAGATGTATATAATGCAAAGAACAAACTCCATGTAGACATTCATCTGATGGAACACATGGATGCAAGATATATAGCACACAGAGAAAAAGTGAAGAAAGTATTTTTATTCATTGCATAACCAACGCACATGAAGACAAATAATTTACTCGTTAAATGGTGAACTAATTGACATGAGCAATACGGAAACAAAACTAAGTATCTTTTCACAATGGATAGCTAGAATGTATCCTTCTTGGATATGATATGAAGGTTAACGGTTATTGCACTAACCTAATCAAATAACAATTGGCTACACAGACTGTCTTCAAAAAGCTTTTTGATTAGTGAATGGGCAATGACAACCATCCCTATATATTGATAAAACAATAAGGATTCCTTGTTTTTGAACTTTCACAAAATTCAAAATCGAGCATCCCTATTCCATGTCCAAGATTGTTTTTTCATACATAGAAAACTACCAGTTACTCATGAGTTCAATTTCAAGAGGTAGCTCACTCTAGTATTATCATTTATTCACAAATCAAAGTCCCATAAATCTACCACTCCAGTAGCCTATACTTTTCCCCTTATGTACGCAAGCAAAATATAGAAGACCTGAGTTCAATAAGCTAACAAATCAAGCATTCAACTCCCAAAATGTAACCCAACTCGTAGAGCCCCAACCAGAGAACAACATAACCAGAACCGTATCACGTTTTAAAGATTCCTCTACCTCGCAAGCGCAGGAACCCTCTGCCTTTTAGGTTCCGGATGCAATAAATCGCTGCCTTCGGAGTCCAATACGCGCTTCTCCTTCATCCTCCGTGCGATTCCAAAGGCCCTAACAGCCGAAAACAAGTCCAAGCTCCAGATCCACCTTCCCGATCCGGAGAAGACCCCAAAGTCTGGGTTTTCTATGGAGGAGCAAAAAAAAGCTCAAATTCCTGCCGCATAAAACATCCAAAAAAAAATTCATAGAAGAGCCAATTAATCGATGGAGACGAGGGAGTGAATGAATGAAGTGGAGGAGGAGGAGAAATTACGTGTTGCTTCTTCTCTCGTCTTGGCGTTGGAGGGAGGATGAGAGCCTTAGAGCAGAGGCGATCCGAACAGAGGAAAAAGAGTGGACTTGGTGCGGACTTCTGCTACCTCAGCAGCCAGCTGCGTGGTTGGCCGGTGTTTTCTTGGTTCATTTATTGTTATTGGGATATTTTATTTTATTTTATTTTATTTTTAAGGAAAAATTTCTAGATTGACCCTTTACTAATAAAGATTTCCAATTTATAGACTTCTGAAAATGTGAATCTCTTCTCAATTATTTCAGTGTGGTAAGTACATTATTTTATAAAAACCATTTTGAGCTCAATTTGTTTTTGTTTATTTAAATTTCTTTTTTTTAGACCATCTAAATAAGTTCTCATCCACCATCTAAATAAATTTAAAAAGTATATGTTAAACCATAAACTCTAGATTTTTGATCCACTATTAAAAGATCAAACTATGAAACAACAGCAGAGCCATTATTAATAGAGTTATTATTTTCATCGGGCATCTAAAAAAATTTAAAAAGTATATGTTAAGCCTTAAATGCTAGATTTCTGATCCTCTAAATAAATTTAAAAAGTATATATTTAAAAAGTATATGTTAAGCCTTAAATGTTAGATTTTTGATCCACTATTAAAAGGTCCGAACTATGAAACAACAGCTAAAGAGCCATTATTAATAGAGTTATTAATGCTCCAAGCTAAGGCAAGTTTTATATTGTTAAATTTATTTGATAAAATAATTAAATTAAGCCAACTAAATCTTAATTAGTCATTTAAATGCTCTTGAACTTTAAATTAAGTTTGTCTTATTATTTAAAATTTTTTAGTTAATGAAAAATTTAATATTATGAATTTATTTATTTATTTATTTTATGAGTTTTTAAATTTATTTATACGTCTAATAAAAAAATATTAAATATATTTTATAAATTTTATTTATAGATATTGTTTATAAAAGTAATTTACTAACCGTTAAGTAATGCCCCAATTCACTTCGGCGGAAAAATTTTCTGACGATGGACGGCGACGAGGAATCCCGCGAAGCCGCCTCTAAATGCCCCAAGTTCAACTCCGCCTTCAGGGTTCACCAAAAGGGGCGAGAACAACGACGACTCCCCGGTATGGATTCCGGACTGCGTATTCTCTCTCCCTTCCGCCTTCATAGTCGGTAGGGTTTCTCGATCCCGGCGAATCCCTCGATGCAGCCTGTTCGATGAAGGTATATTTCTTCTCCAAGCTTCGGTGAGATTAGTCTCAGTGTTTTATTGGGTGCTTTCTAAGGGGATATCCTGGATCTCACAATGCACCCTGATCCATGGCTATCTTGTGTGCAACTGCGATTTCTAGATGATTTGTTAGGGATTTCTTGAATCACCATTCCCTAAACCCTAAACCCTAAACCATTCCACTAATATAGACATCTGCCGTAACTTGATCAGGAGCGACGAAATCGCTCCACCTCCCATTCCACTCAGCCGGATGCAACCAAAGTGTTGTCTAGAAATTAACCATTGATAACTATGGTATTGCCATTATTATCAAGGGCGTGAAACTATCTTCTAAGTTCCTCCCAAAAGCTAACTTTCAGATTCGCTAGTTTTCATTGATTTAGGCAACCCAAACTCAATACTCCCTGCAGATTCTTTGGTCGTGCGATGTAGATGATCATATGACTCAGTGCTTAAATTCTACTTGCTTTTTACTTCTCGTCTTGAAAATTTTCTCCTTTTTGTTTTGGCTGGAATGAATGAACTGCAAGCGTCCTAATTTGCTCGTTGACTCTCCGATAGGCATGAAATTTGGGTGTGAATATCATGGTCTGATAACCTTGATTAATCATACAAATGTCTTGTCTGAACTATTCAAACTATACACTCAACTTAAAATGTCAACATTACTTTCTACCCTTTTTTCTCTCTTATTTTTCTTAGTCAAACCAAGTGAACAACATGCGTTCCTTGTGCACTAATTCCTTGCTATCTTTTTTGCTCCAAGCAAAGTGGCGGGTTCTACTTGCTTCGTCTCTCTCCGTGGGAATGCATGCGTATCTTTATTGAATTCTTAGCCCCTATCTTTTAGAGGTTGCTTTGTCAGCGACCTAACTTAATTACATTTTTCCTAATGTCAAATACGCAGCAACTGGATAACGACAATTTGGTAGATGTGGCCTTGCTATTAATCTTTGTCAAGTAAGGCTTAGGTTGGGCGGTAAACGAGTTGAGCCGAGTCAAGTTTTGAGACGTTCAAACTTATTTGATAAGGTATTTGAGCCAATTTTAAAATGAACCAAACTTTTGAAATGATTGTTTAAGCTTGACTTGATTTATTTTTTATGAACTTGAGCTTATTTGAAACTTGGTTGAAGCTTGTATCGAGCTCTCAATTCAAATTTGGCTTGAACTTGGTTCGAGCTTGGTTTGTTTAGGTATTATCAAATTTATTGTATTTTATTTTTTATTTATTTAGAATGTGGATACGAGTTTTATTAATGAATATGATTTGTGAACATTATTCACAAACATTATTTATGAATATTGTTCACGAACATTATTAACGAGTTGAACACATGTTCAAGCTTATTTGTTTAATTTAACGAACTGTCAAACTTATTTATTTAATTGATCTTGTGTACAACGAATATAAATAAGCTCTTACCAAGTCAAACACCAAACTTTTATATATATATATATATATAAAACATGGGTTCAAAGTTGCTCCAAATAATTTTGATTAATTACTCTATGGTGGAATAGTTGTGATAAAAATGAATTCTTATTATAAATAGTAATTAAATCTGACTAATTTTAATTAACTTAAAATGATTTTAATTTATATTTAGTAAAAATAATCAAATAATTTTAATTAAAAATTTATAATAATATTAAAATAAAATATTCTTATGGAATATCTATTTGATATTTCCCTAAAATCGAGCGTCCTTTTTACACTTTATATTTTTTTCAGTCCTCTATTATCTTGTGTGTGTATCTAATACAAGTGTGGGCATGCATCTCCAACCCACATCATCAAATTTGGTGTAATTTTCACACTAAAATAGTACAATTTCAACACAAAACACTATTTCAACTCCAATCCATTATCACCATATCACATCAAAAAGGAATATTCTTTAAAATATTCTATTATTCTTATTAATTTTTTGATATTATAATTATTATATTAAAATTAATATTTGATATTTTAAATTTTTTAAAATTCAGTATCCAACTAATTTATATATATATAATTTTTATTTTTATTTTTATTATATAATTACTCAAGTATAAATATATTTTAAAAATATTATAAAATCACACACAATTAGGATAAAATATTTTACTATTTTTTATTTAAAACAAACAAGGATACTTAATTGAAAATACAATATTACAAAACTTTAACTTTCAGAATTACTATATTGTTCCCATAAATGCTCAATTAATATATTTCGAAGGGCAATATGAGCTATTAACTTTCAGATTTTATAAATGTAACTATAATTAAAATATATTAAATAAAATTAAAATAATAATTTTAATAAATTAAATATTTACAAATATACATAATAAAATTTAAATATGCTATTAAATACACTTAATTTAAATTTATAATAAATAATAATTACATTTAATTATACTATAAATAAAGATAAAGAAAATAATAATTATTAATTAATTATATTTGATTTTATAATAATATAATAATAAAAATTCTCTCCATCATTAACTATGGTGATGTAAATAGTGCAACACCAATATTCACATCATCATATTTGAGGTGGGTTTTGGTGTATGAATTAGAGTAATTTGATGTTAAATTGATATCAAATTTGGTGTTTTGATGATGGCTTGGAGATGCCCTTGTCTTTGCAGAATCTTGACGTATTTATGGCAGCATCATTTGCTTCGGAAGAAGAGAAACAACAAAGTCCAAGATAGAATAACACATCATTTGCTTCGTATTTATGACACTTGAACACCGATCTTGGTGGGCAATCCTCATAACTGCAATCGTCCATCTCTGCCTGGTTAATATTATCATTCATGTGCGAACACATGAACAAGGACCTTGACTAGCAATCCTCATAACTGCAACCTCAGGTCCACATCTGTCTCTGTATAGTTAATAAAGTTAATGACTAAAGAAAAGACAGACATATGCAGTAAATCTGTAATTATAAAATGTACAGGAAGTAAACCCAGATTTCACAGTCCACTGTCCGAGGGCTATAAATGAATCAAGTGGGACTGTCCGAGGACTATAAATAAATCAAGTGTTCGTGAATAAATGTTCGACTTGATAAAAATTTGTTTATGTTTCTTCAATATGTATAAAGATAATTAAATAAATAAATTTGAACAACTCGATAAGTTAGATGAACAAATTTGAATATATATGTATTTAGTTTGTTGATGTTTATAAATAATGATCGTAAACGATGTTCATAAATGATGATTGTGAACGGTGTTTATGAACTATGCTTATGATCAAAGTCATCTATGAGCTTGTTTATGGGTCCTTTTATGAGTTTGTTTATACTCGTTTATGGGTTCATATTTTAAAGATATTTTTTGAGATGCAAGTTAGGATATTTTATAACCCTTTTTATTGGGGATAGAGGGAAACCCTCACGATTTATGGAGTCGACTGATTTTTTTTACTATAAATTTTATTATTATCGGTATTGACATACAGAATGATACTCTCTTATCCAATTAATCATTTTTTGTAAAAAGATCTATCGAACTTAAACTTTGTAAAATGAATGATTTAATAATTAAATATTCAATTCTCCTTTAATTTCGAATTTTTTATATTTTAATTATCCATATAATATAATGGAGTCATGATTAATCTTTTGATTTGATATCTCAGGTCAATTTGTTTTTTAATTTCGATGCCTTAGATAATTTATAAATTAGTTTATATTTTAAAAATTGGCACCATGATTACATTCTAATTTATTAAATAATTTTGAGCAAAGTTTTTTTTATTAAAATTAACTATTTAAACACAAGGATAAATTTTCTATTTCGAATGCTTCATAATTATAATATAATAGTTGAAGGAATAATGATTAAAAATCATCTTAAAATTTTATTTATGATCGAAATGATTTTTTTTTTATTTTAAAATATCTTGAATTGATTGGCTAATTCTATTGAAGGTATACAAATATTAAAGCATCCACAATGGGTATATTAATGGAGTGTTATAACACCATCTTGATGTTAACGTCATTGTAAAGAGGTGTTATAATTCCCCTTCACTTGAACATATTTAAATGGTTAAATACGTTCAAGCAACGTGGGGTGGGCAATGATCGAATGATTTGGATTCCTTATTCTCTATCATTGTCCCCATTTATTATATTCACTCTCTTGAGTTTTAACTTTCATTCTCATTCTTATACCGGTTGGAGTATCAAATATACCTTATACAAATATCCTATTACCACCTACGATTTCGATGAAGCTATGTGTTGGTCTCGGTGCGACCAGCAAGAGCGGTGAATTGTCTGAAATGACAAAATATCCTTTCTTGAAACTTTTAACTTTAGATAAGACAAATAATTTAATAAACAAAACTAAATTACATAAAAGAAATCATGAGACAAAAAAGATTTACTTGATTTACAAATAGGGAGGTTGCTAATTCAAGGTGAGATGAAGCTCAACTCTTGAAAACAGAGTAAGAAATTTGAGTACAAAAAGTGTTGTGTTAAATCTCAAGTACTAGGGCTCCTTTTATAGGCTCAGTGGTCGAGGTGACTATTTGATAACGTGGTACGATCTGGGCGCTCGGATCCGGTCCGGGTGCCCCCAGCTTGTCGCCTAGCTGGTCATCTCAATCCACTTCACAATGGTAAAGGGATAAGCTTTTATCCACTCCCAGGCGCTCGGACCATTTCCGGACAGCTGAACCGCTGCTAACGTGGATCCGAAGTTGATCCACTATGACGAGCCGTTCGTTGGGTACTAAAGTGGTCCGGGTGCTCGGACCATGTGCCCGAGCCAGTTGTTCCAAGCTCCCAGACTAGTCCGGGCATCCAGATGAGTCAGCTACGTGCTGACCGTCTAGCGCCTTCTCTAGACGCTAGCTTCTTCTCCGGTCGCTTGGGTGATCCTTCGACTTTCTAGAGTTGAGCTCACCTGAACCCAACTCTGGCCTTTCCTCGAGCAGTCTTCCACTCCAGCTTCTCGTTCCTCGGAAGCGTCACGTGCATCCTTCTCGCTCCACTAGCGTATTCTTCCGCAGCTTCTCGTCCCTCGGATGCACCAAGCCCGTCGACTTAATTCTCGTGTCATCCTTCTCGTTCGTCATGTCTTCCACTCGATTTCTTGCATGTATGACCCCTGACGGCCGACTAAGGGGGTGAATAGCTCTGAAAAATAATCAAATACCTTTTCTCGATTTCCGGACTAAGTTAGACAAACACTTATATAATAACAGAGGCAAGAAAGATTTACTTGGTTTGTAATAAGAGGATTGCTAATCCAAGACAAATGAAGTTCACTATGAAGATCTCCTTTGGGTGCAATAGCCTCTTACAACGTTGATAGCTCACATAATAGTAGAACAGTAAGAGAACTCATTTATGTAGGATCGGAAAGACGCTATAGGGAAGGGGGTAAATAGTGATCATCGAAAACTCGATTTAAAACTAAGTTACGCGACGAAAAATGGAAAAGAGAAAACAATGCTAATATAAGTTGGTTTTACTTGGTTCAGAGCTTTCAACGACTCCAGCTTCAAGGTCCGCACTCGTCGAGTGCTTTCGTTGGCCAATTCACTATCAGTTCGAATGGTTACAAATTAAGTATAGGAACTATATATAAAAATTATTGACAACAAAGAAAACTAAGTAAAGCTGAAGTCCGGTTGTTGGTGGAGCGTTGCAGTGTCGCGGGAGTTTTTTCGGAGCACTGAGCAAGAAGAAAACTTGTAATAGTTGTTGTTCTAAATCTCCTAGTCGAAGACTTTTAAATAGATCCATTCCGGGCGCTTGGACTATGTGGCTCGGCCAGTCGGCGCGCTCCACATCAGCTTTGTGGATGAAGTTTCGGGTCCGAGCACCTGGACTGAGTCTGGGTGCCCGGACCGCCTGGGTGCCCGCAGCCCCACCCGGGCGAGCCTACTCCGGGCGCCCAGATCCCTTCCGAGCACCCGGAACCTTCTTCTTCAGCATTCTTCTTCCTGCAAGAAAAGGTTAGTCCAAGTAATAGAAAAAATATTTACCCTGCAAAACAGAGTTAGCGCAACATTATCAAATGAGAGTATTAATTAGATCCTGTCTCCACAAGACCAGGATCTAGTCAAGGTCTCAGTTTAGATTTCCTAATGGACCTAAGCTGGACTGATGCCTACAGTTCCCTCAACGGGGAATACATCTTCACTGGATTTCTCCTTCAGTTGCTTACCTTCACTTACCACTTGCAGTCACTTGACTTGTCTCTGATACACTAAGTCTTCTTGCCAGTTGTCAGGTCTGCAGATCCAATTGGACTTCGGTCGGTTGTCAGGTCTCGCGGATCCAACCAGACTTCCTGCCAAATATCGGGTCCCTCAGATCTATCTGAACTTCGCACCAACTATCAGGTCCCACGGACCTAGCTGGATTTTCAGCCTAGTGTCAGGTCATTTAGACCAGTTAACTCCTGCACTCTTGGTAAAAGCGTTAGACAAACAACACATCTAACTTTAATCTACTTGTCATATATCAAAACCAGACTATTAGTGCAACCTGTACTAACAATCTTTCCTTTTTTGATGTAATGACAACCTAGGTTAAAGTTAGAAAAAACAAATGCAAATAAGCATTAACCATGAAATATTTAAAGTGAGTAGATTTTTTCTAACCTAAGCCACTATCCTCCCCCTTTGACATACATTAAAAAAAATAAATGCATAAAGCATAAAATAAGGTTAAAAGGAAGTACAATGACACAAATAATTTTACATTAATATAGCAAATAACCAAAGGCAAATGCTTTGTATATTTCAGTTCGAAGTGAATATTTCAAACAACATTTCTAAGACGACTGAAACTATTTGAGTAGATTTCTAAAATTTATAAGTAAAGCTTTGAAAATTTCATAAATTTTCTAAGTAAAATTTTTCAAGAATTTTTAAGTTTAAAATTTTTAAGTAAATTATAAAAATTCCTAAGTAGATTTTTTTTTTAAAAAAATTCTGAGTAAATTTTTTCCAAAATATCCAAATAAGAATTTTCAAAAATTTCAAAAACTTCTTTAAGTTTGAAAAATTTTCAAAATAATTTTAAACAAAATTTACTATGTAAAAATTTGAAAGTTATTTATAAAATAACTTTTCTATGGGAAATTAGAAAAGTGATTTATAATGTTTTAATACTTTTGTAGGAAATTATTTACAAAGTAATTGTAAAAAAAAATTCTAATAAAGATTTTTAAAGTAAAAGATAATAAAAAAAATTTTCAAAGTAATTTATATAATATTTTAAAAGTAATTTTTACACCGAATAACTTTTTAAAATATTCTAAAAATATTTTTCAAAGAGATTTTCAAAATATTTTCAAAGAAACTTTCAAAAAATTTTTAAGGCAAATAAAAAAAATAAATTTTAAAATATGGTTTTTAAAATAGATTTTTTTCAAATGGTATATTTTCAAAACATTTTTTAAGATGATTTTTCAAAACTTTCTAAGTATTTTTTTCAAAATTTTCAAAGTAAGTTTAAAGAGAATTTGTTAAAATAATTTTAAAGTAAAATTTTTCTAAATAAGATTGAATAAGTAATTTTAAAGAAAATTTTTCTAAAAAAATATTCAATGAAAAATATTCTCAACAATAATCTTAAGACAGTACATTTTCCAACAAAAGATTGGTAAATATTTTAAAAAGGATTTTAATATATATATATATATATATATATAGATTCAAAAGAATTTTCCAACTATTCATAAAGGTCTGATTATTAAAAATCTTTTAAAGTTGTGTATTTTTGTAAAATAATTTTTGAAAACATTCTTAAATTGTCCTAGCAAATCTTCCCTTTTAAGTTAATATTTATCCTTAATTTAATACTCCCCTTTAATTTAACTCTCCTCCTTAATTCATACTAGGATTTGAGTATCTTAAATTTCAAGACAAATGTGATAAAGTGAATAATGAACCCATTTTAATTATCTTTATTAGTTATAAGAAGTTCTACCAAAGTGTTTAGAGGATTTAGTGCTAGTAACATTTATGTTCAGCAAGTATATTATTTACATAAGTATTTTTATATGCTTAGTATATTTGTTCATTTAAGTTTGATTAACCATTAATTATTTAAATTAATCATTTAATCAATTATTAACTTTGGATGTAATTAATTATGTTTCAAGTTAAATGTATTGATTTGTTAGTAACTCATAACCGTCCAATGAATAATTTATAAACGAATTTTTAAAAAGAAATTTTAAAATAATTTTTAAAATAAATTTATCTTTTTAAATAAATTTTTAAAAGATTTTTAAAATGATTTTTTTAAAGAATTTTTAAAATGATTTTTTTAAAAGAATTTTTAAAAAGATTTTTTTAAAAGAATTTTTAAAAAGAATTTTTAAAAAGATTTTTTTAAAATGATTTTTAAAAAATATTTTTAAAAGATTTTTAAAATTATTTTTAAAAGAATTTTTATATGAATTTTTAAAAGATTTAAAAAATGATTTTAAAATGAATTTATTTTTTAAAGAGTATTTCAAAATGATTTTTTTAAAATAATTTTTTAAAATAATTTTAAAATGGTTTTTTAAAGAAATTTTAAATGAATTTTTGAAAGAATTTATAAAATGATTTTTAAAAATAATTTTTAAAAGATTTTAAAATGGTTTAAAAAATAATTTTAAAAATTAATTTTTTAAAATATTTTTTAAAGAATTTTTAAAATGATTTTTAAATGAATTTTTAAAATAATTTTAAAAAAATTAAAATGATTTTAAAAATGATATTTAAAATTATTTTTTAAATATTTTTAAAAGAATTCAAAATTTATTTTTAAAAGATTTTTTAAAGAATTTGTAAAATAATTTTTAAAATGAACAAATGTTTAAAATAATTTTTAACAGATTGTTAATGTAATTTTTAAAATGATTTTTAAAAGTCTTTTTTAAAATAGTTTTAAAAAATCATTTTTCAAAGATTTTTAAAATAATTATTAAAATATTTTTTTTAAAAAAATTTAAAGATATTTAAAATAATTTTTAAATAATTTTTTAAATGATTTTTAAATTTTTTTAAAAAGATTCTTTAAATGAATTTTAGATAAAATGTTAATTAATATATGTTTAATTCAAATTTTGATTTTATTATTTAATTAAATTGATATTGGTATTTATTTTAATTTAATCCTTATTTAATTTTAATACAATCCTTATTTAATATTAATTGTTATTCATCTCACCCCGTCTAAGATTTCGAACATGGGATTATATGATTTTGTGAGATGAGTTAGGTAGAATTTTAGGGTTTGGTTTAACTTATGTTTGATTCAAGTTTAACTTTGGGTTCAATAAACAGACATTATTTGGATAAACTTCTAAGCCGTGGTTAGTCACTTGGACATCATTAGAATAACCACGTTTTCAAGGTTTACCAAAAAGTCTTATCCAGTACACTTAATAATAAAATTTTGGCCTAACTAGCTAGGATTGGTAAGGAGTAGTTTCAGTTAGTTCCACTAAGCCAAAGGCACTAGGTCAAAGTCATATCTTCTTAGACATGTATAGACAGAACTTCCCTAACCTACTATCATCTAAAACTTTTCCAGTGTTATTTTTCAAGTTATACTTTTTGTCTCTGCTTACCTAATCTTAGTTACCCAGCCGGGTAAACTATTATTTTGGAGGTGCCAACTAGTTTGATGTCTCCCCTTACTTATTGATTTTTCTTGTATAAATAAGGTTTATTTTAGTTAAGATTTAAATTTTAATTTGTAATTTAAATTTAAGTTTTTTAATCTCGAATTAATTAAGTTGGTTAAATTATCCTTATTTAAAGGAGTGTAATTAAGAATTAAGTTTTCTTTTAATTTTGAATTTATTAAATTATTATCATTATTTAAGAGATTATATTTGATATTTAAGTTTTTATTAATTCTTAATTTTTGATTGATTAATTTGTTTGAATTATCTTTCTTTAAAGGTTTATTTTTAATGTTTAATTTCAAATTTATTAACTTTGGTTTTGATTTTATAAGTGTTTGGTTTTATAATTATATTTTTTTTTGACTTTTAAATTTATATTATTAGTTGATTTTGTTAGATTAGTTTTATTTATGTTCTTATCTTTAAGATTTAAATTTTTGTTAATTAAATTATCTTGATTTTAGATAGAATTTTCTAAATTGATATTATCTAGATTATTAATTAATTTAATATGACATTTATTGATTTTATCTAAATCTATTTTCTCATTTTTAAGTTTTAAATTTGAATTTATCTTAATGTTTGAATTAATTATTTATAAATTTTTATTTAATTTTGAATTTTCTAAATTAATTAATTTATTTGAACTGATTTGGTCAGTGTCCTATTTGACTAAGTCAAGGTTGATGTCGATTTGGTCCAAGTCTTGATTGACTTGATTGGAATCTAGATTATTTTGTAGTTCTAAATTTGAATCATGTAAATCTAGTTGTCATGGATCATATTTGGGATAATTTTATATTTATCTTAATTATCATATAGATTATTTAAACTACTACTGATATGAGTATTTGGGTAAATTATACTAACCTTAAGCTCATCCCCTAATTTAGCAAGTTTTTCCATTGGATTTGACTCGAGTCTGAATTCACTTTTGACTTGATCCTCTAGCTCCATCGGATCCTCGTGAAGTTTGGTTAGCCGAGTCTAGAACTAATAGGCATCTCGGTATTCTCCAATTCTGCGTGTGATTTCATTAGGTAATAATTTTACAATTGAATTTATTACCTTTCTATTGACTTATGTGTTTTGGGTTGATCGTCTCAGTGTCATGCTGCTATTAAAGTCGTTCATAAGTATGAAACATTCCATCTACATCCTCCACAGATTGAATTTGTGCCTCTTGTACATCTCATATGGTGGTGGTTCGTGGATGCTCTGTCCTTCTTGATGAGACATTGATATATTTGCAAAAAATATAAACAAGAACCAATTTTTAAGACTTTGTCTTAGGGTAAGTAGTGTGGGAGATAAAAAGAAAATAAAGGTGTTTCACTAATTTCAAAAAATAATAAAATAACAAAAAATAATAATAAAAATATTATGAAAAATGTTGTGAAAAGAGTTATTTCACCAATTTTAACTAATGGTGAAAAAATAATAGAGAATTTTTCAAAAAAAATTGGCGGGTAAAAATGAAAAGCGTAAGAATAATTTTTAATAAAAGATGATATATAATTTTTCTTTCAAAAAGGAACTCCCTTTGCTTAATTGGTGGTTGTACCAATTCAGAGCGGTACCCGCTCTGATACCACTTGTAGGATTGGAAAGATGTTAGAGGGAGGTGAATAATGATCGTCAAAAACTCGATTTAAAACTAAGTTACGTAGCAGAAAACGGAAGAAAGAAAACAATGCTAACATAAGTTAGTTTTACTTGGTTCGGAGCCTTCAACGACTCCTATTCTAAGGCCCGCACTCATCGAGTGCTTTCATTGGGCAATCTACTATTAGTTCGAATGGTTACAAATTAAGTATAGGAGCTCTATATGAAAATTACTGACAACAAAGAAAACTAAGTAAGGCTGAAGTCCGGTTATCGGTGGAGCGTTGCAGCATCGCGGGAGCTTTTTCGGAGCACTGAGGAAGAAGGAAACTTGTAGTAGTTGTTGTTCTGAAGCTCCTAGTCGAAGGCCTTTAAATAGGTCAATTCCGGGTGTCTAGAACTCCTCTAGACATCTGGACCATGTGGCTCAACTTGTAACGCCCGAAAATTCTCAAAGCTATTTTAGAATTATTCTATGATTTTTCTGGAATTTTTAGATATTTTTCCAGAATTTTCCGAGTATCGGAAGTAGCAAAAATAATTAGAACCGCAAAATAGCTTAGGCGGGAATCAAACCCGAGACCTATGGTTTCGGGATAATGTTAGTAACCGGTTGAACCCAACAGGGCCGTGCTGAAAGGAAAGGGAGTCAGGTATATTTATAGTTGGGTTGACCGAATTAATCACTTGATTTAAATAGGAAGATTAATAGGGTGAAGAGTTATTTGGTTTTATTTTCACCGTGACCTATTCCTCTTCCAAAACTTCACCGCCGCCCACACCTCCTCCTCCTCCTCTCTCGGCGCCCAAGCCCAAGGACCATCGGGTCATCTTCCGACGACGACTCCAACACGAAAAAGGTTCTTCTCCGCGAGAGGAACATGAAGACGTGAGCGGATCGTCGAGAAGATCATCTCCACCGGAGTTTTAGCGAATAGAATCGTAAGAAATTACGAATAGGAGGTAAGAAACCCCTCACCTGCAGTATAATAGCTTCCGATTGAGTTTTTACGCTTTAGTTTGGATGTATGCAGATTTTTATCGATATCTAGGGTGTATTTAATTCTCTTCGCAGATTAGGGATTTAGTCGAACACCTCTAGATGGGCCGGGCACGTTTTCTCTCTTCAGATAGGAGGTTAGACGTTGTCGGGTGCCTAGAGGTGGTCTCCCTAATAGAGAAGAGAGTTAGGGCACACTAAGTGTTCGATAAAATAGCTAGTTTAGTAAAAATGCACCATATGCATCTTCAACAGCTTAGTCAGATACATTAGAAGTATTTATTCAGTATTCTCAGTTTATTACAGCTTTTGTGGATCAGATATCCAATGGGTGGGCTCCCACAGTCGCCTCTAGGTTTAGATAACCTAGCTCTAGGTTCAGATAACCTAGAAACAATAGAATAAGCAAGTATTAGCTATTTCAGTATTTTATTTTCAGTGGCACTGTACTAGATCAGATATCCATTGGGTTGGACTCCCACAGTCGTCCCTAGGTTTAGATAACCTAGTTAACCCTACTAAATTCGGGACTTGCAAACCCGGGTCTAGTTAGGGATGCGCGAAACAGCATGATTATGTATTTTCACTTATATCTATTAGCTTTCAAAGTTTATTCAGATATGTGACTACAGCATCAGAACAGCACTAGTTTAGCTTAAGTATAGTTTCAGTTTCAGTTCGATTTTCAGCATAGTTTATTCTAGTTGATGCTATGATATGATTATATGCTTAGTTTATGATGCATGCCATGTTTCAGTGTTTATACCATGTTTCAGTATGCCATGCTTTAATAAGCTCAATGCATGTTTTCAAATAACATGATTTCCAAAGCATATTTGCATCGCTTGCATGTTTTTTGTGAGGTAGATGGTTTCTTACTAAGCTTTAAGCTTACAGATACTATTCTTCCTTATACTGCAGATAAAGGTAAAGGAAAGATGGACTAGCCAGGGAAGCTGGAGGGCAATGCAAAGATGGTGTGTGTGGCAGGAATTGGAATAAAAGACCCTCTGGGGATCTAGCATTTACTTTAGCACTTTACAGTATATTAGTTCTAGTTTTCATGTTTTATGCACTCTTGAACCTTAGCAAGTTTAAACAATTAGAACTTTTTAGAAATTTATACTTCCATGCACTTTAAGTTGTTAAAATGCATTTTAGTGAGTAAAATGCCATGAACCAGTTTAGAATTGTTACTACATGTTATTAGAATAGTTTATTATGCATTAGGTAGTTGTTGTATGAGGTTTGGCACGGCAAAGGTCAAATCGTAAATCGAAACCCGATCGGCGCCAGACCGATCAGGAGTCTCGATCGGTCGCACCGATCGTGATCCGTTTCAGGAGCTGGATCGCGGCTCACTGATCGGTCAGCAGATCGATCAGTGACCATCTGGATCGGTCGGCAGACCGATCCAGCAGCGTCTGAATTACAGCTTAGCTATGGATCGGTCGGTTGAACGATCCGGAGTTTCCGATATCGTAGATCGGTCCGTGGATCGATCCGAGTTAATAGTTTAGCCTAGTAGTTAGAAGGCGGGTCGTTACAGAGTGGTATCGAGCAGTTTTCCATACTTCCTACACACACATCAAGATTGTACTGCAGCTTCCAAGTAAGGATACCTCTACTCTCTTTATTGTTTCTTGCTTTCTAGTTACAGTTCATGTTTATATGTCTATTGCCTGGTAGTCTGTGCTAGTCTTTTAACATGATATCAGTAGTTATATAACTGCAATTACCTTAGTTATGTTATGTTCTCTATGTCTTTAGAAATGGCACGAGGACGCCCAGCTAGAAGGGCATTAGCTCGAGCCCCAAAGAAGAGGCAGCCTCTTCCACTTACAAGATTAGTGGCTCGATTCTGAACAAAGAATAAAATAGCCACCTTAAAGGCTAATCAGCAGAGTACCCCCACAGTCACCCCGGAACCGAATTTGACTACTCCGGTAGTCTTGGAGGTTCCACCATCTCAGCCTACAGCACCAGCACTAGCACCAGCACCAGCAGCCCCAGCAGCTGAGCCAAGAAAGGAAGCCTATCTGATCCAGTGGCAGCGAGTCAAGCCAGAGAACTTCTCAGGCACTAGTGAACCATGGGATGCACAAGCCTGGTTCAAAACACTGGAGAGCACGATGGAGCTTCTGGACTGGCCAGGACACAAGAAGGTGAAGTGTGCCTCCTTCTGCCTGACAGGAGACGTACGCATGTGGTGGGAAAGAATCAGAACGAAGCGTCTAGTGAATCAGATGACATGGGCTGACTTCGAGAAGGATTTCTTTGAGGAATTCTTTCATATGCGGGTTACAAACCGCCACTACGACGAGTTCACAGAGTTTCGTCAGGGCAACCTTTCAGTTGAGGAAGCCGTGAAGAAATTTAACAGGTTGGCTCGTCTATGCCCAGAGCTAGTCAGCACAGAGAAGGAACGAATTCGGTTGATGCTCAAGATGCTGAGGCCAGAGATAGCAGTGAACGTGGCTGGTGGCATACATAGGCCACAAACCACAGAGGAGTTGGTGAGCAGTGCCTTGACCACATAGCATTACCAGAACAGCAGAAGCAAGTCTCCTCAGAGTCCAAAGGCCAAGGAAACTCTCACACTCAAAAACAGCAAGGCCACAGCTCTAACTGGAAAGGGAACTCCAACAGCAAGCGCAAATCAGGGAGTGAACCAAAAGGAGGACCATCCAGCAAGCGACCCAGTTATCCAAAGTGTGCTACTTGTGGGAAATTCCACCCAGGGGTTTGTCGCAAGGGCACACGAGGATGCTTTGAATGTGGCCAAGAAGGGCACATGGCCAAGCAAAGAACAAGACCGGTCTTCCTCACCACAAGCAGATTCAAGATGCAATCGATGCAGCTCTAGAAGGTCCACTTATCAGCCAAGGCACTCCAGCTACGGCGAATGCGAGGATCTACTCACTCACCGGAGAGGACGTAGCCAATGCCTCGGCAGCTGTCACAGGTCGATTAGCATTTTCAGTATAGTGCTACTGTTCTATTTAATACTCGGGCAACCCATTCATATATAGCCGGATATTCTCCGAAAAGTTAGAAATACCCTCAAGCACTTGGTCAATTTTGACGACACTACCTTCGAGAGATCATGGCATCCACGCACCGGCTCGAGCAGTGCCATCATTATAGCAGACAGAGAGCTCTTTTGTGATCCGATAGTGCTAGAAATGACCAACTATGATGTTATCTTTGGAATGAACTTTCGATCCGATACGGTGCTACCATAAAGTGCCGTAAATAGAAAGTCAAGCGACAGTGCAATTCGAATACAGCGGGAACCAAAGAGAAAGGCCAAGAGGTTTCTCTCAACTATGAAAGCAGAAACTATTGGATTCGGGATGTACGAGATTCCTAGCACATGTAGTCAACGTCAGCCAGGACAAGAACCAAAAGCTAGAGGTTGAGTCGTATGTGACTACCCGCAGTCTTCCCTGAAGAGTTACCAGGCTTAGCACAAACAGGGAGATTGACTTTGAGATAGAGCTCATTCTGGTACAAATCCTATCTCCAAAGCGCCTATCGCATGGCTCCAGCAGAATCAAGGAACTTGAGCAACCATGGAGCCGCCGACAAGGGTTTCATACCTGAGTCACCGCCATGGGAGCGCCGTATTGTTTGTGAAGAAGAAGGATGGAAGCATGCGATTGTGTATAGACTACGGATCACCGAACCAAGTCACGATCAAGAAGGTATCCCTTCCGTAATCGATGATCCGCTCGACCATCAAGGAGCAATGTTCTCTAAGATAGATCTCGATCAGGTTATCATCGGTGAAGGTCAAAGAAGGGACATACCGAAGACAACTAGGTATGGACACTACGAGTTCGTAGTCATGCCCTTTAGCATGCCTGGCATCATTCATGGATCTCATGAACAGAGTCTTCGTGAGTATTTAGATAAGTTTGTTATTGTGTTTATCGATGACATTCTTGTCTATTCAGAACTCAGGAAGAACATTCGAGCACCTGAAACTAGTATTGCCATCAGAACCAGCTATACGCCAAGTTCACGAAATGTGAATTTGGTTAGATCAGTGTCCTTCCCGGGTCACATCATCTCAAAGGATGGTATTATGGTAGATCCCACAAGATAGAAGTAGTAAGTAACTGGAAGAGACCTAAGAACGCCAAAGAAATCAGGTCTGGGATTAGCAGGATATTACAGAAAGTTTGTAGAGGACTTCTCTAGGATAGCCTCCCCACTGACAGCTCTTACCAGGAAGAACAGGAAATTTCAGTGGACAGAGGACTGTGAGAACATCTTCAGCGAGCTAAAAAGGAGATTGACCAGTGCTCCCATTTTGGCTCTACCAGACAGCACCAGCAGCTTTGATATCTATAGTGATGCCTCTAAGTTGGGACTAGGAGCAGTGCTGATGCAAAACGGCAAGGTGATCGCCTATGCCTCCAGACAACTCAAAGATTATGAGAAGAATTATCCTACTCATGACCTTGAGCTTGCAGCAGTAGTGTTCGCCCTCAAAATTTGGAGACATTACTTATATGGAGCTCAGTGCAGAGTGTATATAGATCATCAGAGTCTGAAGTACTTCTTCACTCAGAAGGATCTGAATATGCGACAGCGCAGGTGGTTAGAGCTGGTCAAAGACTACGATATAGACATCCTCTACCATCCAGGGAAAGCAAATAAGGTAGCAGACGCACTTAGCAGAAAATCCAGTGCTACCTTATTATCTCTAGCAGCCATGTCACCAACCCTACAGAAGGAGATCGTAGGTTTCGGTCTCGAACTCATCGTTGGACAGCTCTCTACTATGACCTTAGAGTCTACCTTGCTTGGTGATATTCAGTCAGCTCAGGACCCTCAAATTCAGAAAATCAAGCAAGGGCTAGCGGAATCAGATAGTAGAGAATTCAGAGTGTCCGATAGCGGTGTGTTATTTTGGTGACAGAGTCTGTGTTCCAGATCGAGGAGCTAAGAAGATGATTTTAGATGAGGCTCACAGACTCTCTATGCGATGCATCCGTGTTCCACCAAAATGTATCAAGACCAAGAACCGTTTTTGGTGGTCCGGATGAGCGAGACATCGCCAGATATGTTAGCATCCGCCTCACCTGTCCGAGGGTCAAGGCGAACATCAGCGACCAGGAGGAGTTTAGCCCATACAGATTCCAGAATGGAAGTGGGAGGATATCTCTATGGACTTCATAGTGGGACTACCTGAACCACGAATGGTTTTGACGCCATCCGGGTAATAGTCGATGTTGACTAAATCAGCCCACTTTTAGCTATCAAGATATCCTACTCCATGGAGAAGCTAGCTCACCTGTATCTCCGTGAGATCGTCAGCTTCATGGAGTCCCACGCACCATTATTTCGATGAGACAAGAGGTTTATATCACACTCGGGAGTGTGTACAACAAGATTGGGCACGGTTAAAGTTCAAGACAAGATTCCATCCTCGCACGGATGGTCGACAGAGCGAGTAAATCGTGTACTCAAGATATGCTCCGAGCATGTGCCCTAGATTTCAAAGGAAGTTGGTGCAAATATCTAAGTCTAGCGAATTTGCATACAACAACAGCTGCTATCGTGCCACTATCGGCATGGCACCTTACGAGGCTCTCGATGGGCGGAGGTGTAGATCTCCAATCTGCTGGTATGAGAGTGGTGAATGGAAGGAACTAGAGCTTCAGACGGATCTAGTCGCAGATACCACAGCAGCTAATACAGCAGATCCGCAGAGGATAGAGATAGCTCAGTGTAACGATACCCGGCGCAGACCCTTAGAGTTTTCAATGGGGGATTCAGAGTAGCTCCCATGAAGGAGTGATGTTTTGGGAAGAAGGGCAAGCTTAGTCCCGGATATGTGGGACCATACCTTATTAGCAGAAGAATGGGCAAGGTAGCATATGAGCTAGAGCTACCCAGAAATGTCACCGTCCACAACGTATTCCATGTCTCCATGTCAAGAAGCATACCCCGATGCCACCGGTGATTGAGCCCCAGATGCATCCGCAAGACCTCAATATGATAGTCGACCTATTCGGATAATAGACCGAGCAGTTAAGAAATTGCGGAACAAGGAGGTACCATTAGTCAAAGTCATTTGGCACACACACAGCAGAAGAGGCAACTTGGGAGACGGAAGCAGAAATATCCAGACTGTTCTAAGTTCGAGGACGAACTTTTTATAAGGTATGGGGGATTGTAACGCCCGAAAATTCTCAAAGCTATTTTAGAATTATTCTATGATTTTTCTGAAATTTTTAGATATTTTTCCGGAATTTTCCGAGTATCGGAAGTAGCAAAAATAATTAGAACCGCAAAATAGCTTAGGCGGGAATCGAACCCGAGACCTATGGTTTCGGGATAATGTTAGTAACCGGTTGAACCCAGCAGGGCCGTGCTGAAAGGAAAGGGAGTCAGGTATATTTATAGTTGGGTTGGCCGAATTAATCACTTGATTTAAATAGGAAGATTAATAGGGTGAAGAGTTATTTGGTTTTATTTTCACCGTGACCTATTCCTCTTCCAAAACTTCACCGCCGCCCACACCTCCTCCTCCTCCTCTCTCGGCGCCCAAGCCCAAGGACCATCGGGTCATCTTCCGACGACGACTCCAACACGAAAAAGGTTCTTCTCCGCGAGAGGAACATGAAGACGTGAGCGGATCGTCGAGAAGATCATCTCCACCGGAGTTTTAGCGAATAGAATCGTAAGAAATTACGAATAGGAGGTAAGAAACCCCTCACCTGCAGTATAATAGCTACCGATTGAGTTTTTACGCTTTAGTTTGGATGTATGCAGATTTTTATCGATATCTAGGGTGTATTTAATTCTCTTCGCAGATTAGGGATTTAGTCGAACACCTCTAGATGGGCCGGGCACGTTTTCTCTCTTCAGATAGGAGGTTAGACGTTGTCGGGTGCCTAGAGGTGGTCTCCCTAATAGAGAAGAGAGTTAGGGCACACTAAGTGTTCGATAAAATAGCTAGTTTAGTAAAAATGCACCATATGCATCTTCAATAGCTCAGTTAGATACATTAGAAGTATCTATTCAGTGTTCTCAGTTTATTATATCTTATATGGATCAGATATCCAATGGGTGGGCTCCCACAGTCGCCTCTAGGTTTAGATAACCTAGCTCTAGGTTCAGATAACCTAGAAACAATAGAATAAGCAAGTATTAGCTATTTCAGTATTTTATTTTCAGTGGCACTGTACTAGATCAGATATCCATTGGGTTGGACTCCCACAGTCGTCCCTAGGTTTAGATAACCTAGTTAACCCTACTAAATTCGGGACTTGCAAACCCGGGTCTAGTTAGCAAGTACAGTTGCCGGGCCCAAACAGCATGATTATATATTTTCACTTATATCTATTAGCTTTCAAAGTTTATTCAGATATGTGACTACAGCATCAGAATAGCACTAGTTTAGCTTAAGTATAGTTTCAGTTTCAGTTCAATTTTCAGCATAGTTTATTCTAGTTGATGCTATGATATGATTATATGCTTAGTTTATGATGCATGCCATGTTTCAGTGTTTATACCATGTTTCAGTATGCCATGCTTTAATAAGCTCAATGCATGTTTTCAAATAACATGATTTCCAAAGCATATTTGCATCGCTTGCATGTTTTTGTGAGGTAGATGGTTTCTTACTAAGCTTTAAGCTTACAGATACTATTCTTCCTTATACTGCAGATAAAGGTAAAGGAAAGATGGACTAGCTAGGGAAGCTGGAGGGCAATGCAAAGATGGTGTGTGTGGCAGGAATTGGAATAAAAGACCCTCTGGGGATCTAGCATTTACTTTAGCACTTTACAGTATATTAGTTCTAGTTTTCATGTTTTATGCACTCTTGAACCTTAGCAAGTTTAAACAATTAGAACTTTTTAGAAATTTATACTTCCATGCACTTTAAGTTGTTAAAATGCGTTTTAGTGAGTAAAATGCCATGAACCAGTTTAGAATTGTTACTACATGTTATTAGAATAGTTTATTATGCATTAGGTAGTTGTTGTATGAGGTTTGGCACGAAGCAGTGCTGAAATCAGAATTTCAGCTCGAAATCAGAAACCCCTGATCGGTCAGCAGACCGATCAGGGAGTCTCTGATCGGTCGGCAGACCGATCAGTGATCTGGTTTCTGCGAATAGACATTCTGTTCGTTCCCTGATCGATCCGTGGATCGATCAGGAGCTGGATCGCGGTTCACTGATCGGTCAGCAGACCGATCAGGGGCCGGCTGGATCGGTCGGCAGACCGATCCAGCAGCGTACAGAATTACAGCTTAGCTATGGATCGGTCGGTTGAACGATCCGGAGTTTCCAGTATCAGTAGATCGGTCCGTGGATCGATCCGAAATTAATAGTTTAGCAAAAATTTAAATTAGATCAGTTTTCCGCACAGTCAGTTCAGTACAACTGTAGCGATTCGCCTTACAGCCTAGTAGTTAGAAGGCAGGTCGTTACACAGCTAGTCGACGTGCTCCACATTAGCTTTGTGGATGAAGTTTCGAGTCCGGGTGCCTGGATCGAGTCCAGGCACCCGTACCACCTGGGAGCCGGCGACCTCTCCCGGGCGAGCCTACTTCCGGTGCCCAGATCCCTTCCGAGTGCCAGAAACCTTCTTCTTCAACATTCTACTTCCAGTAAGAAAAGGTTAGTTCAGGTCTCAGCTTAGGTTTTCCAAATGGACCTAAGCTGGACTGACGCCTACAGTTCCCTCAACGGGGAACGCGTCCTCACTGGATCTCTCCTCTAGTTGCTTACCTTTACTTACCTCTTGCAGTCACTTGACTTGTCTCTGACCCACCAGGTCTTCAGCCTGGTGTTAGGTCCTTCAAACCAATCAACTCCTGAACTCTTGATAGAAGGGTTAGACAAATAACACATCTAACTTTAATCTATTTGTCATACATCAAAATCAGACTATTAGTGCAACCTATACCACCAATTGAAGGATCGAAAAGAATTTAGATATCTCCATAATAGTATAATATTATCCATTTTGGGCCTAAACCCTCATGGTTTTACTCTTGGGCTCTACCCAAAAGAGCTCATGCTAATGGAGATATCTTTTTCTTACAAACTCATGATCTTTCCTATGTGTTTTCAATATGGGATTATGTTTGCAACCTTGCAACCCCAATAGTTTATAAGTGTTGTTTTGAACTATTGAAATCAGGGATGTACTTATAGCGCTGATCTGGGCGCCTGGAAGGGTTCCGGACGCCTAGGAGTGGATAAAATTTTATCAACGATGCAATGGATCGTGACAGCTCAACGTAGATAAAGTTTTCTAGTCTGAGCGTTTAGACCAGCTCCGGGTGCTCAGACCGCCTTTGCACAGGGGTGCCTTGGCAAGGCTCCCTGACTGGACCAAGTTGGTCTGGGCGCCCAGAGTAGCTTCAGGCGCTCGAACTTCGGGCGCTCGGAATGGCTCTGGGCGCCCGAACTCCAGTCAACTCGGTGTTGACTTTTTATCCGGGTCTTCCACTCTAACTCTACTTGCTTGGGTGATTTCGGCCATCCAGAATAGGGCTCACCCGAACTCATTTTTCGACCTTTTTGAGCAACCTTCCGCTTCTGATTCTCGTCCCTCAGAAATGTCGCGCGCCTCCTCATCCGCTAGCGTACTCTTCCGCTCGCTTGGGTGATTTTGGCCATCCAGAATTGGGCTCATCTGAACCCATCTTCCGACCTTCTCCTCGAGCAATCTTTTGCTCTGACTTCTTATCCCTCGAAAACGCCGCGCAATCCCTTCTCATCCGCCAGCGTACTCTTCCGCAGCACATCATCCCTCAGACGTACTTAGCCTGTCGACTCTCTCCCGTGTCGTCCTTCTCACTACTTGTGCATTTCGCTTAACTTCCTGTGCTCCTAAGTTTCTATATACTTAGACACAAAGCATCAAACATACACAGGACCTAACTTGACTTGGTTGATCACATCAAAATCTCCACAGGGTACTTACAATATCCTATTTTTTGATATGGATCAACTCAAGTTAAATTAGGATAAAATAAGACATTTAAATTAAATAAATATGCAAGTTTAGAACTTTAAATATGCAAAAAGTTGTACCTCCCCCTTAAACTTAACTTCTTAATTCTCCCCCTTTGATCACATTAAAAATATGAGTTTTGCTAAATGAAATTGAAATTAGAGTCTAAGGAATATACTAACAGTGACTAACACTTAGGAAAAAAAAATTTAGAATTTATTCTCAAAATTCTGACTTTTGTGATTAAAAAGTAATTTTTAACAAAAATAATTTTAGAAATTATTTTGTTTGCTTAAAAATTCTGAAAATTTTTATAAAGGTTAAGCAGACATATCCAAAGTAGAAATAAAATTTTCACAAAAAATTAAAATCAATTTAAGTAATAATAATTTATTTACTATAGAAAGACATATTTGTTGGTGCGGGAAGCATCCGATAATCGAACCTGAGTTTTGATAATGACAAAGGATTCAAAGTTAAGGTGTGTTGTGATCTAACAAGTCTGTTAAGTGTTTCAGGAAAAGACCTAACTGTGGTTAGACAAGGTAAAAACCCTAGAGGGTGGTAACCCTAGGTCATAGGGGATGGTAACCCTATGCGGAAAGTCTTGGTGGGTCGAGTGCTTCAGGCAAAAGTCCTAGGGGGGGTAACCCTAGGTGGAAAGTCCTGGTGTCGCGAACCAGGTGAAAGACTGGACCAGCCGGAAAGCGGAAGTCCAGCAGAAAGTCCGGAAGCATTGAGCACCAAGCAAAAGTCCAGTCGATCTGGAGGATCGCACTGGCATCAGGTAAATCTCCTGAGTGGAGTAGGTGAGGACACGTTCCCCGTAGAGGGAACAGTAGGCGTCGGGTCGACCTAGGGTTTCCGGTTGGAAATCCGAAGGCAGACCCGGACAGTCCGGAGACTGTCATTATATTCTGTTATCATTTTTACTGTTGTTTTGTGCTAACTTTGTTTTGCAGGGTATGTGTTTGGGACTAACACTTTTGCAGGACCAAAGGAGCACAAGTTAACCTCGGATGAACAGTGTCCGAGGCGTCTCCATGGAGCTTGGAGGTGCCTCGGGTGCGAGCCAGGAAAAACCAGCACAGCAGACTGGAGGCACCTTGAATGAAGCTCAAGGCGCCTTGGACCGAAGGCTGAAGGCGCCTTGAACTAGATAGAGTTCGACTAGGTCTGTGTTGATCCACGCGTGCGACTCGGCGGGCTGGAGGCGCCTTGGATGGCTTTCAAGGCGTCTTGAACACCCTTTAAAAGAGGGTTTCGACCAGCAACTCAGTACAACTCATTCCAAGTGATCCTCTTGCTGCGTGCTGCTAAATCAACGACCCGGAAGTGCTGCAACTTGACACCGACGACCCGGAGCTTCGCTTTCGCATCCATTGTTGTCGGTATAAGATTTCTGATTTAAATTAAGCTGTAAATTGTCATACTTGTAAACCTTATCGAGATTATAGTTATTGCCCACGGAAAGCGATCAAGGATCGCGGGCCTTCGAGTAGGAGTCGATCTAGGCTCCGAACGAAGTAAATTCCCCTGTGTCTATGTGTTTGTTCTTTATTCCGCTGCGTGTTTTAACTCCGATAGTTTTACGAATCGTACGAAATAGCCACGAGAGCTATTCACCCCCCTCTAGCGCGTCTTGATCCAACAATTGGTATCAGAGCGAGGTCGTTTTGAATCGGTGCAACCACCATTCAAAATAATTTTTTTTCGTGGTATTTTCAGAGTTTTCGGAGTCAATTAGAATTTAGCTTTATAACTATATTCTAATTTCTTTTCTCGAATCGGTTTTTGCTCGAAGTTGGTGCAACACCACTCGAGATCGTTTTCTTTTAAATACTTCCCGCACTACTAATCCAAGACCAATTCCTAGAATTTTCTTGTCGTTTATTTTCTTTATAGTTGATCTAAAATGACCCAACAAGGGGGTTATAGCACTGTCCGTCCCCCGCTCTTCACCGGAGAGGACTTTGGTTACTAGAAGGGCAGAATGGAGAACTTCCTGAAGATCCAGTTCGAGACGTGGATGATCGTCAAGACTGGTTTGGATCTGCCAACGGATAAAGACGGCAATCCTACACCCTGCGAGGACTGGGAACCTCCATTAATCAAGAAGGTGGAGGCAAATGCCAGATCAACTTGTACCCTCCAGTGCGGACTAACAAAGGAGGAGCTAAACCGCGTCGATCCATTCTCAAGCGCCAAGGAGCTATGGGAGAAGCTGATCGAGCTTCACGAAGGGACCTCCGATACTAAAGTAAGTAAGCGTGATTTACTATTCAATAAATTGTATAACTTAAAAATGCACGAAAATGAGACGGCAAGCCAGCTACACGCGCACATTCAAGACATCCTCAATTCTCTCCACGGAATCGGGCAAAAGGTAGAGAATCGGGACGTCATAAGGTACGCACTAAACTCGTTTCCGAGGAGCACATTGTGGGCATTAATGGTAGATGCCTACAAAGTCTCCAAGGATTTATCTTCAATAAAGTTAGATGAATTATTCTGTGAGTTTGAATTACATGAGCAGACTAATGCACAACCAGCCGAGAAGGGGGTTGCTTTGATTGCAGGTACAGTCGAACGCGCGAACCGAGATCACGATAAAGAACTGAACCAGAGTCAGAAGAAGAACCTGACTCAGATGATGAAGATGAAGAACTAACAACCGAGCTCATGAACCTTATGAAGAGACTCTACAAGAAGAAGAAATACTTCAACAAGAAGGACCTAAAAAGAAGGCAGTCCAATCCAAGGAGGCCTAACCAAGTTCTAAGGTAAAGTTCAAAGTGATCTGCTACGGGTGCAACCAGAAGGGGCACATCAAGGCCAACTTCCCTAATCAAAAGGATGCAAAGAAGCAGAGAAGGAAGAAGGCCTTAAAGGCAACATGAGACGAATCTTCCTCAGAAGACGACGACGACGAACTTGATCAGACGAGTTTACTTGCGCTAATGGCCCGGGACTAGATCGACGAATCCGAGAGCGAGATCGAGTCGAAGGCCGAGTCCGAGCGAAGCCACGGATATAACGACCCAATTTTCCCTATTTCGAGTTCTAAATGTCCTTAAAAATATTTGAAAATGCTTTTTAAATATTCTAGAGATTTTTAGAAATTTTTAGAGTATTTTTATGCAATTTTTGGAGGTCGTTTGATATTTTTACTAAACGAAAGAAGATTTGACAAAAAAATGTTCAAGCCGAGATTCGAACCGTGGACCTCGGACCTGAACCAAGCCTTAACCAAATTCGGTTAACCAACTGCTCCGCAAACGTTTTGTTAAAGAATATGGAGCGAAATATATATAAGCAGTAGTTAGGAACAATTAAATTAAATCGAAATAGAAAGGACGCAGCTGAGGGATTGAAGCCGAGACCCTTTGATTCGGTTAAAAGCCGGCTGACCAACTGGGTTAGCGGTCGGTGCTAATTAGATAGGCAGCGACAAATATATAAGCTATAGTTGATAATAAAAAAAACCCTGGTTATAACGGGATTAGGTTTTCCTTTTCTCCCGAGCCGAAACCTTTTCTCCTCTTTCTCACACGTGACGCCGCGCGATCCTTCTCCTCTCGCGGTGGAAACGAAGAAGTAGGGCTAGGTCTTCACTCCGGCGGTCGGCGAGGGACTCTTTCCGAAAGAGCTTCACGGAATCGGGATCACCTCGCAAGGAACGCCGTGAGCATGAGGGAGAAGCCGAGATCTCCATCGCTTTGGAACCCTAGAATCTTCGTCTTCTCGGTTGTAAGTCCAAGAACGCTCGGTAAGTACTACTCACCTGTGGTAGGAGTTGCTCCGAACTTAGGGTTTCGTTTCCTTGTTTTCGGATTGTAGTTCTCCTTGTTTTTGAATCTGTTGTGAGTTACCCTGTTTGGATGATTGTTGCGGTGAACCTTGGATAAGTGGTTTTCCTTGTTTCCGAATCATGCTTGAAAGTGATTGAATTTGGGGGTTTAGGATGACTGCCATGGGTTTCGAAGAAGGATCAAGAAATGGTTAAGTTTGATTGAGCATGTAGGATTGTGTTTAAGCCGAATCTATGCTTGCTAGGGATTCAGTTTTGTTTGAAATCTAAGATAAACGAATAAATTGTTTAGGGTTACATGTGGTTTCGGTTTCTATTAGTTGATCATGAGCAATCTTCTATTTCTATTAGATGTGCAAATTTCTATTGCAAATAGATGGGCAGATTTCTTTATCAAATAGAAGTTTGATAGCAGCAGTAACCTTTCTTATTGCTTTGCTTCGTTGGAAATAATTCAACATGTGTAGATCTAGTGAAGCATGCTCTAGTATACCACGTGTAGAAGTTGTTAGCAGCAGTAATCTTTCTTATTGCTTTGCTTAGTTGGAAATAATTTATGATGGGTAGATTTATTAAGTTTTTGTTCTTGAAAATGCATGAACAGATTTATTTTCCAGTTTTGTTTGCTATTAGTTGGACATGATCAGTTTCCTTTGCTATTAGAATATCATGAGCAGAATTTTAGTGCAGAATTTTAGTGTAGTTAGATCTTTTTGTATGCAGAATTTTGCATTGTAGCTCAGTTCTTCCTTGCTAATTTCATGCACATGATTAGTTTTAAGTTTAGTATTCTAGCCTTGGATTTTCATGTTTCTGAACATGAATAACCTTTGTGATTTAAGCATGTAGTTTGTATTTTCCTTACTATTAGATTTTGATAAGTATGACATGCAGATTTTTATAGGTATTGTAGTTAGAATGAGTTTAGCATTTTCCTTGCTACTCAAAAAGGCAAGAACAGCCTTTATTTAAAGCATGTAGTGTTAGTTTCTTGGTTTTCTTGAACATGAACAACTATTAAACTTATCTTGTAGTTTGATTGACTTTGCTTCATTTTATAGCATGCTTAGAGAGTTCAGACTTTGCTTTCCTTTAATTTATGTTTATTGTAGCATGCTTAAAGAAGTTAGATTTGCTTTCCTTTGCTTTATTTTTATAGCATGCTCAGTTAGTTGCAATTTTCTACTTGTTAGATATACCTACAGGGTTCTAGTAAACTCTAATAAAGGATTATGAGAAGTATGAGTAAGGAAAAAGACCAAGGTCTAGTTAGAAAAAGATAACAAGTAAATTAAAGTAAGAGGCTAGTACCCGACTTCCGAGGTTGTCGTTAAACAAATCCAGGTGACCAATTCCGAGGTCTTGGCCCTGGTAAAACCAAGGTCTTTATCCTCATAGGACTGGAGGCTCGCTACCTCAGTCACTATTAGAGAGCGCGCATAAGATGGTACTAAGCCTGGGCCCAAGAAAGATAAGAAGAAAGTTAAATCTTAATATCAAGTATAAGACTATAAGTAAATGAAACAAGTATCATCTATGTTTAGAACTAGCCAAGATTAGCTCTTTTAATTCTAAGCATACTATTTTTAGTTTTCATTTGCTTTCTTATGAGTTTATTGAGCATGATTAGCTTTATTTCCAGCATGCTGATTTATTCTTGTATATCATAAGTATGCAGTTTATTTTAGTGCTTTGCTGATAGATGAGCATGTTTAGCTTTTCTTTTTAGCATTTCAGTTTCAGTATTCTTTGCATCTTATGCATTTTCGAGTTTTTGTGAGATAGATTAGTACTTACTAAGCGTTTCACTTATAGATTTATTTTTCCTCCTACTGCAGATAAAGGAAAAGTTAAAGTGTAAAGAGGAAGGCGACAAGGAGGGTGTCTGATGGAGGTGTGTGATGCCAGGACTATGGAAAGATCTGGGAAGCTTTGAGTTTTCGTGTTTAGTGGATAAGAAGTAATTGAGTTGTACTCTATGGTTGATGTCATTGAGTTTATATTTTATATTCTATGTCCCTATTGAGTTTATTCGTGTTTTAGTTTGCATACTGTGATGAGTTTCTATGTAATAGGTAGATATTATAGTTTTTGTCACTTATTAAACTGCGTGGGTGTTTGTTATATGTTCCAGCCGCCTGTGACTGTGTATATAGTGTTTGTATTTAAGATTTTGGTCACCGTTACAGGGGAGACTCTATCGAAATTTTTCGGTAAGGACTCCTCGTGGCTTCGATCACACCGGTTAAGTGGAGTTAGTAGTTAAGTAACGGTCATCCTTAGAGTGTAGTAGTAGTAAGAAGGGTGGTCGTTACAGTTGGTATCAGAGTGAGTTTCCCATTCTTCAGCATCACACACACATCAGCATCAGCCTTATCGTCTTCAAGTAAGAAAGTATTTAAGTTCTTTCTTTTATTGCTTTCCTTATTATTACCTGCAGTACAGAGTATTTGCTTATAAGTGCTTAAGTCAGATAAGAGTTTTTGCTGTTTTCTTTATTCATATACAAATATGTATGTTTAGAAAGGGTAGAGAAAATATCAAGTTTTCTTCTTTGCATAATTAGATGGCAAGAAGAGAACATCCCCGTACCGTTCGTACTGAGAACCAAGATCAGGAGAACGAGGAGCTTAGATCAACTGAGCCCAATCTCTTTAAAGTTGTTGCTCAACTCCAGAAACAGGTAGTAGAGCAGCAACAAGTGATTGCCAATCTGATGGCAAATCAGCAGCTAGTTCCTCCCACTCCTCCAACAGTAACTGTGGAGACTCCAGGGGTAACCGAGGTTCCAGCAACTACCCTAGGAGTCATCACAGCATCTCAGAGACAAGAAGCTTACCTCATACAGTGGCTGAAACTGAAACCAGAGAGCTTCTCAGGCACTACTGAGCCCTGGGATGCCCAGGCTTGGTTCAAAATACTGGAGAGCACAATGGATCTTCTTGATTGGCCAGAAGTCGAGAAGGTCAAGTGCGCCTCTTTTTGCCTGTCAGGAGATGCTCGTATGTGGTGGGAGAGGATAAATACCAAGAGGGCAGCCAATCAGATGAGCTGGGCTGATTTCCAGTCAGAGTTGTATGAAGAGTACTTCCACCTACAGATCACCAACAAGCACTATGAGGAATTTATAGAGTTCAAACAAGGTGACCTAATAGTGGAAGAAGCAGTCAAGAAGTTCAACAGACTAGCTCGTCTTTGCCCAGAGTTAGTAAGTACAGAGAAGGAGAGAGTCAGACTGTTGCTCAGAATGCTGAGACCACAGATATCACTGAATGTGAGTAGTGGAGCTCACCGGCCACAGACTGGTGAAGAGTTGATCAGTAGGGCATTAATTGCTGAGCACTACCTGAACGACATCAAAGCGCAATGAGCGCAGCACAAGCCAGTGAAGATAGAGGGCAAGACAGTAGGGAGCCAGAAATCCCAGTTAAGTAAACAGAACTGGAAAGGCAAGGGCAGCAAAAGAAAGCAGTGGAACTTAGGAAGTAACCAGAAGGGAGGACCAGCAAACAAGCAGACCAAGTTCCCTCCCTGTCCCAAATGTGGGAGAATGCATCCAGGAGCCTATCTTTTGGGTAAGACTGATGTTATTCCTGTGGCCAGGAAGGACACATGGCTAAGGAATGTCCTAACAAGCTCAAATCACCTCAGCCACAGCCAGTGCAATATGGAGGCAAGCCAGCACAGTTATATCACATGGAAGCAGCACTAGAGGGACCCTATATCAGTCAGGAAAGGTTGGAAGCTCCACCAGTTCCAGCCTTTGATAGTGCCAGAGTATTCTCCCTCACCAAAGAAGAAGCTGCTAGTGCCTCTACGGTTGTAACAGGTCAAGTAGTTATTTTTAGCATTTAGCTACTGTACTATTTGATACTGGGGCGACCCATTCTTTCGTATCAGTACCCTTTGCCAGTAAATTACAGGTACCTATAAAAAGTATGAACTCCAAGTTTCTGACGACCCTACCTTCTGGGGAAGTCATGGAATCCAACCAGTGGCTTCGGGCTGTACCAGTCAGAATTTCAGACCGAGAGCTATACGTTAACCTGGTAGTCCTTGCCATGCAGGATTTCGATACCATTTTGGGTATGGACTTCCTCAGCAAGTATAGTACTTCAGTAGACTGCCGCAAAAGGAAAGTAATCTTCAGTCCAGAGGGTGAACCACCTTTTGAATTCACGGGAGTGCCAAGGAAGAAGACCCAGAAACTTCTCTCTTCTCTTGCAGCTCACCAGATGTTAGTTAAAGGGTGTGCTGGTTTACTTGCATTCATTGTGAGTACAGAAGAACAAGAAAGACCCAAGCAGGAGAAAGTTCGGATAGTCTGCGAGTATCCAGAGGTATTTCCAGAAGAGCTACCTGGACTACCTCCCAACAGAGAAGTGGAGCCAATTTCAAAAGCTCTATACCGCATGTCTCTAGCGGAGCTGAAAGAGTTGCAAGAACAACTTCAGGAGCTACTTGACAATGGCTTCATCCGCCCTAGTCACTCACCTT
Organism: Zingiber officinale; assembly: GCF_018446385.1. Classification (NCBI taxonomy): domain Eukaryota; kingdom Viridiplantae; phylum Streptophyta; class Magnoliopsida; order Zingiberales; family Zingiberaceae; genus Zingiber; species Zingiber officinale. The sequence continues at coordinate 26,962,583 of NC_055990.1, forward strand.
GGGGAGCTCCTGTGTTGTTCGTTAAGAAGATAGACGGATCCATGCTAATGTGCATAGATTTGAGAGCGCTGAGCAAAGTAGCAGTTAAGGACAAGTACCCTCATTCCAGATTAGATGATCTATATGATCAGCTAAAAAGGGCAATAGTGTTCTCAAAAATAGACCTGCGCTCTGGGTATCATCAGTTGAAAGTGAAAAAAAGTGATACACCCAAAACAGTTTCCAGGACCAGATCTGGACACTACAAATTTATAGTCATGCCTTTTGGAGTGACTAATGCACCTGCAGTCTTCATGGACTTAATGAATAGAGTGTTCAGAGAATACCTCGACAAGTTTGTCATTGTGTTCATCGATGACAATCTAGTCTATTCCAGAACCCCAGAGGAGCATGACACGCACTTGAGAATAGTATGGCAGACCCTACAGCAAAAGCAGCTGTATGCTAAATTCTCAAAGTGCGAGTTCTGGTTAGAGCAGGTGGCGTTTCTAGGTCACATAATTTCTAAATAAGGTATTCAAGTAGACCCAGCCAAAATAGAGGCGGTCAACAAATGACATAGACCCAAGAACGCCAGGGAGATCAGAAGCTTCCTTGGTTTAGCTGTGTACTACAGAAAATTTGTGGAGGACTTTTCCAGGATAGCCTCTCCACTTACAGCCCTGACCAGAAAGAAAAAAAAAGTTTGAGTGGTCAGACAAATGTGAGTAGAGTTTCCAAGAGCTGAAGAAGAGATTGACCAGTGCTCCCATTCTGACTGATCCATCTAGTGACAAGAGTTTTGACATCTACAGTGATGTTTCCAAGATGGGCCTAGGAGCTGTTCTCATGCAAGAAGGAAAAGTTATAGCTTATGCTTCCAGACAACTCAAAGATTATGAAAAGAACTACCCCACTCATGATCTTGAGCTGGCAGCTGTGGTCTTTGCACTAAAACTCTGGCGACATTATTTGTATGGCGTTCAGTGCAGAATCTTCACAGACCATCAGAGTCTTAAGTACTTCTTCACTCAGAAGGACTTAAACATGAGACAGCGTAGGTGGCTAGAGTTGGTCAAAGATTATGACTGTGAAATCCTCTACCACCTAGGCAAAGCTAACAAAGTGACAGATGCACTAAGCAGAAAATCCAGCGCATCCCTGATGTCCTTGTCATCATTAGCTCTGCCACTGCAGAAGGAGTTGTCAGACTTTGGAATGAAAATTATTTATGGGCAACTCTCTGTATTGACCTTAGAATTTACCTTGCTTGAGGATATACAGAGAAAGCAAAGTGAAGATCCAGATATCCAGAAGATCAAGCAAGGGATACAAAAAGAAGAAGATACAGAGTTTCGAGTATCAGACAGTGGAATTCTTTATTAGGGGATTCAGTCTTTCTCAAGGTTGCTCCTATGAAGGGAGTGATGAGATTTGGCAAGAAGGGCAAATTAAGTCCTCGCTATGTAGGACCTTACCTGATCATAGAGAGGATTGGGAAAGTAGTTTACAAGCTGGACTTACCACAAGACATGTCAGCAATACATAATGTATTTCATGTCTCCATGCTAAAGAAGTGTCTCCACGAACCTAGCCAAGTGATTGAGCCTCAGTCAGTGCAGATCCAGGAGGATCTTAGCTATGAGAGCAGACTTACACAGATAGTGGACAGAGAAGTCAAGAGACTAATAAACAAAGAAGTGTCACTAGTGAAGGTCATCTGGCAGAACTAGAAACACGAGGAAGTCACTTGGGAGCGTGAGGATAGTATGAGATAGAAATATCCAGAGTTATTCTAAGTTCGAGGACGAACTTTTTATAAGGTATGGGGAATTGTAACGACCCAATTTTCCCTATTTCGAGTTCTAAATGTCCTTAAAAATATTTGGAAATGCTTTTAAAATATTTTAGAGATTTTTAGGAATTTTTAGAGTATTTTTATGTAATTTTTGGAGGTCGTTTGGTATTTTTACTAAACGAAAGAAGATTTGACAAAAAAATGTTCAAGCCGAGATTCGAACTGTGGACCTTGGACCTGAACCGAGCCTTAACCGAATCTGGCTAACCAACTGCTCCGCAAACATTTTGTTAAAGAATATGGAGCGAAATATATATAAGCAGTAGTTAGGAACAATTAAATTAAATCGAAATAAAAAGGACGCGGCTGAGGGATTGAAGCCGAGACACTTTGATTCGGTTAAAAGCCGGCTGACCAACTGGGTTAGCGGTCGGTGCTAATTAGATAGGCAGCGACAAATATATAAGTTATAGTTGATAATAAAAAAAACCTTGGTTATAACGGGATTAGGTTTTCCTTTTCTCCCGAGCCGAAACCTTTTCTCCTCTTTCTCACATGCGACGTCGCGCGATCCTTCTCCTCTCGCGGCGGAAACGAAGAAGCAGGCCTAGGTCTTCACTCCGGCGGTCGGCAAGGGACTCTTTCCGAAAGAGCTTCATGGAATCGGGATCACCTCGGCAAGGAGCGCCGTGAGCACGAGGGAGAAGCCGAGATCTCCATCGCTCCGGAACCCTAGAGTCTTCCTCTTCTCGGTTGTAAGTCTAAGAACGCTCGGTAAGTACTACTCACCTGTGGTAGGAGTTGCTCCGAACGTAGGGTTTCATTTCCTTGTTTTCGGATTGTAGTTCTCCTTGTTTTTGAATCTGCCGTGAGTTACCCTGTTTGGATGATTGCTGCGGTGAACCTTGGATAAGTGGTTTTCCTTGTTTCCGAATCATGCTTGAAAGTGATTGAATTTGGGGGTTTAGGATGACTGTCGTGGGTTTCAAAGAAGGATAAAGAAATGGTTAAGTTTGATTAAGCATGTAGGATTGTGTTTAAGCCGAATCTATGCTTGCTAGGGATTCAGTTTTGTTTGAAATCTGAGATAAACGAATAAATTGTTTAGGGTTACATGTGGTTTCAGTTTCTATTAGTTGATCATGAGCAGTCTTCTATTTCTAATAGATGTGCAGATTTCTATTGCAAATAGATGGGCTGATTTCTTTATCAAATAGAAGTTTGATAGCAGCAGTAACCTTTCTTATTGCTTTGCTTCGTTCGAAATAATTCAACATGTGTAGATCTAGTGAAGCATGCTCTAGTATACCACGTGTAGAAGTTGTTAGCAGCAGTAATCTTTCTTATTGCTTTGCTTAGTTGGAAATAGTTTATGATGGGTAGATTTATTAAGTTTTTGTTCTTGAAAATGCATGAACAGATTTATTTTCCAGTTTTGTTTGCTATTAGTTGGACATGATCAGTTTCCTTTGCTATTAGAATATCATGAGCAGAATTTTAGTGCAGAATTTTAGTGTAGTTAGATCTTTTTGTATGCAGAATTTTGCATTGTAGCTCAGTTCTTCTTTGCTAATTCCATGCACATGATTAGTTTTAAATTTAGTATTTTAGCCTTGGATTTTCATGTTTCTGAACATGAATAATCTTTGTTATTTAAGCATGTAGTTTGTATTTTCCTTACTATTAGATTTTGATAAGTATGACATGCAGATTTTTATAGGTATTGTAGTTAGAATGAGTTTAGCATTTTCCTTGCTACTCAAAAAGGCAAGAACATCCTTTATTTAAAGCATGTAGTGTTAGTTTCTTGGTTTTCTTGAACATGAACAGCTATTAAACTTATCTTGTAGTTTGATTGGCTTTGCTTCATTTTATAGCATGCTTAGAGAGTTCAGACTTTGCTTTCCTTTAATTTATGTTTATTGTAGCATGCTTAAGGAAGTTAGATTTGCTTTCCTTTGCTTTATTTTTATAGCATGCTCAGTTAGTTGCAATTCTCTACTTGTTAGATATACCTACAGGGTTCTAGTAAGCTCTAATAAAGGATTATGAGAAGTATGAGTAAGGAAAAAGACCAAGGTCTAGTTAGAAAAAGATAACAAGTAAATTAAAGTAAGAGGCTAGTACCCGACTTCCGAGGTTGTCGTTAAACAAATCCAGGTGACCAATTCCGAGGTCTTGGCCCTGGTAAGACCAAGGTTTTATCCTCATAGGACTGGAGGCTCGCTACCTCAGTCACTATTAGAGAGCGTGCATAAGATGATACTACGCCTGAGCCCAAGAAAGAGAAGAAGAAAGTTAAATCTTAATATCAAGTATAAGGCTATAAGTAAATGAAACAAGTATCATCTATATTTAGAACTAGCCAAGATTAGCTCTTTTAATTCTAAGCATACTATTTTTAGTTTTCATTTGCTTTCGTATGAGTTTATTGATCATGATTAGCTTTATTTCCAGCATGCTGATTTATTCTTGTATATCATAAGTATGCAGTTTATTTTAGTGCTTTGTTGATAGATGAACATGTTTAGCTTTTCTTTTTAGCATTTCAGTTTCAGTATTCTTTGCATCTTATGCATTTTCGAGTTTTTGTGAGATAGATTAGTACTTACTAAGCGTTTCGCTTATAGATTTATTTTTCCTCCTACTGCAGATAAAGGAAAAGTTAAAGTGTAAAGAGGAAGGCGACAAGGAGGGTGTTTGATGGAGGTGTGTGATGCCAGGACTATGGAAAGATCTGGGAAGCTTTGAGTTTTCGTGTTTAGTGGATAAGAAGTAATTGAGTTGTACTCTATGGTTGATGTCATTGAGTTTGTATTTTATATTCTATGTCCCTATTGAGTTTATTCGTGTTTTAGTTTGCATGCTGTGATGAGTTTCTATGTAATAGGTAGATATTATAGTTTTTGTCACTTATTAAACTGCGTGGGTGTTTGTTATATGTTCCAGCCGCCTGTGGCTGTGTATATATGTTTGTATTTAAGATTTTGGTCACCGGTACAGGGGAGACTCTGTCGAAATTTTTCGATAAGGACTCCTCGTGGTTTCGATCACACCGGTTAAGTGGAGTTAGTAGTTAAGTAACGGTCATCCTTAGAGTGTAGTATTTGTAAGAAGGGTGGTCATTACACCGGATCCGTATCCGTTTCCGAAGGGCCCGATCCCACTGTAAGTATCCCTCGACTCAATAACTTAGTCAATTATTTATTATGAAAATTAGCTAAGTCGAATCTTAGAATTAAGTCACTTCTAATGGAAGTAGCTGTCCTTAAAGAAGTGACTGACTCCAAATCTTTGACTGAACCAGTTCAGACTGGAAACTCAACTCAAGTTCAAAAACTTGAAGAAGAGAACTCTAGTCTGAAAACTCAAGTCAAGGATCTGGGGAAAACACTAGAACAGTTTTCTTTAGGTTCCAAGAATCTTGACCTAATTCTTGGGACACAAAGAGTCGTTTACAATAGAACTGGTCTAGGATTTAAACAAAAAATAAAATATAAATCCTACTTATCTCTTGTAGAAAGAAAAAGTAGAAAAACAGTCCAAGCATGGGTCCCCAAGTCCAAATTGATTAATCAAGTTGGACTTGGTCAAAATTGGATCCCGAAGGATCAAATACACTACCTCGATAGACAATATCGAGGCTATGATCCAGGGGGAGCAAAAAGAAAAACAATATTAATAAAACGAACATAATTTCAAAATCTAAAATTCAAAATTCAAAATTCAATTAAAAATTCAAAATTAAATTAAAATTTGAAAATAAATTAAAAATTCGAAATTCAATTCAAAATTCAAAATTCAAAATTCAATTAAAAATTCAAAATTAAATTAAAATTCGAAAATAAATTAAAAATTCAAAATTAAATTCAAAATTCAAAATTCAATTAAAAATTTAAAATTCAAAATTCGAAAATAAATTAAAAATTTGAAATTAAATTTAAAATTCAATTAAAAATAGAAAGAGGATCCAGAATAGCTGGCACCCGCAACTAAACTACCCGACTGGGTAACCAAACTTAATCTACCCGAAATGGGTAAACAAGAGTAGACTACCCGGCAGGGTAATTAAGGTTAGACAAAATGAGCTAGGTTTAACTTGACCCACGATACTGGTGAAGTTTTTGGATGATAGTACGTTAGGGAAGCTTGGGCATCGCATGTCTAGGAAGATATGACTTCTACCTGGTGCATTTGGCCAAGTGGAACTGACCGAAGCTACCCTTAAATGGATCCTAACTAGTTAGACCAATGTTTAGTATTAAGTTCAATGGGTAGGACTATTTGGAAAATCTCGAAGGCATAATTACTTTAATGAGTTCCTTGTGACTCACCATAGCCCAGAAGTTTATCGAAAGAATGCTTACTTGTTGAACCCAAAGCTAAACCTGAATCTAACACAAAGTTAAACATAATCCTAAAATTGAACCTCAATTCATTTCATAAAAATTATAGGAGTCCCTGATTGAAAATTTAGATCGGGTGAGATGACTAAGGAATAGAAATTCAAAATTAAATTCATAATTAATTCTAATTCAAATTCGTAATTAATATGATTTTTTCAAATAAAACTTAATTTCAAAAATCTTTTAAAAATCTTTTAAAACTTAATTTCAAAATTATTTGAAAAATCTTTTAAAAATTATTTTAAAAATCATTTAAAACTCAATTTCAAAATTATTTGAAAAAACTTTTAAAAATTATTTTAAAAATAAAATCTTTTAAAAATCTTTTAAAACTTAATTTCAAAATTATTTGAAAAATCTTTTAAAAATTATTTTAAAAATCTTTTAAAACTTAATTTCAAAATTATTTGAAAAATTATTTTAAAAATCTTTTAAAAACTTAATTTCAAAAATCTTTTAAAAATCATCTTTAAAAATCTTTTAAAACACAATTTCAAAATTCTTCAAAACATCTTTTAAAAATTATTTTAAAAATCTTTTAAAACTTAATTTCAAAATTATTTAAAAAATCTTTTAAAAATTATTTAAAAAATCTTTTAAAAATTATTTTAAAAATCTTTTAAAACTTAATTTCAAAATTATTTGAAAAAACTTTTAAAAAATCTTTTAAAGCTTAATTTCAAAATTATTTGAAAAATCTTTTAAAAAATATTTTTAAAATATTTTAAAACTCAATTTCAAAATTATTTGAAAAATCTTTTAAAAATTATTTAAAAATCTTTTAAAACTCAGTTTCAAAATTATTTGAAAAATCTTTTTAAAATTATTTTAAAAATCTTTTAAAACTCAATTTCAAAATTATTTAAAAAATATTTTAAAAATTATTTTAAAAATCTTTTAAAATTCAATTTCAAAATTATTTGAAAAATCTTTTAAAAATTATTTTAAAAATCTTTTAAAAACTTAATTTCAAAATCATTTCAAAATCTTTTAAAACTTAATTTCAAAATCATTTCAAAATCTTTTAAAACTTATTTGAAAAGTCCTTTAAAAATTATTTAAAAAATTATTTGAAAAATCTCTTTTAAAAATCCTTTAAAAAATTATCTGAAAAAACCTTTTAAAAATTATTTGAAAAATATGTTTTTTGAAAAATACTTTTAAAAATTCTTTAAAAATTATTCAAAATCATTTTAAAAATTTATCTGAAAATTATTTTAAAATATTTGAAAATTATTAGGAAATCATCTTAAAAATTGTTTAAAAAAACATTTTAAATATTCAAAATCACTATCTACAAAATTATAGTTTTTCAATTTATTTATTTTGGTCGGGGTGAATAGCCCGGCGCGATTTCGTGCTCGTCGTTGCTTGCCTCTTGCGATGATGTGCAGCGAAAATACAAGAAAACAAACACACAACGCTAACTCTAGGGATTTACTTGGTATCCACCTCAAGAAGAGGTGACTAGTCCAAGGATCCACACACTCACGCACCCTCCATTATAAAAACACTCCTTCTCAGTAACTACCGAAGGCGGAGAAGCCTTACAACCTCACAATACAATAATGAGAAAGAAAGAAGCAAAATACAAATGAATCTTACAAGATTACAATGAAAACTCTAGCTTCTTCTTCTTCTTGTTGCAACTCGCCTCTTGGCTTGGATGAGCCTCCAAGAACCTTCAAGAACTGGCGGTGAGGAAGAAAAGATCGCTGTGGAGCTGTGCTGTGATCGCCTGTGGAGAAGAGAGGAAGAAGTACCGAAGAAATCGCTCGCCAACGGCTTTATCCGCGCCAACGGTTGAATCCCAATCGATTGGATTGCTCCCAATCGATTGCGGAGACTTTGGATCGATCGACCGATCAATCCAGAGTGCCTCTGTGCTTTCTGGAATTGCCCTGAATCGATTGCTCGATCGATTCAAGGCTTCTCGAGCGATTTCCAGCGCTCCAATCGATCGGTCGATCGATTGGAGGTTTCAATCGATCAACCGATCGATTGAGAAGCTTACTATTCGCTCAGAAACTCTCCCAATCGATCGGTCGATCGATTGGGAAAGTTTCAATCGATTCACAGCATTTCTGCACAAAATCACGTCGCCCAATCGATTGGGAATCAGAAATCTGTGTAGAGCTTGAAATTAGCTTCGTTTCGCATCCGAGATCACCTCATTCCAATATCTGAGTCAAAAGTTATGGCCTTCGGAAGTTCATTACGTCCGAACTTCCTAGTTCCATGCCAACTCCCTATTGGACTTACGATCGCTAAGAGTTCGGTCAACTTTTGACTCATCTAGACTTTCTTCTTGTGCCAAGTGTTCAGTCAACCTTGACCCACTTGGACTTATCATCTCGTGCCAAGTGTCCGGTCCTCCATGACTCACTTGGACTTCCTTCTACCAGATGGCCGGTCACCCTTGACCCATCTGGATTTCCTCGTGCCTGGCTTCACTCACTAGGTCTTTCCATTGCCGGACTTCACTCACCGGGACTTTCCCCTGCCTGGCTTCACTCACTAGGACTTTCACTTGCTTGGCTTCACTCACCAGGACTTCTCAACTGCCCGGCTTCACTCACGGGGACTTTCACTTAGCTTCACTCACTAGGATTTTCATCTGCCTGGCTTCACTCACCAGGACTTCCCACACGGACGATTGCACCTGCAATCTCCATGACCTATCAGTCTCCATGTATTGTCTCAATGTATTGTCAAATATCAAAATCCAAACATCAAGACCCAAGCTTGAGCCAACTCAAGCTTAGTCAACCAGGTCAACATTGACCTAGGGAATATTGCACCAACAATCTCCCCCTTTTTGATGTTTGACAATACCTTTAAGTTAGGCTAATCCCATGCCAATGTATGAATGAGGGTTCCCTTCATTCTTCCCCTTTCCTAGAGGGCACAAACTTCCTCTTTAGGTAATGAAGGCCTAACTTAACCACACATTCTCCCCCTATTGGCACACATCAAAAACTCTCCCCCTGAAGAGTCACTCACCGTTGTTCACAACTTCACTCGTTGTGTTCAACACGAAAATGAAGGTTTCATACCCTTCATTATCTCCAACGCTCACCCTTGCGCACGAACAACTAAACAATGAAGATATCCACTTCTCATTGTATTCAAATGCCCAACTTTGAGCATTTCACTAAAGAAGGTTAACCACCTTCCAAGGTGTATGAAAAATAGATTTTCATGTCCTTAAAGAGTAACTCCCCCTAAAGACATGCACGTAACTTCTGTCATTGCACCAACAATGACTTAGAATCCCTAAATCTTTAGGAAATCCAAATTTAGAAGTTTTGAGGTTCAAAAAGTCAATAATGAAGCCAAACCTCAACCTAAACCTCTACTTAGTCTTCCTTAACCAATCCATCCTTGTTTTCATCATGAAAACTCCCCCTAAAGGTATACAAATGTTTTTGAGAGGTTAGGAATGGTTACATAGACCAAAAATGCTGCAATAAGCTTTCCCAGCCAAAATCAGCATCCCCAATCGATTGGAGTTGGGTCCCAATCGATTGAACCTGCTTGAATCGATCCACTGATCGATTCAGCTAGTGTGGATCGATTAGTGGATCGATCCAGTGAGCTTCTGTTCGTGAGAAGCTCACTCTCAATCGATCGTCTGATCGATTGAGACCCTTCAATCGATCGGGTGATCGATTGAAGGTCTGAAGTTGCTGAAATTTCATTTCAGTCAACTTCAGAAACCCCTAGAAAATTCTACAAAATTCCAAAAATCATGAAAATCATTGTAGGCATTATTTAGGGTATATATTATCATGGAAAAATAGTTTTCTAAGAAAATACTTCATATTTTCAAAGATTGATACAAACTTGGAAACTTTTAAAAACTTTAGTGTTTTCTTCCAAGTTTGTGCCTAACTATTCAATGATGATTACTATCAAAAGATAGCCTTCACCAAGGTTTTTCAAAAGTATTTTAAAACCATTTTCAAAACCAATATCCAACCATATTCTTTGGGCTCAATGCACATGACTTGTACATTAGCTTTCCCAATGATTGGAAAACACATAACTATGTGTTTTGATGAACTTAAAAACTCAAAAGAATGTACTAAATCAACATCTTGAGTTTGGTTCATCATTCTATCATCTCACTTGTATTTAATGTGTACGAAACCACATACAAGTCACCTTATAGATCTTTAGTGAGATGTAAACTTTGGTTTTGCCCTAATCTAGGGGTCATGTATATCTATCTAGGCATTTTGAGGTTATGAACATCCACCAAGGATGTTACTTGTTAATGGATGTCATTTGTCCTTAATTTGAAAGGAATTAAACATGATGCATGATGATGTTATGGCATACATCAAAGATAAATAATTCTCAAAAGACAATTTCCTATAACTACATGATGTATGTATGACATGACATGATATTTTTGTATTTTTCATAATAAAACATGAATACAAAATATGATGTCATGACATATTATGAACAAACAAAGCATGACAAATTAGTATAAATAGAGTACCTAGATTAACTATCTAAGTATCCTTAAACCTTAGCTAATCTTAAATTTAAACCCTAGATTGCCCAATATTTCCCAAGAAAATGCCAAAACCCAACTTGATATTTCTTTAACTCTTGATTAATTTGTGCCAGTTAAAATTTTGCATATTACTCAAATCTTTGGCACAATTTACTCTTACCACAAGAGTAATCATTTTAACCTTAAGGCCCGGATTGCCTTTAATTTCTTAAGAGCATACCAAAATTCTAACTTGGTAGTTCTTATGATTGTCCTAAATTGTGCCAATTTAGATTTTATCAAATTCCTCAAATTTTTAGCACATTTTACTCCTTTTAAGAGTAAATGAATAATCCACTTCATTTTCAAAGGTTAATAATAACCTTAAAAATGTTCTCCGAGTGTCAACTTTATCATGATTAGGTTAACTACCCTTTCAATTTGAGTTGACACTCTCTAACCCATCTAAGGGGTAGAGAAAATGCTCTTTGGAACCCAAAATATATTAGTGCTCCTTGGATGCTCTAGGTACTCACTAGGAATAACTTTCCTAGATACTTTTCTAGTGACCTTGTTAGACTTCTTAGAAGCCTTGATCACTTTTTCTAGGTCAACCCTATGGATTTCTTCCCTTGTGACCTTCCTAGTGACTTTCTTAGACTTCTTAGAAGTCTTAGTCACGTTTGTTGTTGCAAAAATACTTCTAGGGATAACTTCTCTTATATTTTTGACTTGACCACTAGGCCTAGGGTTAGTTCCATAGGTATATGGAACCCTATGGTAAGAAATTGCATCTTTCTTGGTTTTAGGTTTGTATCCCAACCCCTTACGACCATTAGATGACTTTTGTACTCCTAGACCTAGGTTATGATTTTTGGACCCTTGTGTTTCATTTGTGATTTTCCTAAGGATCCTTTCCATTTTATCAAGTCTTGACCTCAAGACTTGATTTTCCTTCCATAGTTCCTCAATCTTAGATTTTTCACTAAAATCTTGATTTTTCCTTTTCTTAGGCATATGCTTAAAACCCTTAGAATTATTTCCTAGTTGGTTATCTACCTTCCTAACCTTAGGTTGAGTGGTTTTAGCATGAAAAACTACATGTTTTTCCTTAATACTATCATGCTTCTTATTTTTGTGGTAAATAGCATTAAAATGATAAAAATTAGAACTAGCATGCTTTTTATCATAATTTAAAGAGGTAGGCTCAATAAATGATACCTTGCGTTTTACCTTTGAAGCTCCCCTTTGATCCATGCTTTCTCCTTTAGCTTTGACCACTTTCTTCCCCTTAGGACATTGACTCCGGTAATGTCCTTTTTGATGGCACGAGAAACACACAATGTGCTCCTTGCTCTTCTTTGTAGGGAGGGCGGTCTCCTTAGGCTTCTCCTTGCCCTTTAGTGTCACCTGGCCCTTCTTCTTTACCAAGTTAGGGCACTTACTTTTGTAGTGTCTGTGTTCCCTACACTTAAAATATATGATATGATTTTTATTATTAATAATTGAAACATTTTTACCTTTGCTTGTAGGGATGACACTTGCTCCTCCATTTGATGTTTCTTGATTTTTGGAGGATGCATTGTCTTCTTCTCCATTTGACCCAAATGTAGAAGCTTCTCCTTCTTCTTGATCCGATGTCAACAAAGGTCTCTCCCCCTCAATCCTAAAGGTGGTGGCTTCTTCATCTTCCTCTTGTACATGGAACAAAGAGTACGCTCCCTCTTTGTCCTTTTCATTGTATTCCTTTGAAGATGAAACTTCTTGACCCTCTTCTTCGGAAGTTGAGCATCTCTCAACTTCGGAGTCCTCTTGCTCTTGGTCTTGCTCCAATGAGTTACCCTCTTTGGATTTGTCTTGATTTGGTATAGTGGAGGGTTCTTCATGAAACTTGGCCAATTTTCTCCACAATTCCTTTGCGTCTTCAAATTCTCCAATTTTACATAGAATTGTGCTTGGCAATAAATTAACCAATAATTTGGTTAGCTTTTCATTCGCCTCGCACCTTTGGATTTATTCTTGGCTCCACTTGCTCCTCTTGAGGATCTTGCCCTTTGAATTTCTTGGAGCTTCGAAGCCTTCCATGAGAGCAAACCATTGCTCTATCTCCATCATAAGAAAATCTTCGATCCTTGATTTCCAAGAATCGAAGCTTGTAGATACATATGGTGGAGGCACCCTTTTGTCGAATCCAAGTCCATCTTGGAATTCCATTTTGAAGTTGAGCCTTTTGATGAAATCTTCGACTTGTAGAATTTTCTCCAACTTCTTCACCCTCTAGCTTTTTGCCCCTTCCGGCGATGATTCCGGTGAAGAGCGGCCTCGCTCTGATACCACTTGTTGGGACCGAAATGTAGCTAGAGGGGGGGGGGGGGTGAATACCTCGGCGCGATCTCGTGCTCGTCGTTGCTTGCCTCTTGCGATGATGTGCAGCGGAAATACAAGAAAACAAACACACAACGCTAACTCTAGGGATTTACTTGGTATCCACCTCAAGAAGAGGTGACTAGTCCAAGGATCCACACACTCACACACCCTCCACTATAAAAACACTCATTCTCGGTAACTACCGAAGGCGGAGAAGTCTTACAACCTCACAATACAACAATGAGAAAGAAAGAAGTAAAATACAAATGAATCTTACAAGATTACAATGAAAACCCTAGCTTCTTCTTCTTCTTGTTGCAACTCGCCTCTTGACTTGGATGAGCCTCCAAGAACCTTCAAGAACTGGCGGTGAGGAAGAAAAGATCGCTGTGGAGCTGTGCTGTGATCGCCTGTGGAGAAGAGAGGAAGAAGTACCTAAGAAATCGCTCGCCAATGGCTTTATCCGTGCCAACGGTCGAATCCCAATCGATTGGATTGCTCCCAATCGATTGGGGAGGCTTTGGATCGATCGACCAATCAATCCAGAGTGCTTCTTTACTTTCTGGAATTGCCCTGAATCGATTGCTCGATCGATTCAAGGCTTCTCGAGCGATTTCCAGCGCTCCTTGGAGCTTTCAATCGATCAACTGATTGATTCAGAAGCTTACTATTCGCTCAGAAACTCTCCTAATCGATCGGTCGATCGATTGGGGAAGTTTCAATCGATTAGCCAATCGATTCACAGCATTTCTACACAAAATCGCATCGCCCAATCGATTGAACCCCCCAATCGATCGGCCAATTGATTGGGAAGTAGAAATCTGTGTAGAGCTTGAAATTAGCTTTGTTTCGCATCCGAGATCACCTCATTCCGATATTCGAGTCAAAAGTTATAGCCTTCGGAAGCTCATTACATCCGAACTTCCTAGTTCCATGCCAACTCCCTATTGGACTTACGATCGCTAAGAGTTCGGTCAACTTTTGACTCATCTAGACTTTCTCCTTGTGCCAAGTGTTCAGTCAACTTTGACCCACTTGGACTTATCATCTCGTGCCAAGTGTTCGGTCCTCCATGACTCACTTGGACTTCCTTCTACCAGATGTCCGGTCACCCTTGACCCATCTGGATTTCCTCGTGCCTGGCTTCACTCACTAGGTCTTTCCATTGCCCGACTTCACTCACCGGGACTTTCCCCTGTCTGGTTTCACTCACTAGGACTTTCACTTGCCTGACTTCACTCACCAGGACTTCTCAACTGCCCGGCTTCACTCACCGAGACTTTCACTTAGCTTCACTCACTAGGATTTTCATCTGCCTGGCTTCACTCACCAGGACTTCCCACACGGACGATTGCACCTGCAATCTCCACGACCTATCAGTCTCCATGTATTGTCTCAATGTATTGTCAAACATCGAAATCCAAATATCAAGACCCAAGCTTGAGCCAACTCAAGCTTAATCAACTAGGTCAACATTGATCTAGGGAATATTGCACCAACATTGGTGTGTCGAGTGCTTCAGGCAAAAGTCCTAGGGGGTAACCCTAGGTGGAAAGTCCTGGTGTCGCGAACCAGGTGAAAAACTGGACCAACCGGGAAGCGGAAGTCCAGCAGAAAGTCCGGAAGCATCAAGCACTAAGCAAAAGTCCAGTCGATCTTGAGGATCACACTGGCATCAGGTAAATCTCCTAAGTGGAGTAGGTGAGGACGCGTTCCCCGTAGAGGGAACAGTAGGCGTCGGGTCAACCTAGGGTTTCCGGTTGGAAATCCGAAGTCAGACCCGGACAGTCCGGAGACTGTCGTTATATTCTGTTATCATTTTTACTGTTGTTTTGTGCTAACTTTGTTTTGCAGGGTATGTGTTTGGGACTAACACTTTTGCAGGACCAAAGGAGCACAAGTTAACATCGGATGAACAGTGTCCGAGGCGCCTCCATGGAGCTTGGAGGCGCCTCGGGTGCGAGCCAGGAAAAGCCAGCGCAACAGACTGGAGGTGCCTTGAATGAAGCTCAAGGCGCCTTGGACCGAAGGCTGAAGGCGCCTTGGAGAGGCTGAAGGCGACTTGAACCAGATAGAGTTCGACCAGGTCTGTGCTGATCCACGCGTGCGACTCGGCGGGTTAGAGGCGCCTTGGATGGCTTTCAAGGCGCCTTGAACACCCTTTAAAAGAGGGTTTCGACCAGCAGCTCAGTACAACTCATTCCAAGTGATCCTCTTGCTGCGTGCTGCTAAATCAACGACCCGGAAGTGCTGCAACTTGACACCGACGACCCGGAGCTTCGCTTTCTCATCCATTGTTGTCGGTATAAGATTTCTGATTTAAATTAAGCTGTAAATTGTCATACTTGTAAACCTTATCGAGATTATAGTTATTACCCACGGAAAGCGATCAAGGATCGCGGGCCTTCGAGTAGGAGTCGATCTAGGCTCCGAACGAAGTAAATTCCCCTATGTCTCTGTGTTTGTTCTTTATTCCGCTGCGTGTTTTAACTCCGTTGTGTCTCTAGCGCGTCTCGATCCAACAATATTTTCTTTAAAAGATTACTTAAAAATAATTTCTATGCTAAAACAAAATCGTGAATAATTTTTAGGGAGTGTATTAGAGCAAGTACGAATGCAAAAAAAAAAAAAAATTAAAAATTATCTTTTCAAAATTTTTTAATATTTAAAGTTAGCATTTAGATACGTAATTCATATAAAAGTCAATATTAGTAAAAAAATTTTGATAATATTTTGATGGACTGAAAATATCATAAGTTTTTACCAAAAAATTAATTTTATAAAAATAACTTTACAAAATATTTTTAAATTAAAAAATAAAAAAAAATCATAAAAAATAATACAACAGTCAAAATATTTGAAAAATTTTTCTACAGATAAGAAATGAAATCTTCTTTTTCAGAAAAATTAATAACTAATTAATTTTGAACAGAAATAGAAATTTATTTTAAGACATTCGGTAATTAAATGACAAATATTAAATCAAATTCAAACTAGAAATATGCATTATTTAATTTAAGCATAATTTTAGAACCCAATATAGGTTTCTTCCTACTAGATTTATTAAATATTTTCTAGAGATGTATGTTTCTGTTACTTTTCTGATTTGATATTTATGAAATTTATAATACTAATTTAGTTCTTAATAATATCTATAATTTGAGCATATAATTTTTTAAAAATTTTCTATTTGTTCCTTTAAATTAACATTTCCAATTTACCATGATCCTCTATTAAACAAGATTTTACTAAGATTCTTTTTATTTTTAAATTTTCCTTTTTTGTTTTTAATTTACACTTTGATTTAGCCATTGATTTAATATTGCAATAAAGTTGATCAGGAGGTAAGAGGCATACCTCACTTACCATGTCAGATCTGATACTTGATTCTCCCCTTGCTTCGCTGCATTAATCTGATGTTGCTCCCCTTTCATCAATGTTGACTTCTGAGGTGTTTTGTTCTTTGTGATTAGCATTAGTGCTAGTCCGACGTATGCTTCTATTTTTGACTCAGATGATGAGCTTTCGTCCCAAGTGGCCTTGAGATTCTTGTGCTTGTTTTGCTTGAGCCCTTTGCCTTTTTTCCTTTTTAAGATTTGGGCAGTCCTCCTTTATGTGTCCTTCTTCTTGACACTAGTAACATCGAACCTTTCTTTTATTTCTTGGATTTTTTCTGTTCTGGATTTCTTTAAATTTATTAAATTTAAAAAACTTTTTAAATTTCTTTACCGTATAAGCTTCTTGGTCTCCTTCTAGATCTGATTCTTGTTGGTGCGGGAAGCATCCGATGATCAAACCGGTGTTTTGATTATGTCAAAGGGTTCAAGTTAAGTTGTTTTGTTATCTATTGAGCTTAAACAAGTGTGCAAGAAAGTCCTAACTGCGGTTAGGCAGGTGGAAAATCCTAAGGGGCAGTAACCTTAGGTCCTAGGGGGTGGTAACCCTAGGTGGAGGAAAATCCTAAGGGGGGTAACCTTAGGTCCTAGGGGGTGGTAACCCTAGGTGGAGAAAAACCCTAGGGGGCGGTAACCCTAGGTCCTAAGGGGTGGTAACCCTAAGCGGAAAGTCCAGTCGGTCTGGAGGATCGGATTGACATAAGGTAAATCTCCTGAGTGGAGTAGGTGAGGACGCGTTCCCCGTAGAGGGAACAGTAGGCGTCGGGTCGACCTAGGGTTTCCGGTCGGAAACCCGAAGGCTGTCAATACATTTGTTTATCATTTGTGTTCTAACTCTGTTTTGCAGGAAACTAATACTTTTGTGCAAGGTTAGTACTGACCAGGATCGGTCGACCGAACCTTGGGATCGGTCGACCGAACCTTCAAGCTACCAGATCAGATCTCCAGAAGTTGGACGTGGTTCGACCAGGGATCGGTCGACCGGACCTCGGGATCGGTCGACAGAACCTTGGATAGGTGTCGACTGGATCAAGCCGAGGTGTGCGGGTCAGAGGAGACTGATCGGTCGACCGAACCCAGGGATAAAGTTTGACCAGATCGAAGCGGAGCGACGGATGGACGGATCAGATGCAGTGGAGATCATCTGATCGGTCGACCGAACGTGGGGATCGGTCGACCGATCCGCTTCGGGTCAAATCTAATCCCGAGACTTGGGGATCTGGATCAGACCTTGTAGAGCTATAAAAAGGGGCCTCGAGGTGCAGCTCAGAACATCGAATTTCGAACAGAAGTCTTGTGCTCTCATGTGCTCCATACGCTTCAACAACGCTCTGCTGCAACAACGAACTGAACCTCCAATGCTCTTCTACTTTCTTGTTCGTTGGTAAAACTTTCTTATTTGCTCTTAACTGTAATTGCTTCTAGCTTGTAATAGTTCGAATTTATAGTTGTTGCCCACCGAAAGCGGTCAAGGACCGCGGGCCTTCGAGTAGGAGTCGAGATAGGCTCCGAACGAAGTAAAACACTCGTGTCTTGTGTGTTTTCATTTACTTTCCGCTGCGCTTATAATCTATGTTTTAAATCGCTAAAAATAGTCACGAGAGCTATTCACCCCCCCTTCTAGCGCTTTCGATCCATCAATATTCTGACTCGGGTTCGCCCCTTTTGGTGGCTCTTAGTGCTAGGTTCTGGCTTGACTCTTTTGTTGTACCTGCACATCTAGTTTCATGCAATTCCAAAGTTGAAAAGAGTTCCTCTAGAATGCTTACCTCCAGGTTTTAAGAGATGTAGTAGACGTCGATTATCGAAATCTATTCTGGAGTCCTGGGAAAAACGTTGAGTGCATAGCGTACTGAGTCCCGGTTGATTACCGTTTCACCAAGGTTGATCAGTTTGGTGATCAGCTCCTTGATCTTTGCATGTAGTTCGGCTACCTTCTCACTTTTTTCCAGATGGATGTTCGTCAGCTTGTTCCGAAGAATGTCCCATGGTGCGAGCTTCGCTTTGGATGTGCCTTCGTGGAGTCCCAAGAATTTCTCCTAGAGATCTTTGGCCGATGTGTAGCTTCCAATGTGATTGACTTCTTGAGGTGGTAATAAACTTATTAAATGATATTCTACTTTGTTGTTGGCTACAAAGTCACTTTGCTCCTTCTTCGTCTAAAGATACTCCTCTTTCTCCTTACCTTACTAATCATTGGGAACTACAAAACCATACTTTATTATCAAAAGAATTTCAAAGTTAGTTCATAGGAATACCTCCATTCGGTGTTTCCAGTGTGCAAGCTTCCCCTCAAAACTTTAGCGGGTTGAGGCTTGGTCCGACCATCAATTTCTTTCCTTTAATCGGCAGTTAGTCCTTCTGAAGTGATCTTTTTTTATACCAATTGTAGGACCCCTGGCGGCCGACTAGAGGGGGGTGGGGGTGAATAACCCTGAAAAATAACCAAATACCATTTCTCGATCTTCAGACTAAGTTAGGCAAACACTTGTATAATAACAGAAAATTATTGGTGCGGTTAGCACTAACGGTCTAACTCAGGTTTTGATGAATAACAAATTAGGTTAAGTTAGGTTTGTCGTTATCTAACACTCTGACCAAGTGTGCAGGCGAAGTCCAGACAGGTCGACGGGCTGACCGGATGTTTGGCACGAAGTCCAAGCGGGTCGATGGGCTGACCGGACATTTGGCATGAAGTCCAAGCGGGTCGACGGGCTGACCAGACGCTTGGCACGAAATTCAGCTAGGTCGACGGGCTGACCGAATAGCTGGCGAGAAGTCCAGACGGGTCGAAGGGCTGACCGGATGTCTGGCAGGTGAGTAAAGGTAAGTCACTGAAAGGGAGTGACTGTGAGGATGCGTTCCAGGGAAGGGAACATTAGGCGTCGATCCGGCTTAGATCCATTTCAGATACCTAAGTCGAGATCGTGACTAGATTCCGGTCTTGGAAAGACGGAATCTAAGTCATACTCTTTATGTTGAACTTATAAACTGTGCTAACACTTTGTTTGGGAGGAAATTCATTATATTTGCCTCGGACTAACCTTGTCTTGCAGGAGAAGGACTTTTTCTGGAGAAAGGTGGTCCGGGCGCCCGGAGGCAAAAATTATCCAGGGCGCGACGTTGACACGTGGAGCTCGCTGGTTGGGACTACCACGCCACACCAGGGTGCCCCGAGCCTCCTATATAAGGAGGGTCAAAGGCGGAGCTCAAAACAACAACTCAGAACTGAAGAACTGCTCTCTTGTGCTCCTACAACGCCGCGATCTCCGACGAGTTTTCTTTATCTGCTCCATTTCTTTTCATTGTCGGTATTTATTTTTCTAGCATTCTTGTTCTTAACTGTTTGTAATCGAATATTCGAATTGCTAGTGGATTGCCCAACGAAAGCACCCTTGTGTGCGAGCCTTGGAGTAGGAGTTGCCAAAGGCTCCGAACCAAGTAAAATTGGTTCTTGTGTTAGCATTGTTCTGACTTTGTCTTTTCCGCTGCGCTTACTATTTTCGAAATTTTTTAATCGATATTCACCCCCCTCTATCGAACAATCATGGTCCAACAAAAATAAATTCATAAAATAACGACAGAGGCGAGAAGGATTTACTTGGTTTGTAATCAGAGAATTGTCTATCTAAGGCAAATAAAGCTCACTATGAAGATCTCCTTTGGGCGGAGTAGCCTGTTACAACGTTGATAGCTCACGCAGTAGTAAAATAAAAAGAGAACTCGTTTACAAGTATTGTTTTGAACTACTGAAATCAGGGATGTATTTATAGCGCTGATCCAGACGCTTGGAAGGGCTTTAGGCACCTAGGAGTGGATACAATTTTATCCATGATGTAACGGATTATACACGACGCAACGGATTATGACAGCTTGACGCAAATAAAGTGTTCTGGTCTTGGCACCTAGACCAGCTCCAAGCACCTAGACCACCTTCGCACAGGGGCACCTTGGCAAGGTGCCCTGACTAGACCAAGTTGGTTCGGGTGCCCAGAGTAGCTTCAGGCGCTTGGACTCCGAGTGCTTAGAATGACTCCGGGCACCCGGACTCTAGTCAATTCCGCGTTGACTTTTCGTTTAGGTCTTCCACTCTGGCTCCGCTTGCTTGGGTGATTTCAACTATCCATAATAGGGCTCACCCGAACCCATTTTTTAGCCTTCTTGAGGAACCTTCTGCTTCGACTTCTCGTTCCTCGAAAATGTCGCACTCCTCCTCGTCTATAAACGTACTCTTCCACTCGCTTGGGTGATTTTGGCTATCTGAAATTGGGCTCACCCGAATCCATCTTCCCGCCTTCTCCTCGAGCAATCTTCCACTCTAGCTTCTTGTCTCTCGGAAACACCGCACACTCCCTTCTCATCCACCAGAGTACTCTTCTGCGACACCTCATCCCTTGGATGCATCTAGCTCATCAACTCTCTCTCATGTCGTCCTTCTCACTAGCTGCGTCTTTTGCTCGACTTCCTGTACTCCTAAATTCCTGCACACTTAGACATAAGACATCAAATATACACAAGACCTAACTTGACTTGGTTGATCACAACAAAACCTCCACGGGGTACTTACATTGCATTCCTAAGTTCCTGCACACTCAGACACAAGACATCATATACAAACAAGACCTAACTTAATTTGGTTGACCACATCAAAACTACCACGGAGTACTTACAATCTTCCCCTTTTTGATGTGCATCAACCCGAGTTAAAGTTAGGGTTAAAACAAAATGTAATATAATAAATAAGTTAAAACTAATTATTTTATAGATAAGTGTAGGAATAAATTTTTAATTATCACATATCTCCCTTAACTTATACCTATTTCTTCTCCATTGATCACATAAAAGAATAGGAAAAAATTAAAATAAAAAGTTAGTCTAGAAACATAAACACTACCGTGCTATTAGTCTAGAAATTTTGAACAAAAAGTTCTAATAGAAGATTATTGAAAAAAATTCTAAGACAAACAATTTCTACCTTAACAAAAAAAAATTGGGAATTCAATTTAAAAAGATTTTCGGAACCCAATATAGGTTTCTACTTACTAGATTCATTAGAAATTTTTATGGTACATAATTCTTAGGGATTTTTCTTATTTGTCTTTTATGATTTCTAATGTACCAATTAATTTTATCATAATTTCTAAATCGTGATTTTTTAAAAAACATTTGAACATGCATAATCATTTTCTAGTTTCTCTATTTGTGCTTTTAGTTTTTCATTTTCTATTTTTAAATTATCATATATTACTAAAGGACATGAATTTGCTAAGTTTAATTTTAGCTTAGCATTTTCATTTTCTAATTTTAGCATATTTTGAAAAATATTTTAATAAGTTTAAAAGATTCATCAGGAAGTAAGGCTCGTACCTCACTTACCTAATGGTCTGATGCTTCGTCTTGATTGCTATTTTCTTTTGAAGATCCTCCCCCTTTGTCGATGCTCATTTCTGAGAAACTTTCGTCGTTCCTCTTGTGGTCTGCCATCCGAGCTAATTCGATGTACTCTTCTAACTCCGATTCTGATGATAACGATTTGTCCTATGTCACCTTCAAGGTCTTGTGCTTTGATCTTGTTGGTCTTTTACCCTTGTCTTTCTCCTTTTTCTTTAATTTAGGGTAGTCGTCCTTGATGTGCCCTTCTTGGCAGTTGTAGCATCGAACTTTTCTTTTGCTTCGAATGTGTTTTTTTGCCTACGACTTTTTAAATTTATTAGCTTTAAGAAATTTACTAAAATTTTTTACCATTAAGACTGCCTCATCTTCGTCGATTGATTCTTCGGAGTCTGGATCGTCCGTTATTGCCTTTAGGGCAATTGCCTGACTTGACTCTTTCATTAATTCTACACATCTAGATTCATGAAGTTCTAGGGTTGAAAACAAACTTTCTAATGAACTTACCTCTAGATCCTTAGAAATGTAGTATGAGTCAACTATGGGCGTTCATTCTTGTGTTCTAGAGAAAGCATTCAAACCGTACTTTAGTGAATCTCGGTTTATTACCTTTTGTTCGAGATTCGTGAGTCTGATGATCAGTTCTTCAGTTTGGTGTGCAATTACGCTATCGACTCTCCTTCTTTCAGTCGAAGGTTCGTCAGTTCGTGTGCTTCGGACATTCCTTCATGTAGCTCTAAGAACTTCTCCCAAAGTTCCTTTACTGATTCATAGCCACCGATCCTGCTGACTTTTTGAAGTGCCAGCATGCTTAGTCGGTGGAATTCGACTCGTCCATTTGTCACAAAGTCCACTTAATCCTTTTTTGTCCAAAGGTACTCCTCCTTTTCTTCTCCTTTTTGATCTTTTGGAGGTATAAAATCATATTTGATTATTAATAAAACCTCAAAGTCGGTTTTAAAAAAATATCTCCATTTGCTTTTTTCATAGGGTGAACTTCCCCTCGAACTTCGGCTGGTGGGTACTTGGTCCGACCATCGTCTTATTTGCTTCAGTCGGAGGTTAGTTTTTCTGAAGCTCCCGTTCCTCTGATACCAATTGTTGGTCCTGGTGCAACTAATAAGAGGGGGCGAGGGAGGTGAATTGCCTGAAATGATAAAAATATTCTTTCTCGAAACTTTCAACATTAGATAAGACAAACATTTTAATAAACAAAACTAAATTTCATAAAAGAAAATACGAGACAAAAAGGATTTACTTGGTTTGCAACCAAGGAGGTTGCTAATCTAAGGTAAGATGAAGCTCAACTAGTAGACTCCTTTTTCGACACAAGTCAGAGGTGGAGAAGCCTCGTATAGAATGTTGAAAGCATAGAACTTGAAAACAGAGTAAGAAATTTGAGTATAGAAAGTGTTATGTTAAATCTCGAGCACCAGGGCTCCTTTTATAAACTCATTGGTCTAAGTGATCATTTATTGACATGACGTGATCTGGGCACCCAGACTTAGTTTGGACGCCCCCAGCTGGTCACCTAGTTGGCCATCTCGATCTACTTTGCAACGGTAAAGGGACCATCTTGTCCGGGCACCCGGACAGTCCAAGCGCCTTGATCAGTCAGCTACGTGCTGACCATCTGGAGCTTTCTCCAGACGCTAGCTTCTTCTCTAGTTGCTTGGGTAATCCTTCGGCCTTCCAGAGTCGGGCTCATGCAAATCCAACTCCAGCCTTTTCCTTCAGCAGCCTTCCGCTCCGGCTTCTCATCCCTCGGAAGCGTTGTGCGCATTCTTCTTGATCCACCAGTGTACTCTTCCGCAGCTTCTCATCCCTCAGATGCACTGAGCCCATTGACTTGATTCCCATGTCATCCTTCTCGTCTGCTGCATCTTTTGATCGACTTCTTGTGTTCCGAAGTCCTTGCACACTCAGATGCAAGACATCAAATATACAGGACTTAACTTAACTCGATTAACCATATCAAAACTACCATGATGTACTTACACGACCGGTCATGGCCGGTCCCAAGTCCGGATAAAGGAGGAGGGTTGCGTTAGGTTGCCAACTAGCGTCAAAACTATGGCAAATATTCAATGAATGGATCCATTAAACTATTGTGCTAATGGTAGGTTGTTCCTCGAAAGGAATACGTTGTAGGGTCCGACTGTAACATTTCGGTAAGAACTGCTAGATCTCCAGAACTCTGGTGTAGTGCTAAATGTTGGGGCCTTTGTGCCCGCTAGAGGGGGGGTGAATAGCGTTTCTTCGCGCTTGCGTTGATTTGCTTTGTTTTGATATGCAGCGGAAAATAAAATACAAACACACAACAAACCAACACGCTAACACCTAGAGTTTACTTGGTATTCACCTCAAGAAGAGGTGACTAATCCAAGGATCCACACACTCGAGCACTCTCCACTAGTAAACAACTCCTTCTCAGTCGCAGCAGGAGGCGGAGAAGCCTCGTACAAACATACACAACACTACAACACTCACACAAGAAGAAGATACAAAAATACAACTGAAATACACTCTTCTTCTTGCTTACTTGCTGATTGTTGTTGCCTCTTGAACCTTGGGGATGCACCCCAAGAGCCTTCAAGAATTGACGGAGAAGCTCATAGAAGATTGCCGAAAAATCGCTGTGAGCTCGCTGGAAAAGATCACAAAAAAATCTACGGAGAAAACACGCCGCCAAGGCTTTAAACAGTGCTCCCAATCGATCCAATTCATCCCCAATCGATTGTCACGTCAGCACCGCTCCATCCCAGCTGTCCATCGCTCGTTTCCTGTCCAATGGTCACTTCCCAATCGATCGACCGATCGATCAGGACTGCCTGAATCGATCGACCGATCGATTAGGACTGCCTGAATCGATCGCCCAATCGATTTAGAGCCTTTCTGTGCTCTCGCGATCGCGCGAGAGCTTCTGTTGCCCAATCGATCGACTGATCGATTGGCAGCTCCCAATCGATCGCCCGATCGATTGGGAACTCTTCTGTGCTCGCGATTTCACATCCCAATCGGTCGACTGATCGATTGGGCCTTTCCATAATCGCAGCACACTCCAATCGATTGACTGATCGATTGGATCCTGGTTCAATCGATCGCCCGATCGATTGACCAGCCTGGACTTGACTCAAACTCAAGTCCAGAATCTCCAACCCAACTCCTGGTCAACCGCGACCTATTGGGTCTCAGTGCCTAGCATTTGGCCATACCAGACCAACCTCGAACTAGCCTTCTAGCCTCCTCCATCAGCCTTGCGTCTCTCGGATATCTCCCCATCCTTCACGCCTTGCCTTCAAGAGCTTCCTTCGGCCTCATCCTAGTTATCGAGTTCTCCTTGCCAAGTCACACTAGGACTTACCTTGCCAATACCACATGCTTGGACTTACAATCTTTGCCAAGATCACACTTAGAATTTTCGTTGCCTGGTTCCTCACCAGGACTTCCCAATTGTCTGGCTCCTCACCAGAACTTCCCCCTTTGCTAAGATCACACTTGGACTTTCAGTTGCCTGGCTCCTCACCAGGACTTCCCAAATGCCTGGCTCCTCACCAGGACTTTCTCCTTTGCCAAGATCACACTTGGACTTTCCAATTTACCTAACCTCCAGTTAGGACTTCCACCACTGCCTAAACTCCAGTTAGGACTTCCATACGCCTAACCTCCAGTTAGGACTTCCATACGCCTAACCTCCAGTTAGGTCTTTCATATGCCTAACTCCAGTTAGGACTTTTCATACGTCTAACCTCCAGTTAGCATTTCCACCACTGCCTAAACTCCAGTTAGGACTTACATACGCCTAACCTCCCGTTAGGGCTTTCCCAGTCAAGTCTCCTGTCAACCTTGACGTACTTGATTTGTATTCTCATCAATCTGGTCAACCCTTTTACCATCTCCATAACCGGACGATTGCTCCAGTAATCTCCTGATATTGTCAAACATCAAAACTCAAATCCTGACTCAAGCTTGACCCAACTCAAGCTTAGTCAAACTTGTCAAACATGACCTAGGGAAATTACCCCAACACTAAATATGCAAGAGTTTGCATTACATGGTCTGACTATAATGTCTCAGCAAGGACCGCTACATCTCCATGAGAACTTGGGTGTATTATTAAATAGACAAGAGTTCTCACACTATAGATATGTTAAATAAGAACAAATATGATAGGAAAACTAATAATCTAAGATTTAAAACATGGAACATAGGAACTCTCACTGGTAAATCAATGGAGGTAGTAGATATGATGATCAGGAGAAGAATTAGTATTTTGTGTGTACAAGAGACAAAATGGACAGGCGAGAAGACAAAGATGATAGAGAACTTAGGTTTTAAGTTATGGTACACTGGAAAGAGTAAAGCAAGAAATGGAGTGGGTATTATTGTAGATAGTTTGTTAAAGGATGAAGTTGTAGGAGTAGTTAGAAAAGGGGATAAAATTATAGCCCTTAAGATAATAGTGGCGAAAGAAACTATAAACATAATTAGCGTATATGCACCACATATAAGATTAGATGAGGCTACCAAATCAAGATTTTGGGAGGACTTAGATGAAATATTATAAAATATTTCACCAAATGAAATGATTTTAATAGGAGGTGATCTAAATGGGCATGTCGGAGTGAAAAATGAGGAATATGAGAGAGTACATGGGAGTTATGGGTTTAGAATGAGGAATGTGTTGGTGCGGTTAGCACTGACGGTCTAACTCAGGTTTTGATAAA
The DNA here is from genome assembly GCF_018446385.1 of Zingiber officinale. NCBI lineage: Eukaryota > Viridiplantae > Streptophyta > Magnoliopsida > Zingiberales > Zingiberaceae > Zingiber > Zingiber officinale. The sequence continues at coordinate 26,989,153 of NC_055990.1, forward strand.
TGACAAAATAGGTTAAGTTAGTTTCGTTGTGATCTAACACTTTGACGAAGTGTGCAGGAGAAGCCCAGCTCGGTCGATGGGTTGACCGGATAGCTAGCACGAAGCCCAAGTAGGTCAACGGGCTAACCGGATAGTTGTCATGAAGCCCAGCTAGGTCGACGGGCTGACCTGATAGCTGGCACGAAGTCCAGACTGGTCGACGGGTTGATCAGATGTTTGGCATGAAGTATAGACTGGTTGATAGGCTGACCGGATGTTTGGCACGAAGTACAACTAGGTCGATGGGTTGACCTGATAGCTGGCATGAAGTCCAAACGGGTCGACGAGCTGACCGGACGTTTGGCAGGTAAGTTAAGGTAAGTCACTGGAAGGGAGTGACTTGTGAGGACGCGTTCTCGGTTAGGGAACTTAGGTGTCGATCCAACTTAGATTCATTTCAGAAATCTAAGTTGAGATCGTGACTAGATTCCGGTCTCGAGGAGACAGAATCTCCTCGACGGAATCTAATTACTACTCTATTTTACTATATTTGTGCTCACTTTTGTTTTTCAGGGTAGTTTAATCTTTATTTTTCCTTGGTCTAACATTTTTTTGCAAGAAAAGGAATTTCTAGAGAATGGTGGTCCGGGCGCCCGGAAGGTAAAATTTACCTCGTCGCAAATTTGGAGCACGCTGATTGGTCGGACCTACGTCACAGTTCGGGTGTCCGGAAGGGATCCGGGCACCTGGAGCATGCCTATAAAAGAAGGCCTCCACGGAGCATCAAATACAAGAACTGCTTCTACAACTGCTCCATTGCGCTTTGCTCCTGCGACGCTGCGAAGCCTCTCCGACAACCTATGCTCGATTGTCTTTTCTCTGTTGTCGGTATTGTTTTGATTATTCTTGTACTTAAATTTGTAACATCGTATGAATTATTAGTGATTGTCCAACGAAAGCACTCGACAAGTGCGGGCCTTGGAGTAGGAGTCGACGAAAGCTCCGAACCAAGTAAAAATAGTTTGTGTTAGTATTGTCGTTCGTATTTCCACTGTGTACTCGCTTCAAAATTTTAAATCGCTATTCACCCCCCCTCTAGCGAGCTCTACGATCCAACAGAATAAGGAAGGAAAAACTATATTAGATTTTCCTATAGCATATGACCTTATATTAGCTAATACATTTTTTAAGAAAAGAGAAGAACACTTAGTCACATTCAAAAGTGGGAATAATAAATCGCAAATTGACTTTCTTATGGTTAGGAAGAAGGATAGAAAGATTTGTAAAAATTGCAAAGTCATCGCTGGAGAAAGCTTAACTGCCCAACATAGGGTAGTAGTGTTGGATATACACCTTAAACATAGTATCAATAGAAAGGAAATATATATGATTTCTAGAATTAAGTGGTGGAAGTTAAAGGATGGGAAACAACATATATTTAAGGAGAAGGTAGAAGTGCAAGCATTAGGTGGAATATACGATGACTCCCATACAATATGGGATAAGATGGTATCAAAGTTGAAAATAGTAGCTAAGAGTGTACTTAGTGAGTCAAAGGGATATGCACCACTAAGTAAATAATCTTGGTGGTGGAATGAGAAAGTACAAGAGAAAGTGAAGGAAAAATGAATAGCTTATAAGGAATTATATATTTGTAAGAATGAGAAAAACTTTTAAAAAAAATATACAACAGCTAAGAAAGAAGCTAAGAAAGTAGTGAGTGAAGCAAAAAATAAAACTTTTGAACGCTTATATCAAAAATTAGATACAAAAGAAGAGGAAAGAGACATTTATAGAATAGCTAAAGTGAGAGAAAGGAAAACAAGAGATTTTAGCCAAATAAAATGTATTAAAGATGAATGTAATAGGGTATTAGTAAACGATGGAGAAATAAAAGAGCGGTGGAAGAGGTATTTTCATCAACTTTTTAATGAAGGTTTAGGTGACCAATTTAACTTAGGTAATTTAAGTAGGTCAAATGAGCATAGAAATTTTAATTTTTATCATAGAATTCTAACTTTAGAAGTAAAATAAACATTAAATGATATGCACAATTAAAAAGCCGTTGGACCAAACGATATTCTGATAGAGGTATGGAAGTGCTTAGGGAAATAAGGTATTGAATGACTTACAAAATTATTTAATATGATATTGAAAACTAAAAAAATGTCTGATCAATGGAGGATAAGTACTCTAGCTCCCTTATATAAGAACAAGGGAGATGTACAAAATTGTACAAACTATAGGGGTATTAAACTAATGAGTCATACTATGAAACTTTAGAAAAAAGTAATAGAAAATAGATTAAGGAAGGAGACCACAGTGATAGAAAATCAATTTGGGTTCATGCCTGGAAGGTCGACAATAGAAGCTATACATTTTCTTAGACAATTAATTGAAAAATATTTGGAGCAAAAACAAGATCTACACATGGTATTCATTAACTTAGAAAAAGCTTATGATAGAGTCACAAGAGAAATTACATGGAGAAGTTTAGAAAAGAGAGATGTTACCGTAACATATATTGAACTAATTAAGGATATGTATGAGGATATAACGACCAGAGTAAAGACTTCAGGCGGAGTAACTAAAGCATTTTCAATAAAGATAGGGTTACATCAAAGATCAACTCTAAGTCCCTATCTTTTTACACTAATTATGGACGAACTCACTGTGCACATTCAAGACACAGTACCGTGGTGCATGTTGTTTGCAGATGATATTATTTTAGTAGATAAAACACGTGAAGGAGTAAATGCTAAACTAGAATCTTGGAGAGAAACACTAAAAGAGAAAGGTTTTAAACTTAGCAGATTAAAGATAAAATATATGAAATTTAAGTTTAGTAATATTAGAAGTAATGAAACAATTGTTAAGATAGGAGAGGATGAGTTTCTCAGGACCGAGAGATTTAAATATTTAGATCATTTTTACAAAATGATAGAGGGATTAAGAGAGATGTCTTACATAAAATACAAGCAGGATGGGTGAAATGGAGGGGAGCGTCGAGTGTTTTATGTGACCGTAAAGTATCTCTTAAACTTAAAGGTAAGTTCTATAAAATCACAGTTAAACTTGCTATGTTAAATGGAGCTGAATGTTGGGCTATGACTCGAGTACATGAGTAGAAGATGAGAGTTACATAGATGAGGATGTTAAGGTGGATGTGTGGACATACGAGGATGAACAAAATAAGAAATGAGAGCATTAGAGAGAAAGTTAAAGTTGCATCTATTGAGGGAAAACTCTGAGAGATATGTTTAAGATGGTACGGACATGTACTTAGACGATCAATAAATGCTCTAGTTAGGCGATGTGAAACTATGATAAACATGCATATCAAATGAGGAAGAGGAAGACCAAAAAAGACTTGGTTAGTAACAATAAAATAAGATAAAATTTATTTAAATATAGATGATGATATAATAGGAGATAGAGCTCAATGGCATAAAAGGATTCATACAGTCAACCCCACATAGTGGGAAAATGCTTGATTGTTGTTGTTTTTGTTGTATATATAATATTACAATTTAATTGGGTATTCAGGTCGGATATGGGTAGGATTCTGCCAGACTTGCCTCTATATTTGAATCCAAAAATCTCCACACCTGATTACCAAATTATTTAATCATATCCAAAAAAAATTATTCCATATACTCTCTTTCATTTGGGTCGAGTATCAAATTCTCCATTGGATTCCTTGCAATCCCTAAAGTGCATAGTGGTTCATCCTGAGTATTGAGGGTTTAGGTCTTAAGGATCGTAAGGACTTCACCTCCCACGTTCGAACTACTAGACTATCGGGCTGCTGTGTGGACTGTTGCTTACACTTTCAAATTTATCTGATGGGTGAATCAGGAGAAGAGCGTTTACCTTCAAGATTAATCTGACTGAAGGCTTGGATACTTTAATTATAAAAAAAAATATAAATTTAATAATTCATCTTGCGGCTTTTTACCAAAAGGAGCGGCCACATTTTTTTATTTACCAAAAGGAGTACCCTAGTTTTAAAATTACCAAAAAGAACACCAAAAGTAGTATTATTCCCTTCCTACCCCTCCTGCCAACCTCCTAAATCCTCCCTCTTCCGCAACACCTCGTCATTCGGATGCACCGAGCCCGTCAACTCCCTTCCCGTGTCATCCTTCTCACTAGCTATGTCTTCCACTTGACTTTTTGTATTCCTAAGTTTCTGCACACTTAGACACAAGGATCAAATACACACAGGACCAAACTTAACTCGGTTGATCATATCAAAACTACCTTGGGGTACTTACACTCTATGTATCCATGATAGGATCTATTATGTATGCTATGTTATATACTCGACCCGATATATCATATGCTTTGAGTGTCATGAGAAGATACTAGTCAGATCCAGAAATGGATCATTGGGTGACTGTCAAGGCAATCCTTAAGTACTTGAAAAGAACTAAGGATATGTTCTTGGTATATAAGGATGGTGATATGGTTATACACGAGTATGTGAATGCCAGCTTCTAGACAGACAAGGATGACTCCAAGTCCCAGTCTGGATACATATTCACTTTAAACGAAGGTGCAGTTAGTTGGAAGAGTTCCAAACAAGACACTGTAGCAAATTTTACCTATGAGGCATAATACATTGTAGTTTCAAAAACAACAAAGGAAGCGGTTTGGATTAGGAAGTTCATCAATGAACTAGGAGTGGTTCCGACCATTATTGAAGCATTACCAGTTTACTGCAACAACATTGGAGCCATTGCATAAGCAAAGGAACCCAAGTCTTACTAGTGATCCAAACATGTGCTTCGTCGCTATCATATGATCAGGGAGATCATTGATTACTATCGTTTGGACACTTTATTTTATTATTATAACTCAATGTTTATACTGTTGGTGCAAGTTGCACCAGAATCAAATCTAAGTTTTGATGTTGTCAAAGGTTCAAGTTAAGTCTTGTTATGATCTAACAAGTTAACTAAGTGTGCAGGCTGTTTACTCAACCAGGAAAGACCTAGTTAGAGGCTAGGAAGGAAAAGTCTTAGCAGATCGTGGAACCCAGGTGGAAAGACCAAGTGGGTCGAGAGGACCCGACACTTGGCAGTGAGATCAAGAGGTCTGGAGAACCGAAGATTGAGAGAAAGTTCTAACGAGCCGATCAAGGCTAAGTGAAAAGTCCAAACAGATCTGGAGGATCAAAGTTTGGCAAGTAGGTTGAGGTAAATAACTGGAGGAGTGACAGTGAGGTCGTGTTCCTGAAGGGAACAACCTAAGGTCGCTGATCCAACTGAAGAAACCGGGAAGGTTTCGAAGTTGAGATCAAGACAGTTGAACTATCTATTATTACTCATGCATTTTATATTACTGTGCTAATCTCTGTTTTGCAGAAATATACTGTTTAACTCTGTTTTGTAGGTTCGGCTTGATCAGTCGATCGAACCGAAAGATCGGTTGACCGAAACAGGCTAACTCAGAACAGACACAAGCTCAGACCAAACCAGAGAGAAATCCGATCAAGATTTAGTCGACCGAACCAAAGGATCGGTTGACCGAACCCTGACGATGCGGCACAGATCAGTTTGGTCAGAAGTAGAGAAGGAAGCTAAGTTGATCGGTCAACCGAACCAGCAGATCGGTCGATCGGACGATACCTCATCAATGCAGCATTAAGTAAATTCTCTGTTCGGTCGACCAAAAAAGGTGATCGGTTGACCAAACACTTTAATGATATTTAATGTTGAAGATCGAATCAACATCGGAGCTCAGCAAAGATGGAAGGGAGCTGGTTCGGTCGATCGAACCTAGGGATCGGTCGATCGAACGTCGACGACTCTTATAAAAGTAAGCTCAAAGTCCGAGGCTAGGTAACAAAATTTGTCGGGTTTGAACTTCATCTATGCGCTAGTTGATGTTGTTCGTGCTACTGGTCTACAACTTGTCTACATGCAAACAACTATTTCGTTCAAGTGCCGATCGAGCTTCAACTTTTATATACCTGTCAGTATACTTTAATTTCTGCATTGTGCTTAAATTCATATAAGATAGTAGGTTGTTACTATCTTATATTCTTGCATATTTTACTTACTACTTCTTTCTGAGGTTTTCGGAAAGAAGAGATTTAGTGGATTGTCCATCGGTGCGATCAAGGATCGCGGGCCTTGGAGTAGGAGTCGACCTAGGCTCCGAATCAAGTAATCAAACTTGTTCTCTCTTTTTCCGCTGCACGACTTTGATTTAAACAAGTAAAAGAAAAGTTTTTAAAAGTGCAATATTCACCCCCCCCCCCCTCTATCGCACTCTTTCGATCCTACAATTGCTATTAGAGCCCTGTAGCTTTGAAAGTACTTCCTTTAAAAAATTTTCTTTTCCCTTATTTTTTTTAATTCTTTTTCCAGCACTACTAATCCCAAGACGAGAGTCTTGGAAATTTACTTATTTTATTTTTTGATACAAGGATGTCGAACTCTTACCAAGAAGGGTACAACACCGTCCGACCTCCACTATTTAAGGAGAGAACTTTAGCTATTGGAAGAATAGAATGGAGTGTTATCTTAAGATCAACATCGAGCTTTGGTTCACAATACTGAAAGGCTACACACCTCTAATGAAAGATGGAGTGCCACTAGAACCAAAAGACTGGACTCCCCCAATGATCAAGAAGGTACAACTAAACTACAAGGTGATCAACATCATTCAATGCGAGCTCACAATGGAGGAGTTGAATCGAGTCAGCCCCTATGACAACGCTAAAGAACTATGGGATTGCCTGGTAAAGCTACACGAAGGGACCGATGACTCTAAGGTAAATAAAAGAGACCTACTTTTAAATAATTTGTTTAATATTAAAATGCTTCCCGGAGAAACGATTTCACAACTACACGCTCGACTAAAGGACATCCTCAACGACCTCCATTTGATCGGGCACAACCTGGAGAACCACGACACAATAAGATACACATTAAATGCTTTTCCGCGGAATGCTTTGTGGGCATCAATAATAGATGCTTACAAAATTTCTAAGGATCTTTCAATTCTTAAACTAGATGAGTTATTTTGCGAATTAGAAATACACGAACAATCTAACTTGAGCCAAGTTGAGAAAGGAGTCGCTTTGTATGTAGGTCCAAGCAAGGAAACAAAATCAAGAACAAAGATTGAATCAGAAAGTGAGTCAGACTCTGATTCAACAAATGAAGAAGAACTGGTCAACATGGTCCGGAGATTGTTAACAAAAAGGAAATTCAAAAGAAGCATCAAAAGGACACCGATCAACCAAGCGCAAAATAAATCAGAAATGATTTGTTACAGATGCAACAAGAAGGGGAATTTCAAAAACGAATGTCCAAATCGGAAGGAAGAAAGGCCCAAGTCGACAAGAAGAAAGAAAGCCCTCCAAGCGACATGGGACGAGACATCTTCTGACAAATCTGACGCGGAGCAAACGAAGCACTCGAGCCATCTTGCATTTATGGCAAGAAATAAAGATTTTGAATCCGAGGAAAAATATGAATCCGAGACCGACATCGAGTCTGAGAAAAGCCACGAATCGACATTCGAAGGTCTAAATATGGTAACGATTTATTCAAAGTCAAATTTGCTTAAAGTAGTTAAATGTTTATTTAAAAAATTATCAAAATTTGAAAAACAAAATAACTTGTTACTTAAGAAAATATACCACCTTAAGAAGCAAGTTAACTTGAATGACTCGACTAACCAAGTTTAAGTCAGAACATCAACTCAAGTTGCAAAACTTGAGGAAGAAAACTCCAACTTGAAAGGTCAAGTTGAGCGACTTAAGAAAATGTTGGGAAAGTTCGAACTAAGATCCAAATGTCTAAACATGGTACTTAGATCGCAACGAACCGTGTACAACAAATCAGGACTTGGCTATAAACCAAAGCAAACAAACAAATCATATTTGTCAGCATTTAGTCAAAATGTTAAAAGTCAAGTCCAAGCATGAGTTCCAATAAAATGTTTAACCAAACCAAATCTCTATTTGATCCCTAAGAGTCAAATTCATTACTTAGATAGACCATATCTAAGCTATGACTCAAGGGGAGTAAATAGAAAAATGGTTCAACCAACTTGATCAATCCACTATACATGATTAGGATTAGGTTTACTTTTTTACTTAGAACAGTTAGTTAAAAAGGTTTACCCAACCCTATAACATAGCATCGGAATGGATTAGGATGATAGTATGTCAATGAAGCTTTGTCAAAGATATGTCTAGGCTGAATCTTGTGTATTTTACCTGGTGCACTAGATTTGGTGGATCTGACTGAAGCTACCCCAGTCAAATATGAGCTAGTTAGACCAAAACCTAGTAAAAGTTTTTTGGGCAAGACTATTTTAGAAAGTAATCAGCAAGTGGTCCACCGTTGATACATAAAAAGGTCATATGTCTCGCCACTGAACTGAAAACTTATCCTTAGGAAGCCTACTTGATTAACCCAAGGCTAAGTTTAAATCTAATATGGGTTCAATAACTTTTTTAAAAAATTTAATTCAAATTCAATTAAAAACTTAAATTAAAATTCAAATTTAATTAAAACTTAATTTTAATTAAAATTTAATTTATTTTTAAAAAAATCTTAATTAAATTATTTTAAAAACTTAATTAAATTATTTTAAAACTTAATTAAATTATTTTAAAAAAAACCCTAATTAAATTATTTTCAAACTTAATTAAATCATTTTCAAATCTAATTAAAAACTTAATTAGATTATTTTTAAAACTTAATTAAAAAATATTTTAAAACTTAATTAAAATTATTTTAAAACTAAAGTAAAATTATTTTTAAAATTTAGTGAAAATTATCTTAAAACTTAATTAAAATTAGTTTTATTTTAAAACTTAATCAAAATTATTTTAAAACTAAAGTAAAATTATTTTTAAAAAAACTTAATATAAAAAATTATTTAAAAAAAAATATTTTAAAACTTAACTTACAAAATTTTAAAATTATAACTTAATTATAAAAATAAAAAAACACATTCTGTTGACCGAACGACATTTTCAATCGACCAATAAAATACCCGATAAACTTTTGAAACGTTAAATCGTGTTTAATTTATTGGTCGACCTAAATTTTTTATCGGTTGACCGAAAAAGTAAATATCGTCGGCCTCTTCAATTGATCGGTCGATCGAACATAAGTTCTGCTGACCAAAAATCTAACTTAATCTCTAGCAGTATAAATTTATCGGTCGACCAAAAATCGGTTCGATCGACCAATCACTGACTACCAGGTGACGCCGTATTAATGGGATCGGTCGATCGAACCCCTTATTGGTTGACCGATCCGACTCTATATATACGTCGCTCGGGCAGAACCCGAGTCTCATCCCACTCTCCTCTCCTCTTTATCTTCTTCTCTGCTTCCGAAGTTTTTATTTTGCCGAATCTAGCTTTCCTCGGAGTGTGATAATGCCTCAGTAATCTCTCTCCGAACCTTCTTTCTTTATCTATTTACAAGTTATTAAATTTATTCCTTTTATTATTAGTGAAAAAAGTAGAACAACTGCGCAAAGGGAGGCTAGCTCTTTAAATCCCAGTTAGGACCCTAGATTCTCGACTGAAGATCTGCGTCAGTCTTTCCCTAATAAAAAGTTTAAAGTCATAGGAACTCGCTGTCTTGACCTTCCTTTCTATCAAACCTATGTTGGGGTTGCAAGGTTGCAAACATAGTCCCATATTGGAAACACATAAGAAAGGTCATGGGTTTATAAGAGAAAAGATATCTCCATTGGCATGAGGCCTTTTGGGGAGAGCCCAAGAGCAAAACTATGAGGGCTTAGGCCCAAAGTGGACAATATCATGCAATTGTGGAGATATCTAAATTCTTTTCGATCCTACAATTGGTATCAGAGCCCGGACTACCAGAAGGTTTAACCGCCGACTGTGCACAAGAGCTATGGTTTGATTGAGCCATGTGAGTACAATATTGACCTCGAACAAAGAAAGTGGGGGCTCCTATGTTCGGATCAAGAAGACCAAACACCAGACAGGAAGTCCTAGTAGGTCGGGTGGACTGAGGGGGAAGTCCTAGTAGGTCGGGTGGACTGAGTGGTAGGAAGACCTTGGCCTTTTGGGGAGAGCCCAAGAGCAAAACCATGAGGGCTTAGGCCCAAAGTGGACAATATCATGCAATTGTGGAGATATCTAAATTCTTTTCGATCCTACAACCTATTGTCCGGAAGTCATAGATATTACTCAATACTTTCAACTTGACAGCGTTGTCTTTTGTCGTCATGCTTACAACCTAATTCTATGTTCTGATGTATATCATAACTTATGTGAAATTAACTCTCATCATTATAAAACTAGAGTTGCTACTAGGGACATGCTATTTGACCTTGATATGTTTCTCCGATTTTTGAGAATTTGACCTTCTGTTAACTGTATCTTTTTTAGCGCTTCCCTTCTCGAAACATTACCTGCTCCTTTTGCCCATCTAACTCTAGATCTTATGTATGTCGATTTTTTTAAGGGGACACATCCTAAGAAGATGTCTACTGTACCACTGAGTCCAAATGACAATGCCCTTTATAAGATGGTTGTATCTTGCATTCATCCTTTATCATCAAGGGATCAAGGGGTTCTGCGTCATGTTCATCTCTTTTTGATGTACGCACTACGATACCATCTTGACTTTGACTTAGGGTACTAAGTTTTCCGATCTATTATCTACTATTCGGGGTACAACACCTCGAATAAAGTCCACATGATCCAGTGGCATGTCCTCACCGCTTACATTGCTTCCTCGACTACAGGTAGGAGTTCACCGCGGTGAATTAATTGAGTTATCTGATTTTGATCTAGTTGAAGATTCGTTAGTTGTCCTTGGCTGGGATTAGGACTAGTGCTGAAGGACTTGTCTATAAGCTGAACCATCCACGGTCTATCCCACCTGTAGTCGAGGAAGACGTTGCTGAGGATGATCCAATTCCAATCGAAGTGCCTGTTCCATCGATTGTTGATCCAGGATATGCCTTAACGCCTTATTTTGATATGGCTCAGAGCAGTTCCTATGCACCTCCCCCACCGACTAGTGATTTCTTTAGCCGTCTTCGAGATGACATTTTTAGTCAGTTTGACTCCTTAGAAACTAAGATGAATGATCAGTACAACTCTCTCCAAGGACAATTTGCAGACTTTCGTCAGGAGATGACAGACCGTACTGATGCATTAGAGAGGGAGTAGCCGAGGATGTTTGATTATCTTTGAGCTGATGATGTGGATGAGGATGAGTGACCTCTAGGAACTATTACTTTTGACTTATCGTACTTATGGGATACTTTGCATTATGACTATGTATATTTTTGGGTACTTTTCAATTATGACCTTCCTTCAGTATTTTTTGGTTATTCTTTACATGTTGTTTATAGAATAGGTTTTTTAACATGTTTTTTGAAAATATTACTTAATAGTTTTTTTCAAAATTATTTTTGTAAAATTTTCCCTTTAAAAATTTTGTTTTAAATTTTTTAAAAAATATTTTATTTTTTCTGGAGTAGCCTAGATCTTACCGTAGAACTGCATGATCCTATAGTTTTAACAGCCAGCATCTCACAAGTACAGTAGGATCCCTTACTTGTACAACTTAAAATGGGTGAGATGCTTAGGACTTAGTCTAAAATTTCAGATGCTTATGCCAGTGCATCACTATAAATCTGAGCTTTAAACAACATACATTGATCAATTTGAGTTTACTAGCTAATAACAACCTAATTAGTTACAAATGCTCAAACTAGCGAACCCGAGTCAATGGTTAGTATCTTGTAGTTGTTAGCTTTGTACAAAGGTTGGACATTTCATCATAAGGACATTTTTTTAATGTTTTTAAACCATGCTTGGACTTTTAGGAAATTATCGATTTTAGGGGGAGCTTCGAACTAAACTTTCAAAACCCTTTCTTTTTCTTTCTTTTAACAAAATATTTTGAAAATTGTTTCCTTTTGAAATCTTTCAAAAATTTATCTATAGTTTTCAAATTATTTTCTTTACATTTGTTCAAAATTATTCCTTAGTGTTTTTTTTTAATTTTAACTATACTATAATTTTTCAAAATTTCTCCCTAATAACATTTAAATATTTTACCTTTCCTAACCTTTTCAATATTATTTACTTTACAATTTTAAAACTTTTTCGAAATTTTTAACCTTGCTAAAATTTTCCTTAAAATTTTAACTTTGCAAAAAAAAAAAAAAAATAATCTTTCAAAATTTACACTTTACTAAACCTTTCAAATTTTTTAAACATTTCTTTAGAATTTTACTTTAAGAATTTTTTTTCAAATTTTAACTTTACTAAATCTTTTTAAATACTCACAATTTTTCCTTCTTTTGAAAATGTTACTTTACGGATTTTTTTTCAAATGTTTTATACTTCACTATATTTTAAAAAATTTCTCTTATTTGAATATTTTACCTTTATAAATTTTCAAAATCAAACTTCACTTAAGTGTGATTGTTTCTCCTATTTTTAATGTGTATCAAAGGGGAAAAGATAGTGAATTCAGGGAGAGATGTTTAACTCAAGGGGAGAGTTAAAATACTTGCTTATTTATTTTTTCATATTTTAACTTTACTTTGAACCTTAGTTGTCAAACATCAAAAATGGAGAGATTATTGGTGCAAGTTATACCAGAATCAAACCTAAAATTTGATGTTGTCATAGGTTCAAGTTAAGTCTTGTTGTGATCTAACAAGTTAATTAAGTGTGCAGGTTGTTTATTCAACCGGGACAGACCTACTTGGAGGCTAGGGAGGAAAAGTCTTAGAAGATCGTGGAATTCAAGTGGAAAGACCAAGTGGGTCAAGAGGACCCAACACTTGGCAGTGAGATCGAGAGGTCTGAAGGACCGAAGATCGAGAGAAAGTCCTGGCGAGCCGATTAAGGCTAAGTGAAAAGTCCAAACAGATCTGGAGGATCAAAGTTTGGCAGGTAGGTTGAGGTAAACAACTGGAGGAGCGACAGTGAGATCGTGTTCCTGAAGGGAACAACCTAAGGTCGCTGACCTAACTGAAGAAACCGGGAAGGTTTCCAAGTTGAGATCAAAATAGTTGAACTGTCTATTATTATTACTCATACATTTTATATTACTATGCTAATATCTGTTTTGCAAGAATATACTGTTTAACTCTATTTTGTAGGTTTGGCCTGATCGGTCGACCGAACAGGAGGATCGATTGACCGAACTAGGCTAACTCAGAACAGACACAAGCCCAGACCAAACTAGAGAGAAATCCGATCAAGACTTGATCGGTTGACCGAACCAAAGGATCGGTTGACCGAACCCTGATGATGTGGCATAGATCAGTTCGGTTAGAAGCAGAGAAGGAAGATAAGCTGATCGATTGATCGAACCAACAGATCGGTCGACCGAACGATACCTCATTAATGCAACATTAAGTGTAGATCTCGGCGAACAGGGAAATTCTCTGTTCGGTCGATCGAAAAAGGCGAACAATCGACCGAACACTTTAATGACATTTAATGCCGAAGATCGAATCAGCATTGGAGCTCAGCAAAGATAGAAGGAAGCTGGTTCGGTCGACCGAACCTAAGGATCGGTTGATCGAACGTCGACGACTCTTATAAAAGTGATTTTGAGATCCGAGGCTGGGTAACGAAATATGTCGGGTTCGAAGTTCATCTATGCGCTAGCTACTGTTGTTCATGCTACTGCTCTACAACTCGTATACACGCAAGTAACTATTTCGTTCAAGTGCGGACCGAGCTTCAACTTTTATATATTGTCGGTATACTTTTATTTCTGCATTGTACTTAAATTCATACAAGATAGTAGGCTGTTACTATTTTATATTCTTTCATATTGTACGCACTGTTTCTTTTTGAGATTTTTGGAAAGAAGAAATTTAGTGGATTGTCCATTGGTGCGATCAAGGATTGCGGACCTTGGAATAGAGTCGACCTAGGCTCCGAACCAAGTAATCGAACTTGTTTTCAACTTTTTCGTTGCACGACTTTGATTTAAACGAGTAAAAGAAAAGTTTTTAAAAGTGTGATATTCACCCCCCCCTCCTCCTCTATCGCACTCTTTCGATCCTACATATACCCTCTTATGTATCCAATTATATATTTTTTGTGTGTTTCATGTAATTGGATCTTTATTAGTTTTTATTTTAATTCTGGTATATTTTATGGATATTTTAGATATTATTTGATTATATTACATTTTGCAAGAATTGAGGGAGACGATAATTAAGAGGAGGGACACCGAGTTGATCCAATCACAATTTTTCTACATCTCTAAAGGAAATTAAGTGAAGAAGAAGCCCATATTGAATGCCTCATTTTAAAGCCAAATTCATAAGCCTAAGAAGAAATTGTAATCGGTCCAGTTCAAATTTTGGTTCAATTTCCGGTTCGATTCAAGCATCCGGTTCACTTGAATCTTAAAAGGCCAATCACGGTTCACGTTTTCTTTGGGCTTCGGGCGAACACTGTGCGCGTGGGTTTTCTTCGTCCCCAAATCCTCTCCTTCTAGCGAACTTCTCTAATTCGGCGATGGACGGCGGCGACCCTGATGGACCCCGGTGAGCGGCGACGACATCTCCTCAGTGTTCTCTTCCGACGGCTCCAGCGTGACGAGATTCCAACTCGGCGACGGCAGTTGAACTCAGAGCTAGGGTTTTCACAGGAGAGGTTTTGCTCCAGTGATTTCTTTTCCTCTCCATCCTTTCCTCTGTGGAGACCTCCTGTGGACGGCATTGCGAAAGCAAATATCTCAACAGAGGAGGAAGTCGGCTGTTCATCTTCTTCTCCGGCGAGCACCTTCTGAATCCATCACTGTGCTGCTGTGGATGTTCTTCTGTGGACGGCGTTGCGAAAGCAGAAGACTTCTCATTCTCAGCTTGTGTACTAATTCCGGCAGAAGTTTCACCAGCTCAATCCACCGGGACTGGCGTTCTAAATCCGGGTCTCCGTGTGACGGCGGAGGTAGTCAATTAGTGGTTGATTTCAAGAGAGTGGTTTGGATAGTGTAGTTTACTTTACTATTTAATTGTTCATGTTTTGTAGTTAGCTTAATTTCGTATTTGATCTATTTGTTATTTCCTTATGATCCATATTTGATTATTTAGTTTCTTATTTTGTTTAGTTCTATTTATGTATGATTGTTGATCTCGTATGACAATATGATACAGGTTTAGCTTTTATGCATAATCAGATTTTGTTTAATTGTTCGCTTAGTCAATTACTTTTGTTTGATTGTAGCTTTTTTATGCACGTTTGTGTTAGTTGTGCATGTTTCATGCTTGTGTCAAATTTTTTATGCATGCTTCTTATATAGAATGGATCCTTATAACATAGAGTGACACTGCACTGTGAGTTCATCTTTGTTGGTAGTTAGGATTTCATTTATTATATTAGGTTTAGAAAATCTCAAAACAACCCTATTGTTTGATTTTGTCTGAAAACAAACGTTTATCATTGGTTCCACGTGAGAGACTTTCTAGTCCTCTACTATACTACTCAGCGTAGGTTAAGGGGATCAGTAAGTTATAAATTGTTAATTTGATGTGTGTGAGTGATAGTCACTTCTCATACATCAATCATCAGTAGGAAAGAAATATAATTCGAGAAAATTCCCATTGAAAGGAATCTAGCAGATCCTTTGACAAAGGTTCTACTACAAAGCAAGTTTGAGAGTTACATCCATGTTTACGGTATAGGCAGTGTGGCGATTGATATTAGACCAAGTGGGAGTATGTTATATTTGAGAGGTGTCCTAAGGCAAACGCTTTATGGTTTATACTATTTATTTTGATAAATAAAGATTCACTATTTGAATACATATTGTTTATGTGTTTGAATGGTCTTAAATTTACTAACTGAATATCTGCAATACGATTCGTAGCATGAGAGGGCTTACGATTGGATCACAACTAGTGAGCATCTCTATATGTGTAATTAAAGTATTGAAATATTCACTAGTCAATAAATTGATGTATCTGGATATCATGAATTCTATGAGATTAGCACATATTATACTTTTTGGTTTGACCAAGCAATTGTTACTCACTAGCTGGAGACATTAGGATGTTGAAAGTAAAATGTGGATACTAGTTATGGTAATTAGTTTATTGGAGTGATCTGTTGTAAGACTTCATATGGTTCTTTACATATATGTTTATGTCTATGAATTTCTTACTATAGCTCGAGTACCAGTTTCCTTCGACTTGAGGTGTTCAAGTCACCTTGGTCATGGAAACTATACTTTGACATCTTAAACAAAGCATCTCCTTGGAGATGTAGACTCCAGATGATTGGTTATAAGTTGAAGTGTCCGAAAGTGTTTGAATATCCCACAGATGATTCATCGCTCTCTACGAGGAGTCGTATACCCTATGG
Source organism: Zingiber officinale (assembly GCF_018446385.1). Classification (NCBI taxonomy): domain Eukaryota; kingdom Viridiplantae; phylum Streptophyta; class Magnoliopsida; order Zingiberales; family Zingiberaceae; genus Zingiber; species Zingiber officinale. The sequence continues at coordinate 27,005,498 of NC_055990.1, forward strand.
TCACTTGTCAGGGTTGTTACTCAAAGCCTTTGCAAAGTATCATATGTTAAGAGCATGAGATTTTTAGACACATGATTGGAGTTATTTGAATCCACAGAATGAGTAAATATTACTTGAGCTAGGTGTGACATAGTCAGCCTAGTATGAATAGACACATAGATCATGTCCTGAACTAAGTGAGTATAAGACGAGTGAAATGGGCGAGACATAAATCATTGTAGCTATTGAAGTGTTCAGAACTTGTTCTAGAATCAAGTGTAATTTTCTGATTAATTGAGGATCATGATATATTACTAAGTGTTACTCATGATCGATCCATAATTAAATAGTTAATTATGGATGACTAAGATAAACTGAAAACCTATTAGGTCACACACACTACGAGTATTTGAAAGATGTAAAATAAGTTTGAGAATTCGATTCTCATATCAAGAGATAGGATGTTTGGTTGGACCAAACAAAAGATAAATATGAAAAGATATTTACTGAAATGAAAGTGCAGATGAACCATGACTATTGTAGAAGATATGGTTTCATAATAATTTGATAATAAATCAAAAGGGGTTTGATTTTGCTATGAAGCAACTTAATTTAATAATAAACTAAATAAGTTTGATTTAATTATGGACCAAGATGGTTTAGTTTTCAATCAAACTTATTCTTAATAGTAATCGATCGGTTTGATTTTGTTTATTGGGTTGAGGAGATGGCTTGCTCTCCAAGTCATGTAGAGGTTTATAAATACTCCTCTATGAGGAGAAACATAAAAAAAAAATTATAACAAAGGTTCATTGGTTTAGGTTTTTGGAAAACCCTAGCCACCCACCCTTTCTCTCCTCTCCCTCTCCTTGTCGTCAGCCACCAAGAAGCCAAGGGAGATTTTTCTTCCAAAACTTCTCCGCTTCTTCTTTTCCTCTTGGATCTCATCGTCTCCACGCTTGGCTAGTACCAATAAGAGGTGAACCTTGTTGCTCACCGGAGTTATCTTGAAGATCTCGGGATGGATACGAATAGAGGTGAGGTTTGTGAACATCGATAAAGATGATGCCCTTTTCCTTCACACCATCCGTAAGATATGCCTAGAATAATTATTATTCTTTTATTTCATAAAATATTACTTGCGTTGATATATGCACGTGTTATATCTTGCATGAATGGGTGTGTGTTGTAATAATTTAGGAATTCATTATATTTTTATTTTTTTCACTGTGCACATTTTGTGAAAATGTCTAAAGAACGAATCCGCATTAGACTCATAACCCTAATATTTCGACTATCGGATTGGGGGTTCAATTCCATACTCTCAAGTCTCAGCTCTAAGTTATCAGTGAGTTTTCTCGTGCCCTTCAACCATCCAATCAGAGGTTCAATTCTAGACTCTTGAGCCTCAGTGCCAAGTTATAAGTATATTTCTCTATGCCTTTTGACCATCCAGTCAGAAGTTCAATTTTAGAATCTCATGCTTCTGGACCGAGTTATAAGTGGGTTTCCTCGTGCCCTTCAACCATCCAGTCGGAGGTGCAATTCCAGACTCTCATGCCTTAGTGTTGAGTTACAAGCGGGTTTTTTTGTGCCCTTCGACCATCTGATTAGAGGTTCAATTCTAGACTATCGAACCTCTATGCTGAGTTATAAGCCCCTTCCCCATGCCCTTCGATCATCCAGTTAGAGGTTCAATACTCTCCTACCTCCATGTCGAGTTATAAGTGGATTTCCTTGTGCCATTCGACCATCCGATGGAAGGTTCAATTCCAGATTCTCCTACCTTCACATTGAGTTATAAGTGGATTTTCCCTTGCCCTTCAACCATTTAGTTGGAGGTTCAATTCCAGACTCTCCTACCTCCGCACCGAGTTATAAGCAGTTTTCCTCTTGTCCTTTTGCCATCTAGTCAGAAGTGCAATTCTTGACTCTCGTTCCTTTGCACCGAGTTATATGTGGGTTTCCTCGTGCTCTTTAACCATCTGGTCAGAGGTTCAATTCCAGACTCTCATACTCCTGCGTTGAGTTATAAGCGGGTACCCTGTGTCATTTGACCGTCAAGTTGGAGGTTCAATTCCAGATTCTTGTGCCTCCACGCCGAGTTATAAGCGGGGTTTCTAGCATCCTTCGACCATTCAATCGGAGATTTAATTCCAAACTCTCAAGCCTTAGCGCCGAGTTATAAGTGGTTTTCCTTGTGCCCTTCGATAATCCAATCGGAGGTTCAATTCCAGACTCTCGTGCCTTAGTGTTGAGTTATAAGTGGATTTTTCCATACGCTTCGACCATATGATCGGAGGTTTAATTTTAGATTTTTGTGTCTTAGTGCCGAGTTATACTTTGGTTTCCCATGCCCTTAGACCATTTGATCAAAGGTTCAATTCCAAACTCTTATGTCTCCATGCCAAATTATAAATGAATTTTTCCGTACCCTTCAAGCGGCGGTCGGAGATTTAAGTACATCAAAGGCTCGCCCGACAAAGGAACAACTTATACACAGTCATACCTTGGCTCAGTCGGATACTTAACAACACATCATCACCCACTCGGGAGGAGGGAACAGGGTTTGTGGCTCGAATCCCCATGGCTTCCTACCTACAAAGGGGTGAACCATTAAAAAAATGCCTTAGGGTCAAGCACCTCGTGTATATGATAGAGTAGAGACAGTCAATTACACCTTTCTCTTCGATTAACTTGATCAATATTCCCTGAATAAGTTGTTGCAAAATAGTGCCCAGCAGAGGATAACTGAGCCAAGCGCTGCACAGGTGCACTCAGGCAAAACTTTCTGATCGATTGAAATGATGCTTACTCGTGTTGGCATATGTTTACGCACCACTCGCACAAATTTGTGCACAAAAATTGACACAACACTAGGAAAAAAAATGCAGAGGCTAAAAAATGATAAAAGAATATATACAATAAAATATCACAATTTTTAAGCTTTTACTAAACTAAGGGGCTGAAATCCTGAAGGAAAAAGTTCTCCTAGGAGTATTAGAAGATGTTCAGGAAAATATCCTCTGGAATGTCCTCCAAAATCTTCTAGTAGTGCATGAAATTTTTGGGGATGTCTACTGTCAGATAGTCGGCTTCCCTATGTTGCTTCATGGCTCCTTTCGCACCATATCCAAACATCTTTGATGTTCGTCGGCCGAACATCATATTGAACTCCCGAGAGTGCAGATAATCCACCTTGTAAGCTTCAAGCTTCTCAGACTCCCCCACCTTGTAATTTGCCAGCTCAGCCTTTAGAGCCTCTAGCTCGGTCGTTGATGTCTCGATCTTGGTGTCCTTAGAATCCAGAGCGTGTTGTTTCTCCTTGAGCTAAAATTCCTTAATAGTTAGTTTGACTATTTTGCTCGCCAACTGGAGGTAAGGGTGACCTCCGTCTCTTTTAGCTTCTCGGCAAGGACTCAGGCTTCAGTATTCTTCATGTCCAGGTTGGATATGACCCTTTGTTTCCGATTGATCTTCGATCGGAGACGAGACTTGGAGGTTTGTAGTTGTTTCTTAAGCTTTTCAATTTAGCCTGTCTGGTCGAGTCCTCTATCCTTCTCTTCAATGAGGGCCTGCCCGGTTGTTAGCAGTAGCTCGGTATGACTCTGTAGCTCTTTCTTTAGATAAGCCACTTCATCTTGGAGTTGCTAAGAGGAGCCCTGAGAGGTTCCTGCTCCTCCCACTGAGCCCTATAGGGTCCGATAATTATGACTTAACTCCTTCATCTTTTGACAGATGGACGAGTTGGTCACCCAAAATTGACAAAGCAAGAAGAAATTAAAGCGAAGCACATACGGAAAGAGAGCATATGACAGTGAAGAAAGTTTACTACTTGTCCACCCAAAATTGACAAAGCAAGAAGAAATTAAAGCGAAGCACATACGGAAAGAGAGCATATGACAGTGAAGAAAGTTTACCCCTGTGACATATTAGGAGAAGCGATTGGCCAACTCCTCTGGGGAGTGCTCAGCTATGTGTGCTTGGAAGTCTATCCAAGTCTGAGCTAGTATATCTTGTATTTTTATTAGGTTCTAGGCATGAGGAGCACGGAGGGATTGACGTAGAGCCACTAGTGAGAAGGCAACCTGAGTGTGGCGCTGACTTTCTTATGCTCGGACCCTTACGAGCTAGACTTGGACTTTGATTTGGGTATGGAATATATTTTAGAGCGAAGCTTGGATGGTTCAGTTGGCAGAGGCGGTAAAAAGGAAAGAGGTAACGCAGCAATCGATCCGGTTGGCGTTGCAAGGTCTGGTAGTGTCCGCTCGAAGAAGATAGGATTTTGACAGTCGATTCCAAGTTCAGGAGGAGTTGATGTGGAACTCTCTACTGGCTTGGACTGTGGACGAGGTGTTGGCGCTTCTGTGGAGGTTTGTTGTATAGGTGTAGCCGAGCGACGCCTTTGCAACTTTGACATTGAAGCAGGGGCTCATCGGAAGCAGTGGAATCAGAAGGAACCTCCACAACCATCATTGAAGTTCGAGGAGGTAGCAACTCTCAGTGTTAGTGGTCGTGTCACTCATCATGATTTGGCTAGTGCCCTTTTCGTCGGTTGGTTCCTTGATAGAGCAAACCAGCAAAAACCTATGGCTGGCTACCTCGACATCACCGTGCTCGTCCATTCCTCATCGTCCAGCTTGGTAGACTCCCTCAAATAGGATTTCCATATAGTTTTGTCTGCAAAATAGTAAAAAGAAATTAGTTAGATACAACGATAAAGGGAGGTTGAATTTCTCACTGAAGCTATCGGGCAATCTAGCTCAGACGGGGCTAAGCTCGAAGATATACAACACGCCCTCCAAGAGCAGTTTATGAATGTGAAACTTTAGATCAGATAGCTGACTGGAAGCAGTAAGGTAGATTGGATCCTAGCGAAATTCACCTAGCTCGGGCATAGGGGCAATTCCATTTACCAGCCCATTGGGAAGGATACTGGAGGTGACGACCAGAGATAAAAGTAGCGAGACTTCCAACTTTTGTTGGAAGTGGACATTTTATCAAAGAAAATGGAGCTCTTTTAGGCTTGGAGGATAAAAACATCTTGCTCGAATTTCTTTGAGTAATAAAAGTAATAGAAGACTCGAGAGTGAAGGGGGATTTGATACAAAGGGAAGAAAATGATGACTCCACACAATAACCTAATGGAGTTAGCGGCTAATTGTTGAAGCATAATATAGAACTATCTACATATTTTTGGGAAGAAGGGGTGCAACGGGAAACAAAGGTCAGCTAGAAATTGATCCTTGAAGAATGTTAGGTAGCCAGCTGGGGGAAAGTTGGGATTATCGTGGCCGGAAGGTATGATGATGTGGTGGTCGTGGGGGAGATTATAGGTAAGTTGCATCTGGTCCACTTTCCCGCCATTGAAATCAGAGGTGGTGGAAGTGTACTAGAGACCGTGGATAGTAGTGGGGGGAGCAGTGGCCATGAAAAATAGGAAAAGGAAATGGAAAAGGGGTGAAAAACGAACTTACGGAGGAGAGACTCAGAGTTATGATAAAAAATCTCACGATCTTCAAAATCCCGTGTTGCTAGATGTTGGGTTAATTTTGTAACTTGCTTTTTCAAATCCTCAATTATCATTATATCCTGAATATTATGATCACGGTGTTGGGCTTCCTCATTCGAAACCTGTTTGTTGCGACCACGACCACATCCACGATGACCCTCCATTGGATCTTAATGAGCTCTGATACCACCTGACACCAATCAGAATATAGATTATTCTGGGACGTGATGTTTCAGAGGAATTAATGAAAAAAAACAAGAGAGAAATAATGAAATAAGAAGTAGCCTAAGCTAGGTTTAAAAAAAACCTTCTCGAAAAAACAAGAGCGGGAATAGAAGAATAAAAGAGATATAGTCATAATGTGGCTTAGGCAAAACCAATTGATTCAATATCAAAATAACGTGTCCTAAACATCATCTAAGTGTAGGTTTATATAGTTCTTAAAACCTTCAAAAAAAAATCTAAACAGAAAAATAACCAACTAGACTTATTCCCTAAGATTTAGAATAAATTAACTAACAAAACATGATTCCTAAGATTTAGGACAAAATTAAATATAATTAAAAATTTAACGAGTAACTACTTAAAAAAAAATCTAATTTGGATCTCCTCGTAGATCAGTCGCTTGGAGTTGAAGAGAACTCATCCTCGAGTTTAGGGTGGGTGTATTCGACTCCAGAGCATAATGATTTAAGTATTTTATATTAAAAACATCAGAAGTTTTTAAATGACTAGGAAGACGCAACCTGTAGGCATTGTCATTAATCTTTTCTAGTATCTTGTAAGGTCTAAACTTTCGATCTTTGAGCTTGTTGTATTCACCAACAGGAAAATGATCACGAGTTAATATAGCCCAAACTATATCACCAACGTCAAAAAGAACCTGACGTCAATGTTGATATGCCCTGATCTTGTATTCGGTGTTACTTTCTTGAATAGCCTGCTTAACTTGCTCATGAATAACTCGTAGGTGCTCAGCCATCTCTTCATCCTTGGGGTTAGCTTATCCTGGATGCGAAATAGGGACTAAATCTAGTACCCCGGATGAGTTTTGTCCATAAACAATTTTGAAATGACTCAAACCAGTGGTCATGTTCTTTGATCTATTATATGCGAATTCTGCTTGAGGTAAAACCAGATCTCATTGCTTCGGTTTGGTTCCTATGAGACATTTCAAAAGATTTCCTAAGCTCTAATTCACTACCTCGGTCTGACCATCCATCTGAGAGTGATAGGCGCTGCTGAAGTTTAGTTTTGTCCCTAGCTTTCCCTATAAAGTCTTCCAAATTTGACTGATAAATTTAGTATCACGATATAAAGTAATAGTTTACGGAATACCGTGTAAACACATAATCTCTTTGAAGAAGAGGTTGACAATTTAAACAACATCCATGGTTTTTCAGTATGCTACAAAGTGAGCTATCTTGGAAAATTAGTACATCACAACTAGAATAGAATCTATAGTCCGTTGGGTGCGAGGTAAACCCAATATGAAAACCATGCTAACCTCGCACCAAGGTGCTTCTGGAATTGGTAAGGGAGTATACAAACCATCATTTATAAGAGTTCTCTTAGATTGTTGACAGACAAAGCAACGGTCCACGAAATGAGCTATGTCACTAGTTAGCTTGGGCTAATTAAAATCGGAAGAGATGAGGGCTAATATCTTATCTTAGCCAAAGTGCCATTCGTTATGCAATCCATTGATAATATGCTACCTTAAGAAATAGTCCAGAATGCATAATTGTAGTCCACGAAATAGATAACCATTGTGTAAAATAAAGTCATTGAGAAGATCATTATTTACCTCTTGAAATATCTTGCCAATAGAGGGATCATCAATATACATATCTAAGAAAGATCCAAAGCTAGCAACCCTAATGCTCATGGTAGTAAGCAGGAAAGAACGACGGCTTAGAGCATCTGCAACACGATTGAGACTCCCAGATTGATGCTTCAGCGTGAAGGTGAACTCCTGCAAGTAGTTTACCCACTTGGTGTGTCGACTACTCAGCTTGTGTGGGCCATTAATGTACTTCAAAGCCTCATGATCAGTGAACAAGATAAATTCCTTCTTCACAAGATAATGATGCCAATGTTTCAAGAATTGCACAATAGCGCAGAACTTCAAATCATAAGTGTTGGAGCAATCTGGGTACCCTAGGTTTTGATGTTTGGGCAAAGGTTTAAGTTAGGTTTATTGTTGTATTTGATATGCATTATGAGTGTGCAGGATACAGGTATAATAAGGAAAGTCCAAGGGTGATCTTGGCAAAGGAGGAAAGGATGAGTCTTGGTGGTGTAAGTCCAAGCATGTAGTCTTGACAATGTAAGTCCAAGTGTGACTTGGCAATGGATGAAGTCCCGGAGGCACAACCTCTTTGCAAAGGAAGATCTGACAACAATGACAGGGTCGATGGAAGCTCTAGAAGGTAAGACGTGAAGGATGGGGAGGCATCCGAGGGACACAAGGCTTATGGAGGAGGCTAGAAGGCTAGGTTTAAGTTGGTTAGGCGAGAATGAGTGCTAAGTGAATGTACTCGGGGGTCAAATCCTAGGGTTAGGGTTTCACTGTAGCGTACTGTAGCAGTACTGTAGTGTTATTGCAACAGTACTGTAACGGTACTACAGTGTTACTGTAGCAGACCAGACAATCGATTGGGAGCGAATAGAATGCTTCTATTCGTTCAGTTAGTGTGGAGCAGTCGACTGATGGAAGTATCAGTTGACTGGTATCGAGTCGTTGGGTTGTAACGGTCGAATCTCCACAGAGGGCAGTCGACTGATGGTTTTGGCAGTCAACTGGTAGGCGGGGTTTTCCAACTCATTGCCTATATAACCAAGCATTGGAAGCTTGGTTAAGGTTGACGAAATAGACTTGGTTAAAGCCTATTAGAGTCTCCCAAGCCCTCGTGTGATCAGTGTGCTTGTATTCAAGTGTTTGTGGTGAGGTTTCTCCACCGACAAGGTGCTTGAGCTAGCCGGAGGTTTTCTCGGCAGTCATCCACCGACGGATCGGGATCGTCCACCATACGGACAGTCGTGGAGTAGGAGTAAGTGATCTTTAAACCACGTTACATAAGCATGTTAGAGGTTTGATTGTCTTGGTTATTGTCTCTAGGTTTAGCATTCTATTTGTTAGATTTGTTTTTGTATTTTCGTTGTACACTGACATTATAGGAAGCGATCGATTTGGGTGAGACGCTATTTACTCCATCTCCCCTCTAGAGGACGTCAAGGTCCCAACAAGTGGTATCAGAGCTGGGTGAGCTCTTGTTGGACTAATCACCAAGAGAGCGGCTAGGGGAAGAAGATGGAGTCGGAGGGACCTCTCGGATGGAACATCCGAATCCTACCTCCATACGAGCACGAGGACTCGACTATTGGAGGAAGCGCATGGAGATGTGGTTCCAAATGAATTGGAACCAATGGATTGTGTTGGAGGAACCGTTTAAAGCTCCAACTGACAAGAAGGGAAAGCATCTCCGACCTCGATATTGGACCGAGGAGCAAAGGGAGCAATCAGAGATAGACAAGGAGGTAACTAGAATTTTAATTAATTTATTACCTCCTAATGCGGTATTGAATGTAGGTGAATACGAGAATGCAAGTGACATTTGGAAAAAGGTAATTGCGCTTCATGAGAGTCCTACACAAATCCAAGAAAAGGAGGAGCCTAAGGAGAATGACTCATTTGTCCAAGAAGAGAAGGGCCAATCGGATGTTGACACAGGTTCAACATCCGAGGAGGAGAAGGAAGATGAGGAGGTATCATCCACATCTTCAAGGGAGGAAGAAGTGGAATCATCCACATCTTCAAGTGAAGAGGAAGAAGAGCAATCCAAGGAAGAGGAGAACTTGGAAGTTCAACCCTCCACTTCAACTACCAAGAAGAGCACAAAGGACCACATCAAATGCTTTGAGTGTGGTAAGATGGGGCACTACAAGAGTAAGTGTCCTTCACTCAAAAATGTAAAGGAGGTAAACCCTAAACTCACTAAAGTTAATTTAGAAACTAATGTGAGTTGTAGGAAGAAGAAGAAAGAGAAGAAGCACATTAGGTGCTTTACATGTGGTGAGTGGGGTCACTACCACACAAAGTGCCCAAAGAGAGGAGAGCTCAAGGAATTGACTCACTTGAAGAAATGGGAAAGGAAGAGGAACTCAAGTCAAGGAGGAGCTTCAAAAGTAAAAGGGAAGGTAATCCCTATTTTAAAATTTAATCCAAGCTCTAATTCTTATATGCTTGTTAGAAATAATGTAGATTATTTACCCAAGCATAATCATAGATTTAAGTACAATGATAGAAATATGGTTAATGTAGGTGATAACCGTACGAGACCTATTCATGCTGAATCTAGTAAGGGTAGACCTAATTGTTAGGACCAAAAGTAGCTAGAGGGGGGGGGGGGGGGGGGGAATAGCTCGTCGCGTGCCCGTTGTTCGGCGTTGCTTGTTTCTTCGAAGATGTGCAGCGGAAAATACAGAAACAAATCACACAACGCTAACACGGTTGGTTTACTTGGTATCCACCTCACAAGAGGTGACTAGTCCAAGGATCCACACCAACACACACACCCTCCACTAATGAAAACTCTCCTTTATGGTAACTACCAAGGGCGGAGAAGCCCTATAAGACTCAATACAAGAAGAAGAAAGGGTAGTAAAGAAATACAAGCTTACAAGCTTACAATGAGTGCACAAACCCTAACCATAGTTTCTTCTTCTTGCTTTGATCCGCCTCTTTGACTTGGAAGAGTCTCCAAGAACCTTCAAGAACTGGCGATCTCGAGCTTGAGAAGAGCTATGGAGGAGTTGGTGAAGATATGAAATGAATCGGTGAAGAAGTGCCGCAGCCATCGCACGCCTGCAGCTCAAATACGACGCAACGGTCGGATCCTGATCGATTCGAAAACTCCCAATCGATCGGGGAGGCTTTGGATCGATCCAGAGCGCCTCTGTGCTCTGGAGAAAACGCCTGGATCGATCCATGGATCGATCCAGCGCTTATCGCGCGAAGCAGCAGCGTCCCAATCGATCCACTGATCGATTGGGACCTCTGGATCGATCCACTGATCGATCCAGAGGCTTTCTGTTCGCTGGGAAAGGTCTGGATCGATCCACTGATCGATCAAGAGCTTGGTTTTTGCCCAAAACTAAGTCCCAAACCTCCCAAACCAACATCCGGTCAAACTTAACCTGTTGGTACGTCATGCCTAGCATCTAGTCACTCCCTTGACCTGCTAGGACTCCCTTACCAAGTGTCCGGTCAATCCCTTTGACCCACTTGGACTTTTCTTTCATGCCAAGTATCCGGTCACTCTCTTGACCTACTTGGACTTTTACCTAGCTTCACTCACTAGGGTTTTCAATCTGCCTAGCTTCACTCACTAGGTCTTTCATACTGCCTAGCTTCACTCATTAGGACTTTCACCTGGCTTCACTCACCAGGATTTCCATCTGCCTAGCTTCACTCACTAGGACTTTCACCTGGCTTCACTCACCAGGATTTCCATCTGCCTAGCTTCACTCCACTGATCAGTCCCTGATCAGAATCTCCCCATATGAACAACTGCACCTGCATTGTCCATGTGTCTACATGTATTGTCAAACATCGAAACTATGACCAAGACTCAAGCTTGGTCAAACCAGTCAACCTTGACCTAAGGGATATTGCACCAACAATCTCCCCCTTTTTGATGTTTGACAATACCTTTAAGTTTGGACCATTCTGAGTTAAGCTAATCCCATAGCCTTAACTCCATTCATGCCAAGGTATGAATGTTGGTTCCCTTCATTCTCCCCTATGACCTCCCCCATAGGTAATGAAGGTATAACTTAAACCACACATTCTCCCCCTATTGGCACACATCAACCCATCTTTGAGCACACATCAACCCGTGCCTCAATTTTTGGCACTCTTCAACAAATGCCCCATTGTTGAAAACTCTCCCCCTGAAGAGTTGCTCATCGTTGTTCACAACTTCACTCGATGTGACCAACACGATAATGAAGATCCCATACCCTTTATTATCCCTAACCCTACATTCTCCCCCAATGTAGGCAAATGCCCATCCTGGAGCATTATCCACTTGAAACCACTCGAACAATGAGGATATCCACTCCCCATTAAAGTTCAAACGCTCAACCTTGAGCATGTTCTTAACGGAAGGTTAACCACCTTCCAAGGTTCATGAAAAATAATTTTTATATCTTTAAAGAGTCCCTCCCCCTAAAGACATGGTGGTAACTTCTGTCATTGCACCAACAATGACTTGGAATCCCCAAAACTTTAGGAAACCCAATTTTAGAAGTTTTGAGGTTCAAATATTCAAAATCTGAAACAAACCTCAACCTAAACTTCAACTTAGCCTTCCTTAACCAATCCATCCTTGTTTTCACATAAAAACACCCTTTTTATGTATACACATGTATTTTTAGGGGTTTGGAAAGGTTATCTAGACTAAATTAGGTTTAAAGATGCTGAAATCAGGCTTTCCCAGCCAAAATCAGCAACTTGGATCGATTGGAGTTGGGATCCAATCGATTGAACCTTTCTGAATCGATCGGCTGATCGATCCAGCGAGCTTCTGCTCGCGGGAGACTTGCCTTCTGAATCGATCCACGGATCGATTCAGGCACTCCAATCGATCCATGGATCGATCGGAGCTCTGATAGTAGCTGAATTTCAAAATCAGCCAACTTCAGAAACCCCTAGAAAATTCTACAAAAATTCAAAAATCATGAAATTTCGTGTAGACATTATTTAGGTCATATACTATCAAGGAAAAATAGTTTTCTATGAAAATACTTCATATTTTCAAAGATTGACACAAACTTGAAAACTTATAAAAACTTTAGTGTTTTCTTCAAGATTGTGTCTAACTATTCAATGGTGATTATTATCAAAAGATAGCCTTCACCAACGTTTTCAAAAATCATTTTGAAATCATTTTCAAACCAATATCCCACCATGTTCCTTGGGCTTAATGCACATGACTTGTACATTAGCTTTCCCAATGATGGGAAAACACATAACTATGTGTTTTGATGAACTTAAAACTCAAGGAAATGCACTAACTCAGCATGTTGAGTTTTGTTCGTCTTCCTAACATCTCACTTGTATCTACTGTGAATAAAACACATACAAGTCATCTTATAGGTCTTTGTGAGATGTTAATTTTGATTTTGCTCTAACCTAGGGTTCATACATATTTATCTAGGCATCTTGTGGATATTGACCATCCAACTAGGATGTCATTTGGTATGCCACTTGATGATAACTGCCATTTGTCCTTAATTTTAAGGAAATAACATAATGCATAATAATATTATGGCATACATCAAAAAGAAATAATTTTCAGAAGAAAATTTCCTATAACTACATGAGGTATATATGTCATGACATGGTATTTTTGAATTTTTCATAATAAGTCATGAATGCACAAATAAAACATGATGTCATGGCATATAATGGGCAAACAATCATGGCAAGGTTTAGCATAAATAAAATATACCTAGATTACCTATCTAAGTATCCTTAACCACTTAGCTAAATCAAAAAGCATAAACCCTAGATCGCCCAATTTCCTTAAGAAAATGCCAAAACCCAACTTGACATTTCTTTAATCTCTTGATTTGTTTATGCCACTTAAAAATTGAGCATATCCTCAAATGTTGGCATATTCCATTTTTCCTCAAGAGTAAAAACGTAAATCAAGGCCCGGATTGCCTTAAATTTCTAAGAGAATACCAAAATCCCAATTTGGTATTTCTTAACACTTGATTTCTTGTGCCATTTAAAGTCATCTCAAATTTCTTCCTTTATAGCACATTTTACTCTTTCCAAGAGTAAATAAACATTTCATTTCATTTTCAAAGTTAGCAAAAACCTTGAAAATGCTCCTTGAGTGTCAATTTCCTCAAAGTTGGGTTAACTACCCTTCTAATCGGAGTTGACACTCTCTAACCCATCTATGGGGTAGAGAAGATGCTCCTAGGAACCCAAAACCTATTGGTGCTCCTTGGATGCTCTAGGTATTCACTAGGGATAACTTCCCTAGATACCTTCCTAGTGACCTTGTTTGGCTTCTTAGAGTCCTTGGTCACCTTTTCTAGGTCAACTCTAGGGATTGCTTCCCTTGTAACCTTCTTTGTGACTTTCTTAGACTTCTTAGAAGTCTTAGTCACATTTGTTGCAAAAATACTCTTAGGGATAACTTCCCTTGTATTTTTGGCTTGACCGCTAGACTTAGGGTTGGTTCCATAACTATATGGAACCCTATGGTAAGAGATTACATCCTTCTTAGCCTTTGGTTTGTATCCCAAACCCCTATGGCCATTAGATGACCTTTGTGCTCCTAGACCTAGGCTATGCTCATTTTGCCCTTTTAGGATATTTTCCATCCTTTTTAGGGTCTTTTCCATTTTATCAAGCCTTGACCTCAAGACTTGATTTTCTATCACTAAATCCTTAGTTTTTGATTTTCCATTAAATTTATGGGCATTTTTATTTCTAGGCTTGTAGCTAAAGTCCTTAGTGTGATTGCCTAGATTTTTATCTACCTTCCTAATCCTAGGTGTGGTAGTTTTAGCATGGTAAGCTACATTATTTTTCTTAATTTTACCATGCTCTCTATTCTTATGGTAAATAGCATTAAAATGATAAAAATTAGAACTATCATGCTTTTTACCATAACTTAAAGGGGTAGGCTCAATAAATGTTACCTTCTTCTTTACCTTGGAGGCTCCCCCTTGACTAATGCCTCCTTGAGCCTTGACCATCTTCTTCCCCTTGGGGCATTGACTTCGGTAATGCCCCTTTTGGTTGCACAAGAAGCACACAATGTGCTCCTTGCTCTTCTTTGTTCCGGTGATGGTCTCCTTGAGCTTCTCCTTGCCTTTTTGTGCCATTTGGCCCTTTTTCTTGGCCAATTTGGGGCACTTGCTCTTGTAGTGCCCATGTTCCCTACATTCAAAACATATAATATGATTTTTATTATTAATTGAAATATTTATACCTTTGCTTGTAGGGGTGACATCTTTTCCTTTGGATCCGGAGGTAGAAGCTTCCTCTTGATCCAAACTTGATACTCCTCCATTTGATTTTGCTTGACTTGTGGAGGTGGACGCTTCTTCATCCTCTTCTTCTCTTGACCCGGATGTGAAGGATTCTCCTTCTTCTTGATCCGGTGTCAATGAAGATTGCTCTCCCTCAATTCTAGAGGTGGAGGCTTCTCCTTCTTCTTCATCCTCTTGTACATGAAACAAGGAATATACTACTTCCTTGCTCTTTTGATTGCACTCCTTTGAGGATGAAGCTTCCTCTTGGACTTCTTCTTCGGAAGTTGAGCATCTCTCAACTTCGGAGTCCTCCTCTTGATCTTGATCCATTGAGTCGCCCTCTTTGGATTCCTCTTGATTCGGTACAGTGGAGGGGATCTCATGGATTAATGCCAACTTGCTCCAAAGCTCCTTGGCATCCTTGAATTCTCCAACTTGAGCCAAAATATTGCTTGGCAATAAGTTGACCAAAAGCTTGGTCACTTTATCGTTTGCCTTGCTCCTTTGAACTTGCTCTTGACTCCATTTGCTTTTCTTGAGAGGCTTGCCCTTGGAGTTTGTTGGAGCTTCAAATCCTTCCATGAGAGCAAACCATTGCTCTATCTCCATCATCAAGAAATTTTCGATTCTTAATCTCCAAGAATCGAAGCTTGTGGATGTGTAGGGTGGAGCCACCCTTGTGTCAAATCCAAGTCCATCTTGGAATTGCATCTTGAAGTTGAGCCTTTTGATTTCTTTGACTTTGATGAATTTGCTCCAACTTCTTCGCCCTCTAGCTTTTCTTGTTTTGTTTGCCCCTTCCGGCGATGATTCCGGTGAAGAGCGGCCTTGCTCTGATACCACTTGTTAAGACCAAAAGTAGCTAGAGGGGGGGGGGGGTGAATAGCTCGTCGCGTGCCCGTTGTTCGGCGTTGCTTGTTTCTTCGAAGATGTGCAGCGGAAAATACAGAAACAAATCACACAACGCTAACACGGTTGGTTTACTTGGTATCCACCTCACAAGAGGTGACTAGTCCAAGGATCCACATCAACACACACACCCTCCACTAATGAAAACTCTCCTTTATGGTAACTACCAAGGGCGGAGAAGTCCTACAAGACTCAATACAAGAAGAAGAAAGGGTAGTAAAGAAATACAAGCTTACAAGCTTACAATGAGTGCACAAACCCTAACCCTAGTTTCTTCTTCTTGCTTTGATCCGCCTCTTGACTTGGAAGAGCCTCCAAGAACCTTCAAGAACTGGCGATCTCGAGCTTGAGAAGAGCTGTGGAGGAGCTGGTGAAGATCTGAAATGAATCGGTGAAGAAGTGCCGCAGCCATCGCACGCTTGCAGCTCAAATACGACGCAACGGTCGGATCCCGATCGATTCGAAAACTCCCAATCGATCGGGGAGGCTTTGGATCGATCCACGGATCGATCCAGAGCGCCTCTGTGCTCTGGAGAAAACGCCTGGATCGATCCACGGATCGATCCAGCGCTTATCGTGCGAAGCAGCAGCGTCCCAATCGATCCACTGATCGATTGAGACCTCTGGATCGATCCACTGATCGATCCAGAGGCTTTCTATTCGCTGGGAAAGGTCTGGATCGATCCACTGATCGATCCAGAGCTTGGTTTTTGCCCAAAACCAAGTCCCAAACCTCCCAAACCAACATCCGGTCAAACTTAACCTGTTGGTACGTCATGCCTAGCATCTAGTCACTCCCTTGACCTGCTAGGAGTCCCTTACCAAGTGTCCGGTCAATCCCTTTGACCCACTTAGACTTTTCTTTCATGTCAAGTATCCGGTCACTCTCTTGACCTACTTGGACTTTCACCTAGCTTTACTCACTAGGGTTTTCAATCTGCCTAGCTTCACTCACCAGGATTTCCATCTGCCTAGCTTCACTCACTAGGACTTTCACCTGGCTTCACTCACCAGGATTTCCATCAGACTAGCTTCACTCACTAGGACTTTCACCTGGCTTCACTCACCAGGATTTCCATCTGCCTAGCTTCACTCACTAGGACTTTCACCTGGCTTCACTCACCAGGATTTCCATCTGCCTAGCTTCACTCCACTGATCAGTCCTTGATCAGAATCTCCCCATATGAACAACTGCACCTGCATTGTCCATGTGTCTACATGTATTGTCAAACATCGAAACTATGACCAAGACTCAAACTTGGTCAAACCAGTCAACCTTGACCTAAGGGATATTGCACCAACACTAATAAGACTCAAACCACTTGCTTAAGGGAAGGAAAGTGAGTGAAAACCTAAGCATAAATCTTAAGAAGGGGAGACATATGCCTAGGAAGATGGGTATGTCTAGGGATGTCCAAGGTGGACATGTTGACTCTAGGGTTAGAACCCTAGAATTGAAAAATCAAGCCTTGAAGGTAAGGCTTGAAGAAATGGATAAAGTCCTAGATAGATTCATTATTGGACCTAGAGGACTTGACATGTGTTTGGGTGGTCAAAAACCCAAAAATGTCAAATTAAGTCTCTCTTATGCTAAGAGGAGGTCAAGTGCTAGGGTGACACATGAAAATGACAAGGAAGGAGTGACAAAGGGCAAGGGAGAATCATCCAAGGTCCGTGATAAGAAATATGCAAGGGTTGCATATGATTATGGAAAGGATGAGGTGCCCAAGGTTAAGAAAAAGAAGTCTACTAAGGTACACCATGTGGGTATAGCCATGGTAGATGAGTCACCTAAAGGGGTGATTAAGGCTAAGAGTCCTAAGGTTAGGAAGAGCCTTTGGGACCCATGGTAGATGAGTTATAAAATGTGCCAAGTGATTTGGAGACGGACTTGAGTCTCAAATCCAAGGAATTGGCACAATTAGAATGAGTATCATGAATGAAAATATGACATGTTGGACCCCGTGGTAGTTTTGATGTGATCAACCAAGTTGGTTAGGTCCTGCTGTATTTGATCCCTGTGTCTGAGTGTGCAAGAGCTTAGGAACACAGGAAGTCGAGCGGAAGACGCAGCTAGCGAGAAGGACGGCATGGGAAGGGAGCCGACGGGCTCGGTGCGTCCGAAGGACGAGAGAGCTGCGGAAGAGTACTCCGGTGGGCGTGAAGAGCGTGCGCGGCGTTCGAGGGACGTGAAGCCGGGACGGAAGGCTGCTCGAGGAGAAGGCCGGAAATTGGGTTCGGGTGAGCCCTATTTTGGTTGGCCGAAATCATCCAAACAAACGGAGCTTCGGAAGACAAAGTGAAGAAGAAAAGGAGTCAAAAGAGGCTGGAAGTTACTGTAGCAGGAACCTTGAAGGCGCCTTGAATGGATTTAAGGCGCCTTGAGCAGGCCAGTTTGACCGTTTGCGCTGCGGATAAAGTTTTATCCGCAGATTGAGTTGGAGGCGCCTTAAACCCTGTTGGAGGCGCCTTGGACTCTCGGGATAAGATTTTCAGGGCCTATATAAAGGCCCCTGGAGCTAGGAATTCAACAACAACTCAAGTAATCAACTGTGTAGTGTTTCCTAGCAATAGTTCTGAGCTTCCAAAGTGTAAAAGGCTTCTCCGCCTTCAGAGAAGGAGAATTTTTCTACTGCGCTTTTTCTACTGCCCTGGATTAACAACCTTCTTGGTTGTAACCAGGTTAAAATCCTGATCTTCTCTGTATTTCTTTATTTAGTTTTTATTGCTTTATTAATTTATCACTATTGCACTAATTGAGTTGAAAGTACGAGGAGGTTATAGTTTAATTTTTGTTTTCAGCAATTTACCCCTCTCTTGCCGGTCTCCGCTGCTGATCGCCTCAGAAGGACTAACTGCCGACTGAAGCACTACGATCAAGACGATGGTCGGAGCAAACATCTATCCCCCGAAGTTCGACGGAGACTTCGCCACCTGGAAGCGCAAAATGGAGGTATTTTTTAAAACCGATTTTGATATTCTTATTACAATGAAATATGGTTTTGCAACGCCGAAAGACAAAGAAGAAAACACATGAAGCAAGAAGGAGCAAGCCGATTTCGTCGCCAACGGAAAGGCGGAGTTCTGCCGCCGCAGGAGGTAAATCGGATTTGAAGCTACGACTCAGCGAAAGATTTCTGGGAGAAATTCCTGGAGCTTCACGAAGGTACTTCCGAAGCGAAGCTAGCGAAGCGCGACATCCTCCGGAACCAGTTAACGAACCTCCGGATGAACCAAGGCGAGAAGGTAGCGCAACTCCAAGCGAGAATCAAGGAGCTGATAACGCAACTAACGAACCTTGGAGAAGAGGTAACCAACCAGGATTCTATCCGATACGCGCTCAATGCCTTCCCGAGAACTCCAGAGTGGGCCTCCTTAGTAGATGCATACTACATCTCTAAGGACCTCGAGGTAAGTACGTTAGAACAATTATTTTCGACTTTTGAACTTCACGAATCTCGAGTTTCAGAACCCAACGGGGCAGAGAAGACAAGTCAGAACATTGCCTTAAAGGCAAAGATGAACAATTCTGACTCCGAAGCCTCAGTCGACGAATCTGAAGCGGCACTACTGGTAAGACGCTTCAATAAGTTTTTCAGTTCTAATAAATTTAAATCGCAGAGGCATCATCGAAAGAAGAGGACGATTCGTTGCTACAACTGTAACGAAGAAGGGCACATCAAGGAGGACTGCCCAAAATTGAAGAGAAAGGAGAAAGAAAAGGAAAAGCCAAAATACAAGAAACCAGAACCCTCCAAGTACAAGAATCTGAAGGCTACTTGGTCAAATTCGTCAACCTCTGAGTCGGACATCGAAGAATTCTCAGGGTTAGCGCTATTGGCGAACCATCAACCGGAAGAAGACTCAAGCTCAGAGATGAGCATCGATGAAGGGGGAGGAACATCAGAAGAAGAAAGCAGCAGTGAAGGGGGAGCGTCACCAGACCAGGTAAGTAAGGTACGTAATCTAGCCCCAACTCAATCTTTTAAATTTATCAAGTCTCTTTGTAAAGAATTAGATCAATTAGAAAAAGAGAATGCTGAACTAAAGTTGAACCTAGCAAGAGCATGCCCGTTAGAAATGTATGATCAGCCGATTGATCCAGCAGGTTTGGATTGATCCGTGGATCGATCCAGCAGATCTGGATCGATCCAGCAGATCTGGATCGATCAGTGGATCGATCCAGAAGATCTGGATCGATCCACCGATCGATCCGGTGAGTCCCCGCGAACAGAACCCCTCTGGATCGATCGGTGGATCGATCCAGAGGTCCCAATCGATCAGTGGATCGATCCAGAGGTCCCGATCGATCCGTGGATCGATCGGGACGCAGCTGCGCTGGATCGATCCGTGGATCGATCCAAGCCTCCCGATCGATTGGGAGCATTCCAATCGATCGGGATTCGACCGTTGGCGTCGATTTAAGCCGCAGGCGTTCATTTCCTTCGGCAGAACTTCACAGATTCATTTCAGATCTTTACCAGCTCCTCCACAACTCTTCTCAAGCTCGAGATCACCAGTTCTTGAAGGTTCTTGGAGGCTCTTCCAAGTCAAGAGGTGGATCAAAGCAAGAAGAAGAAACTAGGGTTAGGGTTTGTGCACTCATTGTAAGCTTGTAAGTTTGTATTTCTTTACTACCCTTTCTTCTTCTTGTGTTGAGTCATGTAGGGCTTCTCCGCCTTTGGTAGTTACCATAAAGGAGAGTTTCATTAGTGGAGGGTGCGTGCGTTGTGTGGATCCTTGGATTAGTCACCTCCCTTGGAGGTGGATACCAAGTAAAATCCAAGTGTTAGCGTGTTTGTATTTGTTTCTTTGTATTTCCGCTGCGCGTCCTTGAAGAAACAAGCAACGCCGAGCAACGAGCACGCGAAGAGCTATTCACCCCCCCCCCCCCACCTCTAGCCACTTTTGGTCCTAACAAGTGGTATCAGAGCGAGGCCGCTCTTCACCGGAATCATCGCCGGAAGGGTCAAGCATAACAAGAAGAGCTAGAGGGTGAAGAAGTTGAAGCAAAATTGTCAAAGTCAAAGAAATTCAAAATCTCAACTTCTACAATGGAATTCCGAGATGGGCTCGGATTCGACACGAGGGTGGCTCCACCATACACTTCCACGAGCTTCGATTCTTGGAAATCAAGAATCGAAAATTTTCTTATGATGGAGATAGAGCAATGGTTTGCTCTTATGGAAGGCTTCAAGACTCCAACAAACTCAAAGGGCAAAGTTCTCAAGAGGACCAATTGGAGCCAAGAGCAAGTCCAAAGGTGCGAGGCCAATGACAAAGTGACCAAGCTTTTGGTCAATTTATTGCCAAGCACCATCCTTTGCAAAATTGGAGAATTTGAAGATGCAAAGGAATTATGGAGTAAATTGGCCAAGCTTCATGAAGAGATCCCCTCCACTGTACAAGAGCAAGAAGAATCCAGAGAGAGTGACTCTTTGGAGCAAGACCAAGAGGAGGACTCCGAGGTTGAGAGATGCTCAACCTCCGAAGAAGAAGTCCAAGAAGAAGCTTCATCTTCAAGGGAGTGCAATGAAGAGAACAAGGAGGGAGCATACTCCTTGTTCCATGTACAAGATGATGAATCCTCCACCTCTAGGATTGAGGGGGAGCAATCTTCATTGACACCGGAACAAGAGCAAGAAGAATCCTCCACATCCGGGTCAAGAGAAGAAGAGGATGAAGAAGCTTCCACCTCCACAAGTCAAGCAAAGTCAAATGAAGGAATATCATCTTCGGATCAAGAGGAAGCTTCTACCTCCGGATCCAAAGGAGAAAGTGTCATCCCTACACAAAAAGGTATAAACATTTCAATTAATAATAAAAATCATATTATATGCTTTGAATGTAGGGAACATGGGCATTACAAGAGCAAATGCCCCAAATTGGCCAAGAAGAAGGGCCAAGTGGCATTAAAGGGCAAGGAGAAGCCCAAGGAGACCATCCCCGGAACAAAGAAGAGCAAGGAGCACATTATGTGCTTCTCTTGCAATCAAAAGAGGCATTACCGAAGTCAATGCCCTAATGGGAAGAAGGTGGTCAAGGCTCATGGAGGAAGCTCAACTCAAGGGGGAGCCTCCAAGGTAAAAAAGAAGGTATCTTTTATTGAGCCTATTTCCTTGCAAAATGGTAAAAAGCATGCTAGGTCAAATTTATATCATTTTAATGTTATTTACCATGAAAATAGGAAGCATGATAGAGTTAAGGAAAATCATGTAGCTTATCATGCCAAAACCTCTCAATCTAGGGTTAGAAAGGTAGATAGAAACTTAGGTAAGAACCCTAAGGATTCTAGGTATGTACCTAAGAAGAAGAAAAATCATGATTTTAGTGAAAAATCTATGGTTGAGGGATTATGGAAGGAAAATCAAGTCTTGAGGTCAAGACTTGATAAATTAGAGAAGACCCTTAGAAAAATCACAAATATGACACAAGGGTCTAAGGGTAAAAATCTAGGTCTAGAGGTATCAAAGTCATCCAATGGCCATAGAGGTTTGGGATACAAACCTAAGGCTAAGAAGGATAAAATTTCGTACCATAGGGTTCCATATAGTTATGGAACTAACCCTAGGTCTAGTGGTCAAGTCAAGAATACTAGGGAAATCATCCCTAAGAGTATTTTTGCAATAAATGTGACTAAGGCTTCTAAGAAGTCTAAGAAAGTCACAAACAAGGTCACAAGGGAGACTATCCCTAGAGTTGACCTAGAAAATGTGACCAAGGTTTCCAAGAAGCCAAACAAGGTCACTAGTGTTGGTGCAACCTTAGGTCAAGGTTGACCTGGTTGACCCGACTCAAGTTGACTTGACTCGAGTTGTATTTTGATGTTTGACTTGGGAAGATTGTTGATGCAACTTTAGGTCAAGGTTGACCTAGTTGAGTTGCATGTTGATGTTTGACACTCGTGAGGGAGTTCTATTCTTGATATGGGACAAGAATAGATGTTTGGGAGATTATTGGTGTAACCGTAGGTCAAGGTTGACCTGGTTGACCTGAAAAGTCCAAGTATGGAGACTTGGCACTGGAAAGGTCCAAGCAGGGAGCTTGGCATGCGAAAAGTCCAAGTATGGAGACTTGGCACGGGAAAAGTCCAAGTATGGAGACTTGGCACTGGAAAAGTCCAAGTATGGAGACTTGGCACGGAGAAGTCCTGGTGAGTGAAGCCAGGCAGTGGGAAAGTCCTAACTGGGATGTTAGGCAGTGTGGAAAGTCCTGGTGAGTGAAGCCAGGCAGTCGGAGAAGTCCTGGTGAGTGAAGCCAGGCAGTCGGGAAAGTCCTGGTGAGTGAAGCAATGGAAAGTCCTAGGGAAGCCAGGCAATGGAAATCTGGTGAGTGAAGCCGGTGAAAATCCTAGTGAGTGAAGCTAGGTGAAAGTGGAAGTCACGGTGAGTGAAGCCGGGCATTGGAAAGTCCCGTGAGTGAAGCCAGGCAGTTGGAAGTCCCGTGAGTGAAGCCGGGCATTGGAAATCGTGAGTGAAGCGGTGAAAACCCTAGTGAGTGAAGCTAGGTGAAAGTCCCGTGAGTGAAGCCGGGCAAGGGAAAATCCAGATGGATCAGGGTGATCGGACATCCGGTGTTGGGAAGTCCAAGTAGATCAAGGGAGTGATCGATACTTGGCACGAAGAGGAAAGTCCAAGTGGGTCAAGGATTGACCGGACACTTGGTGGAGAATCTTAGCAGGTCAAGGGACCGACCGGATGCTAAGCATGATGTACCAACAGTCAAGATTGACCGGATGTTGGTTTGAACTTGGTTTGGGCGAAAACCATGAGTTGGATCGATCCGTGATCGATCCGGATATCTGAATATTCTCGATCGGTGCGGTGACCGATCGCAATACATCGAGTATATCAGTGTGATAACCGATAGGTCCGGTGACCGATCGTGAGTCGATCGAACAGAGCGAGGCGAGAGGGCTGATCGGTCGGGACCGATCAAGATAAAGCCTGATCGGTCCCGCATCGATCAGAGTTCTGATCGGTCTATGGACCGATCAGAGATTCTGATCGGTCCATGGACCGATCAGGGGAAAAGCAAAGCTTCTTCCGATCGATCCCGCATCGATCAGAAGTTCCCGATCGATGCGTGGACCAATCGTGACGAACAAGGCCTCTTCACGATCGGTCCACGGACCGATCAGGGTTTGTCGCAACGGCTAGTTTCTTCTGTCTTCTTCGCAGGTTATAAAAGAGGTTGAGAAGCTACTGTTGAACTTCTTCTTCCTCTTCTCTTTGCCCCTGCTTCTTGCTGTGCTTGAGCTTTGCTGAGCTCTCTACTTCGTGAAGCTTCGTGTGAGCTTCCCCGGCTGGTCAGCTGCTGCTATCGTTCCGTGAAGTTGCTGCTTCGTCAACGGAAACCAGTCGAAGGCAAGATAGTGTGTGTTTTTACATTCTTATTGTTCTTGCTTCTTGTTGTATTTCTTGTACACTTATCTTGCTGTTGCAAGAGACTTTGTGGCGAGGTTTCTCCACCCAGAAGGAGTGTTTGATTTAGCCGGTTTTCCGGGGACTCATCCACCGACGGATTGATAGGGCTCGTCCACCTTACGGACACGCCGAGGAGTAGGAGTTTCATCTCCGAACCTCGTTACATCGATGCGTTGAGGTTTGATCTCTTTCTTTGTCGTTTCTACATTGTATTTTCCGCTGCGCTAACCCTAATCGTAGGAAGAAACGCGAGAATTTGGGGCGGCTATTCACACCCCCCTCTCTAGCCGTACGAAAGATCCTAACAAGTGGTATCAGAGCGAGGTCGCTCTTCATCGGATTAACACCCGTGGGAGCAAAGCTAGAGATGGATCAATTCGGAGAAGACATCACCATTCCACCCTTCTACAATGACAACTTCGCATATTGGAAGGTAAGGATGATGTATTTTCTTAGGACTAATATGTGGAACTGGTTTTGTGTACAAGAAGGGTTTACTCCTCCAATGGATAAAGAAGGAGAGCCTCTAGAGAAGAACAAGTGGACAAAGGAACAAGTCCATCAATCCACGATCAACAATGAGGTAACTAAAACAATTGAATTTTCATTACCTACTAATATTTTGCGTAAGATAGGTGAATACAACAATGCCAAGGAGTTGTGGGATAACTTGGCCAAGTACCATGAGGAGAGTTCCACTTCAAGCCATGAAGAGGAGCCTAGTGAGCCAAGTAGCTCACATCATGGAGGGAGCGAATTGGGAGTTGAGGGCTACTCAACATCCAAGGAAGAAGAGGAGGAGAGTTCCTCTTGTTCAAGTTCGAGCAAGAAGAAGAGACATCTACCTCCGGAAGGGATGAGGAAGAGAGCTCACACCCATCCCCAAACCTAGGTAACTCAAGCATTTCAATTTCAAATAAGTTACATATAATATGCTTTGAGTGTAGGGAATTTGGGCACTACAAGAGTAAGTGTCCAAAGAGGGTAAGGAAGACTCCACCGGCGCCAAAGGTCAAGGTAGCCGGAGTCCCGACACGCAAGGGCAAGGAGCACGTGGTGTGCTTCCAATGCAAGGGGACATTATCGGAGTCATTGTCCGAGGGGAGGCAACCTCACAAGGGCAAGAAACCGAGCACTTCTATAGGGGAGCTAAGGCAAACCCTAAGGTATCATTTAAGTCTCATTCGTGCAATACTAGTAAGATACATGCTAGAAATTTTATTGCACTAGTCAATAATGATAAGCATGATAACATTAGAAATCAATACACATGCTTAGGTGCCAAACATGTGAGCCTAGATAAGGATAACCCTAGGAAAGCCAACCCTAGAATTACCTCATCTAAGGTTAAGGAGAACCTAGGTAGGAATCCCAAATCAACTAGACACATGCCTAGGAATGCCTCAAAGAAAAATGACAAATCAAAAATTGAGGTATTAGAGAAGGAGAATCAAGTCTTGAGGTCAAGACTTGATACTTTGGAAAAGGCTCTTAAGAACTTGGAGAAGTCATCTCTAGGGTTTAAGGGTCAAAAACCAATGTCCAAGGACAAAAAGGGTTTGGGTCACAAACCTAAGTCCCAAGTGGTCAAGCCCACTTATCATAATGTTCCATTCAATTATGGAACAAAACCTAGGGCTAGGAAGACCACCACCAAGGTCACAAGGAGTCACCCCTAGAGTTGATCTTGATGAGTCCCAAATGACCAAGGCTTTAAAGCCTAAGAGGGTCATTAGGAGAGTTGCTAGGGAAGTCATCCCTAGTGAATATTTAGTGAACCCAATGAGCTCTAATAGGTATTGGGTTCCTAGGAGCATCTTCTCTACCCCATAGATGGGTTAGAGAGTGTCAACTCCAATTAGAAGGGTAGTTAACCCAACTTTGAGGAAATTGACACTCAAGGAGCATTTTCAAGGTCTTGATAACCTTTGGAAATGAAAAAGAATTATTATTTACTCCTTAAAGAGTAAAATGTGCCATTATGGAAAAGAATGATTTTAATTGGCACAATTTGAGGAAAACCTAGAGAAATACCATAATTGGGATTTTGGTTTTCTCTTAGGGATATATGGGCAATCTAGGGTTAGATTTTAAGTTAGCTAAGGCTAAGGATACTTAGATACGGATTTAGGTATTTTATTTGAGCTAACTTGCCATGATTGGTTGCCATATGCCATGCCATGACATCATATTTATTTTATTATCATTTGAAATGTCATGATAATACTTAAGCTAGTTTATATGTCATGTGTTAGTTTAGTTTCAAACTTTATGCCATGACATCATGACATTGGCACATGTTCTCATTTATGATACCATTTTATGCCATGTCATCATCTCTTGCATTAATAATCAATTGAATTGATTTAAGGATGAAAAACATATTTTGATATTGAGATCAAATTTGTGTTTAGAAAATGCATGAGACCTTAGCCTAAGATACCTAAACCCATATCTCACATCAAAATTGACATGGATGTGCTTGATACACTTTAGATGTGTGTGAGATATTAGGATCATGAATTAGGATCAAGGTGCATAGTTCTTGTACCTAGATGAGCCTAATTCAAGATATGGAGGATCATAGGGAAAGCTTGTGTACAAGTTATGTGCATATAGCCCTAAGATTATGGTCCTAAATTCAAATGGTTTTAAAAGCATTTTAAAATTGATTTGAAAAACCTTGATGAAGCTTTCCTAGTGATAGCATTCATCATTGAACATTGTGATACAAAGTTGAGTTAAACTTGAACTTTTTCAAAGTTTTTGAACTTTGTATCAAGATTGAAAAATGGAAACTACTTTCATAGAAAACTATTTTTCCATGGTAGTATATGTTATGAGGAATGTATCCTCAGAATTTCACATTTTTTCGAATTTTCTGGAATTTTCTAGGAGTTTCTGAATTTCGGGAAGGAAATTTCAGAAATCTGCCTATCAGAGTCTGGATCCAGGTAAGTCCTGATCGGTCTGCGGACCGATCCAGTGAAGCGTGGATCGGTCTGCAGACCGATCCAGTAAGAACCAGAGAGCTTGGTGCGATCTGGTGAAGGCCTGATCGGTCTGGGGACCGATCCATGGGGTTTCTGATCGGTCTGGGGACCGATCAGAGCGTGCCAGTTTCTGATTTCAGCTGTTGGTCTGAAATTTCAGCTGGAA
This sequence comes from Zingiber officinale, assembly GCF_018446385.1. Taxonomy (NCBI): domain Eukaryota; kingdom Viridiplantae; phylum Streptophyta; class Magnoliopsida; order Zingiberales; family Zingiberaceae; genus Zingiber; species Zingiber officinale. Next base: position 27,032,546 of record NC_055990.1, read on the forward strand.
GTTGGGTTTTTGTAGATTTCTAAAGGTTTGGAACTCCCAAAGACATTGTTGGTGCAATGGTCAAGGGGGAGTTGGCTTTTAGGGGGAGTTTTTACTCCTTAAGATTTTTAAGGATTAGTGATATGAGATTATCACTAAGTTGATTGTTGAGTTTAGTATCAAGGGGGAAATTAAGAGTTTCAATGAAAGGTATGGGACTTTCATTAGGAAGAAACTCTTGACCTTGATACTCTCCTTTTTCTTTTTGATGTGTGTCAAAAAGGGGAGAGTGTTCATTGGAGAATTATTGGAGAACCCAAGTTAGGTTATCGGGTTAACCTAAGCTAGGGAAAGAATGTCAAGGAATGTTCAAGGAAGAACATTGGAATTCTTTTTGATGTGTGTCAAAAAGGGGGAGAATTATTGGAGAACCCAAGTTAGGTTATCGGGTTAACCTAAGGGGAGAATGTCCAGAGAATGTTCAAGGAAAGAACATTGGACATTGGAAGATGGTTGGAAAACCTAAGTTAGGTTATCGGGTTAACCTAACTTGATTATGATTTTGTCAAACATCAAAAAGGGGGAGATTGTTGGTGCAACCTTAGGTCAAGGTTGACCTGGTTGACCCGACTCAAGTTGACTTGACTCGAGTTGTATTTTGATGTTTGACTTGGGAAGATTGTTGATGCAACTTTAGGTCAAGGTTGACCTAGTTGAGTTGCATGTTGATGTTTGACACTCGTGAGGGAGTTCTATTCTTGATATGGGACAAGAATAGATGTTTGGGAGATTATTGGTAACCGTAGGTCAAGGTTGACCTGGTTGACTGAAAAGTCCAAGTATGGAGACTTGGCATCGGAAAGGTCCAAGCGAGGAGCTTGGCATGCGAAAAGTCCAAGTATGGAGACTTGGCGGAAAAGTCCAAGTATGGAGACTTGGCTGGAAAAGTCCAAGTATGGAGACTTGGCACGGAGAAGTCCCGTGAGTGAAGCCAGGCGGTGGGAAAGTCCTAACTGGGATGTTAGGCGGTGTGGAAAGTCCGGTGAGTGAAGCCGAGCAATGGGAAAGTCCCGTGAGTGAAGCCAGGCAATGGAAAGTCCTAGTGAAGCTAGGCAGAAGGAGAAGTCCCGTGAGTGAAGCCAGGCAATGGAAAAAGCTAGGCGGTGAAAATCCTAGTGAGTGAAGCTAGGTGAAAGTGGAAGTCCAGTGAGTGAAGCCGGGCATTGGAAAGTCCCGTGAGTGAAGCCAGGCGGTTTGAAGTCTGGTGAGTGAAGCCGTGCAGATTGGAAATCCTGGTGAGTGAAGCCGGTGAAAACCCTAGTGAGTGAAGCTAGGTGAAAGTCCGGTGAGTGAAGCCGTGCAGGAAAATCCAGATGGATCAAGGGTGATCGGACATCCGGTGTTGGGAAGTCCAAGTAGATCAAGGGAGTGATCGATACTTGGCACGAAGAGGAAAGTCCAAGTGGGTCAAAGGGATTGACCGGACACTGTGGAGAATCTTAGCAGGTCAAGGGACTGACCGGATGCTAAGCATGATGTACCAACAGGTCAAGATTGACCGGATGTTGGTTTGAACTTGGTTTGGGCGAAAACCATGAGTGGATCGATCCGGTGATCGATCCGGTGATCATGAATATTCGATCGATGCGGTGACCGATCGCAACACATCGATGCATCGTGTGATAACCGATAGGTCGGTGACCGATCAGAGTCGATCGAGCGAACAGAGCGGGCGCGAGGGGCTGATCGGTCGGGACCGATCAGCCTGGCTGATCGGTCCCGGCCGTCGAGAGTTCTGATCGGTCTATGGACCGATCAGGGGTTCTGATCGGTCCATGGACCGATCGGGGACGAATAAAGCTTCTTCCATCGATCCCGCATCGATCAGAAGTTCCTGATCGATGCGTGGACCAATCGTGACGAACAAAAGGCCTCTTTTCCCGATCGGTCCACACCGATCGGGTTCTCTGTAACGCTAGTTTCTTGTCTTCTTCGCAGTTATAAAAGAGGTTGAGAAGCTACCGTTGAACTTCTTCTTCCTCTTCTCTTTGCCCCTGCTTCTTGCTGTGCTTGAGCTTTGCTTAGCTCTCTACTTCGTGAAGCTTCGTGTGAGCTTCCCCGGCTGGTCAGCTGCTGCTATCGTTCCGTGAAGTTGCTGCTTCATCAACGGAAACCAGTCGAAGGCAAGATAGTGTGTGTTTTTACATTCTTATTGTTCTTGCTTCTTGTTGTATTTCTTGTACACTTATCTTGCTGTTGCAAGAGACTTTGTGGCGAGGTTTCTCCACCCAGAAGGAGTGTTTGATTTAGCCGGTTTTCCGGGGACTCATCCACCGACGGATTGATAGGGCTCGTCCACCTTACGGACACGCCGAGGAGTAGGAGTTTCATCTCCGAACCTCGTTACATCGATGCGTTGAGGTTTGATCTCTTTCTTTGTCGTTTCTACATTGTATTTTCCGCTGCGCTAACCCTAATCGTAGGAAGAAACGCGAGAATTTGGGGCGGCTATTCACACCCCCCTCTCTAGCCGTACGAAAGATCCTAACAACTAGGAAGGTATCTAGGGAAGTTATCCCTAGTAAATACCTAGAGCATCCAAGGAGCACCAATAGGTGTTGGGTTCCTAGGAGCATTTTCTCTACCCCATAGATGGGTTAGAGAGTGTCAACTCTAAGAAGAAGGGTAGTTAACCCAACTTTGAAGAAATTGACACTCAAGAAGCATTTTCAAGGTTATTATTAACCTTTGAAAATGAAAAGGATTATTATTTACTCCTTGAAAGAGTAAAATGTGCCTAATGGTGGAAAATTTGATTTTATCTTAAAATGACATAAATTGGGAAAACCTAGAGAAATACCAAGTTGGGATTTTGGTATTCTCTTAGAAATTTAAGGCAATCCGGACCTTGATTTATGTGGTTACTCTTGAGGAAAAATGGAATATGCAAACATTTGAGGATATGCTTAATTTTTAAGTGGCATAAACAAATCAAGAGAAATAGAAATGTCAATTTAGTTTTTGGCATTTCTTTGAAGCATTTAGGGCAATCTAGGTTTAACGTTTTAAGTTAAAACAAGTGGTATATTTTGAGTTAGCTAAGTGGTTAAGGATACTTAAAAAGGAAATCTAGGTATATTTTATTTATGCTAAACCTTGCCATGATTGTTTGCCCATCATATGCCATGACATCATGTCTATTTTTGCATTCATGTTTTATTATGAAAAATTCGAAAATACCATATCATGACATTGATACATCATGTAGTTATAGGATATTTTCTTTTGAAAATTATTTCCTTTTGATGTATGCCATAACATAATCATGCATTAAGTTTAATTCCTTGTAATTAAGGACAAATGACATTTAACAACACTTATTAACAAGTGACATCCTAGGTGGATGTCTAATATCTCTAAAATGCCTAGATAGATATGCATGATCCCTAGAATAGGGCAAAACCAAATTTTACATCTCACAAAGACCTATAAGATGACTTGTATGTGTTTTGTCCACAATAGATACAAGTGAGATGTTAGGATGATGAACAAAACTCAACATGTTGATTTAGTGCATTTCTTTGAGTTTTAAGTTCATCAAAACACATAGTTATGTGTTTTCCCATCATTGGGAAAGCTAATGTACAAGTCATGTGCATTAAGCCCAAGGAACATGGTGGGATATTGGTTTTGAAAATATTTTTAAAATGAGTTTGGAAAACCTTGGTGAAGACTATCTTTTGATAATAATCACCATTGAATAGTTAGACACAAACTTGAAGAAAACACTAAAGTTTTTGCAAGTTCTCAAGTTTGTGTCAATCTTTGAAAATATGATGTATTTTCATAGAAAACTATTTTTCCATGATAAATCATACCCTAAATAATGTCTACACAAATTTTTATGATTTTTAGAATTTTGTAGAATTTTCTAGGGGTTTCTGAAGTTGACTGAAATGAAATTTCAGCAACTATCAGAGCTCTGATCGATCCATGGATCGATTGGAGTGTCTGAATCGATCAGTGGATCGATTCATAAGGCAATTCTAGCGAGCAGAAGCTCGCTGGATCGATCATCCGATCAATCCAAGAAGACTGAATCGATCAGTGGATCGATTCAGCAGGGTTCAATCGATTGAAACCCAACTCCAATCGATTGAAGATGCTGATTTTGGCTGGGAAAGCTTATTTTCAGCATTTTGAACCTATTTTAGTCTAGGTAACCATTCCAAACCCCTGAAAATATATTTGTATACATAAAGAGGGTGTTTTCGTATGGAAAACAAGGATGGATTGGTTAAAGAAGGCTAAGTTGAAGTTTAGGTTGAGGTTTGTTTCAAATTTTAAATATTTGAACCCCAAAACTTCTAAAATTGGGTTTCCTAAAGTATTAGGGATTCCAAGTCATTGTTGGTGCAATGACAGAAGTTACCACCATGTCTTTAGGGGGAGGGACTCTTTAAAGACATGAAAATTATTTTTCATGAACCTAGGAAGGTGGTTAACCTTCCGTTACGAATATGCTCAAGGTTGAGCGTTTGAACTTCAATGGGGAGTGGATATCCTCATTGTTCAAGTGGTTTCAAGTGGATAATGCTCAAGGATGGGCATTTGCCTACATTGGGGGAGAATGTAGGGTTAAGGTTAATGAAGGGTATGGGACCTTCATTATCGTGCTGATCACAACGAGTGAAGTTGTGCACGACGATGAGCAACTCTTCAGGGGGAGAGTTTTCAACAAGTGAATCTGTTGATGTGTGCCCAAAAATGGGGCATGGTTTGATGTGTGCCAATAGGGGGAGAATGAAAGGGAGTAAGTTAGACTTTTATCACCTAGAGGGAGTTTGCCCTCTTAGGGGGAGAATGAAGGGCTTAACTTATGTATTCATTACCTAGTGGCATGAAGAAGGTTTAGGCTATGGGATTAGCCTAACTTACATGTGGTATTGTAAGTGATAGTGTTGGTATTGTCAAACATCAAAAAGGGGGAGATTGTTGGTGCAACATTCCTCAGGTCAAGGTTGACCTGGTTGACCAAGCTTGAGTCTTGGTTTGGATTTCGATGTTTGACAATGCAAGGTTGATTGAAGAAGAGTCAAGTAGGTCAAGGATGACCGGATACTTGACTGGGAAGTCCTAACTGGGATGTTAGGCAGGAGGAAAATCCTGGTGAGTGAAGCCAGGTGAAAGACCTAGTGAGTGAAGCTAGGCAATTGGGAAGTCCTAGTGAGTGAAGCTAGGCAGGAGAACAATCCTGGTGAGTGAAGCCAGGTGAAAGACCTAGTGAGTGAAGCTAGGCAATTGGGAAAGTCCTGGTGAGTGAAGCCAAGCAAGAGAAATCCAGATGGGTCAAGGTTGATCAGACATCTGGTGAGAGTCCAAGTAGGTCAAAGGGATTGACCGGATACTTGGCACGAGGAAGAAAAGTCCAAGTAGGTCTTAGGGAGTGACCGGATACTTGGCAAGAAGAGAAAAGTCCAAGTGGGTCAAAGGGATTGACCAGACACTTGGTGAGAGAGTCCTAGCTGGTCAAGAGTGACCGGATGCTAGGTCTTATGTACCAACAAGTCATGGTTGACTAGATGTTGGTTTAGGGGGCTTTGGGCTTGGTTTTGGGCAAAAACCAAGATCTGGATTGATCAGCCGATTGATCCAGCAGGTTTGGATTGATCCGTGGATTGATCCAGCAGGTTTGGATTGATCCGTGGATCAATCCAGCAGATCTGGATCGATCCAGCAGATCTGGATCGATCAGTGGATCGATCCAGAAGATCTGGATCGATCCACCGATCGATCCGGTGAGTCCCCGCGAACAGAACCCCTCTGGATCGATCGGTGGATCGATCCAGAGGTCCCAATCGATCAGTGGATCGATTGGGACGCTGCTGCTTCGCGCGATAAGCGCTGGATCGATCCGTGGATCGATCCAGAAGTTTTTCCATAGCACAGAGGCGCTCTGGATCGATCCGTGGATCGATCCAAAGCCTCCCCGATCGATTGGGAGCATTCCAATCGATCGGGATTCGACCGTTGGCGTCGATTTAAGCCGCAGGCGTTCATTTCCTTCGGCAGAACTTCACAGATTCATTTCAGATCTTTACCAGCTCCTCCACAACTCTTCTCAAGCTCGAGATCACTAGTTCTTGAAGGTTCTTGGAGGCTCTTCCAAGTCAAGAGGTGGATCAAAGCAAGAAGAAGAAACTAGGGTTAGGGTTTGTGCACTCATTGTAAGCTTGTAAGCTTGTATTTCTTTACTACCCTTTCTTCTTCTTGTGTTGAGTCGTGTAGGGCTTCTCCGCCTTTGGTAGTTACCATAAAGGAGAGTTTCATTAGTGGAAGGTGCGTGCGTTGTGTGGATCCTTGGATTAGTCACCTCCCTTGGAGGTGGATACCAAGTAAAATCCAAGTGTTAGCGTGTTTGTATTTGTTTCTTTGTATTTCCGCTGTGCGTCCTTGAAGAAACAAGCAACGCCGAGCAACGAGCACGCGAAGAGCTATTCACCCCGCCCCCCCTCTAGCCACTTTTGGTCCTAACAATGTACCACCTAGATTTTTGAATAATCCTGTAGGAAGGAACCTCTATTGGGTTCCAAAATCTGTGCTTAATTAATTTTTTAAAAAATTAAAAGCTTACAGTAAGAAAATTAAACATTGAAATTCTTTATGGAAGCTTTGTCTAAGGAAGTGGTTGTTGCTCCAATAACCAAGAAGGCCTAGTGCCTCGCCACGACCTGGAAGCTAAAATATTGAAAGAAAATGTTTAATTAACTTTCTAAAAAAGCATTAAACAAGAATTAAATAATGTTTTGAAAGTTTATCAAATATTTGTTAAAATAAACAAAAATTCCTTAGAATTTTTTTTTAAAAAAATTCTAACTTAATTTTTTTTGTGAATTAGAAATTTTCTTCTAGAAAATTCTAATAGTTCATTCACTTGACTTAGAAATTTTTTTTGGGAACATTTGAACATTTACTTAGGATTTTTTTTACTTAGAATTTTTTTTTGGAAAATTCATTTTAACTTAGCAATTTTTTCAAAAATTCATTTTTAACTTAGAAAATTTTCAAAAACTTTAATCTTACTTGAAGATTTTTAAGACCCCATTTTTTGCTGTGATCAAAGGGGGAGAGAAAAGTACAAGTTTAGGGGGAGTTAGAGAAAACTTAAATTTTTTTTATAAAAAATGTTGCAATTTTTCTAATTGCAAAAATTATTCTTAACTTGTTAGTTTAGTAATTTTTCTTTAAAATTACTGTTTATGTCTATTTTTAACCCTAACTTGAACTTGGGTTGATGCACATCAAAATGGGGGAGATTGTTAGACCCCGTGGTAGTTTTGATGTGATCAACCAAGTTGGTTAGGTCCTGCTGTATTTGATCCCTGTGTCTGAGTGTGCAGGAGCTTAGGAACACAGGAAGTCGAGCGGAAGACGCAACTAGCGAGAAGGACGGCACGGGAAGGGAGTCGACGGGTTCGGTGCGTCCGAAGGACGAGAGAGCTGCGGAAGAGTACTCCGGTGGGCGTGAAGAGCGTGTGCGACGTTCGAGGGACGTGAAGCCGGGACGGAAGCCTGCTCGAGGAGAAGGCCAGAAATTGAGTTCGGGTGAGCCCTATTTCGGTTGGCCGAAATCACCCAAACAAACGGAGCTTCGGAAGACAAAGTGAAGAAGAAAAGGAGTCAAAAGAGGCTGGAAGTTACTGTAGCAGAAATTACTATAGCAGGAACCTTGAAGGCGCCTTAAACACATTGAAGGCGCCTTGAATGGATTGTTTAAGGCGCCTTGAGCAGGCCAGTTTGACCGTTTGCGCTGCGGATAAAGTTTTATCCGCAGATTGAGTTAGAGGCGCCTTAAACCCTGTTGGAGGCGCCTTGGACTCTCGGGATAAGATTTTCAGGGCCTATATAAAGGCCCCTGGAGCTAGGAATTCAACAACAACTCAAGTAATCAACTATGTAGTGTTTCCTAGCAATAGTTCTGAGCTTCCAAAGTGTATAAGGCTTCTCCGCCTTCAGAGAAGGAGAATTTTTCTACTGCGCTTTTTCTACTGCCCTGGATTAACAACCTTCTTGGTTGTAACCAGGTTAAAATCCTGATCTTCTCTGTATTCCTTTATTTAGTTTTTATTGCTTTATTGATTTATCACTATTGCACTAATTGAGTTGAAAGTACGAGGAGGGTATAGTTTAATTTTTATTTTCAGCAATTCACCCCCCTCTTGCCGGCCTCCGCTGCACCAACATGACATTGGGGTCATATTGTATGAAAATTTATTTTTGATGTATAGATGCCATATAAACCCATGCTAGGGAAGTATTGTGGTTTAGTATGGGTAGATACATCAAGAGGAAGCTAAAACTAGGACTTTAGGTCAAGATTCAATTGAACCATTTAGTTAGTTTTGAATTTTATGTCAATTTTGGGATCTGTGAAAAATTTATTTTTATATATATTTTCCCAAGTAGACAAGGTTAAAATAGACTTTACAAAATTTTAGAATTTTTGGAGGTTTGTAGAATTTCTGATGCATTTCTGAAGTTGGTCAGAAAAGACTATTTTTTATTGAAATAATGTACCAGTCGACTAGTAACAGTGTTTTTTAGCACAGAAGGTCTCTATGAGCTCATTTTGACGACATCAGTCGACTGAGGCTTATATCAGTCGACTGGTAACACTGTTCATGAGCATAAAATGTCTCTGTAAACTCATTTTGACGATGACAGTCGACTGAGACTTATGACAATCGACTGATAAGGTTTGAAAATATTTTTCAGCATTAGAAAATGACCAAAAGAGTGGTGAACATGTATGTAATCTTATGAGAGATTAATACATGATGCTTATGGTCATTAGAGGTCAAAGAGTTCAATAATTGAGAAATTGTTGGAGCTCTTTTTGATGTATGGCAAAAGGGGAGAAGTTTAGGTTTAAGTGGGAAACCTACATACCTTTGTAAGAAATCCTAACTCAAGGGGGAGCTTAGGTGAAGGGGTAGTGATTGCTCATTTATTTGTAAAGGGGGAGAAGTTTGCCTTTTGCGGGAGAGCTTAGGTGAAGGGGGAGCCTAGAATTAGGTTCCATGATTTATGCATGTGTAGATTGCATGTTTATTTGTATTATTATTACTATATTATTTCCCCAACTTAAATGGGTTGCCAAACATCAAAAAGGGAAGATTGTTGGAGCAATCTGAGTACCTTAGGTTTTGATGTTTGGGCAAAGATTTAAGTTAGATTTATTGTTGTATTTGATATGCATTGTGAGTGTGCAGGATACATGTACAACAAGGAAAGTCCAAGGGTGATCTTGGCAAAGGAGGAAAGTCCAAGGATAAGTCTTGGTGGTGTAAGTCCAAGCATGTAGTCTTGGCAATGTAAGTCCAAGTGTGACTTGGCAATGGATGAAGTCTCAGAGGCGTGACTTCTTTGCAAAAGAAGAACCGACAACAATGACAGGGCCGATGGAAGCTCCAGAAGGTAAGGCGTGAAGGATGGGGAGACATCCAAGAGACGCAAGACTGATGGAGGAGGCTAGAAGGCTAGGTCTAGGTTGGTCGGGTGAGGATAAGTGCTGAGTGAATGTACTCGGGGGCCAAATTCTAGAGTTAGGGTTTTACTATAGTGTTACTGTAATAGTATTGTAGCAGTCGATTGATGTTTTCATCAGTCGATTGGGAGCATTCAATTAGTGTGGAGCAGTCGATTGATGGAAGTATCCTTCGACTGGTATCGAACCGTTGGGTTGTAACGGTCGAATCTCCACAGAGGACAGTCGACTGATGGTTTTGACAGTCGACTGGTAGGCGGAGTTTTTCAACTCGTGGCCTATATAACCAAGCATTGGAAGCTTGGTTAAGGTTGACGAAATAGACTTGGTTAAAGCCTATTAGAGTCTCTCAAGCCCTCGTGTGATCAGTGTGCTTATATTCAAGTGTTTGTGGCGAGGTTTCTCCACCGACAAAGAGCTTGAGCTAGCCGGAGGTTTTCCGTGGAGTCATCCACCGACGGATCGGGAGTCATCCACCTTTCCGTGATAGGAGCAATTAAGGAGTTGAAATTTTGAATGAATCTATGGTAAAAAGAGGCTAATCCATGAAAACTTCGGATGTCGTGAATGATTTTTGATTGTGGTCACTGTAAGATTATGTTTATCTTTGATGGATCTGCACTAACACTATCGGTAGATACTATAAATCCAAGAAACGAAACTGAGGTCATGCAGAAAGAACACTTCTTGTTGTTGATGAACAAGTGTTCCGCCTTTGGCTTCTCAAAAATAGTGCGGAGGTGATTAAGGTGCAAAGCTTATGTCGGGTTATAAATGAGGATGTCATCAAAGTATATAACCACAAATCTTCTCATAAAAGGTCACAAGACCTGATGCATGAATCTCATAAACGTGCTGGGTGCATTGGATAGTCCGAAAGGCATGACCATCCACTCGTACAACCTATGTTGTGTCTTGAAGGCGATTTCCATTCATCTCCTGGCTTAATTCGAATTTGGTGGTATTCACTCCTAAGATCGATCTTGGAGAACATCTTTGAATCAGAAAGTTGATCCAAAATATCATCTAAGAGAGGAATTGGAAATCTGTATTTCACCGTGATTTTGTTGATGGCTCTACTATCAATATACATGTGCTACAAACTGTCTTTCTTTAGCACGAGTAGGGCAGGGACTGCACAAGGGCCTATACTCTCACGAATATAGCCTCGTCTCAATAGCTCCACAACTTGTTGTTGTAGTTCTTTGGCATCGTTAGGGCTAAGACGGTATGCTGGTCGGTTAGGTAAGCTTGACCCCGGAACGAGGTCAATCTAATGTTGAATGTCTCTCATAGGGGAAAGTCCCAAAGGTGTTGGTTGCTACTCGGAAAACCTATAGGTTTCACTGTACAAAAATTTTGTACAAAGGTCTGAACCTTTTCCTAGCTACCATGTGTTCTTTTAAATTAAATTTTGGATCGCCTGCGGAACTTAACACGTTTGATCCAAAACTTAATCTATTTGTTCTTTTAGGTTTTGACTTGGATCTCCTGCGAAACTTAACACATTCGACCCAAGTCTCCTTAAGTTATTAATTCCATTAAATATTAATTTCCATAATTGGTTCCCAGTACTGACGTGGCGAGGCACATGACCTTCTTGGATATGGGAGCAACCACCACCGACTAGACAAAACCTTTTATAGAAAGTTAATATTTAATTTCCTAAAATAACTTTAGGTTAACCAAAGAGACCAATCAAATCACAAGGAAAAGAAAATACAAAAGAACACAACATCGGAAAACATATTCGAAATTCTAGAACGTAAGCCTCTTGTATTTGGTATTATTTCCATAAATAACTAGCATGATGCGGAAAGAAAAATTACTAGTTATACCTTGTAGAAAAACCTCTTGATCTTCTACCGTATTCCTCTTCTAACCTCGGACGTTGTGTGGGCAACGATCTTCCGAGATGAGAAACCACCGAGCACCTTCTTCTCCTCCTAGCTAGGTTCGGCCAAAACAAGAAAGCTTCACCAAGGAAGAAGAAAAAACACCAACCAAGCTCTAAGAGATGCAAACTTCCTCTCCTTCTTCTTCTTCTTCTCCAAGTAGTATCCGGCCTCCACAAGAGCTCCAAGCAATAGAGAGTTTCGGCCACCACAAAGAGGAAGAAGAGAAGAGATGATGGCCGGCCACAACACCAAGGAAAAGAGGGAGAGAAAATAATAGAGGTTGTATCTCATGAAGGCACCCTCACCCCTTCTTTTATATTCCTTGGCCTAGGCAAATTATGAAATTTAATTACAATAAAATTTCCTCAATTTCCTTGACATGATTTAATTGAGAAAAATAAAATAAAATTTCCCAATTAAATCTACATTGGCCGGCCACATCATTGGAGAACAAATTGGACAAGTTTCAATCGACAATTAAAACTTCCTAATTTGTTTTCGAAAATTTTAAAAAATAAAATTTCCCTTTAAAAATCTCTTCATGGTTGATAAAAGGAAATTTCTATAATTTTAATTTTATCAACATGTGAATAATTTTAAAGAGAAAATAAAATATCTCACCAATCTACAAATAAGGAAAGAGATCTAATCTCTTTCTTTAATCTTTTGTAGATCTTTTATAAGAGAGATATTTTAATTTAAATTCTCTTTAATAAATTATTTCTTCCACATAATAAAAATTAAAATTAAAATTCCTTTTTAATTTAATTTGACCGGCCCCCACTAGCTTGGGTTCAAGCTAGGGCCGGCCACCCAAATTCATACCTAGGCCGGCCCTAACTTGTTTCCAAGCTAGCTTGGCCGACCCCTATTGGGTGGGAATAGAAGGTGGGTATAGAACTCTATAAATAAGAGGCTACGATAGGGACCGAGAGAAGGAATTGGTTTTGGTCTCCCGATAAAATTAAGCATCCCGTGTTCGCCCCGAACACACAACTTAATTTTATCAATGATAATTCATTCCACTAGAGAACTATCATTGAACTACCGCACCAATCCCAAATTACATTTTTGGGCTCCTTCTTATTATGAGTGTGTTAGTCTCCCTGTGTTTAAGATATCGAATGTCCACTAATTAAGTGAGTTACTGACAACTCATTTAATCAATATCTATGTCCAAGAGTAGTACCACTCAACCTTATCGTCATGTCGGACTAAGTCCACCTGCAGGGTTTAACATGACAATCCTTATGAGCTCCTCTTGGGGACATTATCAACCTAGTATCTCTAGGACACAGTTTCCTTCTATAATCAACAACACACACTATAAGTGATACCATTTCCCAACTTATCGGGTTTATTGATTCATCAAACTAAATCTCACCCATTGGTAAATTAAAGAAATAAATATCAAACATATGTGTTTGTTATTATATTAGGATTAAGAGCACACACTTCCGTAATAACTGAGGTCTTTGTTCCTTTATAAAGTCAGTATAAAAGAAACGACCTCTAATGGTCCTACTCAATACACTCTGAGTGTACTAGTGTAATTATATAGTTAAGATAAGCTAATACCTAATTACACTACGACCTTCTAATGGTTTGTTCCTTTCCATTTTAGTCGTGAGCTACTGTTTATAATTTATAAGGTACTGATAACATCATCTTCTGTATGTGACACCACATACTATGTTATCTACAATATAAATTATATGAACAACTACAAACAAATGTAGACAATTTGACCAAATGTGATTCTTTATTCATAATGAATGTTTACAAAGCTTAGGCTTTCAGTATACACTCCAACAATCTCCCACTTATACTAATGACTAAGTTGCCATATCTTCTACCATACATCTGATTCTCATTCCTCCACATGCCGATCGAAAGCTAAGGGCCTTAGTGAAAGGATCTGCCAGTTATCCGCTGATGCAATATTGGCGATGACAACTTCTCCTCGCTTCACAATATCTAGTATCAGGTGGTACTTGTGCTCTATATGTTTACTTGCCTTATGGGCTCGTGGTTCCTTCGAGTTTGCAACTGCACAGCTATTATCACAATAAATTGTGATGATTTTGGGCAAACCAGAATCACATCTAAGTCCATTAGAATGTTCCTGAGCCATACCGCTTCTTTAGCTGCCTCAGAGGCTACTACTTCCATGGTTGAGTCCGAAACGCATTTCGCTTAACACTCCTCCATGAAATGGCTCCACCTCCTAAAGTAAACACATAGCCGATGTAGACTTACTATTCCCTATCTGATTGGAAATAACCCATAGGGAGCAGATCGTCTGCTTGGTAAACTAGCATATAATCTCTAGTCCTTCTCGTGTACTTTAATATATGCTCCCAATGTCCTTGTCGGTTACTCGATATCTGTGACCATGCCCACGGCAAAATAGATATCAGGTCTCGTACATAGCATTGCATACATTAGGCTTCCTACAGCCGAAGCATAAGGAATTGCTTTCATGTCCTCTATCTCTTTCGACGTCTTTGGAGATATTTCTTTAGATAGAGCTACTCCATGTCTAAAAGGTAAGAAACCTTTCTTGGAATCCTGCATGCTAAAACGAGCAAGGATTGTATCTATATATGAAGCTTGGGACAGACACAACATTCTTTTCTTACGATCCCTTATAACTTTGATCCCAAGAATGTGTGCACATTCTCCTAAGTCCTTCATATCAAATTGTTTGGACAACCATACCCTTACGTCTGATAATACCTTGACATTGTTGCCAATTAACAAAATATCATCTACGTATAGTACAAGAAATACCACCACGTTTCCGTTACACTTCTTATATACACAAGACTCATCTGGACTTTGAATAAATCCATATGACTGGATTACTTCATTAAACCGGATGTTCCAAGACCTTGAAGCTTGCTTTAGTCCATAAATGGACCGATTGAGCTTGCACACTAGATGCTCTTTGCCTTTTTCAATGAACCCTTCTGGTTACTTCATATGGATGTTTTCTTCAAGACTTCCATTAAGAAAAGCTGTCTTGACATCCATTTGCCAAATCTCATAATCCATATGAGCAGCAATGGATAAGAGTATCCGGATAGACTTAAGCATGGCTACCGGTGAAAAGGTCTCCTCATAATCGATTCCCTCTTTCTGAGTGTACCCTTTCGCAACAAGCCTAGCTTTGAAGGTTTCTACCTTCCCGTCTGTCCCTCTTTTCCTTTTGTAGATCCATTTGCATCCAACGACTTTTACACCATCAGGTGGTTCTACAAGCTCCCAGACCTTATTAGAGTACATAGACTCTATTTCAGAATTCATTGCCTTTTGCCAAGATGCTGCATCTATATCTTGGAGTGCTTCGTCATTGTTGGGATCTTAGATGGCTAGAGGGGGGGGTGAATAGCCCCTTGAAAAACTTAAACCAAAACTTTTGCACAGATAATTGTTAGCACAGCGGAATTAGACAACTAAAGAAAGGAAAAACACAAGCACACTAACACTAGGATTTACGAGGTTCGGGGATAACTTGCCCCTACTCCTCGGCGTGTCCGTAAGGTGGACGACTCCTTGATCTTCGGTAGATCGCACCCCGGATAACTTCCAGCTACAAATCCTCCTTCTCGGTGGAGTAACCTCCCCACAACGTCTCAAGAAAGATCTAAGTTAAAGCACGAGACTTACAGAAACTCGGTGGCAAAGGAGAATTGAAATGCTTACAACCACGCGAGGATCAGTAGCAGAAACAGAGATCGCAGTTCACCCGAGAGCTCAAGAACTTCGCACAACAGCACACACTTTTCTTTCAAGCTTTCTTGTTGTTGTTCTTGTTCCCCTCTCGCTGTTTTTACCGCCTCTCAAAACCTGATAGAATGATTTGACTCTGATCATCCTTTTCCTCCTTCTCGGTTCTCCCGATCACACCAATGATATGTCAAACCAATCCCCAGGAGTCAAGCAGATCGCAGAAAGACCACAGCAGTATCCGTTGATGCCTGAAATGCACCATGCGCCACGAAACCAACAGAAAGACCATTTGTCGCATTCCTCTTATGAACTTAATTTGAAATTAGGCTTGGAATGATACATTAACCTGCAAACTCAAACAGCACAGAGGATTACATCACATAAATGAAAGAGATATATCAAAAGCGGTGAAGGAATCGTTGATACGTAACAAATCGAGTGTGTGGATCGGCACACCGATCGATGCATGGACCGATCAGCAATGCCTGATCGAGGCCATTTTGATCGGTCGTAGTGATCGATCGTTGAGTGGATCGGTCCACGCACCGATCCACCTCTTTCTCTCTCTCTGCGGGCTTTTCTCGATCGGTCTCACGGCGATCATCGAGTGTGCTCGATCGATCGATTTCACCGCATGTCGGGTCATCGACCGATCCGTGGAACTCATTGGATCGGACCGATCCATCGATTCTATCGGACCGATCCAATGTGCCATGTAATGTCCACTTAGGTCCCTCTCGACCTAATCCGGAGAACGAGCTACCGAGCCCTCTCGACCTAGTCCGGAGATCGAGCTACCGAGCCCTCTCCGACTTCGGGTCCGCAGAACGAGCAAGCCCTCTCGACCTAGTCCGGAGAACGAGCTACCGAGCCCTCTCCGACTTCGTCCGGTCCAGAGAACGAGCTACCGAGCCCTCTCTGACCATTCCGTGCTAAGTCACCATACTTGGACTTTTCCCGTGCCAAGCTCCATGCTTGGACTTTTCACCAGATGTCTTGACCCATCTGGATTTCCCTTGCCTGGCTTCACTCACCAGGACTTTCCCTCCCAACTGATCAACCTCGATCAGTAGTCATTCTGAGTTTAATCAATATCTGATACAAACTTAAATCGTTGTCAACATCAAACTGTATCAACAATCTCCCCCTTTTTGTTGTTTGACAATACGATTTAAGTTTAGATCAGAATTGTTCAAATTTTCATAATTTTAGGGGAATCAAGATCCTCCCCCTAAGACGGATACAACACTATGTGAGGGTCTTCACATTTGCATTCATCTAAACTTAGTTATCTTCTCCCCCTTTGTCAAACACCGAAAAAGTACGAATAAGGTAAGATAACTTAAAGAACTCCCCCTTAACCCTTACCGTCTGGTTCTTAAAGCACTTAGAATTCCCTCTAAGTGTATTCTAAGACAGTAATAAGGAAATAAAAGACAAAACAAGACATGCAAGTGAACAGCATATTAATAACCGATAGAAAATGAAGCATAATAAAGAGCAAGTAAATATAAAACTGAGTAGCATAAATACAGGAGTAGCATCAGAAGTGCAAACATCCAGGTCAGTCATAAAGACTAACAAATAACATCCAAAATACAGACAGTCAACAAACAAACTGTATCAATCAACATCCTCACACTGAGGAACATCACCATCATCGGCAGGAGGGGTGAAATCCTGAGGCGGCACGCTAGAGGATGGATAGCCTGGATAAGACTGCGGAGGCGGATAGCGTGCCATCCATCCGAGTAGCAACTGCTATGTCACCACCTGATGACTGCGCATATCATCAAGCGGTCAATATGCGCAGTCATCGTGGTCTATCCGAATACGCAGCCATCCACCAAATATCATCTCATCGTCGATCAAAGCGGCTCTCCGGGCGATCCGCCGATCGGATCGGCCTCTCCATCGTCGGCAGCAGGAGGAGCGTCGTGGAGGTCCCCATGGTAACTCACCCAGTGCTCTCCCATCCTTCCACCGAACATCCCCATTTTGCCCTATGATGCCAGACTTGGAAAATGCCCGTTTCCCAAGTCGGCAATCCTGCCTGACCATTTTGACTATTCTACCCTTAGAGACATCAACCTGAAGGGTTTCAAGCCAATCAGTAATTATATGCCCATAAGGCATATAAATAGTGGAGCCGCTAGGCCTAGAATATGATATGATCGAGGAGTAGATGCTCGACATGATTTCAAAATCGAGACGTCGACGCAACCCATAAAGCATAAGACAATGATATGATCGGATCTCAGATAATGGTTTAGATGTGATAAGTAGAAGGCAGTTCGTGACAATCTTAAAAAGAATGTAGTCTTGAGGAGATAATCTCAAGGCTGCAAAAGTAGGGAAGTCAACATCTAGCTCATCAAGTCCATCCGGTCTAGGTTGCCTGAAGAAGTACTCATAAATATCGTCAGGTGATACATCAAGCGGAGGAGGTAGTGACTCTGGTAAATCAGGATACAAAGAAAAAGGATCTCCTGAACACATACGACAACCTAGATACCCAAAGAATTCTCTGATGGAGAAATCGATACTTCTTTTAGCGACTCGAGTGGTATAAACACCATCATGGTTTTGATGAAGGTTGTTATAGAATTCAGATATTAGGTCAAGATTGATGTCCCTTTCTAGGTAGACAACTGAATCAAGCTTATAATAGGCTAGGGTTTCGGATACAGATGGACAAAATTCATCCATCCACTTTCGATCCACAGATCGACATGGAAGCAGCTTGAATGTTCTCTGTTGAAATGCTAGCTCAAACTGGCGATTTGGGAATCTACTAGAACTAGCTGGTTGGGGTCGAGAGGGAGCAGGAGACTTGGTTTTCTCAGCTGGGGATTTAGAAGAACCCTCATCGGCTGCTTTCTTCCTAAATAGATAAAGATTTGGACATGGTCGGGGCAAATAGGAGTCCACGGGAGCCACACAGAGAGAACCGAGACAACACACATAGAGAAAATGTGAAAAGAAGCTAAAATGCTAAGAATGAACAACTCTCGGGAAGAAGAAGAGTTACCTGGGCGCCATTGTGAGCTTCGGCTTTTAGAAGATGATGGGTCGAGAAGACAGGAAGAAAAGAGGGGCGTCGGCTAGGGTTTTGAGAAGGAAGAAGATCGGGAAGAGAGGAGGTCGGGAGGATTTAATGAGGGGAAAGTGCACAGTGTGATCTGATCGGACGGCTGTCCGAACAGAGAAATCCTGACCGATCAGGGAACGTCCTGATCGGTCAGCGATCGTCCTGATCGTTCGTGGGGACCGATCAGGGATCTTCCTGACTGGTCCCTGGACCGATCAGATGTGGATCAGTGGGGTGCGATCTGTGCCGATGTCTCCTGATCGATCCCTGGATCGATCGGTGAGACCATCGGTGTCAGGAATATCCCGATCGGTCCCTGGACCGATCAGTGTCTGATATAATATCAGTAACTGAAAATATGAGCCGTTATCTATCGGGAATTTTGAAAAGTTCAGAATTCAAGAATTCAGAATCTCCCAAATTCATAACCTAGAATCAACACCCACAAGTATATAAAAAAAATGAGTTCTTAAGGTCTTAGCTTGTGTAGAGCCCGAAAGTTTCAGACTTTAAATCCAAAAACTCAGACATTTGGAATCTTAGAATTCCAATCTCAGAAAACCTTATAAAACCATATAGTGAAACAAGGTATTAATTAAGACTCAGGATTGCTATGATCAGTTTCAAGTTTGTCAAAATATAAACAACTTGTCCTAATTTTCAATCAAGGCATGTTAAGTATCAACCAAAAATATCAATCAAACAAATCATCCATAGTTAGATACTTTTTAGACAAAGGCCCAATCAAGATTCCTTGATTGGAATATATGAGTAAGATCAAGGAACCAATTACACATGAATTATGTAATGGTGTTCCTCATACTCAATTAATGTCTCTTCAACATAATTATTCAAGGGATGCATGAAACATTTTGAATAATTTGGTTGTTCCTAGCATCTCACCCCATTTCTAGCAAACAAAAATATTTTGTTAAACCTTATAGTTTGTGTGAGATGTTCCCAAGTTGCCTAAAATCATTCCCAATTTCTCTTGTCATTTTAATTTGTCCTTATTGATCATGATGAAGTCCTAAGGACCTAAGGAGCCAAACACATTCCCAACTCCCTCCTTAAATGACTAAATTCATTCTCCGGAAGGGGTTTGGTGAAAATATCAGCTAGGTTTGACTTTGACTCAACATATGTGAGTGCAATGTCTCCCCTAGCTACGTGATCTCTTATGAAGTGATGACGCACTTCAATGTGTTTGGTCCTCGAATGATGGACTGGATTTTTAGTTAGGTTGATCGTGCTAATGTTGTCACATAGCACTTGTACACCCTTATAAGAAAGTCCATAATCCTCTAGGGTGTGTATCATCCACAACAACCGTGATACACTCTCTCCCATGGCAATATATTCGGCCTCGGTCGTGGAGAGAGCAACACAATGTTGCTTCCGACTCGACCAACTAACTAAAGATGAACCTAAAATTGGCACCACTAGTACTTTTCCGATCCAATTTGCACCCAGAATAAGAGTCGGTATAACCTATCAAGTCAAAAGACTCAATACGTGGGTACTAAAGACCTACTCTAATTGTGCCTTTAAGGTATCTCGAATTCTCTTAACGGCAATTAAATGAGATTCCTTGCACGGACTTGATATCTAGCGCACATGCCACAACGAAAAGTATGTCCGGTCGACTAGTGAGATATAGAAGACTACCAATCATGCTTCTATATTGCGTTAGATCAATTGGTTTTCCACTCTCATCATTGTCAAGGCGAGTGTTTGTCGCCATTGGAGTGGACACTTCCTTAGAGTCACTCATATTGAATTTTCTAAGCATCTCTTGAGTGTATTTTGTCTGATGGACATAAATTCCATCTCGAGTTTGTTTGATTTCAAGTCCGAGGAAGAATGTCAACTCTCCTACGAGACTCATCTCAAACTCACTTTCCATGTGAGAAATGAATTCATTCAAGTAGCCCTTGTTATTTGAGCCACAAATTATGTCATCGACATATACTTGGGCTACAAAAATGTTTTCACCATCTCTACGTAGAAATAGTGTTGGATCTATTTGGCCTCTCACAAAGCCCTTTTCTAATAGGTAAGTTGACAACCTATCGTACCATGCTCGAGGTACTTGTTTAAGCCCATAAAGAGCTTTCTTGAGCTTGTATACGTGGTTTGGAGCTTCGGTACTCACAAACCCCGGTGGTTGTTCAACATAGACTTCTTCTTTAATAAAACCATTTAAGAAGGCAGATTTAACATCCATTTGATAGAGTTTGAAACCTCTATGTGCAGCAAAAGCTAGCATCAAACGAATGGACTCTAATCGTACCACGGGAGCATAAGTCTCATCATAATCGAGACCTTCGACTTGACTATAGCCCTTGGCTACAAGTCTTGCCTTGTTTCTTACAACTTCTCCCTTTTGATTTAACTTATTTTTGAAGATCCATTTAGTTCCAATAATGGTGGTCTTTTTCGGTCTAGGAACCAAGTCCCACACTTGGCTCCTTTCAAATTGACCTAATTCGTCTTGCATAGCTATGATCTAATCAGGATCGTGCAATGCTTCATCAACTAGTCTTGGTTCAATCTCTGAAATCAATGCGACTTCATTAGACTCATTTCTAAAGAATGACCTAGTCCTAACCCCTTGTTGGATATCTCCCACAATTTGGTCTTGGGGATGACTAGTGGTTATCCTAGATTGTCTTGGTGTTGGTGGAGCCTCATGAGTGGTCTCACTCGGCACAGGCAAGGACTCAATATCAGGCAAAGGATCAGATTGAGTTCTTTGTTGCCTTTGCTCGTCACCATCAGAGTCAATTTCGACTCGTTCTTCATTTTGATCATTCAAACTTAGATTTCTAAGTTCAACTTGAATTTCTCCTACATCCCTTGGTTGATCATTTAAGTTAGGGATTTCTTCAAAGGCTACATCAGAGGACTCTTCAATCAATTTAGTCCTCTTGTTGTAGACTCGATAGGCTTTGCTAGTAAGAGAGTACCCGACCAGTATCCCTTCATCAGCCTTGGCCGAAAATTTTCCAAGATGATCCTTGGTGTTCAAAATAAACACCTTACAACCAAACACCCTAAGATGTTTAATTGTAGGTGGTTTCCCAAACCAAAGTTCATGGGGAGTCTTTCCTAAAAACCTATGTATTAAAACTCGATTTTGCACATAGCAAGCTGTATTCACAGCTTCAGCCCATAAGTAGCTCGGTAGTGAGTACTCATTGAGCATGCTTCGTGCAGCCTCTTGTAGGACTCGGTTCTTTCTCTCCACAACCCCATTTTGCTGTGGGGTCCTTGGAGTAGAGAACTCATGCCTATATCCCTTTTCTTGACAAAACTCTAAAAACCTATGATTTTGAAATTCCCCACCATGATCACTTCTAATGGTTTTAATTGTTGTCGATTTTTCATTTTCAGTTCTTCTACAAAAAGAGATAAAAATATCTATAGTTTGGTCCTTATGTTTCAAAAAGAAAGTCCATGTGTATCTAGTAAAATCATCAACAATTACCAAGCAATATCTACTTCCATTCAATGATACTACACTACTGCAATCAAATAGGTCCATGTGCAATAAATCTAAAGCAGTAGATGTACTTACAGTGCTTTTACCTTTATGAACACCTTTTGTTTGCTTACCCTTTTGACATGCATCACATAGTTTGGTCTTGTGGTACTTGATGCTGGGTAAGTCTCGCACTAATCCTTGGTTGGCCAACTTTCGGATGTTCTTCATGTTTACATGTGCTAACCTTCTATGCCATAGCCAAGACTCTTCTTCTTTCGATATGAAACACTTAATCAAAGCATTAGTAGCACTTTTAAACGATACTTGATAAATATTATTAACCCTTGTGCCTACTAGTACTGTGTCAAGTGTGTCAATGTGTTTAACCAAACATTGACTTGAATGAAATTCAATTGTGTAACCCGTATCACACAATTGACTGACACTTAGGAGATTAAAAGTCATCCCCTTGACTAGAAGGACATTCTTGATATGGAAACATTCGGATATATGAATGTCTCCAACTCCTACAACCTTAAGGCTACCATTATTACCAAAAGACACATTACCTCTACTTTTGTTTTGAATGGTTGTAAACAGTGATTTGTCCCCGGTCATGTGCTTGGAGCATCCACTATCAACAAACCAAGTTGATAGATGCTCCCCCTCGACCAATGCCTACAAGACACGGAAGATAGAGGTTTTAGGTACCCAAATCTTGGGACCTAATGCTTCTACAATGAAAGACCTAGGAACCCATGCCTTGGTCATACCTTTCCTAGTTCCATGAGCCCTAGAAACATGTAATCTACTATCTTGAGTTCTAGACATTAGAGAAATGAAACTCGACTCCTTAGGTTGATACCCTAGTCCGGCCTTGTTGTAGACTGCCCTTTGGGCATTTAGAATCATGTCTAGAGTCTTAGAGCTAGTTGAGAACTTCTCAAGCATTTTCTTGAGTTTCTCAACCTCACCCTTTAAAGCCTTGTTCTCATCCTCAAGGACTTCTAGATGTAGGTCATCGACCTCATCTTCCCTAAGGGTCCTTAAGGTTTTTACTTCTTCTTTTAACAATTTATTTTCTGTTTTTGACTTTTTAAGCAATGTAGATAAATGAGTGATAGTCTTATAACACTTTTCTATATGAGAAGAGGTTACCTCTTCATCATCCGACGATGATGAAGCCGCGGCTCACTTCCGGAGTCCGAAACCTCCCTTGCCATGAGTGCTAATTGTCGTGTGCTCTTTTCCATCTTCTCTTCTTCCTCCGATGAGCTTGATGAGGACTCATCCCAAGTGGCCTTGAGAGCCTTCTTCTTCTTGGCTCTTTCCTCCTTCTTTTTGGCTCGTTCCTCCTTCTTCTTAAGTTTTGGACACTCACTTCGATAGTGTCCCTTTTTGCTGCACTCATAACATGTAACATTAGTTTTGTCAATATTTTGTTCACTAGGTTTACCTTTTCCTTTGTATCTCCTGCTCCTTCTCATGATTCTTCTTACGAAATTCGCCATCTCACTTGATGATGATCCACTTTCATCATCGGATTCTGAGGAAGAGGTGGATGAGGAAATCTCCTTTTCTTTCTTCTTTTCCTTCTTCCTTCTTCCATCCTTGCTCTTTGGTCCTGCAAACAAAGCAATACCCTTCTCTTTTTGACCTTTGTTAGCAAGCTCATGAAGTTCCATCTCACAGAAAAATTTATCTAATTTAACAATGGAAAGATCCTTGGATACCTTGTAGGCATCTACCATAGATGACCACAAGGCATTCCTAGGAAAAGCTTTTAGAGCATACCTTACTAGATCGCGATTCTCCACTCGTTCGTCCACAGAGTGTAGACCGTTGATGATCTCCTTGAATCTCCCATGAAGTTCACTTACCGTTTCACTGTCCTTCATGGTTAGATTTTGAAGCTGATTCAAGAATAG
This sequence comes from Zingiber officinale, assembly GCF_018446385.1. Taxonomy (NCBI): domain Eukaryota; kingdom Viridiplantae; phylum Streptophyta; class Magnoliopsida; order Zingiberales; family Zingiberaceae; genus Zingiber; species Zingiber officinale. The sequence continues at coordinate 27,056,211 of NC_055990.1, forward strand.
GTCCCTCTTGGCAATCCGAGAATCTTGAGTTCCCTCTTGGAGCTCGATGAGTTTGTTCCATAGGTCTCTTGCACTCGAGAACGGACCTACCTTGACGAGTTGGTCCTTGGCGATTCCACATTGCAAGGTGACCATAGTCTTGGCATCGGCTTGTGCTTTGCGTAGTTGTTCGGTAGACCATCTAGACGAATCAAGTTCCTTACCTTCTTCATCTTTTGGTGGTGTAAAACCCTCCTTGACGGAAAACCACATGGAGATATCGGTCTTGAGGTAATACTCCATGCGGCTTTTCCAGTATTGGAAATCTGCTCCCTCGAAATAGGGTGGACGGTTGGTGCTGAATCCCTCCTTCATGGCCATTGTTTAGCTCTTTGGGTTGTTAAGCCGAAATGAAGAGCACCAGGCTCTGATACCACTTGTTGGGATCTTAGATGGCTAGAGGGGGGTGAATAGCCCCTTGAAAAACTTAAACCAAAACTTTTGCACAGATAATTGTTAGCACAGCGGAATTAGACAACTAAAGAAAGGAAAAACATAAGCACACTAACACTAGGATTTACGAGGTTCGGGGATAACTTGCCCCTACTCCTCGGCGTGTCCGTAAGGTGGACGACTCCTTGATCTTCGGTAGATCGCACCCCGGATAACTTCCGGCTACAAATCCTCCTTCTCGGTGGAGTAACCTCCCCACAACGTCTCAAGAAAGATCTAAGTTAAAGCACGAGACTTACAGAAACTCGGTGGCAAAGGAGAATTGAAATGCTTACAACCACGCGAGGATCAGTAGCAGAAACAGAGATCGCAGTTCACCCGAGAGCTCAAGAACTTCGCACAACAGCACACACTTTTCTTTCAAGCTTTCTTGTTGTTGTTCTTGTTCCCCTCTCGCTGTTTTTACTGCCTCTCAAAACCTGATCTCTGCTGTCACAGATCTGGTCCAAACTGCGCAAATCAGCGCTGCAGCCAATCCCTTTTCCTCCTTCTCTGGTTCTCTGAACTCACACCAATGATATCACAGTCAACACTGGCGTCTTCTGAGCTCAAACCAATCCCCAGGAGTCAAGCAGATCGCAGAAAGACCACAGCAGTATCCGTTGATGCCTGAAATGCACCATGCGCCGCTGAAACCAGCAGAAAGACCATTTGTCGCATTCCTCTTATAAACTTAATTTGAAATTAGGCTTGGAATGATACCTGTTAACCTGCAAACTTAAAAGCTAACAGCACAGAGGATTACATCACATAAATGAAAGAGATATATCAAAAGCAGTGAAGGAATCGTTGATACAGCGAATAAATCAGGATCGGTCCACCGATCGATCCAAATGTTACCGATCGATCGATCGATTGGGATTTGATCGATCGTAGTGACCGATCAGATTGAGTGTGGATCGGTCCACGCACCGATCCACCTCTTCTCTCTCGGGCTTTTCTCCGATCGGTCTCCCGGCCGATCGGTTTCACAGATGTGCATCGAGTGTTTTCGATCGATGCGCCGATCAGATTTCACTCGCAGCTCGAGTGTCATCCGATCGGTCATCGATCGACCGATCCGTGGAACTTCGGATCGGTCCGCCGACCGATCCATGCAGATACTGGATCGGTCTACCGACCGATCCAATGTGCCATGTAATGTCCACTTAGGTCCTTCTCTGACCTAATCCGGAGAACGAGCTACCGAGCCCTCTCTGACCTAGTCCGGAGAACGAGCTACCGAGCCCTCTCCGACTTCGTCCGGTCCAGAGAACGAGCTACCGAGCCCTCTCTGACCTAGTCCGGAGAACGAGCTACCGAGCCCTCTCCGACTTCGTCCGGTCCAGAGAACGAGCTACCGAGCCCTCTCTGACCATTCCGTGCCAAGTCACCATACTTGGACTTTTCCCGTGCCAAGCTCCCTGCTTGGACTTTTCACCAGATGTCTTGACCCATCTGGATTTCCCTTGCCTGGCTTCACTCACCAGGACTTTCCCTCCCAACTGATCAACCTCGATCAGTAATCATTCTGAGTTTAATCAATATCTGATACAAACTTAAATCAGTGTCAACATCAAAACAACAGCCAGGTCAGACTGTATCAACAGTCATATGTCCGGGGATCAGGTTCATGTTTACCCGGGATCAAATCCGAAGACTCTCCCAAAAACATGAATCTTTCAGGTTGCCTTACAACCCTCCCACTACGACGAGGCACTGTCTGTGGTTGTGTATCATGTGTGACACGTGTTGCAGTCTCTTGTGGTACTTCATCTTGTACTGTTGGTACTGAAGTAGACGTGTCCTCTCTAAGTTCTTCTAAAACTACTTTGCTACTGGGCTTGTGATCCATTATATAGTCTTCTTCTAAAAACTGGGCATTGGTGCTAACAATGACCTTCTGGGTCTTTAGGACTATAAAATAAACCACCTTTCATTCCTTTGGGATATCCTACAAACACGCGAACTTCTGTACGGGATTCTAACTTATCAGCATCTGGTTTCAGCACATGTGCTGGACTACCCCAAATCCGAATATGTCTTAGACTGGGTTTTCGCTCATTCCACAATTCCATGGGAGTAGAAGAAACTGATTTAGAAGGTACTAAGTTCAAAACATACACTGCTGTTTCCAGAGCATATCCCCAAAACGAATTTGGTAATTCTGAATAACTCATCATCGATCTAACCATCTCCATAAGAGTCCTATTCCTTCGTTCTGCTACACCATTCTGTTGGGGTGTTCCAGGTGCAGACAATTGGGATTGAATCCCAGCCTCTGATAAGTAATTCCTAAACTCTCCTAAGAGGTATTCGCCACCACGATCAGATCGTAGTGTCTTGATACTTTTACCTAATCGTTTTTCCACATCAGCCTTGTATTCTTTGAACTTATCAAAACACTCGGACTTGCGGCACATTAGGTAAATATATCTGTATCTTGAATAATCGTCTATGAAAGAGACAAAATATTCAAAACCTCCTCTTGCCTGGACAGACATAGGACCACACAAATCAGAGTGAACCAATTCTAACACTTCTTTGGCTCTATACCCCTTGGCCTTGAACGGCCTCTTGGTCATTTTACCTTCTAAGCAAGATTCACAAGTTGGAAAATTTTCCAACTCTAATGAACTCAAAAGTCCATCGGCTATAAGCCTCTGAATCCTATTTAAGTTAATATGACCAAGCCTTAGATGCCAAAGATATGCTTGATTCATTTCCGAAGGTTCTTTTCTCTTATTAGAACTAGAAGATGAGTTATAAATTTCCATGTTTTGCTTTGTGGAAGAATTTGGATTTAAAGTATACAAATTGCCAACCAATGCACCAGAACAGATAATCACTTTATTTCTTTTAATAACTACATTGTTACTGAAAGAAACTGAATATTCATCTAAAAACAGTTTAGAAACTGAAATTAAATTTTTTCTAAAACTGGGTACATAAAGACAATTTCTTAAAACCAAATTTCTATTTCTACTAAAAGATAAGTAGACGTCTCCCACTGCAACAGTTGCCACCTTAGTAGCATTGCCCATGTAGACGGTAATTTCTCCTTCAGATAGTTGTCGGGTTTCCTGGAACCCTTGCAAGGAATTGCAGACATGATCAGTGGCTCCCGTATCTACACACCAGGTGCTGGTAGATAACACCGCTAAACATGTTTCAACAACTAGAGCATGAGATATACCTTTGTTTTGGTTCCTACGAGGACATCCCGCCTTGACTCCTTGCAGATGAAGCACTTGCCCTTGGGAATCTTCACTCCACTTTAAATCCGTACTCCGAGATTTATTCACTTTCTTTCTTGAGCCGACTTGTTTCTTCTTCTTCTTTCCTTTCGGTTTAGAAGTAGAACCATTTTCGAATAGTGAATTTGAGAATTGTGACGAAATAATCCTTCAGCAGTTCTGTCAGTAGTTTCCCTAATGAATAAATCCTTTTATTCATATTATAGTTCAGTGAACTGCCCAAAACTTCTAGGTAGCGTTGGAGGATCATACCGATCTGGGTTTCCCATCAATTTCTCCTCCAAGGATCAGTATCTCGTTCGGATAAGCCATCATCTTTAGGATATGATCCTCACAGGAGTACCCTCTTGCATGGTGGCTGTCATTATCTTTCTCATAGCTTCTTGTCTAGAAGCCCTATCCCGATGACCAAAGAGTTCCTTGAGATTGTTCATAATATCATAAGTCGTTGGTAAATCTTGATGCCGATGTTGCAATACATTTGACATTGAAGCCAAAATGTAACACCGCGCCATCTCATCTGCCTTTACCCATCTCTTATGATATTCAATCTCCTCTTGGGTAGATTCACCAGTGGGTGCATCAGTCAGTACAAATTTATAGCTTTCAGCAGTCAGAACAATGTCCAGGTTTCTTTTCCAATCTATGTAATTAGGTCCAGTAAGTCTGTTTTGTTGAAGTATGATGGACAGTGGGTTGAAAGTCATCCTAAGAATCATAAATAACTTTTGGTCAGAACTCTAAATTTAGAATAATATTGATTCCTCAAACAATACTATTTTAAATTAACCAACACCTCATAACACCGTGAATTTTGTATGCCACGTTAGTGTGGACGTATACAAATTCAACATTTGTAAAAAGAAGGGTTTTAACCCATTAATTTTATTATCTTGTCAACCTAACTTTTGACAAATAAAATTAATAGTTGGTATTATTTGGTCACACAAATAATGGCAGTGACTCCGTTGTAGAGGATACTATTAGATGTGTCTAAGTGTATACCATTACTTGACACAAGTCCATTAATAAGATTATGCCCCTTCCGTTGGGGAAGATCACACGCTCTTAATTAACTTCCTATAGTCATCCATAAATGGAAGTCTGTTCTAGTGATCCGCAAACAAGCTCATCCGTTATGGAGGAAGGCACTCAGAGCCAACGCGCAAGATTGTTTGCATCACTTACAAACCAGTAATGGAGACCATGGGATTTACTTAAAAATCCCTCTCCTACTTAGTTATTTATTAATGAGGAATTTTAACTATACTAGCCTACTAAACTTGTAAACTAACATGCACACATAGCACAATATAAAAGCAATAAATAGAAAATCTAATTTTCAACTATTATGGCTTTTATCTCTAGTTGTCCTCCGTGTGTTGTCATCCCAAGCTGCTGCCATATTTGGCCACCGCCACCGGGTCTAACTGTCGCATCCATCTTGCTCCTTGTTCCGCTGCGCCTCTGGTCCTTAGAAGGTTCCACGCTTTGCAAGATTCGATCCGCGACATAAATAGAATTTTACATTTTGATCCTATATTCCATAAAAGGAATGTACATGTATCTAGATCAAAAATAAAATCCTAATAAATCTAAATACAGCTCCTGCTGTATTTTAATACAATCATGCACACACATATAAATGCCCTTGACATGTCCAAGGGTCCAATCACACACATAATAACTAAAAGCCATAATAGTTGGATCCTGCATCCACAAAGTTAGCACATCTTACTATTATCCTGCCTAAATTATGTATGACATGTGCATAATTAAACTAAATACCAAATACACAGAGGCAAAACCCTAGCTCTGATACCAATTGTTGGTTGCTACTCGGAAAACCTATAGGTTCCACTGTACAAAAATTTTGTACAAAGGTCTGAACCTTTTCTTAGCTACCATGTGTTCTTTTAAATTAAATTTTGGATCGTCTGCAGAACTTAACACGTTTGATCCAAAACTTAATCTATTTGTTCTTTTAGGTTTTGACTTGGATCTCCTGCGGAACTTAACACGTTCGACCCAAGTCTCCTTAAGTTATTAATTCCATTAAATATTAATTTCCATAATTGGTTCCCAGTACTGACGTGGCGAGACACATGACCTTCTTGGATATGGGAGCAACCACCACTGACTAGACAAAACCTTTTATAGAAAGCTAATATTTAATTTCCTAAAATAACTTTAGGTTAACCAAAGAGAACAATCAAATCACAAGGAAAAGAAAATACAAAAGAACACAACATCGAAAAACATATTCGAAATTCTAGAACGTAAGCTTCTTGTATTTGGTATTATTTCCATAAATAACTAGCATGATGCGGAAAGAAAAATTACTAGTTATACCTTGTAGAAAAACCTCTTGATCTTCTACCGTATTCCTCTTCTAACCTCGGACGTTGTGTGGGCAACGATCTTCCGAGATGAGAAACCACCGAGCACCTTCTTCTCCTCCTAGCTAGGTTCGGCCAAAACAAGAAAGCTTCACCAAGGAAGAAGAAAAAACACCAACCAAGCTCTAAGAGATGCAAACTTCCTCTCCTTCTTCTTCTTCTTCTCCAAGTAGTATCCGACCTCCACAAGAGCTCCAAGCAATAGAGAGTTTCGGCCACCACAAAGAGGAAGAAGAGAAGAGATGATGGCCGGCCACAACACCAAGGAAAAGAGGGAGAGAAAATAATAGAGGTTGTATCTCATGAAGGCACCCTCACCCCTTCTTTTATATTCCTTGGCCTAGGCAAATTATGAAATTTAATTACAATAAAATTTCCTCAATTTCCTTGACATGATTTAATTGAGAAAAATAAAATAAAATTTCTCAATTAAATCTACATTGGCCGGCCACATCATTGGAGAACAAATTGGACAAGTTTCAATCAACAATTAAAACTTCCTAATTTGTTTTCAGAAATTTTAAAAAATAAAATTTCTCTTTAAAAATCTCTTCATGGTTGATAAAAGGAAATTTCTATAATTTTAATTTTATCAACATGTGAATAATTTTAAAGAGAAAATAAAATATCTCACCAATCTACAAATAAGGAAAGAGATCTAATCTCTTTCTTTAATCTTTTGTAGATTTTTTATAAGAGAGATATTTTAATTTAAATTCTCTTTAATAAATTATTTCTTCCACGTAATAAAAATTAAAATTAAAATTCCTTTTTAATTTAATTTGGCCGGCCCCCGCTAGCTTGGGTTCAAGCTAGGGCCTGCCACCCAAATTCATACCTAGGCCGGCCCTAGCTTGTTTCCAAGCTAGCTTGGCCGGTCCCTATTGGGTGGGAATAGAAGGTGGATATAGGTGGGTATAGAACTTTATAAATAAGAGGCTACGATAGGGACCGAGAGGAGGAATTGGTTTTGGTCTCCCGATAAAATTAAGCATCCCGTGTTCGCCCCGAACACACAACTTAATTTTATCAATGATAATTCATTCCACTAGAGAACTATCATTGAACTACCGCACCAATCCCAAATTACATTTTTGGGCTCCTTCTTATTATGAGTGTGTTAGTCTCCCTGTGTTTAAGATATCGAATGTCCACTAATTAAGTGAGTTACTGACAACTCATTTAATCAATATCTATGTCCAAGAGTAGTACCACTCAACCTTATCGTCATGTCGGACTAAGTCCACCTGCAGGGTTTAACATGACAATCCTTATGAGCTCCTCTTGGGGACATTATCAACCTAGTATCTCTAGGACACAGTTTCCTTCTATAATCAACAACACACACTATAAGTGATACTATTTCCCAACTTATCGGGTTTATTGATTCATCAAACTAAATCTCACCCATTGGTAAATTAAAGAAATAAATATCAAACATATGTGTTTGTTATTATATTAGGATTAAGAGCACACACTTCCGTAATAACTGAGGTCTTTGTTCCTTTATAAAGTCAGTATAAAAGAAACGACCTCTAATGGTCCTACTCAATACACTCTGAGTGTACTAGTGTAATTATATAGTTAAGATAAACTAATACCTAATTACACTACGACCTTCTAATGGTTTGTTCCTTTCCATTTTAGTCGTGAGCTACTGTTTATAATTTATAAGGTACTGATAACATCATCTTCTGTATGTGACACCACATACTATGTTATCTACAATATAAATTATATGAACAACTATAAACAAATGTAGACAATTTGACCAAATGTGATTCTTTATTCATAATGAATGTTTACAAAGCTTAGGCTTTTAGTATACACTCCAACAAAAGGAAGGTCTTCAACCATTAAATTAGCAAAGTTGGATAGAAGTTGCTGCACCTTAACTGGTAAATCCAAGTCTAGGTCTATTTCATCGCTTTTATAAGGAAGCAAAGCATAGACCATGTTTTCGTGCTTCATCTCGTTCAAAAATCTGGACATAGAAAGTAGTGTAGAGTTATTGGTTACCAATTTGAAGGGGTTCCTTCTTGTCGTGGAGCCAATACGATATTCCTCCCTTTGATGATGAGGGTGTAGGTGTTCTTCCGTTCATCGTGGATGATGCTTCGATCATATTGCCAAGGTCGTCCCAATAATACATGGCATGCATTCATTGACATAACATCACACCATGCTCGATCGTAATACTTGTTGCCAATAGAAAAGGTTAAAAGACACCTTCTATTTACGGTTACCTCACTCCCTTTGCTCAGCCATGACAACTTGTAGGATTTTGGATGACGAACCATCTTCAACTGTAGCTTTTGAACAGCTTCTTCAGATACAATATTTTCACAGCTTCCATTATTAATAATCATCTTGCAAACTTTGTCTGCAACTGTGCAAGTTGTGTGAAAGATGCTAGTTCTCATCCAATCCTCTTCTGATTCTTCCTTGGGGACCAGTAGGCTCTTGCGTACGACGAGAGTCTCATGACCATCTCCAAAAAGAATCTCGTCATCAATATCATCGTCGTAAATCGGCTTATCAATTTGTTCGGATTCATTCTCCATGTCTTCCTCAACCAGTAGAGTTTTGTTTTATTTTTATTTAGGGATCTTTTACAATCTGCAGCTCGATGCCCCTGTTCACCACATCGAAAACACTTGATACAAGTCTTAGAATTACCTTGTGGTGGCTGCTGGGAAGGGCGCAACTCCTGAGGGTGAATAACTCGATTGTTTTGATCACTTTTATTTGTTGGTCTACAATTTAACTATTTTTCAACTGTCAAAGCTCACTGATAAGCCTCTGAAATAGTCCAGAGTGAGTGAAGGCTCAAGGAATCTTGTAAGGGTTGTTGTAGTCCCCCTAAATATCATGTTGTCGTTTGCTCCTTGGTTTCAGATAGATCGTTCCTAGCAATAAGCTGATAGAATTACTCCGTATAGTCGTCAACGGTTCTAGCCCCTTGCCTCAATGTATGGAGTCGTTGAAACAACGTTTGCACATAACCAAAGGGAAGAAAGTGGGTTCTCAAAAGTTTTTCCAATTTTTCCCACTGAGTGATTTTAGATTTACCTTGTCTCTCTTGTGATCGTTGAAGCTACTCCCACCATGCTGAGGCTCGACCTTTGAACTTGATAATGACCAATTTTACTTTGACGTGATCAGGTACTTCCTTGTACTTGAAAATCCTCTCTACTTTGTTGAGCCAATCAATAAAGCCTTCCGCTTGTATATGCCAAAAAAATCAGGAAGATCAACTCGGAAACCAAAGTCCTCATATCGTTCCTCTCGACTACGGTGTTCCCGGTACATAGTACGACGGTGATATGGATTCTCAAAAGTAGACTCAGAGTTATGATTAGAAATCTCACGATCTTCAAAATCTCGTGCTGCTAGACATTGGGTTAATTCCTCAACTTGCTTTTGCAAATCCTCAATCATCATTACATCCTGGATATTATGATCACGGTGATGGGCTTCCTCATTCGGAACTTGCCTGTTGTGACCACGACCACGTCCACGATGACCCTCCATTGGATCTTAATGAGCTCTTATACCAACTGACGCCGATCAGAATATAGATTATTCTGGGACGTGATGTTTTAGAGAAATTAACGAGAAAATAAGAGAGAAATAATGAAATAAGAAGTATCCCAAGCTAGGTTTAAAAAAAAAACTTCTCGAAAAAACAAGAGTGGGAATAGAAGAATAAAAGAGATGTAGCCGTAACGTGAATTAAGCGAAACTACTTGATTCAATATCAAAAGAACTTGTCATAAACATCATCTAAGCATAGGTTTATATAGCTCTCAAAACCCTAAAAAAAAATCTAAACAGAAAATTAACTAGCTGGACTTATTCCCTAAGATTTAGGATAAATTAACTAAGACTTGGTTCCTAAGATTTAGGATAAAATTAAAAATTAACGAATAACTACTTAAAAAAAAAATCTAATTTAGATTTCCTCCTACATCAAATAAAACCTAAATAATCACCGACAACAACGAGGGAAGTTGAAGAAGACGGAGAAGAAGACGAATATAAGAGTAAGAAAGCAATAGAAGTTGCATCAAAGGTTGTAAACTTTAAAAACCTTAGTGGTGGCCCATTATAGTCGTTCGATCATAGGAGTGAAAGGGAGAGGATTAATTAGGAACGTTGAATTTGAACCATCAGAGATCACATCAAATCTCAATAGTAACATGTCGTTTAAGATATTCTTTTCACAAGCGTGCGCCATGTGGCGAAGAAATACAGGCCACATTTATTATGGATGGGAGACGGAAAGCAAAAGGCATGCTCATCATACTAGTCATTAATGGTGAGTGGCATACCCTATTTTGAGGTACACGCATGGCAGTGGGCGAATGACGTCAACTCAAGCCGAGTGACTCTGAGATCGAGCACCCGATTAGGAAACGAGAAACACAAAAGGACACATATGTCCAGTTAGTTGAACTTGCAGCATCCTTCAACTAGACTTGAAGAGGAGACTTGTAATACAACGAATAAGATAAGGTCCCCGAAAGTCAAAGTCAAGAAGGCTAGCTGATATGACATTTAAAGTCAAGGAGGGGGCAACACTCAAGGCTAGCACAATCGCATGGATCGGCCAGGTAGTCTAGCTGATCAAACCTTTCGTTCGATCTAATCCCGAGTCCCCTTGGCTGTTGGGGTTGCAAGGTTGCAAACATAGTCCCATATTAAAAACACATGGGAAAAATCATAGGTTTATAAGAAAAAAATATCTCCATTGGCATGAAGCCTTTTGGGTAGAGCCAAGAGTAAAACCATGAGGGCTTAGGCCTAAAGTGGACAATATCATACCATTGTGGAGATATCTAAATTCTTTTCGATCCTACAATTGGTATCAGAGTCAGGTCACTCTTCATTGGACTAACCACCGGAAGAAGCACGAACCAAAGTCATGATTCAAAATTGAACCATGTGGGTGAAACCTTGAATGAAGTAGGGAAAGCCTTGAGTAGGTCAAGAGTGACCCGAAACTTGAGGGGAGGCCCTAAGCAGGTCAAGAGTAACTCGATGCTCGAGGGGATGCCCTAAGCAGGTCAAAAGTGACTCGATACTTGAGGAGGACCCTGTGGTCCTTTGTTTGAGGGGGGGATTATTGGGGTTGCAAGATTGCAAACATAGTCCACATTGAAAATATATGAGAAAAATCATGAGTTTATAAGAAAAAAAAATATCTCCATTGGCATGAGGTCTTTTGGGTAGAGCCCAAGAAAATCATAAGGGCTTAGGCCGAAAGTGGATAATATCATACAATTGTGAAGATATCTAAATTCTTTTCGATCCTACACTGGCTCATTGGAATTCTGAGTCATCTTAGTTCAATTCAGAATTGAGCCCTCTCGATTTGATTGAATATACCAGATGTACGTCTTAACCAGACTCCTTGTCTGAGTAGATGCCAAGTCCTCAAAGAAGTTGAGTCCTCGAGATGATCAACATTCCTTAACCAACCTGATCCTGTCCAATAACCATTCTCTACTAGACGATAGAGGGGACTCGGATGGCCTAATATTCTTTTTTGGCATTTTGTGTAAGTGTTGTCATAAAATTAAAGGAATATTCCCTGTGTAATTCGTACAACAGGAGCTTCTACCATGTAAAGCACAAAAATGGTAGGTTTATTTTAAAAAAGTTGTTAGAATGTCAGAATAGTCGGTTCTTGTTTGGAAATACATCAATGTTTGTGCCCAGAGGAAAACTAGCTAGTATTATATAAAGAGTCTCCTCCTAAAGACGTAGGTACGTGACCAAAGCCGGCCTAAGGATTGTCAAGGTGGGGCTAGCACACAGGGCCCCACCCCTAGCGGGGGGCCTTTTTTTTAAATTTTTTAAAAGTAAAAGCTAATAAAATATATTCATTAGAAAAAAAATTAAAAGATGTAATTATAAATTTTAAAATATTATGGATTTTTTTTATAAAGGTGCCCCTAAAAAAGAGAAAAATTCATATAAGAGTAGGCGAATCTGTTCCTATTTGTATTTCCCTAAGTCCTAATCTTTCGGAATTCACTTTTTGTTCACCCTCAAATTCTTCAACCACACCGATAGCCATCGTCTAGCGTCACCATTGTTGCATCGTCGCGTCGCCACCCTCACCCACCGATATTATACAGTAGTGCACACATGTAAACCCTTCGATTTAAATAAAAATTTCTTACTTGAATTAAATGGTTTTTTTTTTTTTTTTGCACCGGGTCCTTTAAAGTCTAGGACCGGCCCTGTAGGCGACTTTTCGCTATCTAGTTCAATGTTCATTATCACTGTTCTCCATTTTTCTCAGCTCCTTGTTTGACTTGAGCCACGGAGTGCTTGTGCCGGGAACTCCTCCTTGGCCCGGTTGCTAACATTCTCTCTATTCTTCATTCTTCTTTGATGTGCAGGATCAAAGCAACACTGGGTGCCTCCTGCTCGGAGTCTTCTCACAGTCAACATTGAAGTCGCATACTTAGTGCGCCATCTTTTTCAATTTCAGACAGGATCACATGTCTAAATGGTATTGCCATGATTATCAAGGGCGTGAAACTATTTTCTAAGTTCCTTCCAAAAGCTAGCTTTCAGAATCGCTAGTTTTCATTGATTTAAACAACTCAAATACTACGCTGCAAATTCTTTAGTCTTGCAATATAGATCGTATTTCTCAGTGCTTAAATTTTACTTGTTTTGTTATCTCTGTTGCTACTTCTAGTCTTAAAAATTTTCTCCTTTTTTTTTTTTTTGCTGGAATGAATGAACTGCAAGCATCCTAATTTGCATTAATTTATGTACCATGATCTTCTGAGGTCCTCTTTGTTGACTAATAAATTTTGGTGTGAATATCATAGTCTGATAACCTTGATTAATTATACAAATATAACTATTCAAACTATACACTCAACTAAAAATATCAACATTACTTTCTACCTTGTTTCTCTCTTATTTTTCTTAGTCAAAGTAAGTGAACAACATGCGTTTCTTATGCACTAATTCCTTGTTATCTTTTTCTGCTCCAAGCAAAGTGGTGGGCTCTACTTGGGTCGTCTCTCTCCGTGGGAATGCATGCGAATCATTTTTGAATTCTTAGCCTCTATGTTTAGGTTGCGTTTGGTTCGGGATTATTCTTGATAACCTTGGTTATTCATTCAAGGTTATCAACAAAAACCTTATTTGGTTTAGGTATTCGATGATTCCCAAGTAATGTTCCATGCCCGACACATCAGCAAAAGGGTCATGCAGTCCGGAATCGGAAAACCTCAGAAAACTAAGGTTTTGTTGATTCCGGGGTTAACGAATTTTTTTTACCAAAAATACCCTCTGATAAGAAAAAACATGAAAAAAAGAAAAAAAAAATTGTAAAAAAATATTAAAAAAAATGTAAAAAACATAAAAAAAAATCTTTTAAAAAATTTAAAAATTTATTTTTTTTAAATTAAATAATTTAAAAAAATAAAAAAAATAAAAATTTTAAAAATAAAAAATAAAAAACAAAAATTTTAAAAATGTTAAAAAATTTTAAAAAATATATAAAAATTTTAAAAAATTTAAAAATAAAATAAATAAATAAAATTTAAAAAATATAAAAATATATAAAAATATAAAAAATTAAAAAATAAAAAAACACATAAAAAAGTAAAAAAATATACAGGAAAAAGAAAAGTAAAAAAATATTAAAAAATAAATAAATAAATAAATAATAATAATAATAATATTAAGTATAGTTGGTTTTGTAACTGAGGGTAATACGGTAAAATATTAAACTAGGGTATTCATTAAAACCTTTAAACAAATAAGTTTTTGTTGCATTACCTAAGTTGAACCAAACAACATTTGGTTATATTTTATTTCCTATAATCTTGATTATGTAATTATCTAGTAATCACATAACCAAGATTATACATGATGACTTGAACCAAACACATCCTTACATGTTAATTTGCCACCAAATTAACTTAATTACATCTCTCCAAATGCCATGCACAGATACTCGATAACGACAATTTGATAGACGTAGTCTTGCTATTAATCTTTGACATTGTCAAGGCTTAGGGGACCATACTATTAGGTAAAGGTGTACAAATTGAAAAGGGCTTCATTTTTAATATATATATATATATATATATATAATTTTGATTAATTACTCTATGTTGGAATAGTTTTGATAAAAATTAATTCATATTATAAATAGCAATTAAATTGGACTAACTTTAATTAAATCAAAGTAATTTTAATTTATATTTAGTAAAAATATTCAAATAATTTTAATTAAAATTGTTATAATAATATTAAAATACTAATATTCTTATGGAATATCTATTTGGTATTTTTCTAAAATAGAGCGTCCTTTTTACCGTTTATGTATATTTTTTTCTGTCCTCTATTTATCTGTTTTGAGTATCTGATATAAGTGTCAAACTTGGCGTATTTATGACGTCATCAGTGATTTACTTCGCGAGGAGAAAAACAAAGTCCAAGATAAAATAACACAAATGAGAACGCTGGAACAAGGATCCTTGCCGACAACTTCGTAACTGCAACCTCAGGTCCACGTCTGCGTAGTTACTATTATCAACCACGTGGCAACACATGAACAAGGACCTTGGCCGGCAATCCTCATAACTGCAACCTCAGGACCACCTCTACCGACAGATCCTACTGTCTACAGCCTCTGCTGAAGCCAAAGCAAAAAAAGGAGGGAAAATCATAAAAACTAGGGATTGTTGAGGAATCGCTCTTCAAGAAGGCATGACAGTATTTCATTTTACGGTTCATTTGGACTTTCTGTGGATTTGAAGCTTGGTTTTTATTTCTCTTATCTCTTTTCTGTTTTAAGGGTAAAATTACTAAAAAAATCGGGACTTGTGTCTGTTCAGCCAAAGGCCATTCCGGTTCTTTGAAGCAGTGATAATCATCTCTTCTTCAGAGCTCTTGTGTTGTTTTCCCCCAAAGTGTTAACTGTGTGTGCTTTATGAATCTGCTATATTTTATAGTTTCTTTTTCTCTAGAGTTTCATGTTTACTTTTTTGTTTTTTTTTCTCTTCATTTTTAGCTCCTAATTCATAAAATGTTAGAAATCATTACTATATGTAGTTAGTTTATTATGTTCTTATATTGTGTGGATTCTAACCTTGAGTAGGAAGGAAACATGGGATATATAAGAAGCTGACTTGTTTATTTCCTTTAGGGAAACGTGGACACAATAATGGTTTTGGGTCTTCAACCTATGTTGCTGTTGCTGCTCTTGGCTTTTTTCCAACTAAGCAACGCTTTGAACTCAGATGGAAAGGTTTTATTGGCCCTTTCTGGCAATTTGATACTTCCTCATTTAGTGAACTCCACCTGGAACTCATCAGACCCAAGTCCTTGTGGATGGGCAGGAATCGGTTGCGACAGAGGTGGATTCGTGACTTCATTTGAGCTTCCTGAGCTTCAAATTTCTGGTTCGTTGGGCAAAGAAATTGGATTGCTAAGTCATCTGAGGAAACTAGATCTTGGTGTCAACGATCTTTCTGGACTTATTCCCTCGGAACTAGGCAATTGCACCCTTCTTGAATACTTGGATCTCTCAGACAATTACCTTTCAGGTGAGATACCAGAGACCCTTCAGAACCTCAAGAAGTTGTCATACCTTTCACTTTTCACTAATTTGTTGAGTAGCAATATACCAAGTCTTTTGTTCCGCAGTCCTTCCCTTGAAACTATCTATCTTTCTGACAACAAGCTCAATGGCTCAGTTCCTTCCTTTGATGAAAATACATGCAAGGTTAAATTTTTAAGGCTCAATGAAAATAATCTTTCAGGTATTTTGCCAACTTCAATTGGTAATTGCAGTAAGTTAGAAAAGCTCTATCTATATGCGAACCAGTTAACAGGACTTATTCCCAGGACCATAAATGACCTCATAGCAGTAGATGTTAGTGAAAATGATCTAGTGGGGAACATCCCTTTCACCTCAAAAACATGCAAGTTAGAGAACTTAGTTATGTCCTTCAATCAATTGGACGGTGAGATTCCTACGGCATTGGGTAACTGCAGCAATTTGAAGTACCTTGCTATTGTTGACAATCACTTGTCAGGGAGAATTCCATCAACACTTGGTTTGTTGACAAAGCTTGAGATTCTTTATCTATCTAATAACTCTTTGTCAGGGTCAATTCCCTCTGAGATAGGCCAATGTCAATCATTGATTTCATTGCAGTTGTATGATAATCAACTAGAAGGGATTGTTCCAAGACAATTGGGTAATTTGAGAAATCTAGAAAGTCTTTTACTTTTTAGTAATAATTTGACTGGAGAGCTTCCGATTGAAATTTGGAGAATCCTAAATTTGACAACTATACTTATCTATGACAACAACTTCTCTGGGCAACTACCTGTGGAGATGTGTCAGTTAAAAAGTTTGAATAACATTTCTATCTATGATAATCAATTCACAGGGGTCATTCCTCAATGCTTGGGAATCAACAACAGTCTAGTGGATGTTGACTTTACAGATAATAATCTTGTTGGTAGCATCCCTCCTAATATTTGTTTAAGAAATCAGTTGATGTTTATGACATTGGGTAATAATAAGCTCAATGGGACAATACCTATAGGAGTTGGGAATTGTTTGAGTTTGCAGAGGTTGATTCTTAGTCACAATAATCTCAGTGGCTCAATTCCAGAATTTTTTGTGGCATCAAGTTTGTCATATGTTGATTTAAGTTTCAACAAACTCAGTGGACAAATTCCTCAAACCGTAGGAAACATTGTGAACCTCACTGATGTAAACTTGTCAATGAACAAGCTTAATGGACCAATACCTCGACAAATAGGAAACCTAGCCAACCTTGAACGTTTGAATTTGTCCAACAACAATTTATATGGTCCATTGCCTTTTGAATTATCAGAATGTCGCATGTTATTTTCGTTGGACTTGGGATTCAACTCTTTTAATGGAACAATACCGGCAAGCCTTGGAAACTTATCTAGTCTCTCTCAGTTGATATTGCAAGAGAATCAATTTAGTGAAGGAATTCCGAATTTCTTAGCTGAGTTAAATGGACTGATTGAGCTACAGTTTGGAGGAAACAAGTTGGGAGGCAGCATCCAGCCATCATTGGGTTCATTGCAAAACTTGAAAGTAGCTTTAAACCTCAGTGATAATGGATTAGTTGGACAACTTCCACTTGAGTTGAGGAAATTGAATATGCTACAAAGCTTTGATATTTCTTTTAACAATCTAACCGGAGGTTTGATGCCCTTGAGTGATCTTACTTCATTAACATACATCAATATTTCATACAACAACTTTAGCGGTTCACTACCGAGAGGCTTGCTTAAGTTTGTAGAATCATCGCCAAGCTCATTTATAGGAAATCCTCAACTTTGCATCTCTTGTCAAACAGAAGATTCTACTTGCTCAAACATCACCATATTAGAACAATGCAGCGTGCCAAATAATAATTCCAAAGGTGTATCTAAGATTGTGATTGTAATCATAGCTCTTGCTTCTGGTTTGCTCTGTGCTCTAGTCCTTTTCCTTGCGAGATTTTTCTTTCTCAGGTGTAAAAGAAAGAAAGATGATGTTCCATCCTTGCATGAAGATTCTTCTTTCCTACTAAAGAAAGTAATTGAAGCCACTGAGGATTTCAATCAGCAATATGAAATCGGTAGAGGAGCTCATGGGATAGTTTACAAGGCAACTCTCGATATAGGAAAAATATATGCCGTAAAGAAGATTGTTTTTCCACATCAGAAACGATCAAATCAGAGCATGATAAGAGAAATCCAAACTCTTGGGAAAATCAGGCATAGAAATTTAGTGAAATTGGAGAAATTTTGGTTTGAATGTGGATATGGACTTATATTGTATGAGTATATGGCAAAGGGCAGCCTCCATGATGTTCTTCATGAGATTAAGCCCACACCAGTCCTAGAGTGGAAGGTGAGGTACAAGATAGCTCTTGGCATTGCCCAAGGGCTAGATTATCTTCACAACGACTGCAGCCCTGCTATCATACACCACGACATAAAACCGAAAAATATATTGCTGGATGCCAATATGGAGCCACATATCTCGGATTTTGGGATTGCTAAGCTTGATCAGGATTCTACTCAGTCAGCTACTATTATGGGCACCCTTGGCTATATTGCACCAGGTGTGCATTTCTCCTTTGTCTTTCCTAAGTAAAAATAGTTCTTAAATTGCTAACAGATAACCAATCATTCTGCTTAGATGTATAGTTTCTTTTGTGATTCAATTCTGTCCCGTCAAATAATACATTTACTTTAAGTAAAAACTAGAATTGTTGCCCACTCGATGCATGAGTTCACCAAGTGTGCATCATAGTTTGGTAGTTTCACATGAAATTACTTATCTGTGTAAAATATTTTCCAAAATGAGAAGTCAATTAATTTCCCTTATTCAGCTATGCAAGAAGGAAAATTTTATTTCTCTCTCTTTCATGGCTGAATCTGATGAAGTGGTTTCTCCGGTGTGGAACTGATTGTAAAACTTCCATTTGAGAGATTGGCTGATAAGTTTGCTTTCTTTACTTTGTGTATTTTTATGCTAATAGGATACCATGCCAGATCTTTACCTAATAAAAATATAGAACTCCTTTAAATTCCCATGAATTTGATAAAGGCTTATGTTTCTTGTTAAATAGGACCATTTGGACAGAAAGCTCAAGTGGTCATAAAAGGCTCTACCCTTTATTATTATACTCTTCCACATTTCTTACAACTGCATTGTAATGTTATGCTTCTGTGCCTTGTAACAGAGACTGCCTACACGACCAGAAGGAGCAAGGAGTTGGATGTGTACAGTTATGGAGTCGTCTTACTTGAACTCATAACAAGAAAGATGGCCATCGACCCATCGTTCTCAGAAAATATGGACATAGTGGGATGGGTCACTTCCTCCTTGGATGGCAGTGGTAAAATAGAAGCTGTCATGGATGAAGACCTCACGAATGAAGTTACAGGTAGTTCAGAGATCAAAGAAGTGAACAAGGTTCTTTCATTGACCATGAGATGTGTAGCAAGGGAGGCAAGCAGGCGGCCTTCAATGCGGAATGTTGTCAGGGAATTACAAGATATCTAGTCTAGATTTGCTGATTCTCATAAACATTGGAAATCTTAACCCACAACTAGTATGTAAAATCTTATTTAAAAAATGTAATCAAAGAGGATTGGTTACAGAAACATCTCGGCTGCTAGTGGATGTTAAAACTTTTTTTTGTCCGAGAGTATGCATTTACAGTTCTTTGATATGAATGGTAGTGAATTAGACACAAGGAAGCAACAAGTTTACATCCATTAACGGGAGATTCATAAGCAAAGTGAAAATTTTCTTATCTAATATGTATAGAGAAACCTAGAAAAAACAGAACAAGATTTGAAAATACAAATCTTCTCTCTGCCAGTTTTCATTCTACGGTGGGCAAATTCGAAAGATCAAAGTCATCTTTGCCTTTCCCGTTGGCTTTTGAACGCGTGCCCAACGACCTTTTAATTCCAATTTTCAAGGTCAAACTCGTGTGCATATTGACCTACAACGTGCTTTGGTAAAATATTTATAAAAACATAAATTAGAATGTTCAAACTTGTTCAATAACGTATAGAGATGAACATAAATACATCATGGAATGGAACACAATCATTTATTTCAGAACTGTTTGGAAGTTTAATATTTTAGGTTGTTTGTCTATTTGTTCAATCTTTGGAAGCTTTGGTGCAGTTTCTTGAATAAATTATAACTAGTTTATTCTAGCCTCTCTATTTTAATTGTCGAACTTAACTGAAAGATAAATAATCTAGTTGACTTTTGAATTTTTTATTAATTGAACAATGCTTGCCACGTGGCATCTGCCATCTACGCCACATCAATAAATATGATACACGTCTAAATGGTATTGCCAATTTGCCATGATTATCAAGGGCGGGAAACTATTTTCTAAGTTCCAAAAGCTAGCTTTCAGAATCGCTAGTTTTCATTGATTTAGACAACTCAAACTCAAATACTACACTGCAAATTCTTTTAGTCTTGCAATGTAGATCATATTACTCAGTCCTTAAATTCTACTTGCTTTGTTTCTTGTCTTGAAAATTTTCTCCTGTTTTTTTTTCTTTTCTGGAATGAATGAACTGCAAGCATCCTAATCTGCTCATTCCTTCCAAAAACATAAACTAATAAGTGGTGGGGCTGTTTAGACTCTCCGATGGGCATGAAATTATGTACCATGATCTTCTGAGGTTCTCTTTGTTAACTAACAAATTTTGGTGTGAATCTCATGGTCTGATAACCTTGATTAATTATACAAATGTCTTGTCTGAACTATTCAAACTATACACTCGACCAAAAAATATTAACACTACTATTCAAACTATAATTTTGGTGTGGATCTTGGCTGTCAATCCTCATAACTGCAACATCAGGTCCACCTCTGTGTAGTTAATATTATCAAGTATCAGCCATGTGGGAACACTTGCACAAGCACGTTAGCTAGCAATTCTCATGCCTCCACCGATTGATTGACGCAATTGATATTTATATGGATGGTTACTCCAAAATATCTTAGTAGGTGTCTGGACTCTCCATGGACCACTTCTCTAGAACAAATTAAATATCTCCGTAATTTATCCTTTTTCCAGAGGGTATGAAACCGCTCTCGAAGAGCTGAGGTGAGGACTTCATACCTGCAACGTCAGGTCCACTAAAGAAAGACAGACCTTTGCTTCTTTATTTTGTTTAAAGTTCAGTCAGACTTCAACTACGATGCGGATTAGGATTTGGTGAACGCACCAGGTTTGCGTGCTCCTTTTTTTTAAGGCGCGGCGCGCTGAGATGCGCACTTATTCTTCTCTGTCAAGAGTCACTTTTGTTCATCCAGCGACAACTTTAAAGTAATCACTTTTGCATTTGCTGTATGAACGCTCATCCTTTACCACATGTTTTTGGCTGCTGCTGCTTTGACATACGTAGTAAAGCTGCAACTATAAAATGTACAGTAAGTAGATGCAGCTCGTGACCCCTGCATTCAAAGCCAGATCCCACTGTCTACCGCCTCTGCGGAAGCCAAAGCAAAAAAACCGAGGGAAATCATAAAAACTAGGGATTGTTGAGGAATCGCTCTTCAATAAGGTATGGCAGTGCTTCATTTTTCTGTTCATTTTGATTTTCTGTGGATTTGAAGCTTAGTTTTTATTTCTCTTATCTCTTTTCTGTTCTAAGTGTAGATAGCTTTACTAGAAATTCCGGACTTGTGTCTATTCAGCCAAAGGTCATTCCTGTTCTTTGAAGAAGTGATAGTCTTATCTTCTTGCTCTTGTTTTGTTTTACCCCAATGTGTTAATTGTGTGTGCTTTTTGATTCTACTATACTGGATAATTTCTTCTTCTCTAGAGTTTCATGTTTACTTTTTTTTTTTTTTTTGGTTTTCCCATTCATTTTTTAGCTCCTAATGCATAAAATAAAATGTTGGAAATCATTACTAACCTTGGGTAAGAAGGAAACATGGGATACATATGAAGCTGACTTGTTTATTTTCTCTAGGGAAACGTGGACACAATAATGGCTTTCTGTCTTCAGTCTCTGTTGTTGTTGCTCTTGGTTTTCTTTCAGCTAAGCAACGCTTTGAACTCTGATGGAGAGGCTCTGTTGGCCCTTTCCAGCAGTTTGATACTTCCTCAGTCAGTGAACTCTACTTGGAATTCATCAGACCCAAGTCCCTGTGGATGGGCAGGAATCAGTTGCAACAGAGGTGGATTCGTGATTTCATTTGAGCTTCCCGAGCTTCAAATTTCTGGTTCACTGGGCAAAGAAATTGGGTTGCTAAATCATCTGATGAAACTAGATCTTGGTGTCAACAATCTTTCTGGACTTATTCCCTCAGAACTAGGCAATTGCTCCCTTCTTGAATATTTGGATCTCTCAAACAACTTCATTTCAGGTGAGATTCCAATGACCCTTGAGAAACTCAAGAAGTTGTCATACCTTTCACTTTACAATAATTTGCTGAGTGGACAAATACCAAGTCTTTTGTTCCACAAAATGTCTCTTGAGACTATTTACCTTAATGAAAACAACCTCAACGGCTCAATTCCTTCCTTTGATGAAAATGCATGCAGGGTTAAATTTCTATGGCTTAGTCAAAATAATCTTTCTGGTTCATTACCTGCTTCAATTAGTAATTGCACCGAGTTAGAGGAGCTCTATCTATATGCGAACCAGTTGACCGGACCTATTCCTTGGACCATAAATAACCTCACAGAAGTAGATGTTAGTGAAAATGATCTACTGGGGAACATCCCTTTCAACTCAAAAACATGCAAGTTGGAGAGTCTAGTTATGTCCTTCAACCGATTTGACGGTGAACTTCCTGCGACATTGGGTAATTGCAGTAACTTAAAGAACCTTGCTATTGTTGACAATCACTTGTCAGGGAGAATACCATCAACACTTGGTTTGTTGACAAAGCTTGAGATTCTTTATCTATCTATTAACTCTTTGTCAGGGTCAATTCCCTCTGAGATAGGCCAATGTCAATCATTGATTTCATTGCAGTTGTATGATAATCAACTAGAAGGGATTGTTCCAAGAGAATTGGGTAATTTGAAAAATCTAGAAAGTCTTTTACTTTTTAGTAATAATTTGACCGGAGAGCTTCCGATTGAAATTTGGAGAATCCTAAACTTGACAACTATACTTATCTATGACAACAACTTCTCTGGGCAACTACCTGTGGAGATGTGTCAATTAAAAAGTTTGAGTAACATTTCTATCTATGACAATCAATTCACAGGGGTCATTCCTCAATGCTTGGGAATCAACAGTAGTTTGGTGCAAGTTGACTTTACAAATAGTGGTCTTGTTGGCAACATCCCTCCTAATATTTGTTTCAGAAATCAATTGATCTCTATGACATTGGGCTATAATATGCTTAATGGGACAATACCTTCGGGAGTTGGAAATTGCTCAAGTTTGCAGAGGTTAATTCTTAGTAACAACAACCTTAGTGGCTCAATTCCAGATTTTTTTGTGACATCAAGTTTATTGTATGTTGATTTAAGTTTCAACAAACTCAATGGACAAATTCCTCAAAGTGTAGGAAACTGTGTGAATCTGACCATGATTAACTTGTCAATGAATATGATTGATGGATTGATACCTCAACAAATGGGAAACCTAGCCAACCTTCAACTTCTCAATCTATCCAATAACAATTTGTATGGTCCATTGCCTTTTGAATTATCAGAATGTCGTAGGTTATATGTGTTAGACTTGGGATTCAACTCTTTCAATGGAACAATACCAGCAAGCTTCGGAAACTTATCTAGTCTATCTCAGTTAATACTGCAAGAGAATCAATTTAGCGGAGGAATTCCGGATTTCTTATATGAGTTAAATGAACTGATTGAGCTACAATTTGGAGGAAACAAGTTGGGAGGCAGCATTCCGCAATCATTTGGTTCATTGCAAAACTTGAAAGTGGCCTTAAACCTCAGTGATAATGAACTAGTAGGACAACTTCCAATGGAGTTGAAGAATTTGAATATGCTACAAAGCTTTGATATTTCTTTTAACAATCTAACAGGAAGTTTGATACCCGTAAGTGATCTCAGTTCATTAACATACATCAATATTTCATTCAATGACTTTAATGGTTCACTGCCGAGAGGTTTGTTTAAGCTTGTAGAATCATTACCAAGCTCGTTTATAGGAAATCCTCAACTTTGCATCTCATGTCAGATAGGAGATTCTACATGCACAAACATCACTATATTAGAACCATGCAACGTGCCAAATAATAATTCCAAAGGTTTGTCCAAGATGAAGATTGTAATCATATCTCTTGCTTCAGTTTTGCTATGTGTTCTAGTGCTTTTCCTTGTGGGATTTTTCTTTCTCGGGTGCAAAAGAAAGAAAGTTGGCGTTCCATCCTTGCAAGAAGGTTCTTCTTTCCTACTAAACCAAGTGATTGAAGCCACTGAGGATTTCAATCAGCAATATGAAATTGGTAGAGGAGCTCATGGGATAGTTTATAAGGCAGCCCTCGATATAGGAAAAATATATGCCGTAAAGAAGATTGTTTTCCCACATCAGAAAGAATCAATTACAAGCATGATAAGGGAAATCCAAACTATTGGGAAAATCCGGCATAGAAATTTAGTGAAATTGGAAAATTTTTGGTTGAAAGGTGAATATAGACTTATATTGTATGAGTATATGGCAAACGGTAGCCTCCATGATGTTCTTCATGAAATCAAGCCGGCGCCCGTTCTGGAGTGGAAGGTGAGATACAAGATAGCCATTGGCATTGGCCATGGGCTAGATTATCTTCACAACCACTGCAGCCCTGCGATTATCCACCGTGACATAAAGCCTAAAAACATATTGCTGGATGCTGAAAAGGAGCCACATATCTCAGATTTTGGGATTGCTAAGCTTGATCAACATTCTATTCAGTCAACTGCTATTATGGGCACCCTTGGTTATATTTCACCAGGTCTGCATTTCTCTCTCTTTTTCTTTCCTGAGTAAAACTATCCTTGAATTGCTAACAGGTCTTCATTGTTCTTATTGGTAACTATAAATGAATGTTCCTTCTGCGATTCCATTCTGCTCTGTCAAATAGTAGATCCAATGGTAGTAGAAATTAGAATTGCTACCCACTTGATGCCTAAGTTCACCAAGTGTGATTACTTGTTTGTGTAAAATAATTTCCAAGAGGAAAAAAGGGGTTATGTTTCTTGTTTGATAGGAGTAATCTAACCCTCGTGCCAAAGGCTTTGGTGTTTAGGAAAGGAACCGCTCTTACTATTATATTTTTTTTCCACATTTCTTACAACTGCATTGCGAAGTTATGCTTCTATGCCTTGTAACAGAGACCGCCTACACGACTAGAAGGAGCAAGGAGTCAGATGTGTACAGTTATGGAGTCGTCTTACTCGAACTCATAACCAGAAAGATGGCCATCGACCCTTCATTCTCGGAAAATATGGACATAGTAAGATGGGTGACTTCCTCCTTGAACGGCAGTAGTAAAATAGAAGCTGTCATGGATGAAGATCTTGTGAACGAAGTCACAGGTACTTCAGAGATTGAAGAAGTGAACAAGGTTGTTTCCTTAGCCATGAGATGTGTAGCAAGGGAGGCAAGAATGCGGCCTTCAATGCAGAATGCTGTCAGGGAGCTGCAAGATATCAAGTCTAGATTTGCTGATGCTCAGAAACAGAAGAAACCTGAACCTACAACTAGTATATAAAATCTTATTTATTTTTCCACCTCTTTTTTCAAGAGTATGCATTTAAAGTTCTTGATATGAATGGTGCTGAATTAGACTGGACAAGTGTTTTGTATCATAGAAAAGTTCTATTTAGTATCACTAACAAGTCTCTCTTTGTTAAGGCTTAGGGACTGCAATCGTAGAAAGGTCAAATTCTGTCTGTCACGTAGAGTTTTGTGTGTATCTAATCTAACAGAGGGTGCGGAAAGCTGGGGAACCACAGCACCGCTTGGTTGATGGAGCGACGCAGAGGAGCCGCCAGACTGCTAGATATGAACCAATTCAGAGACCATAAATGAGCTCACAAAAGTTAATGTTGGTGAAACTGAATATCCCTTTCAGCCCAAATAATTGCAAGTTGGAGAGATTAATTTTGTTCTTTAACCAATTTGACGGTGAACCTCCAGTGGTATTGGATAATTGCATTTAATTGAAGAACTTCACTGCTATTCACAATCACTTATCAAGGAAATATACGATCAACAATTGGCTTGTTGACAAGGTTCGAATATCTTTTCTTATCTATTAACTATTTGTCAGGCTGATTCCCTTCGAGATAGGCCAATGTCAGTCGTTGATTTTATTGTCGTTGTATGAGGGGGTTGTTCCAGGGATGAGATCCTCTTGTCCGCAAAGATTGGTCTAATCTTTACATTGGTGGGGCAATGACCTCTTACTAATCCTCTTATCTTGGTTAGGAGTGGATCAAGATAAGGGGATCAGAAGATCTCATTCCAAGACAAGGAAATTGATGGGAGACAACAACCCTACCTATTAATAGGTGAGGGGTCCTCTCCATCAATGCAAATGTTGAACCAGCCTTTGCGGACAGAGTCCCGTTGTTCCAAGAAAATTGGATAATTTGAGAAATCTAAAAAAACTTTTACTTTTAGTAATAATTTGGTTTGAAAACTTCTAATTGAATTTTTGAAAAAAAATCCAAAATTTGACAACTATACTATACTTGTGGAGATGTGTGAATTAAAAAGTTTGAATAACATTTCTATCTATGATAATCAATGTTTGGGAATCAACAGCAGCATGGTGTATGTTTTTCATTTTTTTTTATTTGTTATGAAAAAGTAAATACATATCATCATAGAAAAAAAAATACAATAATACAAAACTCACAGATCCCTTCTCATTGTCTGAGAAGGTATCCGAGGTAGAATATATAAACATGTGTAAACTATAAAAAAATCTATCATTTGCGATGAATTTTATAGAAAAATTCATCACAAAAAATATTTGCGATGAATTTTACAGGGAATTTTTTTTCGTCGCAAATTGGTCGTCGTAAAATTGTACGATGAAAAAAAAAATCATAGCAAATCAACTAGGAAAAATTTTTTCATCACAAATTATTGACAAATTTTGCAACTAGTAACCAATTTATACGCGTTGCAAAATTTATAGCAAACTTAGACATTATTTTACACCGAAATTTCAGCCATTCACATTCCAAACAATACATAGTCACAGCCAAACAAATTTCACATACAAAGTTAATAAATTTAAAATTTGATTTACATTTACATTTACACTTACACTGAAAAAGGTAGAACTTTTAACAAAGCAGCACAGCAGCAGCTGCTGATAAAAATTGGATGTTTAGAACAATAACAAAGGCTAAGAAGCTCTCTTGGCACAGGGTACTTGTTCCATCTCACAGTTGAGGAAGAAGTGGTCAGCAGGTTCTGCTGTTCTGATGAAACTGGAAAGGTGTCTCAGGCGAATGCCTTCGAAGCCAGGAATCCAGTTGACTGGGGTATCGAGGTATTCGTTTGTCAAGAAGCTCTGATGCACAAAGGAACAAATGAGCCACAAATCCAATCATTTAACGAAATTCTCATTCTTGTTGATTAGTGAAACCAATCGCATGAACTCCTTCGGATTTGGTGCTCAAGGAATTTCAAAACACAAACAACAAAATAAAAGCAATATCAGAACTAACTGTATGCCCAAAATGATGACTTTTATGTTTTTGCGGTTTTACCTTTGAGCGGCGTGTATCCTCTTCAGATTAGGTCTCGCTCGTAGATGGAGAGATTCGAGGAGACTGCAAGCGGCTAGTAGTCCAGAGCATGAAGAACGGGATTCCCATCTCGTCCGCTGTCTACCTGTCTCCTTCGCCTCTGGTGCTATCAAGAAGTTGGTTGATTCCGTCCGGAATCTGAGTCAGACAAAGGTTGGCTGTGCTGACGTTGGCGTTGACGGAGGGTGACTGAGCCCTTCTGCTGGTACAGTACGAGGGGCCAAGGTCGTGGCAGGCTGCTGACAGGGTGTGATGACGAGGATGACAAAGCGGGAGCTCTCTGCGCACACACTCAGACAAGCCCACAGAGTGTTAGAGATCCAGAACCAGGGGAAACATATCTGCTCAATCAGATCTAATCAATAAATCGATAGTACTTACAGTACATCCCCCTACACAAATAAATACATGACCAACATATAGCAAGCATATAACAAGCACTGATTGCGGGAAAATGCTCTACCACAGATGGTCTTGTGAGCAGTCAGGATAAGCAAATAACAAGCACTGACTGCGAGAGAACCCTCTACCACTGATGGTCCCGTGGGCAGTCAGGGTAAGCAAATAGTCATTGTTTGTGTGCGAACTCACTACCATGAATGATCTCATGGGCAAACAAGGTATGTACGTAGCTATCTAGCTACGAACTGCACGCGAACTAGCTAACACGAATGTCTCGTGGGCAGTCGTATGTATCATGATCACTGACGACTCTCTCAACCATAAATGAGAGACAATAGTTGATAGGATATATCAAGGGTCTCTGACGATTCTCTCAACCATGAATAGGAGACAATGGTTGATAGATTATAACAATGATTGCTGATAATTTTCTCAACCACGAATGGAAGATGATGATCAACAGGGTATAACGATGTATGTCTAACTTCACTAGCATTTAGACATGAGCCTAAATAACAATCAAAGTCTATTAAGATACACGATATCCTACAATACAGTATGGTCCTACTAATATCATGCATGAATAAATATCAACTTGGTAACTTAGTTCAATATTCTGCAGCTATGCTGTAGTATTATATCGCTAGCATAATGGTACGAGCATAAATGGTCATAAATAGCATGGATAACAACGAGATTGCAAGGATATCAAAATAGATCACTATATAAGATCAAACAATAAAAGATCAATCTTAAGAAGCAAGAGCGAATAGAGTCAAGGTAAATACAACTATCAACCAGAATAATAAGCCATCCACTAAGATCAATAGACTATGAAAGCAAGGGAAGAAAGTAGTGAAGGAAACAAGTTGGGAGGCTGCATCTCACTGTCATTAGGTTCATTGCAAAACTTTAATGTAGTGACACCAGATAGAATAATGATTATTCTAAAAGCTGGATTTCACTGAGGAATTTCAGAGAAAATAAGACACAAGAAATCAACAAATGAACAGAAGCCATCATCTCTAGATTTAACCGAATAAAGTTAGATTCAAAACAAAAGATGTTATCCTAACATTAACTAAACAAATGTTTAAATAGATCCAAACTCTAAGATGCAAAAAAATCTAACAGAAAGAAAAAATCTTAATAGAAAGAGAAAAAAAATCTTAACATAAAAGAAAACAATATTTGACTATTCGAAAAGACTTTGAATGATATTTTTGGGGGTCAAGATTGGGTCATTATGGGTTTAATCAGAATCAAAAGTTATGACATTTGAAAACTCAGATCCTCCTGCATTATGTAGCTTTAGACTTCAATGATAATGGACTGGTAGCACAACTTTCACTTAAGTTGAGGAACTTTAATATGCTATAGAACTTTAATATTTCTTTTAACAATCTAACATGTGGCAAAAGGTGATTCGCTCGCCCCCAACGTCCCCGCCAACCCGTCCCTAGGCCAACACGGAGGAGGTAAATCACGGGTGACTACTAGCCATTAGTGCAAATGGCCAAGACATGGGGGAAGTTATGCTTGGTCATGCCGAGTTTCGACCCCAAGACCTCATGTGGTAACACCCCATGTCTTAACCATCGCACCGCCCCGAGAGGACTTTTAACAATCTAACATGGAGTTTGATGTCTTGAGTGATTTTAGAGCATTTACATGCATCAACATTGCATAAAATGGCTATAAATGTTCACTACTGAGGGGTTTGCTTAAGTTTGTAGACTCATTGCCAAACTCATTCATCGGAAATCCTCAACTTTGCATCTTTGGTCAAATAGGAGATTCTACATGCACAAACATCATCATATTAGAACAATGCAGCGTGCTAAATAATAATTCCAAAGGTTTATATAAGATAGTGATTGTAATCATAGCTCTTGCTTCTTTGTTTGCTCTATGCTCTAGTCCTTTCCCTATCCTTGAGTGAAGATTCCAAAGGTTTTATTATTATTATTATTATTATTATTATTTTTACAATCATAGCTTTGATTGACTTTGCTATGTGCTCTAGTCCTTTTTCTATCCTTGCGTGAAGATTCCAAAGTTAGTTTTTTTTTTGAAAAAAATAATGTGAGTGTGCATTTAGTGACTAATTTCCAATCATGAAGAATTGGAATTTAGCCCCTTTTCTAGTCCTTGATGGTAAATTGTATTGTATTAGACTCAAGGAAAGATTTATCACAGTAACATCTCCTCCTACTTCTTAATTTTTTTTTTTTGAAAAGTATCCATTTAAAATAGCATTTTCAATCGTGGAGAATTCGGATTTGGCCACATTCCAGTTCTGTTATGAATGGTACTGAATTAGACTCAAGGAAGAGTTTAGTATCATAGCAAGTTAGTAACACGTTCCGACATGCGCTTTCAATAACTAGAGGTTTGAGGTTTCTAAGCAAAGCAAAACTGGTTTAATGCATAATTCATTTGAAAAATACTAACTTGCTAGAAAAAGAATAAACTAAATTTTTGCCTACAAAGGTTAATAAAATGTAAACATATAACACTAAAAAAAAAAGTACTAATTTTAGAAATGATTTATTAGGAGTAGTTTTAACACCATCATTCAAAATTGAACAATGGAATCAATTTGAACTAAATCATATCTATTATCTTGCCTTTTTAGTGTTGTTTTATGTGCCAATATTTATTTGGTCTATTGTTTTTTTTTTTTGGGTAAAATTAAATAATCCCACATTGGAAATTTTGAAATAAGGAGTCTTAAGGCTATAAAAGACACCTATGTTCAGGCAATTAAATCTCTCTCTTTTTGTAATATTTCCTAAATTGGTGAAATATTGCCCCTAGCTATAGTATAGTGGTAGGACGTTCAAGTTGTCATCTAGCATTTATGATTTGATCCTTAGTTATAACGTATTTATAAGAATTTTTTCTCTAAATCGAGCGCGCAACCAAGAGATGTTGGGCTTCTGGGCTACCTGTCATGAGTGCTTCTCGATTTATCCTGATGGCCAATGAAAAAATTTTATAGGGTTGAGTCGGTCACTCTATGACTAACTAGAGTTATCATTTTTTTAAAAAAATATTGAAATATTACTTTGTTAGTGTTTGAGGATTTACACATAATTAGCTGAACCTTATTAAATCATGGTTTTCTCTTTCATGTTTAATTAATAGCTAGGGTATCAGAGCCAAGTGCTAAGTTTATTTAAGTAGACTATGTGGTTGCAGCTTAGGCTGATCTTCCATGTCAGAAAGAAATAATAAAGGGAATCCGGAAAGGAAATAATGTGTATTATTTTTTATGTAGTACGATTGTTGGGACATGCAACAATACTAACTATAAGTATCATATGGTAGTTTTGATGTGGTCAACCAAATTAAGTTAGGTCCTATTGTGTTTGATCCTTGTGTCTAAATATACAGGAGCTTAAGAACACAAGAAGTTGAGTGGAAGATGTGGCGAACGAGAATAATGGCATGGGAATGGAGTCGAGAGCTTGGTGCATCTGAGGGACAAGAAGCTGCAGAAGAGTATCCCGGTGGAGCGAGAAGGACGCGCGCGACGCTTCCGAGGGACTAGAAGTAGGAGTGAAATCCTGCTCGAGAAGAAGGTCGGAGTTGGGTTCAGGTGAGCTCAAATCCGGTTAACCGGAGCATCACCTAAGTGGTCAAAGAGCAGCTAAAAGGTTGATCTACCTCATGGAAGGTTCCTTCAATGACTTGGAAGGCATCTTGCATGAACAATGTCGAAGGCGCCTTTTAGCCTGTTGGAGGAACCTTCTGTTGGTGCAATCGACCTCTAGGATTTCGATGTTTGACAATATGACCAAGGGTTGACCCAAACAGGACTTGATGTTTGAGAGAGAGAAGTCAAGTCAGAACTAGATAACTAGCAAAGGTAAGTCCTAACCAAAGGTTAGGCAAAGTGGAAGTCTCGGTGAGTGAAGCCGGGCTCTAGTGAGTAAAGCTAGGTGGTGGAAACCCCCATGAGTGAAGCCGGACCCTAGTGAGTGAAGGTAGGTGGTGGAAGTCCCGGTGAGTGAAGCCGGACCCTAATGAGTGAAACTAGGTGGAGGAAGTCCTGGTGAGTGAAGTCAGGCAATGAGAGTCCTAGTGAGTGAAGCTAGGCAACCCTAGGGAGGTAACCCTAGGTTATACTTGAATTTATGTTAACACTGGTTTTTGTGCTAACTTAGTGTTGCAGGGAAGTTCAACTAGGTCGACGGGTTGACCAGGTAGCTGACACGAAGTCCAGACGGGTCGAAGGGCTGACCAGACGTCTGGTAGGTAAGTGAAGGTAAGTCACTAGAGGGGAGTGACTGTGAGGGCGCGTTCCCGGGAAAGGAACATTAGACGCTGATCCGACTTAGATCCATTTCGGATATCTAAGTCGAGATCGTGACTAGATTCCGGTCTCGAGGAGACGGAATCTAATTACTATTCTACTTATCTATAAATTGTGCTAACATTCTGTTTTGCAGAATATGATTTATACTTGCCTCGAACTAACGTTTTCTTGCAGGAAGGAAATTGCAGAAAACAAGGGTCCGGGCGCTCGAAACGGATCCGGGCGCCCGGAGGCAAGTTTTATCCCCAAACGAGCATCGCCACATGGAGCACCCTGGTTGGCTTGGCTACGTCACATTCAGAGTGCTCCGAAGGGATCCGAATGCCCCGAACCTCCTATATAAGGAGGGTGAAGGCTGAAGCAAAAGAACAACGAACGATCTGCTCTCCCGTGCTCTTACGACGCCTCTCCGACAAAGTGCTGCTGTTTTCCTTTTCTTATTGTCGATATTAATTTCTTAAAAGTAGTTCTGTACTTTACTATTGTAATACTTTTCGAATTGCTAGTGAATTGCCCAACGAAAGCACTCAACGAGAGCGGGCCTTGGAGTACGAGTCGCTAAAGGCTTCGAACCAAGTAAAAAATACTTGTGTTAGCGTTGCTCTCTCTTTTCACTTTTTCCGCTGCGTATTTACTCTCTTAAATTTTTTAAATCGATATTCACCCCCTCTCTATCGAATTCTCGATCCAACAAGACCTTCAAGCTGAAGATAAAGTTTTATGTTTGTCGATCAAACTTGTCACGTTGAAGGCACCTTAAACCATCTTGGAGGCCCCTTCAAGCTAAGGATAATATTTTCCAAGAGTTATAAAAGACCCCTGGACCTAGGAATTAAACAACAACTTCAGTATTCAATTCTTGGTTTATTTCTAATCTTTCAAAGAGTGTAAGAGACTTCTCCGCCTTCAATGAAGGATATTTTTATTAAGCTTTCAACTGCTTTGGATTAGCAACTACCTAGGTTGTAACCAAATAACTATTGCGCCTCTTTTCTTTTAAAGTTGTTATTATTTCTTTATGTTAATTGTCTATTGCTGCTTAATCTAATTGTGCATCCTTTCTAAGTTTGAAAAGCAAGAGATTATTTTTATTCTAACTTTGATCGTAGGCTATTCATCGCGTCTAACTGATCGTACCAGGACCAACAAGTGGTATTAGAGCCCAACCACTTCAGAAGGACTAATCGTTGATCGAAGCAAAGAAGACGATGGCCGGACCGAATGTATACCCGTCGAAATTCAAGAGGGAATTTGCGACTTGAAAAAAGATGATAAAGGTATTATTCAAAATAGATTTTAATTTACTTTTAATAATGAAATATGATTTTGTAGTACCTAAGGATTAGCAAAGAGCCGATAAAGAAGAATATCAGTCGACGACGAAGGAGCAAGTCAACTTCATGGTAAACAACAAGGCGAAATTTCATCTTCTAAGCGTCTTACCACCATAAGAAGTCAACCGGATCAGAGCCTATGAGTCAGCCAAAGAACTCTGGGAGAAATTCCTGAAATAGCACGAAAGGACCTCGGAGGCGAAACTCACGAGATAGGACATGTTCAGGAACCAAATCAGCAACCTCTGGATAGAAGAAGGCGAAATAGTCACACATCTACACTCAAGGTTCAACTCATCACCAGACTTATGAATCTCAGAGAAAAGATAACAAACTGAGATTCGTTAAGATGCACTTTAAATGTATTTCCTAAAACACCCGAGTGGACATCTATAGTAGACTCATTTTTCATCTCTAAGGACTTCGAAGTTAGTTCATTAGAAAATCTATTTTCCACTTTTGAACTTCACGAATCAAGATGTGTAGACTTACAAAATTAATGAAAAAAATCGTTTTAGTTCATTAGAAAATCGTTTTACATCTCTAAGGATCTCGAAGTTAGTTGAGTCTCGAACTCTAGATTCCTGATTAATTAATGAAAAGAATTCCAATAATACGCCGCAGCTAAGTCTCAAACTCTAGATCACTAATTCATTTATGGAAATTACTAATAAACCTTACCATTATTTTCGGTATGAATAAAAAAAATGACATTAACGTAACTTAATTTATTTTGAACTTCACCAAAGTTAGTTATTAAAGGGGATAGGTTCTTATTAAAATAATAAGATTAAAGAGCATAAGTAAACAACAAATAAGAGAGGAGCCAATGGGGAACAAAAATAGCCAGGCTGTATGTTTCTTTTTTATTTATATTAAATAATTTTATTTCTAAAAATAATCAAAATCTAGCTAAATTGGAAGCAAATAATTAGTTGCCCGTCTGTTGGCGTTCCTTCCATTTAAGATAGATTTCCTAGCATTAATTCCCACATTATAAATATGACTAGCTATCTATTAAGGCACAAAAACATTGGCGAAATGGCTTCCAAGCAGTACTGCTTTCTTCTTCTTCTCGTCGTCGCCCTTCTTCTCTCTTCCCCGTTGCTGGCCAAATCTGGTACTGCCACATACACAATATTGGTCATCAAATTTGTATGTATATATATTGCTAACGTTACGTGCATCCTTTCTTGATCTGCAGATGATGTTCGTGAGCCTCCTCCACGTAAGTAGCGCATGCAGTCATCAGATATATATATATGATATGAACTAATGAATATTATTGTTTAATTAATTCATGTTGAAATGTGCATACAGCTTGTAAACACCATACCGGTTGCAGAAGTATTCACGAGTGCGCCATTGAGTGTGGTGAGTTTCCTCCTATCAGCTGCGAATCTGGCATCTGCTGCTGTGGTCCTAAACCTCCTTCAAATAAATTACAGTAAGAAAGGGGACGATGTCGAATCCTTCTTTCTTTCTTTCTTTAGATGTCTTTTAATTCCTTTTAAGGAATCGAAGGGGAAAATGAATCTTAATAAATTTGAAAAGAAAATGATAATGAGATGGATAAATAAATGGGTTTGATTTTCTCCAGTTTAATTCCCTAACTCATGATCATCAATCATGATCCTGGCCGGGACAAAATTCCGCCGTTCGCTTAAAACTAAATATATCTTTAAGCTATCACTGGAAAGTATATATATATATATATATATATATATATATATATATATAAAGTTCTTTCCTAATTATATAGTGTACAATTACTGAGTAGAAATCAATGAAAACATTTCCTAAAAGTCAATAAAAAATACAAGTAATTTTTATATTTTAAGCGGCAATTTATCAATACGCCGGAGAACAATAACTTCTAATAATAACTATACTTTAGTCAGTGAGGTGTGATTAATTAATTGTCCAGAATCACTTTTATACTCCTAAAAAAGATAAAATGTTACCAATTAATATCACATTTTGAGAGATATATGTAACGTCTTTATTGTACGTAGGATCATAATACTTGGTTCTAGATGTCCCCAGGGTATAGGACAGATGGGGATATATAATCTTGTGGCTGAAAGGTCTAGGTGTCGATCCTTAGGGTGCCATTACCTAGGGTTAACATCTCCGACATATACCTTCCACCTGTGTATCTGCATTTACTTTCCTCCATATCCATGGGACCGGCTCTAGGGGGGCCATCAATGTGGTAGTTCCACATAGTAATACTTGGTTCTAGATTCTGGAGTGGTTTGAACAATTCCTAAATTTCTATCTTTAATTTTGATGTGCTTCTATACCCATGACATGTAGGAGTAATTTGAAACTCCTCAATTTCTAGTATCAATAAAGCTTCGAAATCACTCTTATATCCATGGTATGTAAAGATAATTTAACATCATTATAACACCTAAAGGGGTTCAAAGCGGTTTGAACCGTTCCTGAATTTGTAACTACGGAAGCGATTTGAAACCATTGTTATATACACAACGTGTAAGATTAATTTTAAACCGTACCTGCAAAGAATAATAATAGTGATTTTTTAACTTTTACCAATGGTTACAAACATCACTTTGAACTTTGTATCATCCAAAGATTGTTGTCATTTTTTTACTTAATGTAAGATACTTACTGAATGTCACTTGCGTTAATGCATCTAATTATACTAAAATCTCATAACCACTAAATCATTGTGGTGTCCCTTCTTGTTCAACCTTTCCATTGGAATTCCTATTTCTACAACATGGGCGTTGCACAATCAAGGATCGACGGTGGCATGTGTAACATATTTTACTCTATAATCTTTGAGATTTAGTATCAGCTACACATATTGGACATATTTAATAACCCTTTGTACTCCATCTAGATATTGTACCATATGCTAGAAAGTCATGAATGGTCCACATCACAATAACATGTAATTGAATACTTGTTCAGCTGATGCATCATATGCTTCCATCTCATTCTCCCATAGTTTCTTCAGTTTATTGATCAAAGGTTATAATTATACATATATCTCTTTCCGAGGTGATTTAGACCCAGGAATTAAAAGAGACCAATCTTGAATGAAAATGGTGGAGATGGCGCACTGGGCATGTAGCATTGTGGTTGACTGGGAGAGGACTTTTTGGTTAGAGGAAAGACTCTTGATTGCAGCAAAAAGTGGCTATCAGTGTCCTCTCTGCACACACCAAAGACTGATCAAACAATGTCAGCACAAAAATCAGGGAAGGAGTCCCTAGCATATACTATCCAATGCTCAAGTCAGTGGAGTATCCAAGCGGAAATTTGGAGCAGATGAACAGTAAATGAGAGTTAAAGTATGCGAGTGAGACTGCTATAAAAACGTAATTTAGTGTTCAGAACTTACCTCGCTAATGGAGAGAACTCACTTTATATACCATCACTCATAACCTCCGCAATCATGAGGTGGTAGAGAATGTTGGGTGTCAGAGATTATCGAGTAAGGGAAGACATATAGCCTGGAAGATGTATAATCATCGTCCAAGGAATCTTCTGTTACCCATATGTGTATTGCCTTTCTTCTATAACTGATGTCATTAATGATACAATCAAGAATATATTGTTGTAATGTGTCAGTTAATAGAATATGTATAATTGCATTCGAAGAAGGTTTCCTTGAATGCATAGAAGAATATTCCTTGATGAATGGTTGTTATTCGTGTTGGTGCAATATTCCCTAGGTCAAGGTTGACCTAGTTGATGAAGCTTGAGAAGGTTCAAGCTTGAATCTTGATGTTTGACAATACATGAAGACTGACAATACATAGAGATTGCAGGTGCAATCGTTCATTTGAGGAGATTGTTAGTACAATTCTCCTTTGGTTAAGGTTGACCAGTTAGAAGTGAAGAAGAGTCAAGTAGGTCAAAGGGTTGATCAGATACTTGACTGAGAAAGTCCTAACTGGAGGTTAGGCAGTTGTTAAAGTCCTGGTGTGTGAAGTCATGCAGGTTAAAGACCTAGTGAGTGAAGCTAGACAGTATGAAAATCCTAGTGAGTGAAGCTAGGTGAAAGTCCTGGTGAATGAAGCCAGGCAGAAGGAAAGTCCTGGTGAGTGAAGCCAGGCATGTGGAAATCCAGGTGGGTCAAGGTTGACTAGACACCTGGTGTTTGGAAGTCCAAGTAGGTCAAAGGATTGACCAGATACTTGGCAAGAGGAAATCCATATGGGTCAAGGGTGACCAGACATCTGGTGGAAGGAAGTCCAAGTGGGTCATGGAGAACTGGACACTTGGCACGAGATGGTAAGTCCAAGTGGGTCAAGGTTAACCTAACACTTGGCATGAGGAGAAAAAGTCTGGATGGGTCAAAAGTTGATCAAACACTTAGCGGTCGTAAGTCCAATAGGGAGTTGGCATGAAACTAGGAAGTTCGGACGTAGTAACTTCCGAAGGCTATGTACTTTTGACTCGGATATCGGAATGAGGTGATCTCGGATGCGAAACGAAGCTCATTTCAAGCTTTACACATTTTTCTACTTGCCAATCGATTGGGGGGTTCAATCGATTGGTCAATCGATTGATTGACGTAATTTCATGCAGAAATGGTCTGGATCAATTGGGTAATCGATCAAAACTTCCCAATCGATTGGTCAATCGATTGGGAGAGTTTTTGAGTCAACAGTGAGCTTCTGAATCGATGAGTTGATCGATTGAAACCTCTAATCGATCAGCTGATCGATTGAGAAGTTGAAAATCGTGCGATAAAGGCTGAATCGATCGGGCAATCAATTCAGGCGCTTTCCGAGAGCACACAGGCACTCTGGATCGATCAACCGATCGATCCAAAGCCTCCCCAATCGATTGGAAGTAATTCAATCAATTGGGATCCGATCGTTAGCGCTGAATAAAACTATTGCGAGTGTTTTCTTCAGTAGTTCTTCACCCGATTCTCTACAGATCTTCACAGTTCTTTCTTCACCACTCACCGCCAGTTCTTGAAGCTTCTTGGAGCAAAGTATTATTGCCCTTCCAAGGTCAAGAGGCATCCCAAACAAGAAGGAGAAGCTAGCTAGGGTTCATTATATAAAATCTTGTAAGATTTACTTGTATTTGCTTCCTCTTTTCTTCTTGTTTGTTGTGTGAGTTTGTACGAGGCTTCTCCATCTCCGGCTGCGACTGAGAAGGAGTATTTTACTAGTGGAGAGCGTGTCGTGTGTGGATCCTTGGATTTGTCACATTTTCTTGAGGTGGATACCAAGTAAATCTTTGTGTTAGCGTTGTATTTTTGTTTCTTGTACATTTCGTTGCATATCATCACCAAGAAACAAGCAACGACGAGCGTGACAAGCTATTCACCCCTCCTCTAGCTACAAATCGACCCTAACAATTCTCTGACAATCTGTTGTGATTCTCTCACTACAAAAAAAAAAATACCTGTATAGAAGCAGTTGTTTTGACTTTCAAGAGCGGTTTTCAACCACTTCTATACTGTTACCACCGGTTACAAAACCACTCCTCTTGTTGTTGTCCCTATATCCTATAGAAGCAGTTTTTGTAACTGTTGGTACAAGTTGAAAAACCAATCCTAGTATTCTTTGTAGGTATGGACAGTTTGAAACTGATCTTACACGTTGTGCATATAACAACGATTTTAAACAACTTCTGCAGCTATAAATTTAGGAGCAGTTCAAACCGCTTTGAAATCTTTTAGGTGTAAGAATAATTTTAAACCACTTCTACACACCATGAATATAAGAGCGATTTCGAAACACTATTGATGCTAGAAATTTAGATGCAATTTCAAACCACTCTTAAATGCCTTGTGTATAGGAGCATGTCAAAACATTTTTAAACCTAGAAATTTAGGACTGGTTCAAACCGCTCTAAAACATGTTAGGTATAAGAATGGGTTTAAATCGCTCCTACACGCCATGCATATAAGAGCTATTTCAAAATGCTATTAATGCTAAAAATTGGAGAACGATTTAAAACTCTATAGTATAAATTGTTGCAACTATAAATAAGTACTTGTAATAATGCAAATGTAAAATATCCTATACATGGTTTTCAATATCCTATACAATTTCTATATTCCTTTATCCTTTTCTAAATCAGAGTTTCACTTCTTGGAATCGAACCAAATTGGTTAATAGTAAGGCATATCTCGGGTTTGAGAATGAGATGCTACAAGAATTATAATAAGGCAAACAGAATTATACTAGAATTTTTCAAGTTCTTAGGCATGCGAAGAGCTTAAGGTTCAATGATAAGGGGAAGATTCATCAAGTGCTAAAAAATAAACTTCTACAAAGGCATGGCCCACTGGTGGAGGAGCTTTACGGCTTAGGCTGTGGAGAAGCTTCGCGGGTTCACTAAGGGTGTGGCTTTAGGGTTCGGTCGTCCATGGAGGAGCTTTGCTGGTGGTGGATCTCTGTTTTGTGCGCAACTTTTGCATGGAAGAGAAATCGAAGGAGATCTAAGCAAGCTTTATGCGCAGCTTCAGCGTGGAAGAGAAATTGGAGGAGATCTAAGCGAGCTTCAGACACAACTTTGGCGTGGAAGAGAAATCGGAGGCTTCAGGCACAGCTTCTCCATGGAAGAGAAATCAAAGGAGAGGGCGCAACTCAGGGTTATAGTCAAAGGAGGAGTTGGACAGAGAGAGAAGGCTTCATGCTTTTTTTCCCACATAGGAATGGTATAACTCATTCCTTGAGCTTTGTATG
This sequence comes from Zingiber officinale, assembly GCF_018446385.1. NCBI lineage: Eukaryota > Viridiplantae > Streptophyta > Magnoliopsida > Zingiberales > Zingiberaceae > Zingiber > Zingiber officinale. Next base: position 27,096,402 of record NC_055990.1, read on the forward strand.
CTTTTCATTCCTGCAACATATCATTTCTCATAATTTTGAAAAGAAACTAAGCAAGTCCTAGAGTTTAATTATCATGAATGTCATCACTCAAAAAGAAAAATGACAGGCACAAAGGTGGTTCTCACTAGGATTTTTTTTCCCTCTAACATACTCAATCTCTCAAGTTAGAATCAATCACCACACACATGATCAAGTACAAGTAAGAGGTTTACTCATGCAAAAATATCTACAACTTGATAGTCGAATTTAATTAACTTCTATGATTCTCAAGACATTACGAAGAACACACTACACACATGGATGTATTTATTCAAAACTAAATGAAACAAAACTATTGACCCAAAGCACAAACAAACCAATATATGTATAAAGCAAAAGGGGGAAAAGGAACAAACTCTCCTTAAGTTGGGTAGATAGTGTTGGTGCGGGAAGCATCTGACGATCGAACCTAAGTTTTGATAATGGCAAAGGATTCAAAGTTAAGGTGTGTTGTGATCTAACATGTTGAATGAGTATTTCAGGAAAAGTCCTAACTGCGGTTAGGCAGGTGAAAAACCCTAGGGGGTGGTAACCCTAGGTCCTAGGGGGGTGGCAACCCTAGGTGGAGAAAAGTCCTAGCTGCGGTTAGGCAAAGGGAAAAACCCTAGGGGGTGGTAACCCTAGGTCATAGGGGGTGGTAACCCTATGCGGAAAATCTTGGCAGGTCGATGGCTTCAGGCAAAAGTCCTAGGGGGTGGTAACCCTAGGTGGAAAGTCCTGGTGTCGCGAACCAGGTAAAAGACTGGACTAGCCGGGAAGCGGATGTCCAGCAGAAAGTCTGGAAGCGTCGAGTGCTGAGCAAAAGTCCAGTCGATCTGGAGGATCGAATGGAAACAGGTAAAACTCCTGAGTGGAGTAGGTGAGGACGCGTTCCCCGTAGAGGGAACAATAGGCGTCGGGTCGACCTAGGGTTTCCGGTAGGAAAACCCGAAGTCAGACTCGGATAGTCCGGAGACTGTCTATACTTCATTTATCACATTTATTGCATTAGGTGCTAACTTTGTGTTGCAGGGTAGTGTTTGGGACTAACGTATCTTGCAGGGGCAAAGGAGCAACCTAAAACCTCGGATGAACAGTGTCCGAGGCGCCTTCATGGAGCTTGGAGGCGCCTCGGGTGCAAGGCAAGGAGCTGGCTGCGAAAAGCTGTTCAAGGCGCCTTGGTGAACAGTGTAAGGCGCCTTGAACAGATGAAGGCGCCCTGTGAACAGTGGAAGGCGCCTTGAATCTGTGATAAGGTTCAACCAGTTCGCCCCTTATCTCCGCGGCTGACTCGGCCATTCAAGGCGCCTTGGTGAACAGTAGAAGGCGCCTTGAACACCCTTTATAAGGGGTTTCGACCAGTAGCTCTCAACAACGATTTTCCAAGCGATCTTTCTACTACAAGCTGCTCACGAGACGATTCCGAAGTGCTGCTACGAGACACCGACGACCCGGAGCTCCGAAATCTTCAGATTACGATTTTGTCGTTGGTATAACTGTACTTTTTCCATTACACTTAACTGTAATACTTGTACTTTTATCGAGCTTATAGTTGTTGCCCACGGAAAGCGATCAAGGATCGCGGGCCTTCGAGTAGGAGTCGTCACAGGCTCCGAACGAAGTAAAAATCCCTTGTCTCTTTGTGTCATTTTATTTCGCTGCGTGCTTTTACTCCGATAAGTTTTGCGATTCGAAAAACGAATTAGCCGCGAGCGCTATTCACCCCCCCTCTAGCGCGTCTCGATCCAACAATTGGTATCAGAGCGGGGTCGTTTTGAATTGGTGCAACCACCTTTCAAAACAAATTTTTCGCAGTTTTTTTTTTCGTTTTCGGAGTCGAATTAGAATTTAGCCTTATAGCTATATTCTAATTTTTTGTTTCCCTCGAATCGACTTTTGCTCGAAGTAGGTGCAACACCACTCGAGTTCGTTTTTATTATTCTTTGTTCCAGTACTACTAATCCAAGACTTAGTCTTGGAACATATTCTGTTATTTTCTGTTGTTGCATATTATAAATGGCCCAACAAGAGGGTTTCAGCACTGTACGTCCCCCGCTATTCTCCGGAGAGGATTTTGGCTACTGGAAGGGAAGAATGGAAACGTATCTAAAGATACAATTCGAAACGTGGATGATCATAAAGACGGGACTTCAGCTACCATCCGATGACGACGGCAAACCGACTCCCTGCGAGAAGTGGGATGCCTCTCTAATCAAAAAGGTGGAAGCCGACGCCAAAGCTACCTGCACCCTCCAGTGCGGCCTTACCAAGGAAGAGCTCAACAGGGTCGGCCCGTTCTCCTCTGCAAAGGAGCTCTGGGAAAAGCTCATCGAACTCCATGAAGGCACTGACGACACTAAGGTAAGTAAAAGAGATCTTTTGCTTAATAAATTATCTCTAAAAATGCAGGAAGGCGAAACAGCGAGCTCTCTTCACGCGAGAATACAAGATATCCTTAACTCTCTTCACGGAATTGGCCAAAAGATAGAAAATTGGGACGTAATAAGGTATGCCCTAAACTCGTTTCCAAGGAATACATTGTGGGCATCAATGGTAGATGCCTACAAAGTTTCCAAGGATTTATCTTCTTTAAAACTAGATGAACTTTTTAGTGAATTTGAACTTCATGAGCAGACTAATGCACAGCCTACCGAGAAAGGTATTGCGTTGGTTGCAGGTACAAGCCGAACCCGGGAACCGAGACCACGACGGAGAACCGAACCAGCATCGGAAGCTGAACCAGACTCTGATGATGAAGAAGGTGACATTACAACCGAGCTGGTAAATCTCGTGAAGAAGCTCTACAAGACGAAAGGATTCGACAAAAGAGATCTAAAGAAGGCAGTAAAATCAAAGGAAGGCCTACAAAATACAAAGATGAAGTTTGAAGTTACATGCTACGGGTGTAACCAAAAAGGGCACATCAAATCCAACTGCCCTAACTTGAAGGAGGTCAAAAAGCAAAGAAGGAAAAAGGTCCTTAAGGCAACATGGGACGAATCTTCATCGGAGGACGACGAGCTCGAACAAACGAGTCTACTCGCATTAATGGCCCGGGACCAAGTCGTTGAAAATGGATGCGAGAGCGAGTCTGAGGCAGAGTCCGAGCAAAGCCACGGATCCGTATCCGTTTCCGAAGGACCAGACCCCGCTGTAAGTATCTCCCGGTTGAACATTCTAGTTAGCTATTTATTGCGCAAATTAGCTAAGTCAAACCTGAAAGTTAAGTCACTTCTAAAGGAAGTAAGTGTCCTTAAAGAAGTGGCTGACACCAAACCCGCACCTGACCAGAGTCCGACTGAATTTCCAACTCAAGTTCAAAAACTTGAGGAAGAAAATTCAACTCTAAGAAATCAGGTTAAAGATTTAGAAAATACCTTAGAACGGTTTACTTTGGGCTCCAAGAATTTGGACCTGATTCTTGGGACACAAAGAGTCGTCTACAACAGAACTGGGCTGGGATACAAAAGTAAATATAGATCTTATTTATCACTAATAAACAAACAAAGGAGTAAATCAGTCCAAGCATGGGTCTCCAAGTCTAAGTTGGTCAATCAAGTTGGACTTGGCCAATACTGGGTTCCGAAGGATCAAATATACTACCTCGATAGACCATATCGAGGCCATGATCCAGGGGGAGCAAAAAGAAAAACAATTCTAAAAATTTAAAATTCAAAATTCAAAATAAAATTCAAAATTCAAAATTAAATTCGAAATTGAAAATTAAATTCAAAATTCCAAATTGAAATTAAAAATTCCAAATTAAAAATTAAATTCAAAATTCGAAATTGAAAATTAAATTCAAAATTCAAAATTCAATTAAAACTCAAAATGAACCTAATCTAACCAACTAAATTACCCGGCAGGGTAACTGAACCTAATCTACCCGAAATGGGTAAAACAAGAGTAGATCACCCGGCAGGGTAATTAAGGTTAGATTAAAACGGACTAAGGTTAACTTGAACCACAGTACTGGTGAAGTTTTTGGATGATAGTACGTTAGGGAAGCTTGGGCATTGCATGTCTAGGAAGATATGGCTTCGACCTGGTGCATTTGGCCAACTGGAACTGACCGAAGCTACCCTTAAATGGATCATAACTAGTTAGACCAAGGTTTAGTACTAAGCTCAATGGGTAGGACTATTTGGAAAACCTCGAAGGCATGGTTACTTTAATGAGTTCCTTGTGACTCACCATAGCCCAGAAGTTTATCCAAAGAATGCTTACTTGTTGAACCCAAAGCTAAACCTGAATCTAACACAAAGTTAACCCAAACCTTAAAATGGAATTATAATTCATCTCACAACAATTATAGGATTCCCTGATTGAAAATCTAGGTCGGGTGAGATGATTAAGAAATTTAAAATTAAAATTCAAAATTATTTACAAAATTATTTTAAACTTAAATTTCAAAATTATTCTTAAATTTCAAAATTTTTTTTACTTAAATTTCAAAATTATTTTAAACTTAAATTTCAAAATTATTTTAAACTTAAATTTCAAAATTATTTTAAACTTAAATTTCAAAATTATTTTAAAAACTTAAATTTCAAAATTTTTTTTACTTAAATTTCAAAATTATTTTAAAAACTTAAATTTCAAAAATTTTTTTTACTTAAATTTCAAAATTATTTTAAACTTAAATTTCAAAATTATTTTAAACTTAAATTTCAAAATTATTTTAAACTTAAATTTCAAAATTATTTTAAAAACTTAAATTTCAAAAAAAAATTTTACTTAAATTTCAAAATTATTTTAAACTTAAATTTCAAAATTATTTTAAACTTAAATTTCAAAATTATTCTTAAATTTCAAAAAAAAATTTTACTTAAATTTCAAAATTATTTTAAACTTAAATTTCAAATTATTTTAAACTTAAATTTCAAATTTTTTTTAAATTTCAAAATTATTTTAAACTTAAATTTCAAAATTATTTTTTAAACTTAAATTTCAAAATTATTTTTTTAAACTTAAATTTCAAAATTATTTTAAAAACTTAAATTTCAAAATTATTTTAAAACTAAATCTCGAAATTAAACTAAATTTCAAAATTATTCAAAACTCTTTCAAAAAATTTATCTCTAACAAGTTTACTTCAATTTAACTATCGTAAAATCCATTAAAACAATTCAACCACTTACTATGTAGGAATTGGATCAATGGATGTTGGATAGTGGCTGCTCCAGACACATGACTGGAGATAAATTGAAGTTTACTAAACTAACGTACAAGAACTTAGGATCAGTTGCATTCGGTAACGAAGGTCAACTTAAGGTAATCGGAAGAGGTAATATCGAACTCAACTCCGAATTTATTATTCGAAAAGTCCTTTTAGTTGAAAATTTCAAGTTTAATTTATTAAGTATAAGTCAATTGTGTGATAGCGGATACTTAGTAACTTTTGACAAAACCAGGTGTTTAGTTAAAAACATTGAAAATCCTGAAATCTTACTTAAGGGACTTAGGATAAATAATATGTATTCAATTAATCTACCGACATCCTCAAAAAAGTGTTTTCTAACACAAGAAGAGGAAACTGATTTGTGGCACAGAAGATTGTGTCACACTCACACTAGACTCATTTCAAAAATGAGTCATAATGGTTTAGTTAAAGGTTTACCAAAACTAAAATTCATTGAAAATTCTATCTGTAATGCGTGTGAACAGGGAAAACAAACTAAGTCAACACACAAATCAACAAATCTTGAAAGAACCAGCTCCTTACTTGAGCTCCTTCACCTTGACCTATTTGATTCACATGGAGCTAAGTCACTAAGCAAGAACCAGTATTGTTTAGTAATAATCGATGACTACTCTAGATTTTCATGGGTAAAATTCCTAAAAACTAAAGATGAAACCTATGAAATATTTAGTAACTTTTGTAAATTAATAGAAAATGAAAAAGATACTAAAATTAAAAGAATAAGAAGTGATCACGGAGGGGAATTTGAAAATCATAAATTTACCCAATTTTGTAAAATAAATGGATATCAACATGAATTTTCATGTCCTAGAACCCCCAACAAAATGGTCTGGTGGAACGTAAAAATAGAACTCTACAAGAAGCCGCAAGAACCATGTTAAATGAATATAATTTAAATCACCAATTTTGGGCAGAAGCAATAAATACTGCAAATCATATTCAAAATCGAATCTTGATCAACAAATTTCACAAGAAAACCCCTTATGAACTATATTATCATAAAATTCCTAACTTAAATTATTTAAAAGTATTTGGATGTAAAGTTCACATTTTAAATACTAAAGATTATTTAAGAAAATTCACACCCAAATCTAACAAAGGAATATTTTTAGGATACTCCTCAAACAGTCGAGCCTATAGAGTCTACAATCAAAACACCCTAAAAGTTGAAGAAACAACTAATTTAATATTTGATGAAGAATATAATCTACCAAATATAAATGAGAATGTTGAAGTTGACCCAAGAAATATAGAAGATGATGAAATTCAACCAAATCTTAATATACCAGAGGAACCAGCCCCTGACCCACTTATCAGACCAACTAGGGTCAGTACCTCTCACCCATCTGATCAAATTTTGGGTGATCCAAATCTAGGGGTAAGAACTAGATCCTCCTATAGAATTCACAGTCAGATTGCCCTAATTTCTAAAATCGAACCAAAAACAATAGAAGAAGCACTACCTGACCCGGACTGGATCATAGCTATGCAGGAAGAGTTAGCCCAATTTGAGAGAAATCAAGTCTGGGAACTTGTATCTAAACCCTCAAATAAGTCAATAATCGATACAAAATGGGTATTTAGAAACAAGCTAGATGATCAAGGCGAAATAATTAGAAATAAGGCTAGGCTTGTAGCTAAAGGATTCAGCCAAGTTGAAGGTTTGGACTATGATGAAACCTATGCCCCAGTAGCTAGACTCGAATCCATTAGAATGTTGTTAGCCTATGCAGCAAACAAAGGATTTAAACTATACCAAATGGATGTCAAGTCAGCATTCTTAAATGGATTTATTAAGGAGGAAGTATATGTAAGTCAACCCCCAGGATTTGAGGACTTAGGATATCCTAATCATGTATTTAGGTTAAAAAAGGCCTTGTACGGACTTAAACAAGCCCCTAGGGCATGGTATGAACGATTGTCAAATCACTTAATATCCAAAGGTTTCAACCAAGGTCAAATAGATCCAACTCTATTTGTAAAAACTGTAGACAAAGACATCTTCATAGCTCAAATCTATGTTGATGATATAATTTTTGGATCAAATAACTCTAAATTTTTAAAAGAATTTATTAAATTAATGGAAAATGAATTCGAAATGAGTATGGTTGGTGAACTTAATTTTTTCTTAGGCTTACAAATAAAACAAACTAAAGATGGAATATATATTTATCAAACTAAATATGCAAAGGAATTAATTAAAAAATTCTGCATGGAAAATTCAAAAATAATAAATACACCAATGGCAACCAACATTAACATAGACTCTGACCCTGAAGGAAAACCAGTAGATCCAAAGTACTATAGGAGTGCCATAGGATGTCACGCCCCAGGTAGTCCCTGTCCGAAGAAATTTCGGCAGCATCTCCCCTGTACGGCGGACAATATGAAGCTCAGTATACATATATCTCCATACCTCGGCCACACACGGCCGGAACAATACAATACAATAAGAACACACCACGCAGTTTATATCAACATTCACATAACTCAACATATAATCAATCCACGCAGTATAATAAGGAAAGACGATATAGAATCTCGAAGATATATGTAAACATCCTACTCCACTACATCGAAGAAAACCAAATCCACGAAGTAACGGAAATACAACCGCAGCGGAAACCAATAGTAGTAAACCCGAATGTTCGACATAAAGTCCACAATACAAACCCACATTACAAGTATATAAGATGCAAAAGCCAAATATAATCCGACAAAGAAAATCCTCGCGATAATGGGGCTAGCGACTGGAATATCTCCCTCAACCTGAAAAATAGTAATAACGGGTGAGTTCAAAGAACTCAGGTAATCCAATAGATATATGAACATATAACTACCAGGTAATATCCTAAGGTCTCTAAACCATAGGACCTCATCAGATCTCTAACAATATAACGGTATGCATAGAATAAGCGTAATGAGTAACGAAGCATGTCTGATTCTGACAAGAATAATAAGAAATGCATAACTGAAATAAACTGTACTCACCTGCGAGGCTTGGACGAAGGTATAAGGATAAAGATAGTCAGAACAAGATGTATACCTGTATGCATGTCAATCATATGCGATCACCCAAGTGCATCATCCAATATGCAACAATCACAATAAATGCAATCATGCATATGATGCGATATGACATGGTCACCCCTGACGCTAGTCGGCCGTCTCCCACGCGATGGCGAGACCGAGTAGGTAGGGTTGTGACTCTAGTCGTCACTACCCATGAGTGACCGAGTGGGCGGGATGCCGTCGGAGTACACCTATCCTCCTACCTCAAACATAGTGAGGGCGTGCAAGCTCTCAACTCCCATAGTGACGGGAGGGATCCTCTCATCTCCCTGAGCAATCCACACTACCCATGAGCGGACCAGCGGGGCCCTGACAACCGCCATACACACCCTGGTGCTGTGCCACTACCCATGCAGTGGTCACGTGCAGGCCCTGTAGCTGGCCGACGAGCTCAACAATAATGGAGTCGTCAATCGCCAAAGATGCAATCATGCGGGATGGTGCATGATGCTACAATATGTCATACCGAACATAGCCTCCTCCGTATATGCGGGTGCCAAAAGGTAAACGCATATATATAACCATGATATAAACAGCATAAACTCAAAGATATCACATATAACAATGATGTAAGTATCATGAATCCAAGAGCATGTATCCCACATGTAAAGCAACTAATCCGGTAGAGTAGAGCACTATAGACATGCATCTCTATGAACATATATATACATGGCAAGAGGTAAATATCCAATCCTGAAGTAAGGCAACTAACAGATGAAGCACGTGATAGGTATCAACTAGCTAAGACCAGGGAAGAAATAAATCTACCACCTATCACTAGCAACTATATATAAACTATACATATCATAAGACAGTATTAAAAGATAAGTCAAAGGGTACCCGCCTCAAATAGAAGGTACAATCCAAATCCGAAGTCAACGTCGAGACGCCTGTCTCAAATCAGACTCCTGCGTCAAACAACATATATATTTTATTTAGCTAAATCCACATGAATAGCTAAATAAAATCTCTAACACTAAATTAGGGTAAAACCCTAATCCACAATCTCAACTTACCAATTTAAATCTAATGGTCGATTAGGGTTAGTTACCTAATCCCTAATCACCAATTAGATTAGAAATCCAACGGTTGATTAGGGTTAATTACCCTAACCCTAACCATTTCATTAGATTTCTTTTACACAATTAAATCTACACACATGCATTAACTAATCATGGATTAATCCAATGCATTTCTAATCCAATACATGAATCAAATTCATCTAGAACAAGATCATCAAACGAATATCCAATTTCAATACGTGATCTACAACAAGATCAATTATCCTATTCCTTACCTCGAATCCAAGGTGATCACCAATAGATCACAACCAAAGGTGTAGCTGCCGGTTAGGGTAGCTGCTGTTGGAACCTAAGATCACATCCACAAGATAGTACCTCTAGCTCACAACCATGCATACTAATCCACAGCACTCAATCAAAAGGAACAGAGCCTCCTCTCTGCCCGGATCGAGCTGCTGTCCACCACCAGAACAGCACAACCTACTGGAAACCATCTTACGGCTTGAATCAAGAACAGAAGATCCAAATTCATCAAGGCAACCTAAAGAAAAACCTAATTGAGAAGCTTACCGTGTGCGAAATGGAAGCTAGAACACAAGACAGTAGATCCAAGCCGCGTCGAAGAGGAAAGGTCGAGGCTAGGGCTAAGACCTCCCTTCTTGATCAGCGATCTGCTCTCACGAAGCAACGATCCAAATGGAAAAGCACCGGCGATGGACCTAGGGCATGGTTCGGCGAAAATCAAGAGAAGAAGAAGAATTATCGACTGTGCTAGGGCACGAGTCGGAGGAAACCCAAAGAAGAGGAAGATCCGGTTAAAGCTAGCTTACCTATGCCGGGGATCGAGCGGATCTAGATCGATCCAGGGGCGTGGGCAGTCGATTAGAAGAGACGTCGGAGATCGAAGGAAACCAGAGGAGGAGAGGATCGGAACCCTTATGCTCCGAGCTCCGATCTGCGCCGACGACGCCGAGAGAAGATCAGCGCTCTCACCTAGGGCTGGAGAAAATCACCCACGTCCGGATCTGTGCTGGCGACTGCTCCCCTGGGTCGAGATCGACGATCGCCGGAGCTGGACCCTTGCTCCCGTCGCCGTCGCTTGTCCGCGGAAGTGAACAGAGAGAGAGGAAGAGGGGAGATCGGGGGAGCTCGGGTTCGGGATCGGCGGTTTAAGGGAAAAGAAATAAAAGAAAAGGAAAAGGTTTTATAAATAAAACATTTCCTCCATTAAACGGGTATCCCAAATAGGTTTAATCTGAACCCGAAATTGATCCCCTTAAAACCTGTCTTACGAGCTCCGAAAAATTCCCAGAAAATTTCTAAAAATTCCGGAAAAATATTATAAGGCTATTTCTGAGATAACCCTATTTATTTAAATTTTCCGAGATCTCACATCCTCCCCTACTAATAAAAATTTGGTCCCCAAATTTCGTATAACCAACCGCAAACACTAGAATATAACCAAACAGTATAAATACTGGAAGGAACTCTAACCCACATACCTCAAGCAAAAAGATGAGGGTATCGAGCTCGGATCGTATCCTCCAGCTCCCACGTAGCCTCCTCGTCAGAATGATGCTGCCATCCGACTTTAACTAGTTGGACAGTCTTGTTCCGTAGCTGACGTTCCCTGTGGTCCAGAATCCGCACTGGAACCTCCTCGTAAGTAACATCAGGCTGAATAGGAACAGATATATCTGACAGAACATGTGCCGGATCGGATACGTATCTCCTCAGCATAGATGGTGGTAGCGCCAGACGGTAAGCTACTGCTCCAATCCTCTCCAAGATCTGGAATGGTCCAATATATCGGGGAGCTAGCTTACCTCGGAGACCAAATCTCTTTACCCCTTTCGTGGGTGAAACTCTAAGAAATACATGATCACCAATGGAGAACTCCAGGGGTCTCCGTCTCTGATCAGTATAACTCTTCTGACGGTCCTGAGCCTCTGACATCCTCCGTCTGATAGTGCGAACTAACTCTGCATCCTGCTGAGCTCTCGGTCATACTGGGCCTCCCCAACCTCTTCCCGGAGGATGGGTGTCAAACAAGGCCTACCATACAAGCGGTGCCATCTGGATAGCCGAATGATAGCCGTTGTTGTAGGCGAACTAATGGCGGTGGTCCTCCCAGCGCCTCGAAGTCCATGACACAAGACCTCAAGTCCTCCAATGGAATAGTCCGCCCGCCCATCCGTGCGGATGGAATGCCGTCTTGAAGCTGTGCCCAAGGCTGCCGAGATCGGACGTGAACCGTGGGTCTCTATCGATATGATGCTCAAAGGAACCCCATGTAATCTAATAATCTCACGACAATATAACTCAGCTAATCGATCCAGAGAATCGGTCTTCGGATCGCTTTGGTTAATCGGTCAACGATTACCCAAATCGCATCGTGGCCTCGTCGAGTCCTAGGCAATCCTACCACAAAATCCATAGTAATGTGCTCCCACTTCCACTCGGGAATAGGATACTCAAGTAAACGGGTCTCGTGTTCACCTTCACCTATTGATAAGACATCTAGTAACAAACTCCGCAATGTCCTTCTTCATACCGTTCCACCAATAGAACGCCTCAAATCCCGATACATGGTCCCACCGGTGGATAGCAAATCTAGATCGATGAGCCTCCTGTAACTCCTCCCTAACCGGGTGAGACCGAGGTACACATAATCTACCTCGAAATAAACAATCCCTCATCATCTCGTAAACTCGGTCAATCTAGCTGCTAATGAACTGTAAATGCTGATCTCCGGCTGGGCCTCTCGAATCCTCATCCCGATCGACGATCGAGCAACCATGGTAACAAGAATACCCTCTTATCCCTCAAGGCCCAACTCGGAGAATCCTGAATCAAGTCCGTGACTAAAACTCGGTGACAAGCTAAAGTCCCTCTGGACTTCCTGCTAAATGCATCAGCAACCACATTAGCTTTACCGGATGGTAGCTAATAGTACAATCATAATCCTTCAGGAACTCCATCCATCTCCCATTGAGTTCCTTCCGGTGAAAATATATTTGAGACTCTTATGATCGATAAGAATCTCAAAAGTAATACCATAAAGATGATGTCGCCAAATCTTCAAAGCAAAGATAATAGCGGCTAGCTCTAAATCATGTCTCGGGTAGTTCTTCTCATGCTCCTTCAATCGACGAGAAGCATAGGAGACTACCCTACCATGTCATCGAAAGCAAGCCTCAAGAGATGCGTCGTATATGAATCCGTCATCACCAAGGTAAAACCAAATGCCGATACTAATCTCCTTGACTCACAGGCTGGTCTCACAAGCCTCGACCACGTGAACTTCACGCCTTTCCTAGTCAGGAACGACATAGCAATATCGGAGAAACCTCAACGAATCGTCGGTAATATCCACCAGCCCAAGAAACTGCGGATCTCCTGGACTGACTCCTCTCGGAACAGAAACTCCGAACGCTACATGCCGAGCCTTCAGCGAGCAGTGCTCAGGCGGTTTGCAATAATAACAAACCGATCCCAAGGCGCACGCAGGTGATGTGATCTCGGATCCCAGTGCGAAGAGTCACCCGTGATCGCTTCCTGCGAGCGAACGCCCTGATCGCGGCGTCGGCGGATGACCCGAAGTACTCGACCCGTTTGAGTGCGATCTGCTGCATCCGAGTCTGACCGATCCGATCACTTCCTCTTCTTGTCTGCGTTCACTCTCGAGTAGACTCAATCATGAGAGCTCTATCCGGTGTCTCGGTGTATGATGAACAACAAAACCGACATCTTCAGAAGATGCCCGTCCGATCCTCGGACAAAAGCATACGAGATCATCGGCAACTAACTCGTAGGCGTAATCGCCAACCGGCATTATACTCCATCATCGGCGGTTATTCGTCAAGACTCAGAAATCCCGACGTGTCATCCGATACGCTGGGAAAACACCGACTCTCAATGCCTCTAAATCTCGATATATAACAGTCGCTATAATCGAGTGTGTCCCACCGGATCTTTGCCCGTCTCGTAAGTGGTAAGTATTCACCTTCGGAGCAGGCCATGTAAAAGAATGTCCGCTCCATAGACTCTATCCAAGATTGAGCCACGCTCGGATTAGTCTCCCCGCGAAATGGCGTGAATTGGCTTTTCACCAACTCCGCCAAGGATGGGATCCATGCTCGTGCCACAACCATATCCGTAGATATCGCCGCGGTACTGGGCAGAATCACTGGAGTTGATCTTATGGGTGGTACTGATGGATAGGTTGGAAGAGGTACCACTAGTGCTGCCACATAAACAGGGTAGGAACCACTAGTGGAACTACAGAGTAGGCATAAGTAGGGACGACTAAAGGTACGATGGGCGGTACCGGGTAAGATGTAACCGGTACTGCTGGTGCAGGTACCGAGTATGTAGTAACCAGCAGTCGAGGTAGGTACCTCGGAAGTCGGAGCTATCGGGGTCTGATAAGCACCCGTACCCACAATGACTTGCGGAGTCTGCCCCTGACGGACAGACTCAACCCTAACAGACCTCTCTGAAGACTGTCTCAGGAGAATCTAACGGCCTCTTACGTGTGCGACCACGTCTAAGTACCGGAATATGCGTATGTGTCATATCAGTAAATAAATGTTACCCAGATATCACTACAGGTATAAGAACTGAAAAATTACCTAAATTACCTATTTGCCGTCTGGAGATATCCTGTCGCTGCTTAGCCCCAAACAGAACCTCGACAAAATACCTCGAAATTTCGAAACGAGTAAGTCGACGAAAATCCAAACAAATCCAAAATACCGAGAAATGCTCACGAAAGTAAGCCTCGTAAATCCGAAACCCGACAAGTAGGTATCGCAAAACTCGTACGAACTAGGATCAAATAGGCTCTGATACCAAAATAAATTGGTATCAGATAAAATCCCGAAAATCCAGATACGCTAACAAACTCCAGGACACAAAAATCCGAAATCGGAGCCTAGCTCTGATACCAAATAAATTAGTATCAGATAAACCTCGAAAATCTAAAACGAAGAGCAAGTATCGTGAGCCTGGCTCTGATACCAAAAATTGTCACGCCCCAGGTAGTCCCTGTCCGAAGAAATTTCGGCAGCATCTCCCCTGTACGGCGGACAATATGAAGCTCAGTATACATATATCTCCATACCTCGGCCACACACGGCCGGAACAATACAATACAATAAGAACACACCACGCAGTTTATATCAACATTCACATAACTCAACATATAATCAATCCACGCAGTATAATAAGGAAAGACGATATAGAATCTCGAAGATATATGTAAACATCCTACTCCACTACATCGAAGAAAACCAAATCCACGAAGTAACGGAAATACAACCGCAGCGGAAACCAATAGTAGTAAACCCGAATGTTCGACATAAAGTCCACAATACAAACCCACATTACAAGTATATAAGATGCAAAAGCCAAATATAATCCGACAAAGAAAATCCTCGCGATAATGGGGCTAGCGACTGGAATATCTCCTGACGGCCTCAACCTGAAAAATAGTAACAACGGGGTGAGTTCAAAGAACTCAGCAGGTAATCCAATAGATATGTACAGCAACATATAACTACCAGTAATATCCTAAGGTACAGTCTCCTAAACCATAGGACCACAGATACAGATTCCTAACAATATAATGTATGCATAGTCGGTAATAATCATGGAGTACAGTCTCCTGAATAATAATAAGAAATGCATAACTGAATAAAGAAGAATTGTACTCACTAGGGCATCTATCCTGATATAAAGATAGTCAGAACAAAATACATGTATCCTGTATGCATGTCAATCATATGCACCCAAGTGCATCATCCAATATGCAACAATCACAATAAATGCAACTGTGCATATGATGCGATATGACATGGTCACCCCGACGCTAGTCGGTAGCCTGCGATGGCGGCGAGACCGAGGTAGGGTCGTGACACTGCACTCGCCGTCACTACCCCGATGAGTGACCGAGTGGACGGATGTCGGAGTACACCTATCCTCCTACCTCAAACATAGTGAGGGAGCGAACGCCTCAACCCTGCGCAATGACGGGAGGGATCCTCGTGCTACACGCTGCGTCACACACTACCCATGAGCGGACCAATGAGCGCCAGAACCTGTCATACACACCACTGTGCCGTGCCACTACCCATGCAGTGGTCGTTGTGTGCAGGCCTTGTAGCCGCCGACGAGCTCAACAATAATGGAGTCGTCAATCGCCCAGCATGCAATCATGCAGGATGGTGCATGATGCTACAGTATGTCATACCTGAACATAGCCTCCTCCATATATGCGGGTGCCCAAAAGGTAAACGCATATATATAACCATGATATAAACAGCATAAACTCAAAGATATCACATATAACAATGATGTAAGTATCATGAATCCAAGAGCATGTATCCCACATGTAAAGCAACTAATCCGGTAGAGTAGAGCACTATAGACATGCATCTCTATGAACATATATATACATGGCAAGAGGTAAATATCCAATCCTGAAGTAAGGCAACTAACAGATGAAGCACGTGATAGGTATCAACTAGCTAAGACCAGGGAAGAAATAAATCTACCACCTATCACTAGCAACTATATATAAACTATACATATCATAAGACAGTATCAAAAGATAAGTCAAAGGGTACCCGCCTCAAATAGAAGGTACAATCCAAATCCGAAGTCAACGTCGAGACGCCTGTCTCAAATCAGACTCCTACGTCAAACAACATATATATTTTATTTAGCTAAATCCACATGAATAGCTAAATAAAATCTCTAACACTAAATTAGGGTAAAACCCTAATCCACAATCTCAACTTACCAATTTAAATCTAATGGTCGATTAGGGTTAGTTACCTAATCCCTAATCACCAATTAGATTAGAAATCCAACGGTTGATTAGGGTTAATTACCCTAACCCTAACCATTTCATTAGATTTCTTTTACACAATTAAATCTACACACATGCATTAACTAATCATGGATTAATCCAATGCATTTCTAATCCAATACATGAATCAAATTCATCTAGAACAAGATCATCAAACGAATATCCAATTTCAATACGTGATCTACAACAAGATCAATTATCCTATTCCTTACCTCGAATCCAAGGTGATCACCAATAGATCACAACCAAAGGTGTAGCTGCCGGTTAGGGTAGCTGCTGTTGGAACCTAAGATCACATCCACAAGATAGTACCTCTAGTTCACAACCATGCATACTAATCCACAGCACTCAATCAAAAGGAACAGAGCCTCCTCTCTGCCCGGATCGAGCTGCTGTCCACCACCAGAACAGCACAACCTACTGGAAACCATCTTACGGCTTGAATCAAGAACAGAAGATCCAAATTCATCAAGGCAACCTAAAGAAAAACCTAATTGAGAAGCTTACCGTGTGCGAAATGGAAGCTAGAACACAAGACAGTAGATCCAAGCCGGCGTCGAAGAGGAAAGGTCGAGGCTAGGGCTAAGACCTCCCTTCTTGATCAGCGATCTGCTCTCACGAAGCAACGATCCAAATGGAAAAGCACCGGCGATGGACCTAGGGCATGGTTCGGCGAAAATCAAGAGAAGAAGAAGAATTATCGACTGTGCTAGGGCACGAGTCGGAGGAAACCCAAAGAAGAGGAAGATCCGGTTAAAGCTAGCTTACCTATGCCGGGGATCGAGCGGATCTAGATCGATCCAGGGGCGTGGGCAGTCGATTAGAAGAGACGTCGGAGATCGAAGGAAACCAGAGGAGGAGAGGATCGGAACCCTTATGCTCCGAGCTCCGATCTGCGCCGACGACGCCGAGAGAAGATCAGCGCTCTCACCTAGGGCTGGAGAAAATCACCCACGTCCGGATCTGTGCTGGCGACTGCTCCCCTGGGTCGAGATCGACGATCGCCGGAGCTGGACCCTTGCTCCCGTCGCCGTCGCTTGTCCGCGGGAGTGAACAGAGAGAGAGGAAGAGGGGAGATCGGGGGAGCTCGGGTTCGGGATCGGCGGTTTAAGGGAAAAGAAATAAAAGAAAAGGAAAAGGTTTTATAAATAAAACATTTCCTCCATTAAACGGGTATCCCAAATAGGTTTAATCTGAACCCGAAATTGATCCCCTTAAAACCTGTCTTACGAGCTCCGAAAAATTCCCAGAAAATTTCTAAAAATTCCGGAAAAATATTATAAGGCTATTTCTGAGATAACCCTATTTATTTAAATTTTCCGAGATCTCACATAGGAAGCCTGCTTTACCTAACTGCAAGCCGACCCGACATATTATTTGCAGTTGGTATGTGCGCAAGATACCAATCTTGTGCAAAAGAGTCACATTTAACCTATGTTAAAAGAATACTTAGGTACATTAAAGGTACTCTAAATATAGGACTCTGGTACCCTAGAACTTGCACCTTTGACCTTCTTGGCTATTCTGACTCGGATTACGCCGGATGCAAGCTAGATAGAAAAAGCATAAGTGGTAGTTGTCAATTTCTAGGACAATGCCTAGTAAGTTGGTCAAGTAGAAAGCAACATTGTGTTGCTTTATCTACCACTGAAGCTGAATATATAGCCTTAGGTGAATGCACATCTCAATTGCTTTGGATGATACACACTCTTAAAGACTATCAACTGAACTATCATAACACAAAAATCTCAATTGATAATATAAGTTCCATAAATTTAACAAAAAACCCAATTCATCACTCAAGGACTAAACATATAGAAGTGAAGCACCATTTTGTAAGGGATCATGTAGCTAAGGGTGATATTATACTCAACTATGTTGAGTCAAAATCAAATCTAGCTGACATCTTCACAAAACCCTTACCTGAACTTGAGTTCAGCTCACTTAGAAGACAAATAGGAATGTGTTGGGTAGAATAAACAATGTTTTTTTTTGTTATCGTTTGCTTTTAAAAATTCTAGGAAAAACAGTTTTCAAAACTCCAATTTTGTTAGATTTTTAAAATTTGGATTTAGCTTAGGTTTTCCCCTAGATATCATGTACCCCTAGATTAAAGCCAAAGCATCTCACAATCACCTAGGTATACCTTGCTTGTGTCTTGAAAAACTTAGAAAGGCGTGAGATGCATAGGGTATTGCCTGGACTCAAGAATGCTTATATCTGTGCATCAATATGAGTCTGGGCGTTAAATATGCAATAAACATTAATCAAGTTAAGTTCTCCAGCTCTAGTCAAGTCTACCTGGATCAAATTAACTCAACTTGACTAACCATGTGAAAGCTACTGCCCTCTAGGCAATCAGCAAATAGCTAAAGGTTAGACAATTGGGAAAAGTGTGTGTCAATTTTTTTTTAAGCATGATTGTACTTTAAGGTTCTAATCAAGTTACTTTACCTGATTAGTTTAAGGCTCTGATACTTAATCAAATTAAACTCAACAATTTAATTTGACTCATGCATGGACTGGAAAACAAACTACTGCTACTCCCTGTGTCCTAAAACTAAGTATTTTTTTTTCTTTAATATCAAAACTTCTTCAAAATGCATATTCAAAACTTAATTACAGTTTTTCAAAACTTGTCCATGTAATTGAGTATTCAAATAGTTTCAAATCTAGTCAACTTTTTATAACGTTTTCAAGTGACCTCATATTTTATAACTTCTAAGAAAATCCTTTTTTCAAATACTCATACTTTCAAACCTAGTTAATTTTTAGACTATTTTAACTAGACTTTGTTAGATTCTACTCTAAAACTTAGCTATTTGGCAAAATATTTTTTTTTTTCAATACAAATCATTTCGAAGCTGAATATATATATAGCTAAGTATTTTCAAAGTTGGCAAGTTCCAAAATTCAATAAGTCATTTTGCTAAGAAGAAAATTTACTTTTTAACCCTCTTTGAAAATTTTCCTTCAGAAAATACAAATCTACTTTCAAACTGGTTTATTTTTGATATATGGCAAAGGGGGAGAGTAGGTAAATTAAAGTTAAAGGAGGGCTTTTATTAAGGGGGAGTCTAATATTACAAAGTTAAAAGTTTCCAGCTGAACTGTTATTGCATTTAAAGTTTATTTACTTAAGCTTGGTTAACTTTATGCACTTATTACAAATGTTGTTTTTTTCTTAACTTTGAATTACGTGTTGCCATAATCAAAAAGGGGGAGATTGTTGGTGCGGGAAGCATCCGACGATCGAACCTAAGTTTTGATAATGGCAAAGGATTCAAAGTTAAGGTGTGTTGTGATCTAACATGTTGAATGAGTATTTCAGGAAAAGTCCTAACTGCGGTTAGGCAGGTGAAAAACCCTAGGGGGTGGTAACCCTAGGTCCTAGGGGGGTGGTAACCCTAGGTGGAGAAAAGTCCTAGCTGCGGTTAGGCAAAGGGAAAAACCCTAGGGGGTGGTAACCCTAGGTCATAGGGGGTGGTAACCCTATGCGGAAAGTCTTGGCAGGTCGATGGCTTCAGGCAAAAGTCCTAGGGGGTGGTAACCCTAGGTGGAAAGTCCTGGTGTCGCGAACCAGGTGAAAGACTGGACTAGCCGGGAAGCGGATGTCCAGCAGAAAGTCCTAAAGCGAGTGGAGTAGGTGAGGACGCGTTCCCCGTAGAGGGAACAGTAGGCGTCGGGTCGACCTAGGGTTTCCGGTGGGAAACCTGAAGTCAGACTCGGACAGTCCGTAGATTGTCTATACTTCATTTATCACATTTATTGCATTAGGTGCTAACTTTGTGTTGCAGGGTAGTGTTTGGGACTAACGTATATTGCAGGTGCAAAGGAGCAACCTAAAGCCTCGGATGAACAGTGTCCGAGGCGCCTTCATGGAGCTTGGAGGCGCCTGCAAGGCAAGATGGCTGCGAAAAGCTGTTCAAGGCGCCTTGGTGAACAGTGTAAGGCGCCTTGAACAGATGAAGGCGCCCTGTGAACAGTGAAAGGCGCCTTGAATCTGTGATAAGGTTCAACCAGTTCGCCCCTTATCTCCGCGGCTGACTCGGCCATTCAAGGCGCCTTGGTGAACAGTAGAAGGCGCCTTGAACACCCTTTATAAGGGGTTTCGACTAGCAGCTCTCAACAACGATTTTCCAAGCGATCTTTCTGCTACAAGCTGCTCACGAGACGATCCCGAAGTGCTGCTACGAGACACCGACGACCCGGAGCTCCGAAATCTTCAGATTACGATTTTGTCGTCGGTATAACTGTACTTTTTCCATTACACTTAACTGTAATACTTGTACTTTTATCGAGCTTATAGTTGTTGCCCACGGAAAGCGATCAAGGATCGCGGGCCTTCGAGTAGGAGTCGTCACAGGCTCCGAACGAAGTAAAAATCCCTTGTCTCTTTGTGTCATTTTATTCCGCTGCGTGTTTTTACTCCGATAAGTTTTGCGATTCGAAAAACGAATTAGCCGCGAGCGCTATTCACCCCCCCCCCCCTCTAGCGCGTCTCGATCCAACAGATAGGGTTGTGAAGCTTTGCTCTTTCTACCACCATCTCCTCAACTCCATAGAACTTCTTTAGATCGTGCCCATTTACTTTGAAAGTTCTTCTAGTAGGAATCTCCTATATCTCTACCACACCATAAGGAAAATGGTAAGTAACACAATAAGGACTTTCCCACCAAGATCTCAACTTACCACGAATAGCCGAGACGAGAATTGTATACTAGCACCTTCTCACCCACTTGGGACTCCTTTCGCAAGATGTGCTTGTCATAAAAAATCTTGGTCTTCTCATTGTAAATGTTGGATTTCTCATAGGCTTCAAGCAAAAGCTCCTCTAATTCTTACAATTGTAATTTCTGCGCAACCCCGGCTTGATCCATATCCATATTACAAGTTTTTACTACCAATATGCTCTATGCTCAATTTCAATTAGCAAGTAACATGCTTTATTGAAAAACAATTGTGTATGGTGGCATTCCAATTGGTGTCTTAAAAGCAGTTTAATAAGCCAACATAGTATCCTCCAATCTCTTACTCTAATCTTTCCTGTCCACCCTTACTATTTTTCCCAAGATCTTGTTAATATCCCTATTCAAAACCTCTACTTGTCCATTCATTTAAGGATGGTAGGGAGTAGATATTCTGTGTGCAACACCATACTTGATAAGCAAATTCTTCATATGTCTATTGTAGAAGTGGGATCCTTAATCACTAATGATGTGAGACTTGACAAAATCCACAATAATTGAAGAATCATCAGTCCTGATTTAGATGACCTACACCCATTTTGAAACATAATCGACTGCCATAAGAATGTATGCGAACCCAAAAGAAATAGAAAATTAACCCATTAAGTCAATACCCTAAACATCAAATATCTCGTAAAACAACATAGACTGTTGTAGCATCTCATTCCTACGCCCTAAATCCTAACCCGCTGACAATGCTCACATACTCTAGTATGGCAATGCTCAAAGGCATCGCGGAATAGGCTAAGCCAATACAACCTTGAATCCAAGACCTTTCTAGTAGTTCTTTGTGGACCAAAATTACCCCCACAAGGCAGAGAATGACAAAATGTAGGTTTAGAGTGAAACTCGTCATCCGAAATACATTGTCTAATCACCTGATCAGTACAAAATTTCCACAAGTATGGGTCATCCCAAACATAATACTTAGCATCACTTTTCAATTTATTGACCTGTGCTTGTGTGAAATATGAAGGTAAAGCTCGTGCAACTAGGTAATTAACTATGTCTGCATACTAGGGAAGCTTACCTTGCAGTTGTAAAAGATGCTTGTTCGAAAAATAATCTGCTATTGGTGTAAGCTCAACTCTTCTCTATCCTGCTCAAGTGATCAACCACCATGTTCTCCTTCGTGCTCTTATCACGTATCTCCATGTTGAATTCTTGGAGCAAAAGAATCCATTTGATTAATAGTGGTTTCACATCCGACATTTTAAGAAGAAACTTCAATGCTACATGATCAGAAAAAACTACCACATGATAGCAAAGCAAATATGATCCAAATTTATCTAATGCAAAAACAATTGGTAAAACTCCTTCTCCGTGGTAGTGTAATTTGCCTGAGTGGCATCCAACATCCTAGAGGTATAATAAATTACATGAGACACTCCCTTCACTCTTTGTAAAAAAACCACCCCACTACAAAATCAGAGGCTTACAATCAATGAATCTATAAATCTAAGACTGCTTACAATTCAAGCTAGGGCATCACTTAAGCTTATATCAATGATCATGACTGTGAAGAAGAAGATGCTTGGCTGTAGGGACGGAGCTAGGAGTTTCATATTGAGGGGGTGAAATGTCTGTGTTTATGTGAGGGGAGGCGACCATGTCGTTGCCTCCCATTTGCCTCTCTTTCATCCTCTATTCATATACCTCATACACTTCTTATACTTAAAAATTAAGGGAGGCACCATCGCCATTGCCCCCACCCCCCTTGCTCCATCCCTGCTTGGCTGAAACTGATCGACACTAGATTAATGATCTAATGTGTGCTCTTGAGGATGGAATGGAGTTGATGTCAAAATCAAGACAAAGTAGATGCTGTGGAATTTAGTGGATCATATCTGGATAAAGGAATTGACGATAGAGATCCAAGCCATTGTTGGTTCTCATTCCTTGGATCTAGATCAACAACCCAAAATTATCTAGATCTTGATTAAATGCTGGATCAGTTCAGATCTTGAATCAAAGACTCCAAATATTAATCTATGATGATGATCTATTCCCCCTTGAATGATGAATTAGATCATGATGAATGGTTTAGATTTTCTTGAATCTTTGAATGAACAATCAGATTAGATAAGATTGGAGTCCCTTAATTAATCTTAGAATTAATCCCAATTTGGATCAATTTGACTTGAGTCATGGCTCCTTGATTACCTACAAAGGCCACATTCAAATAAATGGCCATAATTTCAAAAATAAAAGATAAATTATATTAAAACCCAAAAATAAATTCAACTCGTGAAATATGATATAAATACTAATTTAATACATAAGAAGATCAAAAAGTATGAATATAGAAACCTAAATATCGTGACAAAAGGATGGTTATTAAATCCTCCACATTTATTCTTGCATGTGTTGGGCAAGCAAACAAAACGATGCAATAAACTAAAAATCATCTCCCATATAATTTCTTAGAAATACCTAAAAATATAATAAAAGGTAATTAACTAAGACCATCTAAAGATCAAACATTCATGAATTCAATCTTTACAATAATCAATAAATATGGTGATTTCAATTCATTTGAAAAACTAAGATAGATATAACCTCATAAGATAGATGTTTTCACTCTAGCTCTCACAATCAAATATGGAAGTGGAGGTTCACTCGATGTCACTCACAATATTTCACTATCATAAGCTTGCTTCTATTCTAATTCTCCATCACTATAAAAACATAGCATGAAACAAAGGATTTATTAAGAATATAAATAGTGTAAAAACGAACTAAGTGTAGCTAACAAAATGACAAGAGAAAAGAAATCAATGAGGAAGTGAGAGTATTGAAGAAATAAACCTGATGAGTTGACTATATAAGGAAGAATATCTCCAAATAAACTTCACCATGATTGGGGTTTTCAACATTATACACTCTTTGCGAAATAACTTCATTGAGTGAGGAGTATTGCTCTTCAATGATCTCTAATGTGTATGTGTTGATCTAAATACATGAAATATAGAAATACAAAATCTATAAAACTCATAGTGATCTCCCGTAGTATATCTTGATCTTTGCATTTCGTCTGAAGAACGATCACGAACGAATCGGAAAGCTCTTCAACGTTCCACAAACTAAATCCCTCTTATGCCTCTGATGTTCTTCTTCTCCGTAAGACATATAGTCTCGGTAGAATTCTGATAGCACTTCTGTTGTGCTTTGATCTCCTCCACAAACACAACGCAGTAACCTTTTCCTGATGCTTGCATCCCCCTCGTGCGCCAATTGTCTTAGACCCTCTTTTATAGAGGAAGATAGCTCTTCCTCTACCTCCATTAATGGACAAAGGAGAAAGGATTGGAAGATGAAGGGGAAGAGACACCCTTTCATCTTTGTAACTTCTACATCTCCCACTCGTCCAAGTCAATCTATAAAGGTGTATTAGCAAAAAAAACCATGTAAGTTACATATGTTGGTGCAATCAACCTCTAGGATTTCAATGTTTGACAATATGACCAAGGGTTGACCATGTTGGTGCAACCTTAGGTCAAGGTTGACCTGGTTGATCCGACTCGAGTTGACCTGACTCGAGTTGTATTTTGATGTTTGACAAAACCAGAAGAGTTGTATTTTGATGGGAGAGTGTTGGTGCAACCTTATGGTCAAGGTTGACCTGGTTGACCCGAGGTGATTTGACCTGACTGGGAAAAGTCCAAGTAGGGAGCTTGGCACGGGAAAAGTCCAAGCAGGGAGTTTGGCATGGTGAAAAGTCCAAGCAGGGAGCTTGGCACGGGAAAAGTCCAAGTATGGAGACTTGGCACGGAGAAGTCCAAGTATGGAAGCTTGGCACATGGGAAGTCGGAGAGGGCTCGGTAGCTCGTTCTCCGGACTGAGGTCAGAGAGGGATCGGAAGCTCGTTCTCTGGACCGGATGTGGAAATCCTGGTGAGTGAAGCCAGGTGAAAATCCTAGTGAGTGAAGCTAGGTGAAAGGGAAAGTCCTGGTGAGTGAAGCCAGGCAGTGGGAAAGTCCTGATGAGTGAAACCGGGCAGATTGGAAATTCTGGTGAGTGAAGCAGGTGAAAATCCTAGTGAGTGAAGCTAGGTGAAAGGGAAAGTCCTGGTGAGTGAAGCCAGGCAGTGGGAAAGTCCTGGTGAGTGAAACCGGGCAGATTGGAAATCCTGGTGAGTGAAGCCAGGTGAAAACCCTAGTGAGTGAAGCTAGGTGAAAGTCCTGGTGAGTGAAACCGGGCAAGGGAAAATCCAGATGGATCAAGGATGATCGGACATCTGGTGTTGAGAAGGTCAAGTAGGTCAAGGGAGTGACCGGATACTTGACACGAAGAGAAAAGTCCAAGTGGGTCAAAGGGATTGACCGGACACTGGGGGAGTCTTAGCAGTCAAGGGAGTGACCGGATGCTAGCATGATGTACCAACAGTCAAGGTTGACCGGATGTTGGTTTGGAAGACTTGGGACTTGGTTTGGGCAACTAAGCTCGATCGGTCTGATCGATCGTTGTATCGATCGGCCCGTGACCAATCGATAACAAATGTAAGGCGATCATGGTTTTGTGGGCTTACTGATCGGTCCGGGACCATTCATCGAAGCTGATCGGTCCCCGGACCGATCAAGGAAGGACCGATCAGAGCTTCCTAGGATCGGTCCAGGACCGATCAGATTCCCACGCAGAGTTGGGCAACTCTGAAGCCTTGATCGGCGGGACCGATCGACCCCGATCGCCCCACGACCGATCAGTAGCCCACCGATCGTGATGAAGCGATCGATTCGATCTAGCCGTGTGAGTAACAACGGCCAGGTTCTCTTCGCCTTCGCTGCGTTCTTCAGTGCGTAATATAAAGAGGTCGAGGGCTACAGGGCTGAGCGACTCTTCTTCCTCTCTTTCTTCTAGCTTGCTGCTGCTTGCGATCCGAGCTTTGTTTAGCTCCCGAAGCTTCGTGTGAGCTTCCAGTCGACGGTCAGCTGCTGCTGTTGTCCGAGAAGTTGTTGCTTCACAGGCAGTCGACAAGAAGGCGAGTTAGTGTTTGTACATTGTTCTTGTCTTTCTACTTGTATTTCTTGTACTCCTTATTGTTGTTGCAAGTTTTGTGGCGAGGTTTCTCCACCCAGAAGGAGTTCATATTAGCCGATTTTCCGGGGGCTCATCCACCGACGGATTGACTGGACTCGTCCACCTTACGGACACGCCGAGGAGTAGGAGCCCTAATCTCCGAACCTCGTTACATCGGTTTGTTTGAGGTTTGTCTTCTTTTCCTTCGTTTATACGTGTTATTTTCCGCTGCGCTAACCCTAGCTTGTAGAAACGCGACAATTTGGGGTGGCTATTCACACCCCCCTCTCTAGCCTCCGTACGAAGGATCCCAATAAGTGGTATCAGAGCGAGGCCGCTCTTCGACGGATCAACACCCGGGGGAGCACGGGCTAGAGATGGATCTCTATGGAGAAGATGTCACGATTCAACCCTTCTACGAGTCTCACGACAACTTCACATATTGGAAGGTAAGGATGATGTATTTTCTTAGGACTAATATGTTAAATTGGTTTTGTGTACAAGAAGGGTTTTCCCCTCCGATGGATGAGGAAGGAAAACCTATCAAGAAGAAGGAGTGGACGAAAGAGCAAATCCGACAATCCGAAATCAATGACGAGGTAACAAAAATTATTGAATTTGCTTTACCTAATAATGTTTTGTGCAA
Organism: Zingiber officinale; assembly: GCF_018446385.1. Taxonomy (NCBI): domain Eukaryota; kingdom Viridiplantae; phylum Streptophyta; class Magnoliopsida; order Zingiberales; family Zingiberaceae; genus Zingiber; species Zingiber officinale. The sequence continues at coordinate 27,123,001 of NC_055990.1, forward strand.
GATAGATAGGTACAACAACGCCAAGGAATTGTGGAACAATTTGGCAAAATTCCATGAAGAGGAGCCTAGTGAGCCAAGTAGCTCACATCATGGAGGAAGCGAATTGGGAGTTGAGGGCTACTCAACATCCAAGGAAGAAGAGGAGGAGAGCTCTTGTTCAAGATCGAAGCAAGAAGAGGCATCTACCTCCGGAAGGGATGAAGAAGAAAGCTCATCTACATCCACAACCCTAGGTAACTCAAACACTGTGATTTCAAGCAAATTACACATAATGTGTTTTGAGTGTAGGAAGTTTGGGCACTACAAGAGTAAGTGTCCAAAGAGGGTTAGAAAGACTCCACCGGCACCAAAGGTCAAGGAAGCCGGAGTCCCGACATGCAAGAGCAAGAAGCACGTGGTGTGCTTCCAATGCAAGCAACGGGGACACTATAGGAGTCAATGTCCAAGGGGAGGCAACCTCACAAGGACAAGAGGCCAAACACGTGTAAAGGGGGAGGTAAGGCAAACCCTAAGGTAACATTTAAAGCTCATTCTTGCAATTCTAGTAGGATGCATGCTAGTAGTCTTATTGCCATTGTCAATAATGATAAGCATGTTAACACTAGAAATCGATACATGTGCTTAGGAGTAACATGTTAGCCTAGATAAGAACAATTCTAGAAATGCTAACCCTAGAATTAACTCATCTAAGGCTAAGGAAAATCTAGATAGAAATCCCAAATCATCTAGACACATGCCTAGGAATACCTCAAAGAAAAATGATAAATCAAAACTTGAGGTATTAGAGAAAGAAAATCAAGTCTTGAGGTCAAGACTTGACTCTCTAGAAAAGGCTCTTAAGGATTTGACTCTAGGGTCTAGGGGTCAAAAATCCAAGTCCAAGGACAAGAAAGGTTTGGGTCACAAACCTAAGTCCCAATTGGTCAAGCCCACTTATCATAATGTTTCATTCGATTATGGAACAAAACCTAGGGCTAGGAAAACCATTACCAAGGTCACAAGGGGAGTCACCCCTATAGTTGACCTTGATGAGACCCAAATGACCAAGGCTTTAAAGCCTAAGAGGGTCATTAGGAGGGTTGCTAGGGAAGTTATCCCTAGTGAATATTTAGTGAACCCAATGAGCTCTAATAGGTATTGGGTTCCTAGGAGCATCTTCTCTACCCCATAGATGGGTTAGAGAGTGTCAACTCTGATTAGAAGGGTAGTTAACCAAACTTTGAGGAAATTGACGCTCAAGGAGCATTTTTCAAGGTTTTTGGGAACCTTTGAAAATAAAATGGAATATTTACTCCTTGGAAGAGTAAAATGTGCCATCATGGAAAATGATGATGTTAATTTCAATTGGCACAATTTGGGAAAATCTAGAGAACTCTTGAGAAAAAATGAAACATGCTAAGATTTGAGGATAAATTTGATCTTTAAGTGGCATGAATGAATCTAGAGTTCAAGAAGTGTCAAAATTAGGATTTTGGCATATTAGGGCAATCAAGGGTTAAAGCTTAAGTATTAGCTAAGGCTAAGGATACTTAGATAGGTAATCTAGGTATGTCGTATTCATGCTAAATCTTGCCATGATTGTTTGCCCTCACATGTCATGACATCATATTTAAGTTTATCTTTTGAAATGTCATGATAATGCTTAGGTTAGTTTTATGTCATGTTTATTTAAGTTTCAAACTTTATGCCATGACATCATGACATTGGCACATGTTTTCATTTATGATACAATTATATGCCATGTCATCATCTTGTGCATTAATGATCAATGAAATTGATTTAAGGTTAAAAACACAATTTGATATGGAGATCAAGTTGATGTTTAGAAAATGCATGAGACATTAGCCTAAGATAACCTAAACCCATATCTCACATCAAAATTGACTTGGATGTGTGTTTGATACACCTTAGATGTGTGTGAGATATTAGGATGATGAGTTAGGATCAAGGTGCATAGTTCTTGTACCTAGATGAGACTAATTCAAGAAGGGGGATCATAGGGAAAGCTTATGTACAAGTCATGTACATATAGCCTAAAGATTATGGTCCTAAATTAAAGGGTTTAAAATCATTTTAAAATTGATTTGAAAAACCTTGATGAAGCTTTTCTAGTGATAGCATTCATCATTGAGCAAGATGATACAAAGATGAGTTAAACTTTGAACTATTTCAAAAGTTTTTAAACTTTGTATCAAGATTTGAAAATGGAAGTTATTTTCATCGAAAATTATTTTTCCATGATAGTGTATGTTATGAGGAATGTATTCTTAAAATTTTACAATTTTTGAAATTTTCTGTGATTTTCGAGAGGTTTCTGAATTTCGGGAGAAGAAATCAGAAATCTGATATCAGACTTGTGAACCGATCAAGAGGTTGCCTGATCGGTCCAGGGGATGCTAGATCGGTCACTGTGACCGATCCAGGGAATCCCTGATCGGTCTGGTGACCGATCAGGGCGTGCCAAATGCTGATTTTTCGACTGTTTTGTCTGAAATTTCAGCTGGGAGTTGGTGTTTTGGATTTCCAAAGGCTTGAAACTCTCCAAGACATTGTTGGTGCAATGGTCAAGGGGGAGTTGACCTTTAGGGAGAGTTTTACCTATTAGTCAAGGGGAAGTTGATTTTTAGGGGGAGTTTTTACTCCTAAAGACTTGAGTGATATGGGGTTATCACTAAGTTGAGTGTTGACTCTAGTGTCAAGGGGAAAATTAAGAGTTTCAATGAAAGGTATGGGACTTTCATTAGGAAGAAACTCTTGACCTTGATTCACTCCTTTTGATGTGTGTCAAAAAGGGGAAGAATGTCTAGAGAATGTTCAAGGAAGAACATTGGAGTTAGTGGGAGAGTTTGTTGATCACGACGAGTGAAGTTGTGAACAACGATAACTTACTCTTCAGGGGGAGAGTTTGTTGATGTGTGCCAATAGGGGGAGAATGAAGGGTTTAAGTTAGGCCTTCATTATCTAAGAAGGAGGTTGCCTTCTTAGAAGGAGAATGTAAGGTTGTAACTTATGTTTCATTACCTAGTGGCATGAGGAAAGTTGAGGCTATTGGATTAGCCTAACTTAAAAGATATTGTCAAACATCAAAAAGGGGGAGATTGTTGGTGCAACCTTAGGTCAAGGTTGACCTGGTTGATCCGACTCGAGTTGACCTGACTCGAGTTGTATTTTGATGTTTGACAAAACCAGAAGAGTTGTATTTTGATGGGAGAGTGTTGGTGCAACCTTATGGTCAAGGTTGACCTGGTTGACCCGAGGTGATTTGACCTGACTGGGAAAAGTCCAAGTAGGGAGCTTGGCACGGGAAAAGTCCAAGCAGGGAGTTTGGCATGGTGAAAAGTCCAAGAAGGGAGCTTGGCACGGGAAAAGTCCAAGTATGGAGACTTGGCACGGAGAAGTCCAAGTATGGAAGCTTGGCACATGGGAAGTCGGAGAGGGCTCGGTAGCTCGTTCTCCGGACTGAGGTCAGAGAGGGCTCGGGAGCTCATTCTCTGGACCGGATGTGGAAATCCTGGTGAGTGAAGCCAGGTGAAAATCCTAGTGAGTGAAGCTAGGTGAAAGGGAAAGTCCTGGTGAGTGAAGCCAGGCAGTGGGAAAGTCCTGGTGAGTGAAACCGGGCAGATTGGAAATTCTTGTGAGTGAAGCCAGGTGAAAATCCTAGTGAGTGAAGCTAGGTGAAAGGGAAAGTCCTGGTGAGTAAAGCCAGGCAGTGGGAAAGTCCTGGTGAGTGAAACCGGGCAGATTGGAAATCCTGGTGAGTGAAGCCAGGTGAAAACCCTAGTGAGTGAAGCTAGGTGAAAGTCCTGGTGAGTGAAGCCGGGCAAGGGAAAATCCAGATGGATCAAGGATGATCGGACATCTGGTGTTGAGAAGGTCAAGTAGGTCAAGGGAGTGACCGGATACTTGACACGAAGAGAAAAGTCCAAGTGGGTCAAAGGGATTGACCGGACACTTGGTGGGGAGTCTTAGCAGGTCAAGGGAGTGACCGGATGCTAAGCATGATGTACCAACAGGTCAAGGTTGACCTGATGTTGGTTTGGGAGACTTGGGACTTGGTTTGGGCAAAAACCAAGCTCTGGATCGGTCTGCAGACCGATCCAAAGGATCGTTGTGTATCCGATCGGCGGTGACCAATCGATAACAAATAAGGCGATCATGGTTCGTGGGCTTACCGACGGCCGGGACCGATCAAGATGGAGCCCGATCGGTCTCCGGACCGATCGTGATGTTACTATGGGATCGGTCCAGGACCGATCAGATTCCACGCAGAGTTGGGCAACTCTGCGTGAAGTTTTCCGATCGGTCCGGGGACCGATCGGGCCTGATCGGTCCCCACGACCGATCAGGCAAGCCCCGGACCGATCGGGATGAAGCCTGATCGGTCCAGGTTCTAGTCGTTGCGGTCTTCGTTGCCGGTTCTTCGCAGGTACAGGTAATATAAAGAGGTCGAGGGCTACAGGGCTGAGCGACTCTTCTTCCTCTCTTTCTTCTAGCTTGCTGCTGCTTGCGATCTGAGCTTTGTTTGAGCTCTCCCCAGTAAGCTTCGTGTGAGCTTCCAGTCGACGGTCAGCTGCTGCTGTTGTCCGAGAAGTTGTTGCTTCACAGGCAGTCGACGAGAAGGCGAGTTAGTGTTTGTACATTGTTCTTGTCTTTCTACTTGTATTTCTTGTACTCCTTCTTGTTGTTGCAAGTTTTGTGGCGAGGTTTCTCCACCCAGAAGGAGTTCATATTAGCCGGTTTTTCCGGGGGCTCATCCACCGACGGATTGACTGGACTCGTCCACCTTACGGACACGCCGAGGAGTAGGAGCCCTAATCTCCGAACCTCGTTACATCGGTTTGTTTGAGGTTTGTCTTCTTTTCCTTCGTTTCTACGTGTTATTTTCCGCTGCGCTAACCCTAGCTTGTAGAAACGCGACAATTTGGGGCGGTTATTCACACCCCCCTCTCTAGCCTCCGTACGAAGGATCCCAACAGACCAAACAGGACTTGGTGTTTGGGAGAGAGAAGTCTAGTCAGGACTAGATGACTAGCAAAGGTAAGTCCTAACCAAAGGTTAGGCAAAGTGGAAGTCCCGGTGAGTGAAGTCGGGCCCTAGTGAGTGAAGCTAGGTGGTGGAAGTCCTGGTGAGTGAAGCCGGGCCCTAGTGAGTGAAGATAGATGGTGGAAGTCCCGGTGAGTGAAGTCGGGCCCTAGTGAGTGAAACTAGGTGGAGGAAGTCCTGGTGAGTGAAGTCAGGCAATGGAAGTCTTAGTGAGTAAAGCTAGGCAACTCTAGGTTATACTTGAATTCTGTTAACACTATTTTTTATCTATTGTGCTAACTCAGTGTTGCAAGGAAGTTCAGCTAGGTCGACGGGCTGACCAAGTAGCTGACACGAAGTCCAGACGGGTCGAAGGGTTGACCGGTCTAACAGGTAAGTTAAGGTAAGTCACTAGAGGGGAGTGACTGTGAGGACGAGTTCCCGGGAAGGGAACATTAAGCGTCGATCTAACTTAGATCCATTTCGGATATCTAAGTCGAGATCGTGACTAGATTCCGATCTCGAGGAGACAGAATCTAATTACTATTCTATTTTATTATAAATAGTACTAACACTCTGTTTTGTAAATTTACATTGCCTCGGACTAACATTTTCTTGCAAGAAGGAAGCTGCCAGAAAATAAGGGTTCGGGAGCCCAAAAGGGATACGGGCGCCCGGAAGTGATCCCGGCGCCCGAAGGCAAGTTTTATCCCCAAATGAGCTTCACCACGTGGAGCACCCTGGTTGGCTTGGCTACGTCACATTCAGGGTGCGCTGAAGGTATCCAGGCGCCCCGAACCTCCTATATAAGGAGGGTGAAGGCTGAAGCAAAGGCAGAACTCACGATCTATTCTTCTGTGCTCCTGCGACGCTGCGAAGGCTCTCCGACAAGTTTCTTTTCTGTCTTATTCTCTTATTGTCGGTTTTTCTTTTACTAAATAATTCCTGTACTGCATATGTAAAAACTGTTCAAATTATTAGTGATTGCCCAACGAAAGCACTCAATGAGTGTGAGCCTTGGAGTAGGAGACGACAAAGGCTCCGAACCAAGTAAAAAATACTTGTGTTAGCATTGCTCTCTCTTTTCGCTTTTCTTTTTCCGCTGTGTGCTTACTCGCTAAATTTTTAAATCTCTATTCACCCCTCCTCTAGCGAATTCTCGATCCAATAAGTGGTATCAGAGCAGATACCGCTTTGATTTGGTCCAACCACTAATTAGGCAAAGGGGGGTCTTTTTTTTTTTAAAAAAAAAAAATAGATATCGTTTGTTCTTAAAATATATTCTTACGCCTTTCATTTTTTTCCCTTCAAAAATATTTTTGAAAATTTTATTTCCTTTTTTTCACCGTTAGTTAATATTAATAAAATATCTCATTTACCAAAATTTGAAATAATATTTTTTTATTAATATTTTATTATTATTTTGAATTAGTAAAATATTATATTATTTCTCCAGCACTGCTAATCCAAGACAAGTCTTGGGATTTTTTTGTTTGTTTCCTTGTGTGTAAGACCAATGTCTCTTCTAGAAGGACGAAGCATCCACGAACCACCTTTATATGAGATGTACGAGATACATGAATTCAATCTATGGAGGATGCAGATGGAAACCTTTATTCTTATGAATGACCTTGATGGTGGCATGACACTAAGAAGACCAACACAAAACTCAGAAGCAAACCAAAAGGCAATAAAGTTAGTTTTAGATTTATTTTCTAATGAAGTTACTTGCAGGATAGGGAAGGTCAAGGATGCCCACGAGTTTTGGACCTACTTGACCAAGCTTCATGAGGAGTTGTTGGAGTTAGACGATCAAGTCAAAATCGAATCCAGACTCGAGTCAGATCCAACAGAAAAACCTACTGAATTAGGGGATGCACTTAAGGTTAGTATAGTTTACCAAAATGCCTCTATCAGTAGTAGGTTAAATAATCTGCATGATGATTCAGATAATTATGAAATTATCCTAAGTATGATGCATGATAATCTAGATCTATATGATTTAAATTCAATATCACAAAATAATCTAGATTCTGATCAAGTCAATCAAGACTCTGATCAATTTGACATCAACCTTGACATGGTCAAACAGAACAATGACCAAATCAATTCAAATAATTTAGTTAATTTAGAAAATTTAAAATTAAGTCAACATTTAGACATAAGTAAGTCAAACATTAAAATAAATTAGAATTTAAAAATTAAAAAAATGAGAAAATGGATAAAACTATTAAATACCTTAATAAAATATTTAATAATCTAGATAAAATCAGTCTAGAAAATAGTATCCAAATTTAATTAATAAAAAATTAAATTTTAAAGATAAGACTTATCTAATAAATTCCACTAATCATATCAAGGCGAAGAAAATACAAGGATAAACACTTTGATAAAATCAAAACTAAATTTAATAAACTTAAAATTAAATGTTAAAGATAACATATTAAACAAAGATAATCTAGAAAATTCAAAATTAACAATTAATAAAAGGTTAAAATATAAACTTTAAAGAAATATAATTCAAATAATTTAATTAATTCAATTTTAATAATTAATAAAAACTTAAACATTAAATACACTCCTTTAAAGAAGGACAATTTGACCCATTTAATTAATTCAAAATTAAAACTTAAATTAAATTAAAACTTAAATTAATTTAAAATAAAAAACTTAAATTTAAATTTACAAATTAAATCTTAACTAAAACTAAAACATAAATCAGATCAATAATTTAGGGGGCGACTTCAGAATAGTTGGCACCTCCAAAACTAACCTACCCGACATGGTAATCAAAACTAACCTACCCGACAAGGTAACTAAAACTAACATACCCTGCAAGGTAATTAGGATTAGAGTAAAAAGGGATAATAGTTTAACTTGACCAACGGTACTGGTGAAGTTTGGATGATAGTATGTTAGGGAAGCTTTGTCTATGCATGTCTAGGAAGATATGCCTTCGACCTGGTGCATTTGACTTAGTGGAACTAACCGAAGATACCTTTTACGAATCCTAACTAGTTAGACAAAGGTTTTGTATTAAGTTCAGTGGATAGGACTATTTGGAAAACCTCGAAGGCATGGTTACTCTAATGATGTCCAAGTGACTCACCATACCCTAGAAGTTTATCCAGAAAATGTCTATTTGTTGAGCCCAAAGCTAAATCTGAATCTAACACAAAGTTAAACCAAACCCTGAAACTGAATCTAACTCATCTCACAAAAATTATAGGATTCCCTGATTGAAAACCTAGATCGGGTGAGATGACTAAGGACTTTGAATCGAATTGAACCGATTCGAATCGAATCGAACCAAATCGAACTGAATCGAATCGAACCAAACCAAATCGAACCGACTCAAATCGAATTGAATCAAACCAAATTAAATTAAATCTAATTAGATCTAATTAAAATTAAACTAAACCAAATCAAATTCAATTCAATTGAAAATTTAATTTCAATTTTTTTAAAAAAAATATTTTAAAATTAACTTAACTTTAAAATTATTTTAAAATTTATTATTTTAAAATTAACTTAACTTAAAAAAATATTTTAAAAATTATTTTAAACACCATAAAAGATCATTTTAAAAAATCTTTTAAAAATGATATAAAAATTATTTAAGAAATCTCTTAAAAATTATTTAAAAAATTCTTTTAAAAATTATTTAACAAATTCTTTTAAAAATGATTTAAAAATTCTTTTAAAAATTATTTATTTTTTAAAATTATTTATTTTTTTTAATTCTTTTAAACATTATTTTAACAATGATTTAAAAATGATTTAAAAATTTATTAAAAATTATTTTAAAATTTTTTTAAACATTATTTTAAAATTTATTTTAAAAATGCTTTTAAAAATTATTTAAAAAATTCTTTAAAAAATTCTTTTAAAAATGATTTAAAAATTCTTTTAAAAATTATTATAAATTCTTTTAAAAATTATCTTAAAAATTATTTAATTTTATTAGATATTATTTAAAAATTCTTTTAAAAATTATTCAATAATTATCTTAAAAATTAATTAAAAAATTACTTAGAAATTCTATTAAAAATTATACAAAAATTATCTTAAAAATTATTTAATTTTGTTTAAAATTATTTAAAAATTCTTTTAAAAATTATTCAAAGATTGTTTTAAAAATGATTTAAAAATTATTTTAAAAAATATTTTTAAATTATTTTAAAAATTCTTTTAAAATTATTCCAAAATTATTTTTAATTATTTGAAAATTATTTTAAAAATTATTTAAAAATCATTTTAAAAATCCTTTTAACAATTCTTTTAAAAATAGTTTTGAAAAATATTTGAAAAATTCTTTTAAAAATTATTTAAAAATCGAGTTGAAAATCCTTTTAAAAATTATTTTAAAAATTATTTTTTAAAAAAGAAACTTTAACATTTCTTTTAAAAAATTCTTTTAAATATAAAAAAACATTTTTTTAAAATTCTTTTATATATATTTTTTTAAACTTTAATGATCATTTAAAACTAAGACACTTAAGTTAATTTAAATTAAAACTTAAATTAAAATTAAATTTTAAATTTATAACTTTAATTTAAATCTTAAATTATAATTTAAAAACTTTAAATATATACTTAATTTAAAACTTAAAATTTAAAATTATTTTAAGATTTAAAATTAAAATTAAATTTAAATCCTTTTATTATTTTTAAAATTATTTTAAATCATCTTAAATTTCTTTAAAATTATTTTAAAATGTTATTAATAATAATAATAATTTAAAACATTAAATCAGTCAAAATTTAAACCTTCAACTTAATTAAATAATTAATAAGTAAATAACTAAAACTTAATTGTTTATGTCTAACCTCATTTAAGAACTAAGGTTGACTTGATTAGGAGCTAGATTTAACCTAATTAAAAACATTAAATTGACTCCAAATCTTTATTAATCAACCTCGACTTTACATTAAAATATTAATGAAAATTTTAACTATTTTAATTTAAACATAATTAACAATTAACTTAAATTGAACCTTACTTAACTTTGTTTAATAACTTTAATAAATTTAACTTCAAATTACTACCAACCTTAAACTAAGTTAATCCTACTTAAAAGGAAGTAAATGAAAAGTTAAATTATAACGAACATTTACATTAATCAACACAATCAATTAATATAAAATTATTTTAATTAAATAAGTATTAAATTATTGAATCAAGTAAAAGTTAACCAATAAATTATTGATTAACTGTTATTGAATTAATAACAACTTATCTTATTAACCTTACTTAACTTTGTTTATTAACTTTAATAAATTTAACTTCAAATTACTACCAACCTTAAACTAAGTTAATCCTACTTAAAAGGAAGTAAATGAGAAGTTAAATTATAATGAACACTTACATTAATCAACACAATCAATTAATACAAAATTATTTTAATTAAATAAGTATTAAATTATTGAATCAAGTAAAAGTTAACCAATAAATTATTGATTAACTGTTATTGAATTAATAACAACTTATCTTATTTAACCTTAAACTAAAGTTTAACTTATTACACCTGAATCTAAAGTCAATTATTTTTAGAATAATTGATTAATCAAACTTAAATCAACAATTATACCAAGGATATAGAAATAATTATATAAATAATATAAGTATTACTAAATCCCCTAGAACACTTAGGTACCCAAACCCTAGTGTTGACTTCAGGGGGAGTGTTGACGTCAGGGGAGGTATTCTTGAGAATTATATTTGTAAAATCTTTTGAAAAATTATTTTTGTAAAAATATTTAAAATTCTATAAATACAAAAATATTTTGAATAACCTTCTCACACTTTATTTGAAAAATATTCTTAAAATATTTTCAAAATTTTTTTAATCATTTTGAAAACTATTTTACAAATTTATTTTATATAAAAGAAACACTCTATGCTTTTAAAAAATCATTACGACTTAACATATTTTAAAAAATTATCTTGTTACTTAGTAAACATTTTAAAACTTAAGTTGACAAGGTCTTCTTAAAAGGTTTTGGTGCACAATCACTTTCAAATTTTTTAAAATATTTTGAAAACTCACCTTCAAACTTTGTGTTCTTTTAACTTGGATCAACCCCCTTGACACATAAGAAGTTTTACTTGTGGTTAACAAGAAGTCCTAAGAATGTGTCAAGTTAAGGGGGATCCCTGATTGAAAGACTAAAAAAAATCTTTAAAATTTACTTTTGTAAATCTTTGAAACTAAGTTTGAAACATTATTTTCATAATCTTTTACAAAATCTCTCTTTACTTTACAATTTTTTGTGAAAACACATCGAAAAATATTTTGAAATATATATATATATATACTTAAACTTTCGAAAATTATTAAATATGTTAAAATATACGTTGAAAGGTGTTTTTACAAACACTTTGGAAAGTTTTTTTTTTCACACATTGTTGGTGCAAAACCTAATAGAAACTAACCTTAAGTTCATATTCTTTTGATATGTGCCAAAGGGGGAAAGTGATATCTTAAGTTAGCAAAATCTTAAGTTAGAAAAGTTAAAACATTCCTAACCTCTCTCAAACTTTCTCGAATTTTTCAAATCTTGAGAATTAACCCTTTAAAGACCCAAGCCTAACTTAAGAAAATTGTCAAACATCAAAAAGGGGGAGATTGTTGGTGCAATTGACCTTTAGGATTTCGATGTTTGACAATATGACCAAGGGTTGACCCAAACAGGACTTGGTGTTTGGGAGAGAGAAGTCTAGTCAGGACTAGATGACTATCAAAGGTAAGTCCTAACCAAATGTTAGGCAAAGTGGAAGTCCCGGTGAGTGAAGTCGGGCCCTAGTGAGTGAAGCTAGGTGGTGGAAGTCCCGGTGAGTTAAGTCAGATCCTAGTGAGTGAAGCTAGGTGGTGGAAGTCCCAGTGCATGAAGCCGGGCCCTAGTGAGTGAAACTAGGTGGAGGAGGAGCCAGACCCTAGTGAGTGAAGCTAGATGGAGAAAGTCCTGGTGAGTGAAGTCAGACAATAGAAGCCCTAGTGAATAAAGCTAGGCAACCCTAGAAGGTAACTCTAGGTTATACTTGAATTTTGTTAATATTGTTTTTTATCTATTGTGCTAACTCAGTGTTCAGGGAAGTTCAACTAGGTCGACGGGCTGACCAGGTAGCTGACACGAAGTCCAGACGGGTCGAAGGGCTGACCGGTCTAGCAGGTAAGTTAAGGTAAGTCACTGGAGGGGAGTGACTGTGAGGACGCGTTCCCGGGAAGGGAACATTAGGCGTCGATCCGTCTTAGATCCATTTCAGATATTTAAGTTGAGTTCGTGACTAGATTCTGGTCTCAAGGAGACGGAATCTAATTACTATTCTATTTTATTATAAACTGTGCTAACACTCTGTTTTGCAGGATATATAATTTACATTGCCTCGGACTAACATTTTCTTGCAGGAAGGAAGCTGCCGGAAAATAAGGGTCCGGGAGCCCAGAAGTGATTCGGGCACCTAGAAGTGATCCGGATGCCCGAAGGCAAGTTTTATCCCCAAATGAGCTTTGCCACGTGGAGCACCCTAGTTTGCTTGGCTACGTCATATTCATGGCGCCCTGAAGGTATCCAGGCGCCCCGAACCTCCTATATAAGAAGGGTAAAGGTTGAAGCAAAGGCAGAACTCACGATCTACTCTTCTGTGCTCCTGCGACGCTGCGAAGGCTCTCCGACAAGTTTTTTTTCTGTCTTATTCTCTTATTGTCGGATTTTCTTTTACTAAATAATTCCTGTACTGCATTTGTAAAATCTTTTTGAATTATTAGTAATTGCCCAATGAAAGCACTCAACGAGTGCGGGCCTTGGAGTAGGAGTCGACAAAGGCTCCGAACCAAATAAAAAATACTTGTGTTATCATTGCTCTCTCTTTTCACTTTTCTTTTTCCGCTGCGTGCTTACTTGATAAATTTTTAAATCGCTATTCACCTCCCCCCCTCTAGCGAATTCTCGATCCAACAACATAGACTATATTATAATCAAGTCACAAAGACTAGAGCAAAATACTAATTAGTCACAGAGACTAAATAAGAACATCCAATCCATACTTTAGGGAAAATGGTTCATACGACAGCAAGCACACTGAACAATTATTGCTAAGAAAATTGTTACATCTTATATAGCTTCTCTATAACGAATCAGAGACATTAATAACCTGACTTTACCCAGATTAATTATTTACATCATTATGAACATCTCTAATCCCTTATAACGATAATTGTGTTAAGAGCATGTTCCATATTTAATATTCACAATTATTTCTATATATAACAGAAATGGATCAACCAGTGAATAACATCAAAGATGTAAATCTATCTTTATCTTCTTTCTTAGCTCTAATCTATTCATTCTAATCAGTCACTTTCCTAGTTATGCTCCATAGACTGAATCACCCATAATCAATAGGAAATATGCTAAAGTAGTAGACACTGATAAAAATTTCAAGTAGATAGATAAATAGTCACTTAGGGTGAGATTGAGATTAACTTATAATCTCAAGGGTCTTACATAGTAGAGAAGTAGAGATCCATTCTCCTACTATCCTTATTGTCGTCATAGCACACGTGGTATAAATCACATGCTACAATATTTTTATCTTTACTAAAAAGAGTGTAAATTTTTCTCAAAATTTAACATTGTACAGATTTTAATCTAGCCATACCTAATGTCTAATCTTGAATTTAGGATATGAATTCCAATCTGGCCTTAAGCAGATTCAGTAAATGGTGGATTTATTTACTCTGATCATTACATAAATGATCTCATCTTGCACAATTATCAAGACGACTTTAACTTATGGGTATGTCTCTATTCACAGCTACATAAGCTATCCCATAAGTAACGATCTTACCTGTACTTATACTTAACAAATAGAGATGATTGTCCATATGAGTGAGCCAATCTCAACCTGCCAACATACTCATTAGATTTTAATCCAAAATGTAATAACATATACACTGAATAGATCATGATATTTTACAATGTGTTACGTTTTACGAAATCACAAAGACTTTCCATATCCTTGAAATGAGAATTTAGTCAGTGGCTTAGTAAAATGATCTACAAACATATTACGTATAGGGATGTACTCAAGAACTATCTATTTCTTGTCAACAATATCCCTTATAAAATTATACTTAATTTCTATATGCTTGCCTTTGCTGAAATATTTGGAATCTTTAGAAAAAGCTATAGCAGCTTGACTATCACAAAATATTGTAACAAGACTTCCACTATCTTCAACAATCTTTAGATGTTTCAGGAACCTTCTCAACCAGATAGCTTCTTGCACATCCGTTGCGTAAGCCACACAACTTCCATTGTCGACAAGGCTACACAAGCCCAGCTATATAGCTGCTATTATCGACAAGGCTACACAAGTCAAGCCAAATAGATTTCATTATCAACGAGGCTACATAAGCTAGCTTCTTGCTATTCCATGAGATGATGTCATCATTTAGCAAGAAGTCAGATGTGGATTTTCTGTCATCACGACCTCCCTCCCAATTTGCATTTGTATAGCCCTTCAGACTCATCTTAGATCCTTGAAAATAGTTACAATAATCTATTATCCTTTTGAGGTATTTTAATATCCTCTTCACCGCTTTCCAATGTCTCGATCTTGGGTTTAACTGAAAATGTATAACCAAGCTAACAACATAGCTTATATCATGACGAGTACACAACATAGTGTAAAACAAACTACCAATAACACTGCATATGATTTTTTTCTTCATTTCGGCTATTTCTTCAAGAGTCTTGGGATACAATGTTGCAATCCGACATATTGAAGTGTTATAGCATCTTAGTGATATAAGCCTCTTGCGGCAAACCCCAAAGCCTTTTTGATCGATCTTTCATGATCTTCACTCCTAAGATGTACTCAGCTTCTCTTCAAAAATAATACCCTCCATTTGGTTATATTCCTTTGCAATTAGTCGAGTTTTGTATCGATTAATCAATCCATCTGCTTTCCTTTTGATTTTGAGAATCCACTTATTCCCAATAGCCCTTCAGCCCAAAGGAAAATCAATTAAATCTCAAACTTGATTCTTTCTCATTGACTCCATTTTCTCATCCATTTCAACTTTCTATTTTTTTTAAATCAAACTTTTTCTCAAACAATGATGTTAACGAACAAAGTTACTATTCTCCTTTCTTCACTTTTCATGATTTCACTATCGTGATGAATGCGGTTGCCATGACTATCTATTGTCGGCCTCCCAACGTGGTCGCTGGCACTCTTCGATCATGGAAGTCGATCGCCAGCCACCTGGCATGGTCACCGATGTCCGAAACACGCTCATCTGCGAGACGTAGCTGCGACCTTCTCTACCATGACAAACGCGAGTTCCGGTCTTTGGCTCGGTCGTAGGTTCGCGATGTAGTCACTAGTGTGCAACTGTGAATATGGAAATCGCAACACTGTCATGATTTCCCGGCGTTATGCAGATCTACTGTTTGGGCAAAAATCACAGTAACTGTCGCGATTTCTTAGTTCTATTCCTCCGGTTTCATGCTTTCAGAACTACACAGCTCTGATTCCAATGTTGATCTAAATGCATGAAATATAGAAATACGAAATCTGTAAAACTCACAGTGATCTCTCATAATAGATCTTTTCTCTTGTTGTCGGAAGAACGATCATGAACGAATCGGAAAGCTCTTCAAGATTCCACGAACCAAATTCCTCTTACGCCTCGGATGTTCTTCTTCTCCGCAAGACACGTAGTCTCGGCAGAATTCCGATAGCACTTCCGTTGTGCTTTGATCTCCTCCACGTACACAATGCAGCAACGTTTTCCTAATGCTTGCATCCTCGCTCATGCACCAATTGTCTTGGACGCTCTTTTATAGAGGAAGATGGCTTTCCTCTACCTCCATTAATGGAGGAAGGCGAAAGGGTTGGAAGATGAAGGTGAAGAGTCACCCTTTCATCTTCATAACTCTTACAGTATCACTTTGTTGTCCAACAATCTCTTCCGTACTAATTTCAAGCTCCACACTTGTTTCAATTAATGACTTTTGTCCTCCGAAAACTTGCATCATCCTTACATGAGGGTAATCTTGTTGAATCCACTTGTTGCACACTCATATTGATGACTGATCCTTAGGCTATTCGGCTTAAACTTTAGAAATTCAAATTCAGTTCTTGGCAAGCGAATTCCTGCACTTCAGGATTTAGAAAAATAAGCTCAACCAAAACTTAATGAATTAAGCTACCATTGATTTCAACACTTCAGAGTTCAGACTCAGATTCAAGTTTAAGGAACTCCTGCAATTCAGAAACTCAGGAAACAGACCCATAAACCTTGCAAAAGAGTTTCAGATATGAAACTAATTTCAAAACCTTTGTTGCTTCAAATTTCAGTTTCAGAAAGTACAATTTAAAAAAAGTTCAGGCCTGATTCATGAAGGCTTTTATATAGGATGTAAATCAAATACTATTTAACACTGTAATGGTAAGAGCTTCAAATTAAATCATTGCTAGTCGAAAACGACTTAAAGAATTGGCACTCAACATGTTTACAATTTCAGAATCCCAGAATTCAGATTTCCAACTTCAGTTGTGCCATTTTCCAACTATTTCCCATTCAAGTTAAGGTTTTGTATCAGTACAAAATTCTGAATTGCTGAGAAGCTATATATTTTCAAAATTCAGAATTCAGATTTCAAGATCTCAGTTCAAAAGAAATCAGAATGCTTCTTGTAAAAACATTTCAGTAACCACTCCCTTCTTGAATGGCTTGAAGATGTCTTCTTGTATGCAGGAGTTACTGAATTAAACCAACTGTCGTATTCCAATTTCATTAATCAACCCCTTAGAATGCTCAATAATCAGAAAATCTAGGGAACTGCATTTAAATCAGAATTCAGATTCAAGGAATTACTGAAATCCTGGTTTCTGGAATTTCAGAATTATAGTTTTTTTTTCAAACTTCAGTTCCAAGAATCAGATTGAGGGAAATTATGGGTTCTTGATTGTGAAAGATTTAGAGAAAAGGTAATATCAAATGTCAATGGAAGATCAAGAGCTCTCTTAAGGCTGTCATTGATATAAAACATGCAATGGGGGTTGGCACAAAGAAATCAGGACACAATTTTTTTTCTCATGAATCAGGAAATCAAAATCAATAAAAACCCAGAGAATTTAACTGCCAAATGTTTCAGACATTCAGAAATCAATTTCAGATTATCAATTGTGTCATTCAAGAATTCAGATTTAGGATTCAAGTTCACTGGAGTTTCAAGAACTCGGTAGCATAAGAAGGCTGAATTTGATTTCTGGTATAGCTTCTGTTGTGCAATTCTCATCATTTGTTTCATTCAAATCCTATAGCTTTTGACCACAACCCTTTAATTTTACTTTCTTCTTAAAATGCTTGAAGATTGCATTGTCATCATTTTGGTGCAGAAGTTTCTGAATTGAAATCAGCTGTAATCCCAGTTCCAGAAATTAGAACTGGAAGGAATTTGGCTTGAATCATGCGGAGCCAAGTTTAGTAAGGAATCTCATTTAGCACCGAATTAATAGGAAGTTGAATTCGAACTTCGGCTGTTCAGAATCAACACATTAACTTGGCACTAAATAGGGCTTTGAGGTAAGAATTGCTGCAATCAACTCCAGAATCATATTCATGCTTCAGTTTCTGGTTTCAAAAATCAGATTCGTAGCATCAGAATTCTCTGAAGTTTACAGTTTCATAAAGTCCAAGGTTCAGCCCCATAGAAGCAATTGTGCCATTTTTTTCAGTTTCAGTTTGCTACATTAATATTTTTTTTTCATTCAAGTAATTTTTATATTTTAAGAGGCAATTTATCAATAGGCAAACTCTAACTTTTAATAAGATGTATACTATTGTTAGTAAGATGTGATTAATTGTCCTTTTGTACTCCTAAATTAGATAAAATGTTATCAATTAATATCACATTTTAAGATATGTAACGTCTTTTTATTGTAGGTAGGATCAGAATACTTTCAATTTCGTATATTCTGCCTAAACTTGAGATGAATATATGAAATTAAAACTATTCTTGCACCCAAAGGATTGGTTCTAGAGCGATTTGAATATATGTAATAAAGAGTGTCAATAGATGTTAATTATTATTATATTAATTTAATATTTCTTAAAAATTTATTTATTTATAATTATTTCATTATATTAACTTATAATTATTAATTATTTGATTAGTTATATTAATTATAAGATAATTAATTATGAATTAGTTTCTAAATATTAAAATAAAATAATAATTACATTAAATTATATTTGTTTTAATTTATATTGTATAATATTTGAAGAACGATCCTAGTAGTCATTGGTTTCTACTATAAAATTAAAGAAGTTCAGCCGAATCACAAATGGACATCAGATTCGACTATAATTCAAAATCATCAGTTCAACTATTTAAAAAATCTCAAACCTTAATTTTAATCTGTAAAGGTTATTACGATTCATGATGTAGATCTACCTATAACGATTTAATTCACGGTTTTATGATGGTTCAAAATTATTATTATTATTTTATTTTATTTAAAAAATAAAAAATTATAAATACGAATTTTTTTTAAAAAAATTATGAACTTATTTAAATTGTCAATCTATCCACTTAGAGGACAAGAGAATTAAGGTTAGTTCTTTTAGTTTTTAAATCTTTTGCTTTATCTTATCAAAGTTGCATTCTTGTTATAATTTTCATCCCATCATTAAAGAACATTTAAGCTTCTAAAAAGTGGAGTTAAAGCATATAAAAGAATATTACACTAAATTTTGAATCATCTTTTTTTTTAACACTCATAATATTTTTGTCTCTAATATTAATATTATTATATTATAGTGTGATTTAATTTTATATGTTCAATAATAATATTCTTTACTATATATATTTATAATTTTATTATCGGACATATTATATCCCTTAATAAATTTTTTATTAGATTAGATGTATTATATAAGGCAAATACT
Organism: Zingiber officinale; assembly: GCF_018446385.1. Classification (NCBI taxonomy): domain Eukaryota; kingdom Viridiplantae; phylum Streptophyta; class Magnoliopsida; order Zingiberales; family Zingiberaceae; genus Zingiber; species Zingiber officinale. The sequence goes on from NC_055990.1 coordinate 27,141,990, forward strand.
CTCTATAAATTCAATGTTAAATAAATAAAAAGATAAATAAGACTAATAAATAACCTATTAAAAGAATTAAATAAAATTAATAAATTTAATAGATTAAAGTAGGATAGTTCCACATTTAAAAAATTCAACATAAATATTTTGAAAAAATGATTTCAATTAAAAAAATAGAATAGTCCTTTAAAAACTTAAAGTAAATGAGTTAATTTATATTAAACCACACTACTAATATTATTAAATAAAATATTATTGCTGAAAAAAGCTAAAATAAAATTTGTTAGAATTTTTTTAAAAAAAATATATAAATAATTGTCAATTTGTTGGTTCAACTAGGGCCTAACCCTTAATCAGTGTCGATTACGAATTGAATCTAACTATTGAACCAGATCAATGGATAATCAATTCTTTCAAGGTGAAAATATTCGACCCATGGTGCAGTCTAAATGGACATGAGGTTGACTCATTTTATAAACTTTTATAAAAACGAATTTCGAAATATATATTTAAATAAATAAAATATAATAATTTAGAATTAATTATAATTAAATTTTTTTTATTATTAAAATATAAAATACTAATCATTAAATAATAAACCAATTAAAATTTTAAAAATTAAATATTTACTATTTTAAAATATTTTTAATTTATTTATATTTATTATAGAGGTATCAATTTAAAATATTTTCTAATCTTAAAGATTTTTTTTTTCTTTTACCATGTATGTATGATCCCATCTTATTTTCAATTAATTTCTTTAAAATTATTTAACAGTACTAATATTAAATAGAATTTTTCTATGATACAAAACAGAACTGTACATGTCAAGAATTGTTCATGCATACATATACAATAGGCATTGTGAAGCATATGACGTGTGTTTGGTAAAAAGGCGTTTACAAAAATTATCAAGTATATTCTCTGCGAACGCACCAAATAGTATTCCATAGCAACCCTTATTGTCCTGACCAAAAATTAGAAGTTTTAATAATAATAATAATAATAATAACAACAACAAGAAGAAAATCTAAGAGGTACTAAAAAATCACGAAGATAATAATATTATGCAAAATGTACCAAAAATCAAGAAAATAATAAGAAAACCTAAGACGTCACTAGAATGCCAAGGATGTTATGCAAATTAGAAGTCCCACCTTGTCCCGGCTAAGGAGAGGAACTCAATTCCTCGATCAGGAGGCCAATAATCAGAATATCAAGAAACACCGAAAGTTCAACAAAATCTCATCTAAGAATAATAATAAAGTCTAGAAAAGAAGAAAACCATTCTAGTAGAGAAAACTACAAAATCAATCAGTCCCAACCTCTCAATTGCTGGGGCATATATGAATACCACACAACATGCTATAATAAGAAAACCACATCTACTGGGAATATTGCCAGACATATTAATAAGATGACTAATAAATTAAGAGAACCAATCTTGTTGGGCATAATTCTGAGTAGACTAATAAATAAGAAAACCAATCCCGTTGGAGATATTTCTGAACTGAATAATGAGATTAAGAATTCAAACCTATTGGGGAATATTACTGAGCACATTGATAAAATAAGAAATCTGATTCAGCTTAGGGATATGTCAATGATAGCAAAAAAATCAATATTATAAAGTCAAATAAGATAAGAATTTCAATCCAGCTTAGGAGATATTACTAAAAAATCCAAAATGATCAAAAATCCAGTCCTGCTTAATAATATTATTAAACTGAATAATGAAACCAGAAACCAATCCCACTAGGGATACTGTTAAGTTGAATGATGAGACGATTATAGAGTAATATAATTGTGGATGTTGCTATAAAATACTATAGCCCAAAGGTTGTGAGAAAGATTAAGCCCAGAAACTATGAGAAAAGATCATAGCCTAATGGCTATCATCGGAAATCATATCACGAAAACTATCATAAGATACCATAGCCCAAAGACTATGAGAGAGTGGTATAATTTAGAAGCTATCATGATATAAGGACTATTATAGTTTGCCCGGAAGTGGAAAGTACTATATTTAGCACATTGGTTGTTATGAGTTGTGCTCGGAGGCCGTTAAAGTATTTAGTAACTTGCGTATTGGCCGTTGTTATGGCCTGGAAGCACTAACTACCTGTCCTTTAAGTCGTTATATTGATGCCCGAAGGCTATAATTTAATATTTGACATATTGACCATTATTATGGCCAAGAGGGACTAGCTACCTAGCCTTTAAATAGTTATATTGATGTCCGGAGATGGTCACAATAGTAGCTCGGAGGCTGTCATAATAGTAGCCCGGTGGCTTTCACAAGCGTAGCCCATAGGCTGTCATAGTTGGCCCAGAGGTTGTTAGCAAATACTATAGTGTATAGCGTTGTTATAGTGCCTGGGGACTACTAATGTAAGATACCTAGCCCATAGACCATTATAGTTTGTCTGGAGGCTATAGTATATATCTAGCCCATAAATGATTATGACAGTGCCAGAGAGATGTAATACTGAATAAGAACAATCTGCCTTTGAGAGTACCAGAATATCAAGAATGTCATAAATAACACAAGTCCAATGCTATCAAGAAGACTTATTGAATTTAGATAAGGGTAAGAGCTCGATCCCACAATATAAAGAGCGGAGGTTGTGCAGCCAAGCTGGAGAACTAAGAGATAAGTATTGTTGGCCAAGCTGAAGTTGTGTGGTTGTAACAGAAGCACTGAAAATGGGGCCAAGTAACAAATGCTAAGGTAGAGTGATAACTAAGTGGTTGAGATGCTGGTTTATAAACAATGATCCGAACAATTATGATGAGAAACCAATTCACGAATAAGTCCTGGTGTGAAGACAATGATAAGTTGACATTGTAGAGAGAGTAAATATCAAGTTGATCTGAAGACCAAAAGCATAAAAGAAAAGACCTGAAATTTCTAAAAAATGATTAGAGAGAATAATCACATACATTTAAATTTGACAGTTATACAAACTACATAATTAGAAAGGAGTTCAAAAAAAAAACTCCTAGGCTTAGGCTCAATGGTGACTTGGTGAGACTCTATCTCTGAGAGGAAATGATATTATGATTAAAGGAGTGGTCAATGAAATATCCTCATTTTATTGTGATTAAATATCTCTTTACTTGTTGCTTTAATAAGAAACCATAAGGCACAAATTTCTTTCATCGCCTCCGTTCAGATAATAATGGTGGGAATGGCTTCTTGTCCTATAGTATCAGAATTTAGAGAACCTCATGCCTTGAGCCTACATCTTGAATTGCATGAAGAGAAATGATGTCAAGAAATCCGACTAGCTCACTATAAAACTGATACACCTTTCAACCATACAGATCGATCTTAGGTGTAACACAAGTGGTCTTTTGTTCTTGATTGATGATAGTCAAATCCGAGCATAAATAATTTCAACATTGACCAATTATATGGTTCCAAGAATGATCCCAAAGAAAATATCCATCAGCTCACTAAACCACACAAAATGTGTTAAGAACAATACTAGAAACTTAAAGAAATATGACTTGTATCATCGTTGTCTTCATACATAAGCCCCTGAATATACAACTTCTGCTATTATTCATATGTATGTTGAACTAATATATAAAAAATTATCAATCGCTACTTCTACTGTAGATTATCAAAGAAGACTCCAAATTAGATCATAAGATATATATGTTCTTATCAAACTGAGCATAAGAAAGAATAATTCATCCACTAAATGTATAAATTACTAAGTGATATTGCTATTAAGTTAGGAAAAAGATAAGATCATAAAACATAATGTAGCAGTAAATGATAGAAGACTTATCTTGCCCGTGAAAGCTCCATAAAATTACCAACGAAAGCTCAAGTGGGGGGATTTGATTATGTTACCTTCACTGTCCTGACCCTATGTTATCCTTTCTCACTTCAAGGCAAAAAAAAAAAAAAATGTTTTGAAGGGAAGAAGCTTTTTGCAATGTTGGATTTTGATGAAAGATGGGGTCAAAACGAAGAAGTAGATGTGATAATGGTGACAGAGAAACGAATGAGGATCTAGATCTCCTACACACTGTAGATTATATGATGGAGGTAACTGAAGTGGTTCGGAAGGTGCCGCCGCAAAGGAGCGTTTGTCGTCACTGATCACTCGAATAGATACTCCCAAAGAGAAATCAAGTAGGATTGTGAAGCATATTGATTAAAAATACAGAACAAGGAAGATTACCTTGAGTGAACATACCTCTATAACAATGATGGATTAAAGTTTTTGAAATCTGACGTGATGAAAAAACTCACAGATCTAAGCATGCTTCAGTTAGATGATTCGGGAGAACCCATCGGAGAGGAAACACAGGGAAAGTGACATTGTCTATTGGGTCTCAGTGACATCGAAGGCACCCACTGCCTTGGACGATGAAGAATCGGTATATTTACCGGGGGATTTTCGATCGGACCTTTTGGAAAGAGCATCACAGTGGTTCTTCGTATCTCAACTTCAAACTCTTGGTTGGTGTTCTACAAAGACAGTCGGAGAAGATCATCATAACTTTTTGTAGGATTTTCTGCTCACTCAGCTCCTCTCCAGAAAACTTGGATCATCCTTTTGACTCACCAGATCTAGTGCCCTTGAGATATAACATTGATTAGAGTTTGGGTCGGCTTTCCAGTACAGTCCTCTGACACTCAAATCAATTATTGAGAAGATGGGAGAAACAAAATAAATAAGAAAAGGAGAGGAGATTGGTGGAGAAGAGATGCCTCTACTTGCAAGAAGTAGAAGACCAACTTATCTATGACTTACCTCCTTTCACTCTTTATATAGCCTTTAGGAAGGGAATCTCGACATAGTCCATTAGCTATTCGCTTGAGGAGTATTAGAGCACCAGATCTAACAACCATCACCTGTTTCTCTATTCATTGATAGCCACGTATTATTAACCAAAAACTTTGAAGCCTCTAATGCTCGACAAAACTTGATAATATTACTCAGCAGAATGAATTGATTTCCAACATTGTAACTTTATTATTGTTGTAAATTAACCCGAGTTCCACAACATTTAGAACGGTTTCACAACCTTGTTGAATAGCTTTAGCACCAATTTGAATAAACTGTTATTGTAAAATGCTCTTAATGATATAACTATTAGAAGCAATTTTAAAACTACGCTCCTAATGATACAACTATTAGAAATAATTTTGAAACTAGTGATATTGGATATTTTTAATAGCGATTATGTGTTAAATGTTATTACTAACCGTTTTCAATTTGCTCTAATTTCAAAGAAAAATTATTCAACCATTCCTACTGAATACCTTTTAACATTTTGTATAAATTGTTATTATACACAGCTTCTATTGCTCCATTATTTTAGAATTGATTTTCAAATTACATTTATTGCATAGTTTAACACTGATTTGCATAAACCTCTATTGTAAATCATACTTAATGATACAACTATTAGAAGTAATCATTAATAAATAGAAAAAAATGTATAATAATATATATTTAAGCTATATATGTTTGATTAGGGGTATTGTAATCAAATTTATAATATAATTAGGTTTGGAATGTAATTGGATTACATGTTTTTAACTTACAAATTACAAAACTCTATTACTTTTATAATTCATATTACATTATATTATAATTTTAAAATTATATTAAATAAAGTAATCAATCTTGTAATATAATTTTGATTACATACCCTCACCAAACATAGCCTAAATAAAGTTAGTGATGGGAAACTATTAGTTTTAAATGGTTGTGTTCGGGGGAGAACAGATAAAACAAAGCTAAGAATCCATTAAAATGAAACAGATTTAAATCTGACATTTCCAAAAGCCCATATATATATATATATATATATATATATATATATATATACACACTACAAAAAAACATAACTTTGGGGACAAAAGTTTGGAACGAAAATAATTCGTCCCAAAATTGGGACAAATTTAGGGTCGAAAATAAATTTCGACCCAAATGACCAACAAAACTTGCAACAAAAAAAATTCGTTTCAAGTTTGCAACATAAAAAAAATTCGTTACTAAATTCGTCCCAAATTTAGGGACAAATCCTGGATTCGTCCCAGATTTGGGAACAAATCGAGAATTTGTCCCAAATTTTGGGATGAATCCAGGATTTGTCCCAAATTCTGGGACGAATCCAAGATTCGTCCCAAATCTGAAAATATTTTTAAATAAATAAAATCAAACACCTAAGACCTAAATATGGACCTAGAGACATCGGAATTTGATGAAACAAGTTTCTATGCGTCCGTATCATTGAGCTGATCCTAAATACGTCATAATCCATAATTTTTAATTAATATTTTCAGCGATTTGAATTTATAACACCCAATTAGGTCAATTTGGGATTAAAAAATTCCAACAATATATATATTTGGTAAAAAATATTTTTATTGATAGATTTACGATCAGGATAATGATACGAGCACATAGAAACTTATTTCATCAAATTACGATGTCTCTAGATCCGTATTTAAGGCGTCCAAGTTTGTTTTTTTATTTTTTAATAAATAAAATTTTGGGACGAATCCAGGATTCGTCCCAAAATTGAAAATAATTTTAAATAAATAAAATCAAACACCTAAGGCCTAAATATGAACCTAGAGACATCGGAATTTGATGAAACAAGTTTCTATGCGTCTGTATCATTGAGCTGATCGTAAATACGTCATCATCCATAATTTTTAATTAATATTTTCAGCGATTTTAATTTTTAACACCCAATTAGGTCAATTTGGGATTAAAAAATTCCAAAAATATATATATTTGGTAAAAAATATTTTTATTGATAGATTTACGATTAGGATAATGATACGAGCACATAGAAACTTGTTTCATCAAATTCCGATGTCTCTAGGTCCGTATTTAAGGCGTCCAAGTTTGTTTTTCTATTTTTTAATAAATAAAATTTTGGGACGAATCTCTGGATTCGTCCCAAACTTTGGGAAGAATTCCTAGATTCGTCCCAAATTTTGGGACGAATCCAAGATTCGTCCCAAAACTGAAAATAGTTTTAAATAAATAAAATCAAACACCTAATGTCTAAATATGGACCTAGAGACATCGGAATTTGATGAAACAAGTTTCTATGCGTCCGTATCATTGAGCTGATCATAAATACATCATCATCCATAATTTTTAATTAATATTTTCAGCGATATGAATTTTTAACACCCAATTAGGTCAATTTGGGATTAAAAAATTCCATATATATATATATTTGGTAAAAAAATATTTTTATTGATAGATTTACGATCAGGATAATGATACGAACACATAGAAACTTGTTTCATCAAATTCCGATGTCTCTAGGTCCGTATTTAAGGCGTCCAAGTTTGTTTTTTTATTTTTTAATAAATAAAATTTTGGGACGAATCTCTGGATTCGTCACAAAATTTGGGACGAATCCAGAGATTCGTCCCATACTTTGGGACGAATTCCTGGATTCATTCCAAAATTTGGGACGAATCCAGGATTCGTCCCAAAACTGAAAATAATTTTAAATAAATAAAATCAAACACCTAAGGCCTAAATATGGACCTAGAGACATCGGAATTTGATGAAACAAGTTTCTATGCATCCGTATCGTTGAGATGATCATAAATACGTCATCATTCATAATTTTTAAATAATATTTTCAGTGATTTGAATGTTTAACACCCAATTAGGTTAATTTGGGATTAAAAAATTCCAAAAATATATCTCTTTGGTAAAAAATATTTTTATTGATAGATTTACGATCAGGATAATGATACGAGCACATAGAAACTTGTTTCATCAAATTCCAATGTCTCTAGGTATATATTTTTTAAAACATATATAGGTTGATACTAACAAAAAAGGAGTTTGTAGTGAATAATTGTAAATTAGTGTCCGAAAGCTTAAATATGGACCTAGAGACATCAGAATTTGATGAAACAAGTTTCTATGCGTCCGTATCGTTGAGATGATCATAAATACATCATATTCTATAATTTTTAATTAATATTTTAAGCGATTTGAATTTTTAACACCCAATTAGGTCAATTTGGGATTAAAAAATTCCAAAAATATATATATTTGGTAAAAAAAATTTTTATTGATAGATTTACGATCAGGATAATGATACGAACACATAGAAACTTGTTTCATCAAATTCCGATGTCTCTAGGTCCGTATTTAAGACGTCCAAGTCTATTTTTTATTTTTTAATAAATTAAATTTTGGGACGAATCCATGATTCGTCCCAAAACTGAAAATAATTTTAAATAAATAAAATCAAACACCTAAGGCCTAAATATGGACCTAGAGACATCGGAATTTGATGAAACAAGTTTCTATGCGTCCGTATCATTGAGCTGATCGTAAATACGTCATCATCCATAATTTTTGATTAATATTTTCAGCGATTTGAATTTTTAACACCCAATTAGGTCAATTTGGGATTAAAAAATTCCAAAAATATATATATTTGGTAAAAAATATTTTTATTGATAGATTTACGATCACGATAATGATACGAGCACATAGAAACTTGTTTCATCAAATTCCGATGTCTCTAGATCCGTATTTAAGGCGTCCAAGTTTGTTTTTTTATTTTTTAATAAATAAAATTTTGGGACGAATCCAGAGATTCGTCCCAAACTTTGGGACGAATTCCTGAATTCGTCCCTAAACTGGAAATAATTTTAAATAAATAAAATCAAACACCTAAGGCCTAAATATGGACCTAGAGACATCGGAATTTGATGAAACAAGTTTATATACGTCCGTATCATTGAGCTGATCGTAAATACGTCATCATCCATAATTTTTAATTAATATTTTCAGCGATTTAAATTTTTAACACCCAATTAGGTCAATTTGGGATTAAAAAATTCCAAAAATATATCTATTTGGTAAAAAATATTTTTATTGATAGATTTACGATCAAGATAATGATACGAGCACATAGAAACTTGTTTCATCAAATTCCGATGTCTCTAGGTCCATATTTAAGGCGTCCAAGTTTATTTTTTTATTTTTTAATAAATTAAATTTTGGGACGAATCCAGGATTCGTCCCAAAACTGAAAATAATTTTAAATAAATAAAATCAAACACCTAAAGCCTAAATATGGACCTAGAGATATCGGAATTTGATGAAACAAGTTTCTATGCGTCCGTATCGTTGAGATGATCGTAAATACGTAATCATCCATAATTTTTAATTAATATTTTCAGCGATTTGAATTTTTAACACCCAATTAGGTCAATTTGGGATTAAAAATTTCCAAAAATATATATATTTGGTAAAAAATATTTTTATTGATAGATTTACGATCACGATAATGATGCGAGCACATAGAAACTTGTTTCATCAAATTCCGATGTCTCTAGGTCCGTATTTAAGGTGTCCAAGTTTGTTTTTTTATTTTTTAATAAATAAAATTTTGGGACGAATCCAGAGATTCGTCCCAAACTTTAGGATGAATTCCTGGATTCGTCCCTAAACTGGAAATAATTTTAAATAAATAAAATCAAACACCTAAGGCCTAAATATGGACCTAGAGACATCGGAATTTGATGAAACAAGTTTCTATGCATCTGTATCATTGAGCTGATCGTAAATACGTCATCATCCATAATTTTTAATTAATATTTTCAGTGATTTGAATTTTTAACACCCAATTAGGTCAATTTGGGATTAAAAAATTCCAAAAATATATCTATTTGGTAAAAAATATTTTTATTGATAGATTTACGATCAGGATAATGATACGAGCACATAGAAACTTGTTTCATCAAATTCCGATGTCTCTAGGTCCATATTTAAGGCGTCCAAGTTTGTTTTTTTATTTTTTAATAAATTAAATTTGGGACGAATCCAGGATTCGTCCCAAAACTGAAAATAATTTTAAATAAATAAAATCAAACACCTAAACCCTAAATATAGACCTAGAGATATCAGAATTTGATGAAACAAGTTTCTATGCGTCCGTATTGTTGAGATGATCGTTAATACGTTATCATCCATAATTTTTAATTAATATTTTCAGCGATTTGAATTTTTAACACCCAATTAGGTCAATTTGGGATTAAAAAATTCCAAAAATATATATATTTGGTAAAAAATATTTTTATTGATAGATTTACGATCAGGATAATGATACGAGCACATAGAAACTTGTTTCATCAAATTCCGATGTCTCTAGGTCCATATTTAAGGCGTCCAAGTTTGTTTTTTTATTTTTTAATAAATTAAATTTTGGGACGAATCTCTGGATTCATCCCAAATTTTGGGACGAATTCCTGGATTCGTCCCAAAATTTGGGACGAATCCAGGATTCGTCCCAAAACTGAAAATAATTTTAAATAAATAAAATCAAACACCTGAAGCCTAAATATGGACCTAGAGATATCAAAATTTGATGAAACAAGTTTCTATGCGTCCGTATCGTTGAGATGATCGTAAATACGTCATCATCCATAATTTTTAATTAATATTTTCAGCGATTTGAATTTTTAACACCCAATTAGGTCAATTTGGGATTAAAAAATTCCAAAAATATATCTATTTGGGAAAAAAATATTTTTATTGATAGATTTACGATTAGTATAATGATACGAGCACATAGAAACTTGTTTCATCAAATTCTGATGTCTCTAGGTATATATTTTTTAAAACATATATAGGTTGATACTAACAAAAAAGGTGTTTGTAGTGAACGGTTGTAAATTAGTGTCCGAATGCTTAAATATGGACCTAGAGACATCAGAATTTGATGAAAACAGTTTTTGTGCGTCCGTATCATTGAGCTGATCATAAATACGTCATCATCCATAATTTTTAATTAATATTTTCAGTGATTTGAATTTTTAACACCCAATTAGGTCAATTTGGGATTAAAAAATTTCAAAAATATATATATTTGGTAAAAAATATTTTTATTGATAGATTTACGATTAGGATAATGATATGAACACATAGAAACTTGTTTCATCAAATTCCGATGTCTCTAGGTCCGTATTTAAGGCGTCCAAGTTTGTTTTTTTATTTTTTAATAAATTAAATTTTGGGACGAATCTCTGGATTCGTCCCAAATTTTGGGACGAATGCAGAGATTCGTCCCAAACTTTGGGACGAATTCCTGGATTCGTCCCAAAATTTGGGACGAATCCAGGATTCGTCCCAAAACTGAAAATAATTTTAAATAAATAAAATCAAACACCTATAGCCTAAATATAGACCTAGAGACATCGGAATTTGATGAAACAAGTTTCTATGCATCCGTATCATTGAGATGATCGTAAATACGTCATCATCCATAATTTTTAATTAATATTTCCAGCGATTTGAATTTTTAACACCCAATTAGGTCAATTTGGGATTAAAAATTTCCAAAAATATATATATTTGGTAAAAAATATTTTTATTGATAGATTTACGATTATGATAATGATACAAGCACATAGAAACTTGTTTCATCAAATTCCGATGTCTCTAGGTCCATATTTAAGGCGTCCAAGTTTGTTTTTTTATTTTTAATAAATTAAATTTTGGGACAAATCTCTGGATTCATCCCAAATTTTGGGACGAATGCAGAGATTCGTCCCAAACTTTGGGATGAAATCCTGGATTCGTCCCAAAATTTGGGACGAATCCAGGATTCGTCCCAAAACTGAAAATAATTTTAAATGAATAAAATCAAACACCTAAAGCCTAAATATGGACCTAGAGATATCGGAATTTGATGAAACAAGTTTCTATGCATCCGTATCGTTGAGATGATCATAAATACGTCATCAACCATAATTTTTAATAAATATTTTCAGCGATTTGAATTTTTAACACCCAATTAGGTCAATTTGGGATTAAAAAATTCCAAAAATATATCTATTTGGGAAAAAATATTTTTATTGATAGATTTACGATCAGGATAATGATACGAGCACATAGAAACTTGTTTCATCAAATTCTGATGTCTCTACGTATATATTTTTTAAAACATATATAGGTTGATACTAACAAAAACAGTGTTTGTAGTGAACGGTTGTAAATTAGTGTCCGAATGCTTAAATATGGACCTAGAGACATCAGAATTTGATGAAACAAGTTTCTGTGCGTCCGTATCGTTGAGCTGGTCGTAAATACATCATCATCCATAATTTTTAATTAATATTTTCAGCGATTTGAATTTTTAACACCCAATTAGGTCAATTTGGGATTAAAAAATTCCAAAAATATATATATTTGGTAAAAAATATTTTTATTGAAATATTTATGATCAGGATAATGATATGAACATATAGAAACTTGTTTCATCAAATTCCGATGTCATTAGGTCCGTATTTAAGGCGTCCAAGTTTGTTTTTTTTTTTTTTTAATAAATTAAATTTTGGGACGAATCACTGGATTCGTCCCAAATTTTGGGACGAATCCAGAGATTCATCCCAAAACTGAAAATAATTTTAAATAAATAAAATCAAACACCTAAAGCCTAAATATGGACCTAGAGATATCGGAATTTGATGAAACAAGTTTCTATGCGTCCGTATCGTTGAGATGATCATAAATACGTCATCCTCCATAATTTTTAATTAATATTTTCAGTGATTTAAATTTTTAACACCCAATTAGGTCAATTTGGGATTAAAAAATTCCAAAAATATATCTATTTGGGAAAAAATATGTTTATTGATAGATTTACGATCAGGATAATGATACAAGCACATAGAAACTTGTTTCATCAAATTCTGATGTCTCTACGTATATATTTTTTAAAACATATATAGGTTGATACTAACAAAAAAGGTGTTTGTAGTGAACGGTTGTAAATTAGTGTCCGAATGCTTAAATATGGACCTAGAGACATCGGAATTTGATGAAACAAGTTTCTGTGCGTCCGTATCGTTGAGCTGGTCGTAAATACGTCATCATCCATAATTTTTAATTAATATTTTCAGCGATTTGAATTTTTAACACCCAATTAGGTCAATTTGGGATTAAAAAATTCCAAAAATATATATATTTGGTAAAAAAATATTTTTATTGATAGATTTATGATCAGGATAATGATATGAACACATAGAAACTTGTTTCATCAAATTCTGATGTCTCTAGGTCCGTATTTAAGGCGTCCAAGTTTGTTTTTTTATTTTTTAATAAATTAAATTTGGGACGAATCCAGGATTCGTCCCAAAACTGAAAATAATTTTAAATAAATAAAATCAAACACCTAAGGCTTAAATATGGACCTAGAGATATCGGAATTTGATGAAACAAGTTTCTTTGCGTCTGTATCGTTGAGCTGATCGTAAATAATTCATCTTCCATAATTTTTAATTAATATTTTCAGCGATTTGAATTTTTAACACCCGATTTGGTCAATTTTGGATTAAAAAATTCCAAAAATATATATATTTAGTAAAGAATATTTTTATTGATAGATTTACGATCAGGATAATGATACAAGCACATAGAAACTTGTTTCATCAAATTTCGATGTCTCTAGGTCCGTATTTAAGGCGTCCAAGTTTATTTTTTTATTTTTTAATAAATAAAATTTTGGGACGAATCTCTGGATGTATCAAATTCCGATGTCTCATCATTTTCGGTGGATGTATCCATTTGAAAGGTAGAGTGTCTTATTTGTATAATTCGACTGTTTGAATGCAAAAAAAAATACTTCTGCTCCTGGATCATTTATATATATATATTTAATATAATTTTATATATCTTCAACAGATTCTTATATCATTTGAAGAAAAAGGTGAAAAATAAAGCACGAGTTGAAGCCTCTATTGTTAATGCATACATTGTGGAGGAAGTCACCACTTTTGCATCATATTATTTTGAACCTCATGTTCAATGCAAAAGGCGAAGAGCGGGCAGAAATGATGAGGGTCCTATTGATCCAAATGTTACCTCATTTTCAATTTTTAACTACCTTGGTCGACCAAGTGGACCATGTAAACAAAGATACTTAACTGGTAAAGAATGGCGAGCTGCCCAAACATATATTTTACTAAATTGTCCAGAAGTATCATCATATTACGAGTAAGTATATATTTTTATTTTTATTTTATTATTTTTTCAATTGTTTGTGTAACAATATGTTTTTTTGAGTAGGATATTTACCAACTTATATTCTGAATTATCGACACAAGAGTTCGATCGATTTTGTGAAGAAGAATTTGCTGCATGGTTTAAATCATATGTAAGTAAATAATCTATATTTTGTTGATACATATACATACTTTTAACAATTTGTGTTTTGACCTTAGGTTCAAGCTAATCAAGCTCACCTTGAGCAAGAATGGCTAATCCATCTGTCATGGGGTCCAAATTCATGCGTACGCACTTGGCCAGCATATTTCATAAATGGATATAATTTTCATACTCAAGACTATGGAATGGGCAAGAATACCATGAATAGTGGGGTGTGCGTATCGTCATCCAATGAAGGAGGTGCAAGCAGTGATTTTTATGGTTTGTTGGATGAAATTATAGAAGTAGAATACCCAGGACCACAAATGCAAGTTATATTATTTATGTGTCGCTGGTTTGACCCTGTTAGAGGGATGAAAGTGCATCCACATTATAATTTAGTTGAAATAAATCATAAGAGATTTTATAAGAGATATGAACCATTTGTGTTGTCACAACAAGCAATTCAAGTATTCTATTCTTCATATCCGAGTTTGAAACACGATAAGATTGATTGGTGGGCTGTTTGTAAAACTAAAGCATGAAAAAAAATTGAGGCACGTTGGGAAAACATTGCATATCAACAAGAGGAAGTTTCAAACACCTTTCAGACTGAGGAATATATTATTCCAACTTTACGAGATCCCACCGGTGCAGTAATCAACGTAGATAGAAGTGAAATTGATGATGATGAGGAGGAGGAGGAGGAGGAAGGAGAGGAGGAGGAAGAGGAGGAGGAGGAGGAAGAGGAAGAGGAAGAGGAGGAGGAAGAGGAAGAGGAGGAGGAGGATGATAATGACAATGATGACTTTGATTTTTGATGATGGGTAAGTTTTGTTAGCTTATTTAAAGAAATTTCCCATATTTTTTTGTATATACTGTCTCTTTTATAATTTTATTTACTTTATCTGTTAACACATTGTATTTGTTCCTACAGTTTATCAGAGGTCACATTTCATAAATTTCCCCTCCACCCTTTTCCATAATATTTACATAAAAATGGTAAGTTTTTAATTATCCTTTGTTTTGTATCAGATCTGTAATTAACTTTATTAAATTATTGAAATTTTCAGCATATATTTCGACGTGGTGGACGTAGACGGCGACCACAGGACCAGACACATCCATCACCTGCCAGTGAACCTATGCCACCCCCTACTCAGGCAGACCCATCCCATGTGTCTTCTCCACCGGCATCATATTCCCCTGCCAGTGTACCTATGCCACCCCTTCATCAGCCAGGTCCATCTCATGTACCTTCTGCACCGGTTTCATATTCGCCGCCACAAGTACCTTACCCAGAGCAGTTACCTGTCCACTCAGATCCTCCCGACTCAGCAAGAAACTCATTTGCTGAGTTTAGGAATGAAAGAGCTCCTTTAGTCCCCATCGGTGATTCGTAAGTACTATAAAATATTTTATTTGTTAGACCTTTCTTAATTATTTAACATCGTTATTTTGTAATTTAATGCAGCTTTGAAAATCCGGTACAAGTTGTTCAAGAAATAAATAGAATTGTGAACAACCATTGGGGAGGGGATTCTTTGACATATTCAAGCACTCCATCAGCCACAAAACAACTTTGGTGGAGCGAGTTCAAAGTATATTTTCTTGAGTTTACTTCAATTTTATAGTGATTATATAATAAAATAAATTTCTATTTCAGCGCTTAAATAATTGGGACCCGAATGACGAAATGGAGATACGAAGAATATTTAAAAAGAAATGTAGCGATCACATTAGACATGTATTAAGCCACGCAAAGAGTCGGGCGAAAAAGCCAAACTTCATCACTGAAGAAAATTGGGAGAGGATCACTATATTTTGGGCAACGGAGGAAAGTAAACAAAGGAGTGACCTTAATAGAATGAATCAATCTCACAATTCTGGTGACTCAAGTGCTATATATGCGGGAGGCTCCATTAACATAGATGAGCATAGACGGAGAATGGTAATTGTTTCACTCTTTCATAAATTTTTAATATATATCAAATTATTTCATTATTTGAAATAATGTTTTTTTAGACCAAGGAGACAGGGAAGGAGCCTTCTTTCATTGATACTTTCACTCGCACTTTTAAAAAAAAAGATAACACATGGAGTGGGGCGAGAGCAAAAGCAGTCAAGGTAATATTTATTTTACCTTAATATATGGTTTAAATTTAATTAGTTACCTACCATTATTGTCTTAATATTATATGTGTTTCTATTATATCTAATCAATATCGTATGTGTTTTACAAAACAGGAAAAATATGATCAACTCGAGCTAGCTCAAACATGCTCACAAGCTGGTATCGAGAGTCAGGGGTCTAAGGAGTCTGTTGGCAATAATTTGAGTTTATGGTTAGAGGCCAGTGGAGGACCAAAAGGGGGAAGAATATTGGGGATGAGTTCCTTGAGTAGAACCCAAAGATTAGTTGGAACTTCTTCCTCCACATCAGCACTTACGACCCAAATAAATACCTTGACTGATGAGGTTAGCCATCTGAAGGAAATAATATCACAAAGAGACCAAGAAAGGGTGCAAAGAGACCTAGAACGGGCTAATTTGGAGAAAGATATTAGAGATATGCGCCGACAACAAGAATTAATCATGAAACACCTTCAGTTGAGCTCCGCTCAAAGTCAAAATCCTCCCAATGACGACGATGATGATGCCTACGATGATAACGATGATGGCGGTGATGATTTTTGATGATTTTAATAATGTATGATGAATTTTTTTTCTCATGTTTACTGCTTTACACATTAATCAATGGTTTTTTAACTTTTCAACTCTGTCATTTGTAGGTTAAGTCTGTTGTCTTCTTACACTGTTCCACTGTCAATGTATGAGATGACTTATCTTTGACGTAGGCTAATCTATATGATTATTAGTTGTGTACCAGTAACAAAATTAAAGCATAACTAGGCAATATGAATGGAATCTCTAATACTCTGACTTTATTTTTGTCCTGATTTTATAATGTTGTTTGTGCAAGTCTCAATTTGATGTGATCTCACTGTAGTTGAAGACAGCTGTATTTGTTCACTTCTTTTCGATATTCCTAAGTTCATTAATATGCATTTACTGATCTATATATACAGTTAGCTTTAAATAATTATGTTATAGTTGTTTAATTATATAAAGTTAACTTTAAATAATTATGTTAAAGTTAGCTTTAAATAGTTGTTTAATTGTGTTCCTTCTTTTTGATAAGCTGCATTTGATGTGATCTCTCTCTCTTTCTCTCTATATGATGTGCCAATTATATTAGGTTGTATCATAGTTACGATACATGTACTTAGTTTCAAAATAATTCTTATAATTTTATTTACCGTTGCTATGACATGGATGATTCATATCGTTGGTAAATATGACTTTTATTAGAATTAGGGCTTTTATTAGAATGTTTAAGGAATTTCACATTTATGTTTTGTTTTTAATTATTCTTTTTACATGGCTATATCGTATAATATTTACAATCTTTCTTGTTACACATAATCTAGTTTATTTGTTTGTTGTTATGTAGGCAAAGGAGATTTTATGGGGATCAAAGATTTTGTGGCACACGAATATGACTTGGGTTGATGTGTTGGGGATCAAAGTTATGTATTCTTAGTGTTGTAGATGGATGATGGACTTGGGTTGTTGAACTTGTAAACTTTGTTGAACAAGATGGATCTTGTATGTAAACTTTGTTGAAATCTTTATATTTCATGAATTATGAGTTGATGTTAAATTAGGATGTGTTGATGTTAAATTAGGATATGTTGAATGCATATTATTTTTATGTATTTGGATTGTATTGCAGAAATAAATTGAAGCTGGAAAAAAATATTTGATATAGGGACGAATTTAGCAACGAAAATGAGTTGTCCCAATTCTATCGTAATTTGGGACAAAATTATTTTCGTCCCAGAATTCGTCCCAGATTTTGGGACGAATTTTGGGACGAATCCACAAAATTCGTCCCAAAATTCGTCCCAGAATCTGGGACGAATTCTGGGACGAATCTACAAAATTCGTCCCAAAATTCGTCCCAGATTTTGGGACGAATTTTGGGACGAAAATTTATCATATGATTATAAAAAAATTTGGCAAGTTTTCGTTGCCAATTTTGCAACAAATTTTTTTTTCGTTGCAAACTTAGGAACAAAAATGGCAACAAAAAATCTGCGACGAATTCTGGGACAAATTTTGTGGATTCGTCCCAAAATTCGTCCCAGATTCTGGGATGAATTCTAGGACGAATCACAAAATTCGTCCCAAATTTCGTCCCAAATTTTGGGACGAATTTTGGGACGAAAATTTATCTTATGATTATCGAAGCATTTGGTAAGTTTTTGTTGCTAAATTCATTGCCAATTTTGCAACAAATTTATTATTCGTTGCAAACTTAGGAACAAAAATGGCAACAAAAGAAATTTTGTCACCGAATTTGTCCCCAAATTCGTTGCAATATTAGGGACAAACTTGGCAACAAAATATAATTTGTCACCGAATTCGTCCCCAAATTTGTTGCAAAAATAGAGACAAATTTGGCGGAAAATTTATGTGAATTCGTCCTCAAATTCGTTCCTAAGTTTGCAACAAAAATAGTTTTCGTTGCTAATTTGTATACTTTTTTGCAACGAATTTGGGGACGAAAATTTTATTCGTCCCCAAATTCGTTCCCAAATTTGCAACAATCCATAATTCGTTCCAAAAGTTGGCATCAACCATTTTGCGACGAAAAAATTTTCGTCCCAATTTTTGTCCCTAAAATTTTTACAACGAATTTTTTTTTTAAAATTCGTCCCTAATTTTGTCCCAAAATGTCTTATTTTTTGTAGTTATATATATATTAAATAAAAAATTTAAGATGGAAAATTTTCATTTTCCAAAAAATAAAAAATAAAAATTAATCACTTTGATATTAGTTTGAAAGAAATGAAAAATTAGGAAATCTTGCATTGCAAATTAATTCACTTTCAATACACACCTTTAATGCTTGTGCAAAATTGATTAGGCAGATAGATTGGATTTTTAAATGAAAATAGCCAGGCTGTATGTTTTTTT
Organism: Zingiber officinale; assembly: GCF_018446385.1. Taxonomy (NCBI): domain Eukaryota; kingdom Viridiplantae; phylum Streptophyta; class Magnoliopsida; order Zingiberales; family Zingiberaceae; genus Zingiber; species Zingiber officinale. The sequence continues at coordinate 27,161,198 of NC_055990.1, forward strand.
TTATTTATATTAAATTTTATTTCAAGCAAATAATCAAAATCTAGCTAAATTGGAAGCAAATAATTAGTTGCTGGTCTGGTGGCGATCCTTGCAGTTAAGATAGATTTCCTAGCATTAATTCCCACATTATAAATATAACTAGCTAGCTATTAAGGCACAAAAACATTGGCGAAATGGCTTCCAAGCAGTACTGCTTTCTTCTTCTTCTCGTCGTCGCCCTTCTTCTCTCTTCCCCGTGGCCAAATCTGGTACTGCCGCATACACAATATTGGTCATCAAATTTGTATGTGTATATGATACGCTGCATGTTCTTGGGGTATGTAAGATGATGTGATTAGAAGTCAAACTTACGTGGAGGTCAGAAGTTAAACTTATGTGGAGGTCAGAAGTCAAGCTTACGTGTAGGTCAGAAGTCAGGTTTACGTGGATATCAGAAGTCAAGACTCCGTGGCTAGTCACAAGTCAAACTTGCGTGGTCAAGGTCAAAGTCTCAGCTGACAGAGCGGTCAAAGGATAGGAGTATAAGTCAGACAGAGGTCAGCCCTGATAGTGGTCAAAGACAGAGCCTACGGGCCAGGTACAGTTGAGGATTGAGCCCATAAGCCAAGTAAAGGTAAAGGAAAGAAGACCTTGGACGTAGAATAGACATACCTGGCGTACAGGTCGGGACATACAAGCCAAGTATAACAGTAAACAGAAGCAGGTCTGGACACATACCTAGCGTACATGTCGGGACATACAAGCCAAGGATAACAGTAAACAGAAGAAGGTCTGGACACATACCTAGCGTACAGGTCGGGACATACAAGCCAAGGATAACAGTAAACAGAAGAAGGTCTGGACACATACCTAGCATACAGGTCGGGACATACAAGCCAAGGATAACAGTAAACAGAAGCAGGTCTGGACACAGACCTGGCGTACAGATCGGGACATACAAGCCAAGGATAACAGTAAACAGAAGCAGGTCTGGATACATACCTGGAGTACAGGTTGGGCGTACAAGTCATGGATAACGGTAGGCAGAAGCAGGTCGGGAAACAGACCTAGCGTACAGGTCGGGACATACAAGCCATGGATACCGATAGGCATGCAGAAGCAGGTCTGGACACATACCTAGCGTACAGGTCGGGACATATAAGCCAAGGATAACAGTAAATAGAAGCAGGTCTGGACACAGACCTGGCGTACAGGTCGGGGCGTACAAGTCATGGATAACGGTAGGCAGAGCAGGTCGGGACACAGACCTGGCGTACAAGTCGGGACATACAAACCATGGATACCGGTAGGCAGAAGCAGGTCTGAACTCATATCTAGTGGGAAGGTCAGAACGTGCAAGCCATGGATTACAGTAGACAAATGCAGGTAATGAAATAGACCGGTCGGGTAGGTCGGAACGTACAAGCAACGGATAGCAGTGAATCAAAGCAGGTCAGGATGCAGACCTAACGTCCGGGCACTACAGGACAAACAGACCAAGGAATCGTAACCGCTTGTCAGAAAATGTCAGAGAATGTCAGAGAACAATCAATGTGTCAGGGAATATGCTTATAGTTGGGGCTCGCTACGCCTTGGGTTTTGCCGCCAGCCTATTAGGAAGAGTCACGTGTCAATCAACGCTAGACAAAGCCTGACAACCGACATTCCCTGACACTCGCCAGGTCCCAGAGACATCCTGTGCAGTATAAAAAGGGATGCTTTGTCCCTTATGCAAGTACCCTCATTCGTCATTTCTCACCAGTCTTTACTTTTCGTTCTTTCTCTGTGCTTTCTGGGGAAAAGTACCTGATTTGAGCGTCGGAGGGACTGACCCGGAGACTTTTTCCCTGGTTTCCGGTCTCTAATGACTCGTGGGCTCATCTGAGTGTGCGCAGAGCAGCAGCGTCATCTTCCTTCGTCAGCCGCCCGTGCGAACCTCTCCAGGGGGTGCCAGGTAGATCTGACGCTTCGATGACTTTCCGTCAACTTCCAGTACACCAAGGCCTGTCTCCATCCGACTCAGCTTCCGGATGGGATCAATATATATTTATATATATTGCTAACGTTACGTGCATCCTTTCTTGATCTGTAGATGTCTTGAAACTTTTGATATATATTTATATATATTGTTGTTGTAGTGGGAGATATTTATTTATCTTTTGATAGGAATAAAACTTTGATTTTGAGAAATTGTCTTTACGTACCATGTTTTAGAAAGAACTTGATTTCAGTTTCTAAATTATTTATGGATGGATATTCTGTTTCTTTTGATGATAAATTGGTTGTCAAGAAAAATAGGGTGGCTATCTGTTCTGGTGCGTTGGTTGAAAATTTGTATACTCTTAATCCAATAACTCCCACGATGTAACAAATAGAAATTAATAACACATCTTCTAATTCTAATAAGAGAAAGAAACCTTCAGAAATGAACCAAACATATCTTTGGCATCTAAGGTTGGGTCATATTAACTTGAGTAGGATTCAAAGGTTAATAGCTGATGGACTTTTGGGTTCATTGGTGGTGGAAAACTTTCCAACCTGCGAGTCTTGCTTGGAAGGAAAAATGACCAAGAGGTCTTTTAAGGCAAAGAGGTATAGAGGCAAAGAAGTGTTGGAATTGGTTCATTTTGATTTGTGTGGGCCTATAACTATCCAGGCAAGAGGTGGTTTCAAATATTTTGTCTCTTTTATAGATGACTATTCGAGATATGGGTACATTAACTTGATGCGCCGTAAGTTTGAGTGCTTTGATAAGTTCAAAGAGTACAAGACTGATGTAGAGAAACGTCATGGTAAAAGTATCAAGACACTACGGTCAGATCGTGGTAGAGAGTACCTCTTAGGAGAGTTTAGGAATTATTTATCAGGGGTCGGGATTCAATCCCAATTATTTGCACCTGGTACACCCCAACAGAATGGTATAGCGGAATGAAGGAATAGGACTCTTATGGAAATAGTTAGATCAATGATGAGTCATTTAGAATTACGAAATTCATTTTGGGGATATGCTTTGGAAACGACGGCATACATTCTGAACTTGGTACCTTCTAAGTCAGTACCCTCTACTCCCACAGAATTATGGAATGGGCGTAAGCCTAGTCTGAAACACATTCGGATTTGGGGTAGTCCAGCACATGTGCTAAAGGGAGACGCTGATAAGTTGGAATCACGTACAGAAGTTCACTTGTTTGTGGGTTATCCTAGGGGAACGATAAGTGGTTTGTTTTATAGTCCTAAAGATCAGAAGGTCATTGTTAGCACCAATGTCCAATTTTCAGAAGAGGACTATGTAATGAATCACAAGCCCATAAGTAAAATTGTTCTTGAGAAAATAAGAGAGGACACTTCTACTTCAGTACCAACGGTACAAGATGAGATACCACAAGTAACTGCAACACGTGTCACAAATGATGCATAATTACAAGTAGTGCCTCGTCGTAATGGGAGAGTTGTTAGACAACCTGATAGATTCATGTTTTTGGGAGAGTCCTCGGACTTGATCCCTGGTGAACGTGAAGTTGATCCCTGGACATATGATGACGCACTCCAAGATAAAGATGCAGCATTTTGACAAAGTGCAATGAACTCTGAAATAGAATCTATGCATTCTAATAAGGTCTGGGAGCTTGTAGAACCACCAAATGGTGTAAAATCCATTAGATGTAAATGGGTATACAAAAGGAAAAGAGGAACAGATGGGAAGGTGGAAACTTTTAAAGCAAGGCATGTTGCGAAGGGATATACTCAGAAAGAAGGAATCGATTATGAGAAAACTTTTTCATCGGTAGCATGCATAAGTCTATCCGGATTCTTTTATCTATTGTTGCTCATATGGATTATGAGGTTTGGCAAATGGATGTCAAGACTGCTTTTCTTAATAGAAGTCTTGAAGAAAACATCTATATGAAGCAACTTGAGGGCTTCACTGCGAAGGGCAAAGAGCATCTTGTATGTAAGCTAAATCGGTCCATTTATGAACTGAAGCAAGCTTCGAGATCTTGGAACATCCTGTTTGATGAAGTGATCCAGTCTTATGTGTTTGTTGCTACTCAGAATACGTACTGGTTCCCCTGAACCTTTTCCTAGCTACTATGTGTTCTTTAGAAATTAAACTTGTATTGCAAGCGGAACTTAACACTATTGATTCTAAGTTTAACTTATCTGTTCTTAGAGGTTTAGACTTGGATCACAAGCAGAACTTAACACTATTGATCCAAGTCAAACCCATGTTACAAAGTTGATCAAATATTAATTTCAAGGATCGGCTCCCAGGACAAAGGTGGCAAGGCACTTGACCTTCTTGGGTATGGGATCATCCACCACTGCCTAGACAAAGTCTTTCAAAGAAATTTAATATTTAACATTCTTCTAGTAACCCTAGGTTTAACCGCTAAGAATAATCGAATCACAAGATCGAAAACAAAAAGAAACATAAAATCGAATTGTAAATTCGAAACCTAGAATCATAAGCCTCTTGTGTTTGGTATTCATACAAAGAAAACTAGTATGATGCGGAATAGAATTACTAGTTATACCTTTCTTTGTAAGCAATAACCTCTTGATCTTCTATCGTATTCCTCTTCTTATCTCAGACGTCGTGTGGGCGATGATCTACGGAGATAAGAATCACCAAGCCACCTTCCTCCTTGCAAGTTTCGGCCACCAACCTCCAAGCTCCAAGGGATGCTAGAAACTAAGCCTCCTTTCTCTCCTTCTCCAAGAAAGATCTGGCCAAGGAGGAGAGGAGAGGAATAGAAAAGAGTTGTTATCTCCTGAAGGCACCCCTACCCTCTCTTTTATATTCTTAGTCATGGCAAATAAGGAAATTTAATTATAATTAAAACTTCCTTATTTTCCTTGCCATTGGTTAATAAGGAAAATTTAATTAGAAAATTTCTTTTAACCATGCTATGGTCGGCCCCCTATAAGAGCTCCAAATAAGGAAAATTTTGAACACATAATTAAAACTTCCTTATTTGTTTCCGGAAATTTTTAAAACAAAAATTTCTCTTTTTAATTCCCTTCATGGTTGGTTATAAAAGGAATTAAAATCTCTTTTTTAAAACATGTGGATGATTTACAAACAAGGAAAGTTTTCACCAAAATTAAAATCTTCCTTTTTACTACAAATAAGGAAAGATATCTAATCTTTCTCTTAATCTTTTGTAGAAATCTATAAAAGGAAAGATTTAAATTTTAAACTTTCTTTTAAAATCATGGCTTCCACATAATGAAAGATTTTAAAATAAAATCCTTTTTATTTTTATATGGCCGGCCACACCAAGCTTGGGCTCCAAGCTAGGGCCGACCACCTTTACTTGGCTCAACCTTTGTCTTGGCCGGCCCAAGCTTGGGCTCCAAGCTTGCTTGGTCGGCCACCTAAGGGTAGGTAGGAGGTTGGGTATTTGGTGGGTATAATTCTTTATAAATAAGATGCTACAATTGGGACCTAGAGGAGGAACTGGTTTTGATCTCCTGATGAAATTAAGCTTCCCGTGTTCGCCCCGAACACCCAACTTAATTTCATCAATAATAATTCATACCACTAAAGAATTATTATTGAACTACCGCACCAATCCTAAATTACATTTTGGGCTCCTTCTTATCATGACTGTGTTAGTCTCCCTGTGTTTAAGATATCGAATGCCCATTAATTAAATGAGTTACTGACAACTCACTTAATTAATATCTAGCTCCAAGAGTAGTACCATTCAACCTTATCGTCATGTTGGACTAAGTCCACCTACAGGGTTTACATGACAATCCTTATGAGCTCCTCTTGGGGACATTATCAACCTAGATCACTAGGACACAGTTTCCTTCTATAATCAACAACACACACTATAAATAATATTATTTCCCAACTTTTTGGACCTATTGATTTATCGAACTAAATCTCACTCATTGATAAATTAAAGAAATAAATACTAAATATATGTGCTTGTTATTATATTAGGATTAAGAGCACACACTTCCATAATAACAGAGATATTGTTCTTTTATTCAGTCAGTATAAAAAGAAACTACCTCAAATGGTCCTGCTCAATATACTCAGAGTATACTAGTGTAATTTTATAGCTAAGATAAACTAATATCAAATGACACTACGATCGTACCAATGATTTGTCCCTTTCTATTTTTGGTCGTGAGCTACTATTTATAATTTATAAGGAACTTGATAACATGATCTTCTGTGTGTGACACCACACATCATGTTATCTACAATATAAACTAAAATGGACAACTACATTTATCATAAATGCAGACATTTGATCAATGTGATTCTAATTTCAAAACAAATGTTTATACCAAAAGCTAGGCTTTTAGTATACATCCTAATATTATGGATTCATTCAGTATCTGGATGAGTCTTGTGTATATAAGAAAAGTGACGAAAACATGGTGATATTTCTTGTACTATATGTAGATGACATTTTGCTCATTGACAACAATGTCAAAGTGTTGTCAGATGTAAGGGTATGGTTATCCAAGCAGTTTGATATGAAGGACTTGGGAGAATGTGGGCATATTCTTGGGATCAAAGTAATAAGGAATCTCAAGAAAAGGATGTTGTGCTTATCCCAAGCTTTATACATCGATATTATCCTAGCTCGTTTTAGCATGCAAAACTCCAAGAAAGGTTTTCTACCTTTTCAGCATGGAGTACCTTTATCTAAAGAGATGTGTCCTATGACACCAAAAGAGATAGAGGAGATGAAGGAAGTTCCTTATGCTTCAGCTGTAGGAAGCCTAATGTATGCGATGCTATGTATGAGACCGGATATCTGTTTTGCCGTAGAAATAGTTGGTAGATATCAAAGTAATTCAGGACAGGGACATTGAACTGCTGTAAAGCATATATTACAGTACCTAAAAAGAACTAGAGATTATATTCTGGTTTACTAGGCAGATGATTTGCTCCATGTGGGTTACACGGATTCTGACTTCCAATAAGATAGGGACAATAGTAAATCAACCTCGGGATATGTGTTTACTTTGGGAGGTGGAGCCATAGCATGGAGGAGTGTTAAACAGAAATGCGTTTCAGACTCCACCATGGAAGTGTCTTCGGAATTCAAAATAGATTCCTTCCTACAGGATTAATTAATGATTTATTAGGAACATATTTCTGTGATATTTTCCTAATTTGACCCTTATAATATTTGAGATACAAGTTAAGTCTTGAATAATTTATAAAATTAGAAGGAATAAAAGTTGAGCATGCATGACTTTTCAAATTTTCTATTTCCTTTTTCAATTTTTTATTTTCAATTTTGTACTTTATCAAAATCTTCTAATCGACAAGAATCAACTAAGATTGATTTTAAATCCTTATTTTCTTTCTCTAATTTACAACATTTCAATAATAGTTTTATGAACTAAAATAACTTGTCAGGAGGAAGAGACTGTACCAGACTTGCTTTGTCAATTCCATAATCTGAAGCTCCCCATTGAGTATTGATTTCTTCCGATGTCGCTCCCCCTTCATCGATATTCTTGATGCTCATTTCGGACAAGCTTGCTTTGTCTTCGTCTTCTTGGTGACTTACTACTAGCGCAAGTTTAGCGAGGGCTTCTGTCTCCGATTCCGATGACATGACTCATAGACTCCGATCTGGTTGACTTCTTGTAGCAATAAGACGCTCAGCAGATGGAACTCTGCTTTGTCGTTTGCCACGAAGTCAACTTGCTCCTTCTTTGTCCATTGATATTCTTCTCTGTCTTTTGGAGCTACAAAACCATATTTCATAATTATTAATAATTCAAAATTTATTTTAAAAAATATCTCCATCTTTTTCTTCTAGCTCGTAAATTCTCCGTTGAACTTTGGTAGGTTGATGCTCGGTTCGACCATCTTGTGTGCTTCGTTCGGCGGTTAGTCCTCCTAAGCAAACTTGGCTCTGATACCACTTGTTGGACCCTTGGCGGCTGGCTAGAGGGGGGTGAATAACCCTGCAAAAAAAAAATGAACCTTCCTCAAACTTTATAGCTTTACAAGAATTAACACTTGCATAAAATAAATAAGAGACTAAATAAAAAAAAAAAGGAAGAGGCACGAAAGAGTTTACTTGATTACAACCAGGAAGGTTGTTAATCCAAAAAAGTTGAAAAAGCACTAGTGTCTCATTTAGGCGGAGAAGCCTCTTATAGCAGTTGAAGCACTTAGTTATAGAACAAGATTAAAAAGAAATGAATTACAAGTGGTGTTCTGACCTTATAGGATTAGGGTTGTATTTATAGCCCTGGTCGGGGCATCTGGAAGGGTTCCAGGTGCTTCTAGAAGGATAAAACTTTATCCTCATCGCAACACAACGCACCATATCGAGTTTGACTAAATTTTTCGGTCCGGGCACCTGAACCAAGTCTGGATGCCCCGAACAGGTCTAAGCGCCCCGAACTTGGTCGGGGCACCTCGGACTGAAAAATCAACTTTTTATTGATTTTCAGTCCCAGTCTTCTGCTCTATTTCCATTCGCATTGGTCCGGGTCTTCTGCTCTGGCTCCGTTCGCTTGGGTGATCTCAGTCATCCGGAATAGGGCTCACCCGAACCCAACATTCTGCCTTCGAGCAATCTTCTGCTCCGACTTCTCGTCCCTCAGAAAAGTTGTACGCCTCCTTCTTGTCCGCCCATGTACTCTTTCGTAGCACCTCGTCCCTCAGACGCACAGAGCTCGTCGGCTCTCTTCTGTGTCGTTCTTCTCACTAGTTGCATCTTTCACTCGAGTTCCTATACTCCTAAGTTCCTACACACTTAGACACAGGGGTTAAATACCAACATGACCTAACCTGAGTTGGTTGATCACATCAAAACTACCTTTGGGTACTTACATGAACAATGTATGATAACTCTTATTGAGAAGAGTTTTTGATGTGTCCCAAAGGGGGAGAATGTAGGATTTAAGTTAGGTCTTCATTACCCAAAGGGGGAGTTTGCCCTCTAGGAAAGGAAGAGAATAAAGGAAACCCTAATTCATGCTTTGGCATGAAGAAGAATGTGAGGCTATAGGATTAACCTAACTTAAAAGTATTGTTAAATATCAAAAAAGGGGAAATTATTGGTGTAATATCCCTTGGGTCAAGGTTGACCAGGTTGACTAAGCTTGAATTGACTCAAGCTTGAGTCGTAATGTGTGAATTTCGATATTTGATAATATATGAAGATTGCTTTAGCAATATATGGAGATTGCAGGAGCAATCGTCCATTTGGGAGATTGGTCAAGGTTGACCAGGTTGACAAGGAGAAGAGTCAAGTAGGTCAAGATTGACCGGATATTTGACTGGAAAAGTCCTAACTGGAGGTTAGGCAAGGATAAGTCCAACGGGAAGGTTGGCAGAAGAGGAAAATCCAAGTGGGTCATTGTTGACCAGACACTTTATGTTGAAAGTCCTGGTGAATGAAGCCAAGCGAAAGGAAAATCCTAGTGAGTGAAGCTAGATAAAAGCCCTGGTGAGTGAAGTCAGGCAGAAGGAAAGTCCTGGTGAGTGAAGCTAGGCAGATAGAAATCCTGGTGAATGAAGCCAGGTGAAAGTCCTAGTGAGTGAAGTTATGTAGTAAGAATGTCCTGGTGAGTGAAGTCAAGCAATGAAAATCTAGGTGAGTCAAGGATGACCGGACATCTGTGATTGAAAGTCCAAGTAGGTCAAAGGATCGACCGGATACTTGGCACAAGGAGAAAAGTCCAAGTGGGTCAAGGGATTGACCGGATACTTGGTGAAGAAGTCCCAGCAGGTCAAGGTTAATCAGATGCTAGGCAATAAGGAGTCCCAACATGTCAAGGTTGACTGGATGTTGGGTTTGAGAACCCTAGGCTTGAGTTAGGCAAGTTAGAGTTGGTCAATCGATCAGGTGATCGATTAAAACAGAGCCCAATCGATCAGCTGATCGATTGGGAATGTGCTACGAGTGAAAGCAACCCAATCGATCAGTCGATCGATTGGGGAGACCTTCTCGCGAGCACAGAAAGGTTCCCAATCGATTAGCCGATCGATTGGGCCACGCCAATCGATCAGTCGATCGATTATAGCTAAATTTCTCATAGGAATGCGAGGAAGTCTGAATCTATCGGTCAATCGATTCAAGGCTTTTCCAGCGAGAGCATAGAGGCGCTCTGAATCGATCGATCGATTCAAGCCTCCCCAATCGATTAGGATATGACCGTTGCGCAAGATGCAGATTTTGGACTGTTGGGATCTGACATGGCAATCTATTGGGAGAAGGCTCAATCGATTGGGAGCCCTATATCATGGAATATAAAGGCGACGACGAGTTAAAATGAGGTAGCGCTTACACGAAGTCTTCTTCCCCATCTTCACACGATTTTCTCCGCCACTCTCCGCTAGTTCTTAGAAGCTCTTGGGGACAAGTGCTATTGCACTTCCAAGGCTCAAGAGGCGATCTACATCAACAAGATCAAGCAAAAGAAGGTTTTTAGTTTATACACTTGTGTATTTTCTTCTTGTTTGAGTGCATCTTGTTGTGAGAAGATTGTACGAGGTTTCTCTACCTCCGATAGTTACTAAGAAGGAGTTTCTTTCTTAGTGGAGAGTGGTCGTGTATATGGATTCTTGGATTAGTCACCTCTTCTTAAGGTGGATACCAAGTAAATCCTGGTGTTAGCATTGTGAGCTTGTTGTGAGGTTTCCGCTGCAACATCATCATCTACTAAGCAAGCAACCCCCCCTCCCAAAGTGACCCAACATCATTAAGTGCTGCAACCTCTGGAGATAGAATCCTGGTTGTTGTTGTTCAAAAACTAAATTTAGTACTGGCACCAAACACTTATTCAACTTTTAGAATTCATTACCTCATGATATTCATTCTCTAGACCTTTTCAGTTCGATGTATCTACTGATGTATTGAAGGTGTCAGTGCCTTCAAACCACATAGAACGTAGCAAGCAAATGCACTCCTACAGCAGGGTATCAGTTATCAGTTTCAGGATTCAGCTGTTAGAACCCCAAGGTTATTTTGGTGTGATCAACAAGTTAAGTTAAGTCCTATGGTGTTTTAACCTTGTTTCTAAGTGTGCAGGAGCTTAGGAGCACAGGGAGTCGAGCGGAAGATGCAGCTAATGAGAAGGACGAAACGAGAGCGAGCCGACGAGCTTGGTACGTCTGAGGGATGAAGCGCTACGGAAGAGTACACCGACAGATGAGAAGGAAGTGTGCAGTGGTTCCGAGGGACGAGAAGCCGGAGCGGAAGACTACTCGAGGAGCAAAAGACGCAGCTAGCGAGAAGGTCGGCACAGGGTGCGACCGAGGGATGAAGAGCTGCGGATGAGTACGCTGGAGGACGAGAAGGAAGCACGCGATGATACTAAGGAACGAGAAGCCGGAGCGGAAGCCCGCTTAAAAAGGCCGGAAACTGGGTTCGGGTGAGCCCTATTCCGGATGGCAGAGATCACCCAAGCGAGCATAGCCGGAGCGGAAGACCTGAACGAAGGCGAGTTGAACTGAAGCAGAGGGTCTGGACCGAAAAAGTCAATAGGAGTTGACTTTGAGGGGCCGAGCGCCCGGACCGAGATTTTTCCTAGATCGCGGTCAAACCGCGATCCGTGCAAAAGGGATAAAATTTTATCCCCTTTCAGGCACCTAGAACCCTTCCAGGCGCCCCGACCAAGGCTATAAATACAACCTTGGTCCAGAAGCTTTCAATCAACACAAGCAATTGCAATCCAACACTTGTATGCTTCATTCTTAGTTTAGCTTCTTCGTTTTCTGTGCTTAAATGTTGTAAGAGGCTTCTCCGCCTGAAGGAGATAGTTAGTACGCTTCAACTTCCTTGGATTAACAACTTCCCCAGTTGTAACCAAGTAAAACTCCTTTGCCTCTTCTTTTTAGTTTTATTTGTTTAATTTATTTATGCAAGTGTTTATTTGAAAGTCCGAGAAGGATTGTGTTTTTGTTTTTATAGGTTATTCATCCCCCCCCCCCCCCCCCCAGCCGACGCGGTCTAACATCAGCTTCAATGACATTCCAAGAACTTAATAGCAACAAGGTGACTAAACAGATTCTAATGCAATCCCAGTTTCACTATCTACTAAAACAAGAACTAGTGTCTTGATTTTGTGCTGGACTCGTCAGAATACAATTTTGTTTCAGAATTCTCTGTTTATGAAATGATGTTTCAGATTCCATTATTAATTCTTACATTCCTTCTTCTAGTTCCAATTGATCATGCAGTTCTTTGTCTGGTTTGTAATCAGATTTCTTTCCTTCTGCAGCTTTTAGGTTTTTGTCAACTTAGTGTTACCTTATCACTGTCCATGCTCTCAAGAATTACAGTGAATAGTACATCGGCTAGAAAGCAGCAAAACTGGAATTACTTCCTGTACTCTAACATATTGAAAACCATATTCCAAAGAGAAATTCAGAAATCAGATTCATAAAGAACTCGGATTTGAAACTGCCATAGGGGTTCAGAAATAAGAATGATGCTGAACATCTGTGTTTTAGACTGCAGTTTCAAAATTGCAATTTAAGGCAAAATTCAGCTCAGTTCAAGAAGAATTCAGCTTATCAAAGGATAGCACTCGATGCTAGGTTAAAAGCCAAGTACTCTACCGTTGAGTTAGCAATCCAACCCTTCAAAATAAAAGTCAGATATGTAGATGCGATCGAAATAAAAAACTAATTGAATTAGACTGCACGACCCGACCCCATCAAAACATTGAACTAAGAACAAATCTTTCTGATTAATTTATTGATCAATTAGAAAAAAAATGCATAGATCATAGTAAAAAGCACCAAAGTCCTAATAGAAATTCCAAAATTCCGACGGACCAACCGTTTATTTATACATTTTTTTATTTCCTATAATGCATTTTCCTACATTTTAATTCTGGATAATGAATACTTCCAGTATCGGCCAAGTATGCTTCATTGGAAGACAGATTATGATCTCATTGTTGGTTGGTCCTAGGAAAATCGTACCGATTCCACTATACAAAAATTTTGTACAAGTGTCGAACCTTTCCTAAACAACCTATTGTGTTCTTTAGAAGTTAAATTAGGAATCGCAAACGGAACTTAACATTATTGATTCCAAATTTAACTTATCTATTCTTAATGGTTTAGATTTGGATCGTAAGCGGAACTTAACACTATTGATCCAAATCAACCTATGTTATAAATTCAATTAAATATTAATTTCCAAAATTGGCTTCCAGGACTGCATGGCGAGGCACATGACCTTCTTAGGTATGGGAGCATCCACCACCGCCTAGACAAAGCCTTTTAAGGAAAGCTAATATTTAATTTCCTTATATAACTCTAGGTTTAACCAAAAGGAACATTCAAATCACAAATTTGAAAAACAAACAAAAAAAATTCAACTTCGAAACAAATCCGAAAAACTAGAATCTAATGCCTCTTGTGTTTGGAATTCTTACAAAGAAAAATAACTAGCATGATGCGGAAGAAAATTACTAGTTATACCTTTTCTTTGTAAACTAATAACCTCGAGATCTTCTGCTGTATTCCTCGCCTCCTCTTGGATGTCGTGTGGACGACGATCCTCTAAGATGAACACCACCCAAACAGCTTCTCCTCCTTCTCTAAGTTTCGGTCACCACCACCACCAAGGAGCAAAAGAGAGCAAAGGAAAAAGAGAGAGAGAGAGGGTCGACCACAATGAGGAACTCCACCAAGAGAATAAGAATTGATAATAATTGAGGCCTCCTCTCCCCTTCTTTTATATTACTTGCTCAAGGCAAATAAGGAAAGACTTTTTACAAAAAAGAAAATCTTCCTCTTGTTTTTCCTTTTCCCCTTTTATTTTTCCTTTTCCCCTTTTATTTTTCCTTTTCCTTTCCTTTGATTGATACAATCATCAAATCATTGATTGGATGATTTATTGATTTGGCCGGCCCCTTGCTTAGGCACCAAGCAAGGGTGGTCGGCCCCTTAAAAGGAAAGAAATAACCTTGTAAAAATTTTTATAAGCAAAGAAAAAACTCTTATAAAATTTTACAAGCTCTCTTTTGATTTCCTAATGTAGATGTTTAAAAAGGAAAGTTTTAAAATTAAAACCATGTTTTAAAATTTAAAACTTCTCTTCTAAAATTTCCTTTTTTAAACATGGTTACAAAATTAAAATTTTAAAATTTGAAACTTGTCTTCCTTTTTTCTAAAACCATGAGGATGGTTAAAAAAGGAAAGTTTTAAAACTTTTAAACTTTCTTTTAAACCATGTGGCCTAATTCAAATAAGGAAAGTTTTATATTTTAAAATCTCTCTTTTAAAACTTGTAGATTTCTACAAAGAGAAAATTTTAAAAATTCCAAACAACCCTCCTAGTTGAATTATTGTGGTCGACCCCTTCTTGCTTGGGCACCAAGCAAGAGGCCGACCCTATTGATTAGGAAGTGGCCGACCACATGGCTTGGTCACCAAGCCATGGGTCAACCCTCTCTTGGACACCAAGATGAGCTTTTCCATAAGTGGATTTAAGGCATTAATGAGGCTACGACAGGGACCAAGAGGAGAAATTAGTTTTGGCCTTCCGATGAGCTTGAGTATCCCGTGTTCGCCCTGAACACACAACTCAAGTTCATCAACAATAACTCATTCCACTAATGAGTTATTATTGCACTACCGCACCAATCCCAAATTACATTATGAACTCCTTCTTATCATGAGTGTGTTAGTCTTCCTGTGTTTAAGATATCGAATGCCCATTAATTTAATTGAGTTACTGACAACTCACTTTAATTAATGTCTTAGTCCAAAAGTAGTACCACTCAACCTTATTGTCATGTCAGACTAACTCCACCTGCAGGGTTTAACATGACAATCCTTATGAGCTCCTCTTAGGGACATTCTCAACCTAGATTACTAGAACACAGTTTCCTTCTATAATTAACAACACACACTATAAGTAATATCATTTCCCAACTTATTGGGCCTATTGATTTATCGAGCTAAATCTCACCCTTTGATAAGTTAAAGAAATAAATACTAAATATATAGTTATTATATTAGGATTAAGAGCACACACTTCCATAATAACTAAGGTCTAGTTCTTTTATTAAGTGAGTATAAAAAGAACTTACCTAAAATGGTCCTACTCAATACACTTAGAGTGTACTAGTGTAATTTATTAGTTAAGATAAACTAATACCTAATTACACTACGACTATTCCAATGGTTTGTTTCTTTCCATCTTAGTCGTGAGCAACTGTTTATAATTTTTAAAGAACTGATAACATGATCTTCTGTGTGTGACACCACACACCATGTTATCTACACTATAAATTAATTTAGAAACTACACTTAACAAATAAATATAGACATTTGACCAATGTGATTCTTTTATTTTAAAAATACATGCATGTTTACAAAAGCTAAGCGTTTAGTATACACTCTAACAATCTCCCACTTATACTAAAAAACTAAGCTGCCATATCTGTTGCCATACATCTGATTCTCATCCCCTCCACATGCCGATCAAAAGCTTTCACTGGAAGGGCCTTAGTGAAAGGATCTGCCATGTTATCTGCTGATGCAATCTTGGTGATGACAACTTCTCCTCGCTTGACGATATCTCGTATCAGGTGGTACTTACGCTCTATATGTTTACTTGCCTTATGGGCTCGTGGTTCCTTCGAGTTTGCAACTGCACTGCTATTATCACATTAAATTGTGATGATTTTGGACAAACCAGGAAACACATCTAAGTCCATTAGGAAGTTTCTAAGCAATACAGCTTCTTTGGCTGCCTCAGAGGCTGCCACATACTCAACTTCCATGGTTGAGTCTGAAACACATTTTTGCTTGACACTCCTCCATGCAATGGCTCCACCTCCTAAAGTAAACACATAGCCTGATATAGACTTACCATTGTCCCTATCTGATTGGAAATCTGAATCTGTGTAACCCACAGGGAGCAAATCGTCTACTTGGTAAACTAGCATATAATCTCTAGTCCTTCTCAGGTACTTTAATATATGCTTTACAGCAGCCAATGTCCTTGTCCAGGGTTACTCTGATATCTGCTAACCATGCCCATGACAAAACAGATATCTGGTCTCGTACACAGCATTGCATACATTAGGCTTCCCACAACCGAAGCATAAGGAACTGCCTTCATGTCCTCTATCTCCTTTGATGTCTTTGGAGACATCTCTTTGGATAAAGCTACTCCATGCCTAAAAGGTAAGAAACCTTTCTTGGAGTTCTGCATGCTAAAAGGAGCAAGGATTGTATCTATATATGAAGCTTGAGATAGGCACAACATTCTTTTCTTGCGATCCCTTATGACTTTGATCCCAAGAATGTGTGCACATTCTCTTAAGTCTTTCATATCAAATTATTTGGACAACCATACCCTTACGCCCGATAACACTTTGACATTATTATCAATTAACAAAATGTCATCTACATATAGTACAAGAAATACCACCACGTTTTCGTTACACTTCTTGTATACACAAGACTCATCCGGGCACTGAATAAATCCATATGCCCGGATTACTTCGTTAAACCGGATGTTCTAAGATCTTGAAGCTTGCTTCAGCCCATAAATGGACCGATTCAGCTTACATACTAGATGCTCTTTGCCTTTTTCAATGAACCCCTCTGGTTGCTTCATATGGATGTTTTCTTCAAGACTTCCGTTAAGGAAAGATGTCTTGACATCCATCTGCCAAATCTCATAATCCATATGAGAAGCAATGGATAAGAGTATCCGGATAGACTTTAGCATAGCTACCGACGGAAAAGTCTCCTTATAATCGATTCCCTCTTTTTGAGTATACCCCTTCGCAACAAGCCTTGCTTTGAAGGTTTCTACCCTCCCGTCTGTCCCTCTTTTCCTTTTGTAGATCCACTTGCATCCAGCGGCTTTTACACCATCTGGTGGTTCTACAAGCTCCCAGACCTTATTAGAATACATAGACTCTATTTCTGAATTCATTGCCTTTTGCCAAGATACTATATCTTTATCTTGAAGTGCTTCGTCATATGTCCGGGGATCAGGTTCATGTTTATCCGGGATCAAGTCCGAAGACTCTCCCAAAAATATGAATCTCTCAGGTTGCCTTACAACCCTCCCACTACGACGAGACACTATCTCTAGTTGTGTATCATGTGTGACATGTGTTGCAGTCTCTTGTGGTACTCCATCTTGTACTGTTGGTACTAAAATAGACGTGTCCTCTTTTATTTCTTCTAGAACAATTTTACTCATGGGCTTATGGTTCATTACATAATCATCTTCTAAAAAATGAGCATTGGTGCTAACAATGATCTTCTGATTTTTAGGATTATAAAACAAACCACCCTTCGTTCCCTTAGGATATCCCACAAACAGACATACTTCTGTACGTGATTCCAACTTGTCAGTATCTCCTTTCAGCACATGTGCTGGACAACCCGTATCCGTATATGATTTAGACTAGGCTTACGCCCATTCCATAATTCCATGGGAGTAGAAGGAACTATTTTAGAAGGTACCATATTCATAATGTATACTGTTGTTTCCAGAGCATATCCCCAAAATGAATTTGGTAATTCTGAATAACTCATCATCGATCTAACCATTTCCATAAGAGTCATATTCCTTTGTTCTGCCACACCATTTTATTGGGGTGTATGATAACCATGATTTTACTGTATTATTTTGATTGATATATACATAGTTTCATGTTGATTTTATAGGTTTAAATCATGATTACATCACATTTTGTGCATTGTATAGATTTTGGACTTAATTACAAATTATCTTATTTGTGTTATTTGATGCTAATATTTGATTCTTATTTTGTAGGCATCAAAGGATCTTGGATTTGGATCTATTCGAACCGAAATTGTGCTCGAATTAGAGTTCAAACGAGACGATCAAACCTTGGAGTTATTTGGACCGTTCATCTACAATCAAGCAGATCTGAGTCATCCATTGAAGATCTGGCCCATCCAACCTAATGAGAAGGAGATCTCAGCCATATATGAAGATCTAGAGGTTTTGATCCAGATCTGAGTTCATACAGCCATTGATCAAGCCCGAATTAATCTGGACCGTTCATCGAAGATTGGGCAGATCTGAACCATCCAGTGAAGATCTAGTCGATCCGACCTAAGGAAGAGTAGATCCAGACCCTTGATGAAGATCAGTACCTTCAGATCAGAGTTTAGGCGAACTTTCACCGTTGATTTAGCCCCGAATCGCTCACAGTCGTCCGATCAGATCTGAGATTTGATTCAAAACAGAAGCTACAGTACTTCGTGTGTTCGTCGATCTCCACAGCGCTGTTCTTCGCATCCCGGCGAGCGCCACCGGCGATTCTAACCCCTTTCCTTCTCCGATCAACTCTTTCAAGCTTCAACCTCATTGTAGAGCTTTACGGCATCGTCATCCCAATCATCTGGATCCATCGGCGGGTGTTCCCTCTGGCGGAAGTCTTCTCTCGGAAAGCCTATGTTTTCGCCAGATTTGGAGGTGTTCCTCCAATCGGTGACTCCGATTCTTATCAGCGACATTTGGAGATGGTCTTCCGGACGTTCCTGAGCTCCATTCGACAGCAAATCGGCATCCGCACCTTCATCCAGATTCAAAGAGCTCTGGGTTGCAGATTTCCAGCATTTTCGGCACTTGAGTGGGGTTAGGGTTGTTCTAGCTCGCCTGAGGTGGTCCGCCGGCGTTGTTGAGCATACCTAGAACTGAGACGCAGTTAAGGTTCTACATTGAGGTCCGGAGTTGGGTGTTCTGAACTTCGACACTCTTGTGTGACGGCAAGAGTGTGTTGTTTGTTAGATTGGTTGTGAGAATGGATTGGTTTACCCTTTTTAGTTCATTTTGTTACTGTTTATAGCTTGTCATAGATTTCTTGATGTTTGTTAAGTTATTTTAGCAAGTAATCTAGTATTTCTTTCCTTGTTGAAGTTTAATTTGTTCTTGGTTAATTGTTAGGTTGTTAAGTTTAAGATAGGGTTTTAATTGGTGCTTTAGGTCAGATTTATTTGATGTCTTGCTACTTTAGTCGATGTTTAAGATTAGATTTAATTGTGTTTTGTATTGCATTCTTAGTTTAAGTGTGTTGATGATGAAATTCATTACGTAGTGTGACAATGCGTATGGACTAATCAGTGACACCTAGTTAGGTTTCCTTAATGCATTAGAGTAATTTCTTAATTGCTGTGCTTTCATTTGTTAGATTTAGATTCAAGGCTTAAACTCCCCCATTTTATATTAAAACCCCCAAAAATAGGAATAAGAAACAAACCTAAGATTACATCCTACCGTTGGTTCCTCGAGAGATCGATCCTCGGCTCGTTATTACAACATAATTGTGTAGTTAAGGGGTTCATGGAATATACATTGTTAATTTGATTTACGAGTGTGACAGACATCGTTATCAGTGTACCAGGTGCAGATAATTGGGATCAAATCCTGACTTCTGATAAGTAATTCCTAAACTCTCCAAAGAGGTATTCGCCACCACGATTAGACCGTAGTGTCTTGATACTTTTACCAAGACGTTTTTCCACATCAGCCCTATATTCTTTGAACTTATCAAAGCATTCAGACTTGCGGCGCATCAAGTAAATGTATCCGTATCTTGAATAATCGTCTATAAAGGAGACGAAATATTCATAACCACCTCTTGCCTGGATAGACATAGGACCACACAAATCAGAATGAACCAGTTCTAACACATCTTTGGCTGTATACCCCTTGGCCTTAAAAGGTCTCTTGGTCATTTTACCTTCCAAGCAAGATTCACAGGTTGGAAAGTTTTTCAACTCTAATGAACCCAAGAGTCCATCGGCTACAAGCCTTTGAATCCTACTTCAGTTAATATGACCAATCCTTAGATGCCAAAGATATGTTTGGTTCATTTCCGAAGGTTCTTTTCTCTTATTAGAGTTAGAAGATGTGTTATTAATTTTCATTTGTTGTTTTATGGGAGAAATTGGATTTAAAATATATAAATTGCCAACCAATGCACCAAAATAGATAATAACCATATTTCTCTTTATAACCACATTGTTACTGAAAGAAACAGAATATCCATCCAAATATAGTTTAGAAATTGAAATTAAATTCTTTCTGAAACTGGGTACATAAAGACAATTTCTTAAAACCAAACTTATATTCCTATCAAAAGATAAGTAGACGTCTGCCACTACAACAGTCGCCACCTTAGTAGCATTGCCCATGTAGACAGTTATCTCTCCTTCAAATAGTCATCGGGTTTCCTGGAACCCCTGCAAAGAGTTGCAGACATGATCAGTGGCTCTCATATCTACACACCAGGTGTTGGTAGATAACACCACTAAACATGTTTCAACTACTAGAGAATGAGATATACCTATATTGTTCTGATTCTTACGAGGACAGCCCGCCTTCCAATGTCCTGACTGCTTGCAGATGAAGCACATGCCCTTCGGCTTCTTCATTCCAGCTTTTTGTCCTGTACCCTGAGGTTTATTCACCTTCTTTGCTGAAAAGACCTGTTTCTTCTTCTTCTTGTCTTTCGACTTAGAAGTAGAACCATTTTCAGCATAGTGAATCTGAGAACTATGACGAAATATACCTTCTGCTGCTTGTAGTTCTGTCAGAAGTTCTGCCAACATATACTCCCTTTTATTCATGTTATAGTTCAGGCGGAACTGCTCAAAACTTTTGGGTAGCGTTTGGAGAATTATATCGACCTGGGTTTCCCCATCGATTTCACCTCCAAGGACTTGTATTTCGTTCAGATAAGCCATCATTTTGAGGATATGATCCCTTACAGGTGTCCCCTTTGACATGGTGGTTGTCATTAACTTTCTCATTGCCTCTTGCCTAGCTGTCCGATTTTGGTGCCCAAAGAGTTCTTTGAGATTGTTCATTATATCATAAGCAGTTGGTAAATCTTGATGCTGAGGTTGCAATACATTTGCCATTGAAGCCAAAATGTAACACCGCGCCATCTCATCTGCTTTTACCCATTTCTTATGATACTCAATCTCCTCTGGGGTAGAATCACCATTAGGTGTATCTGGGCATACCTCTGACAGTACAAACTTATAGCTTTCAGCAGTTAAGACAATATCTAGGTTTCTTTTCCAATCTATATAGTTGGGACCAGTAAGTCTGTTCTCTTTCAATATAATGGGCAATGAGTTGAAAGACATTCTAAGAATCACAAAATAAACTTTGGTCAGATCTCTAAATTTAGAATAATATTGATTCCTCAAACAATACTATTTAAATTTACCAACTCCTCAAGACACCGTGAATATTGCATGCCACGTTAGTGTAGACGTATACAAATTCAACATTTATAAGAGGAGGGTCTTACCCATTAATTTTATTATCTTGTCATCCTAACTTTATGACAAATAAAATTAATAGTTGGTTTTCCTTTGGTCACACAAAACAATAGCAGTGACTCCGTTGGGGAAGATACTATTGAATGCGTCTAAGTGTATACCATTACTTGATACTTAGTCCATTAAATATGATTGTGCCCCTTCAGTTGGAGAAGATCACACGCTCCTACATAATTTCCTATAACCATCCATAAAGGAAGTTTGATCTAGTGATCCGCAACAAACTCATCCGTTGTGGAGGGAGACACTCAGAGCCAACACGCAAGCTTGTTGCATCACTTACAAACCAGTAATGGAGACCGTGGAATTTATTTAAAAATCCCTCTCCCACTTAGTTATTTAAGGTGAGGAATTTTAACCTATGCTAGCATATATCACATGCACACACACACATTACAGTAAATAAAAGTAATAAATGTGGAAATTAATTTTTCAACTATTATGGTCTTTTCCATCATTGTCCACCGTGTGTTCAACCCTAGTTGCTGCTATCTCTAACCACCGCCATCGGGTCCAGTCGTCGCATCTATCTTGCTTCTTATTCCGCTGCGCCTCTGGTCCTTCAATAGCACCACGCCTCGCAAGGATACGATCCGCGACAAATATAGAATTTTACATAAATCAATCCTATATTCCATGAAGGAATGTACATGTATTCTAGATCGAACAAAAAAGTAAAATTTTAAAACTAATACAGCTCCTGCTGTATTTAATACATACAATCATGCACACACAAAATAATGCCCTTGACATGTCCAAGGGTCCAATCACACACACCAACCATAAGCCATAATAGTTGGAGCCTGCAACCACAAAGTTAGCACATCCTACTATTATCCTACCTAAATTATGTATGACATGTGCATAATTAACAGAAAACCGAAACACATAGAGGTAAACCCTAGCTCTGATGTCAATTGTTGGTTAGTTCTAGGAAGATCGTACCGGTTCCACTGTACAAAAATTTTGTGCAAGTGTCGAACCTTTCCTAAACAACCTATTGTGTTCTTTGAAAGTTAAATTAGGAATCGCAAACGGAACTTAACATTATTGATTCCAAATTTAACTTATCGGTTCTTAATGGTTTAGATTTGGATCGCAAGCGGAACTTAACACTATTGATCCAAATCAACCTATGTTATAAATTCAATTAAATATTAATTTCCAAAATTGGCTTCCAGGACTGCATGGCGAGGCACATGACCTTCTTGGGTATGGGAGCATCCACCACCGCCTAGACAAAGCCTTTTAAGGAAAGTTAATATTTATTTTCCTTATATAACTCTAGGTTTAACCAAAAGGAACAATCGAATCACAAATTTGAAAAACAAACAAAAAAAAGCACAACTTCGAAATAAATCCAAAAAACTAGAATCTAATGTCTCTTGTGTTTGGAATTCTTACAAAGAAAAATAACTAGCATGATGCGGAAGAAAATTACTAGTTATATCTTTTCTTTGTAAACTAATAACCTCGAGATCTTCTGCCGTATTTCTCGCCTCCTCTTGGATGTCGTGTGGGCGACGATCCTCCAAGATGAACATCACCCAAAGAGCTTCTCCTCCTTCTCTAAGTTTCGGCCACCACCACCACCAAGGAGCAAAAGAGAGCAAAGGGAAAAGAGAGAGAGAGAGGGTCGGCCACAATGAGAAACTCCACCAAGAGAATAAGAATTGATAATAATTGAGGTCTCCTCTCCCCTTCTTTTATATTACTTGCTCAAGGCAAATAAGGAAAGACTTTTTACAAAAAATAAAATCTTCCTCTTGTTTTTCTTTTTCCCCTTTTATTTTTCCTTTTCCTTTCCTTTGATTGATACAATCATCAAATCATTGATTGGATGATTTATTGATTTGGCCGGCCCCTTGCTTGGGTACCAAGCAAGGGTGGCCGATGTAAAATACCGAAAAATGATGAATAAGAATAAGGGAAATTTTTTGTAATTTTTGGAAATTTTTCGGGAATTTTTTGAAGCTCGTACGGACGAGTTAACGGGGATAAAAATGGGACCCGGGAAAAGTCTGTTTAGGCTACCCATTTAAGCGAGGAAATGTTTATTTTTATATTTCCTTTTTCTTTTTCTTTTTTTTTTCTTTATTTCTTCTCTTCCTCACCGAAAACCTGCGCGCCCCTCTTCCCTTCTCCTCTCACGCCAAAGCCCTAACCGCCCGCGGCGGTTTCTTCTTCTCCTCTCATTGGATTTCTTCTCTGTCGCGCTGCCTCTCTCTTCTTCGCTTCCCTTCTCTTGTGCCCTAGCGAGCCGTGAGCCACCACCGCCGCTCCTCCCCGCTGCACACCGCGAGCCCGACTCCTTTATGCCCTAGCATCTCCGCCGCCGCCTCCCGATTTCCTTTCCCCCTCCTCTGGTTCGACGAGCCACAGCCGACCGACGCGCCTCCCTTCTTCCTCCCTGTCCAAGCGCTGGCGACGCGCGAGCACAGCCGAGCAGAGCCGTTCAATTTGCTCTAGCGCCGTCCTCCTTCCCTCTATGCTACCGAGCCGATCCTCACAGTCGACGCCGTGCCCTAGATCCCGATTCGTGGTCGCCGCCGCACGGAGCAGCGCCGACCATCGCTAGAGATTGCTTGCTTCCGTGCCCTAGCCTTGGTCCACTGCTACCTCTGCACAGGTTAGTTTCGGACAGGAGCAATAGTGCCGAGTCCTGTTTGTGCTCTGCTCGACAGTGCCGAAGACGACACAGAGCTGTGCCCTAGTCGTATCTTGGAGGTAAGCTTCGATTGTTGATTAGAATTGTTGCTTGATTTGTTGTCGATCTTGATTTCATCTAATCCGAACAGTGAAAAATTCCAGCAACTAACAGCCCTTAACGATAGCAAATTCCAGCCAACAACTCTTAGATTTCAGTACAAACCAGTGGCTGTGAATTAAGATAAAGAACATGATTATGATACATGTTGATGTAGGTAGGAATTGGAATATACATAATTGTTTATGTGTTTGAATTAGGTTTATGTGTTGATTTGGGATTTGCCCTAATTTAGGGTTAGAGAGTTTATTTAGCTATTTATAAGAAGGTAGCTAAGTAAAAATATATTCAATTGATATCACAGGACTTTGACGCGAGACGAGCATCTCGACGTCGGATTTGGACCAATTTGGATCTTGTTATTTGGAGGCGGGTACTTTTGACTTTATGTCTTTGATATGCATAGTAGTGAATTTAACAAATAGCAATAATTATATTTCTTATTTTGTTTCGGTTAGTCACTACCCGATACCTGTTACATGCTTGGTTGATTGCTTGTTTTGCATCTCATGTTATTACTTACCTGATTATACATGCTTATAGGGGTAGTGATATAACCATGCTTCACCATGTTCAGAACCTAGGTGTGATACCTTATATGATCTGTGTACCCTTGATATGATTTATTAACTATGGTGCACATCATATATGTATATAGATTGGTTCAGTACATTACCATGCTTAGTGTCATGCACCATTCGCATGATTGCATGCTGTGTGATAGATTGCTCCATTATTGTCGAGCACATCACCAGTTTCATCACTGTTCGGTGCTCCGTTGTGACGCTCATGGGTAGTGTGACGCAGCGTGGTAGCACGTCAGTTTGCTCGTTCGGTGCTCCGTTGGTCCGCTCATGGGTAGTGTGATTGCAGCGTAGTAGCACGTCGAGATCCCTCCCCGTCATCGTGTACCGGGAGATGAGAGCATTGCGCTCCCCCATTTATGATTTGGGGTAGGAGTATGTGTGTACTCCGACAGCATCCCGTCCACTCGGTCACTCATCAGGAGTAGTGATGCAGAGTGCACGGTTGTCACAGCCCTACTCACTCGGTCCCACCATTGGGTGTGAGATAGCTGACTGGCGTCAGGGGTGACCATGATTGCATTGGCATCATACGCATTGATGCATTTATTTCTTGTGATTGTGTTTGCTGCATTTATTTGCTACATATTGGTTGGATGCCCATGCTTGACATGCATACAAGATTTTTATACCTCTCGGACTATTTATCCTTGTACCAGGTCCTGGTTAGTACAGTATTCTCTTGGTTATTTCAGTTTGCATTTACCTTCATTACGTCAGGAGACTGTACGCATGATTAGTGTTAGTTGTTATTTCCTTACTACGTATATCAGTTGTACCTGCTGAGTGTTGGACTCACACCCTCCTCCGTTGCTATTTCAGGTTGATGCTGTCAGGAGAGAGTTCCAGTCGCTAGTCCCCTACAGTCCACAAGGATGGTTATTTGTCTTTTGGTGTTCTTTTCTAGACTATGTTCGGACTTGTTCCATTTTGGATACTTTGGATCTTGTATGGATTGTTTTACTTGTGGATGACTTTTATTCGGATTTGTTTTTACTACATGCCTGCCTAGAGGGCAGAAGAGGTAAGTTCGTTGTGATTTGAGCTTTATGAGTGTAGTGGAGTAGGATATCGATTTTGAGCTTTATGAGTGTAGTTGAGTAGGGTTGTTTTTTAGTCATATTATCCCTGTTCTAGTTTGTTATCTATTTAACTGTGTGGATGGCTGTGTGATGTATTTTATTATTGTTATTATTCCAGCCGCATGTGACTGAGGTATATGGTGGTGTAGAAAGTTTCAGATTATCCGCCGTACAGGGGAGATGCTGCCGAAATTTCTTCGGACAGGGATTCCTCCAGGGCGTGACAGCCAACCCCTTAAAAGGAAAGAAATAACTTTGTAAAAATTTTTATAAGCAAAGAAAAAACTCTTATAAAATTTTACAAGCTTTCTTTTGATTTCCTAATGTGGATGTTAAAAAAGGAAAGTTTTAAAAATTAAAACTATGTTTTAAAATTTAAAACTTATCTTCTAAAATTTCCTTTTTTAAACATGGTTACAAAATTAAAAATTTAAAATTTAAAACTTCTCTTCCTTTTTTTCTAAAACCATGAGGATGGTTAAAAAGGAAAAGTTTTCAAACTTTTAAACTTTCTTTTAAACCATGTGGCCTAATTCAAATAAGGAAAGTTTTATATTTTAAAATCTCTCTTTTAAAACTTGTAGATTTCTACAAAGAGAAAATTTAAAAAATCTAAAACACCCCTCCTAGTTTGAATTATTGTGGCCGGCCCCTTCTTGCTTGGGCACCAAGCAAGAGGCCGACCCTATTCAGGAGGAAGTGGCTGGCCACATGGCTTGGTCACCAAGCCATGGGCCGGCCCTCTCTTGGACACCAAGATGAGATTTTCCATGAGTGGATTTAAGGCATTAATGAGGCTACGACAGGGATCTAGAGAAGAAATTAGTTTTGGCCTTCCGATGAGCTTGAGTATCCCGTGTTCGCTCCGAACACACAACTCAAGTTCATCAACAATAACTCATTCTACTAGAGAGTTATTATTGCACTACCGCATCAATCCCAAATTACATTATGGGCTCTTTCTTATCATGAGTGTATTACTCTCCCTGTGTTTAAGATATCGAATGTCCATTAATTTAATTGAGTTACTGACAACTCACTTTAATTAATGTCTTAGTCCAAAAGTAGTACCACTCAAACTTATTGTCATGTCGGACTAAGTCCACCTGCAGGGTTTAACATGACAATCCTTATGAGCTCCTCTTGGAGACATTCTCAACTTAGATTACTAGGACACAGTTTCCTTCTATAATCAACAACACATACTATAAGTAATATCATTTCCAAACTTATTGGGCCTATTGATTTATCGAGCTAAATCTCACCCTTTGATAAGTTAAAGAAATAAATATTAAATATATATACTTGTTATTATGTTAGGATTAAGAGCACACACTTCCATAATAACTAAGGTCTAGTTCTTTTATTAAGTCGGTATAAAAAGAACTTACCTAAAATGATCCTACTCAATACACTTAGAGTGTACTAGTGTAATTTATTAGTCAAGATAAACTAATACCTAATTATACTACGACTATTCCAATGGTTTGTTCCTTTCCATCTTAGTCGTGAGCAACTGTTTATAATTTATAAAGAACTGATAACATGATCTTCTGTGTGTGACACCACACGCCATGTTATCTACAATATAAATTAATTGAGCAACTACACTTAACAAATAAATGTAGACATTTGGCCAATGTGATTCTTTTATTTCAAAAATAAATGTTACAAAAGCTAGGCTTTTAGTATACACTCTAACACTCATCACAAATGTTTGGGCTCCCTTAAAATGTCAAATCAGTTCTTCAGCAACAATAACAGCCAAGGAAATAAACAAGTTCCAGTTTGGCAAGTTCAGCAGCAGAATTCAATAACTCAGCTCAACAAATCCAGAATTATAGCTCCTTAATTCTTCAACGTAACAAGTTTCAAACACAAGTTTTAAGGAAGTTGCAACATATAAATTTCGGTCAAATCCACATGAAACTTTTAAAGTCTACTGAATTCTTAAAAATCTGATAAACTGCTTTTCCAACGACCTTTAAAAGACGGTTAAATCTTGGAAGTCATTCATTTTTTTTACAATTCCCTCCCAAGCCTACTGATCAGAGTGGCTAGTTGATATGCACCTTGGTTTCATTTTCCTTTCTGAAATAGCTTAAAGTTGGATCAGACAATCACTAGAGCAGGAGGGTGCAATCAAACTCTCACAGCACTTCCATGTTTTTTTCCCTCTTCATAAGCTGTTAGTATTCTGGACCCTTTTGAATTCTGGAATTTTTGTACAGTTATTGCAATATACTCAGTTACCTGAATTTCCAACATTCGTAGTCTTCTTCAGAATTCAACAAATGTGACTTCAACTAGGCATTTTCAGAGATTGTACTCATTGGCATTGCAAGTTTCAAAGCTTAAGAAGCTTGAAAATTATATGGTACAAAATGACAATGAAGATTTGAGTGCCTCACTTGGATTCTTTTCCCTAATCAGAAATTTGCATCAAGGACTTGGCACCTTGTTGAAGTTGATACATCACTCTTAGTTTTTATCTCAGCAGGTTCTTGATCTATCCTTGCAGATGGTTCTTACTTCATACTCGCACATGAAGTCCCCTCCCGTTATTTCATAACCTATCATCTTTAACAACTAATACCCCAGCTTCAAAAATCAATTTCAAGTTAGTGCTGAATTCTGGACTCCTGATTTCAAGAATTTCCTGTTTCAGACCCTACAAAGTCCAGTTTCAGAATTTGAAAACCCAAAGAATCTTGCCTTGAACCATGAAGAATAACCTGAGGAAAGAGTTTCATTTAACACTGAATTGCTAAGAACCCCAATTGAGGTATTTACTGGTTGAAAACAGAAATCTGATTTGGACCGACTGTACCAATGAACAGATTCTACCTATCAGATCAGTTCCATTGATCAGCTCTCAAGAGTCTTCAGAAACCTTAAATCTAAAGCAATTTCAACTTGGTCATAAATAATTAAGTTCATGGAGAGATTCTAGTTGACACTGAAATGAGAAGGAGATTCAATCCTAACTGTTGCTGGCCAAAACATCTTAAGAAATTAGAACTGAACAGGTT
This sequence comes from Zingiber officinale, assembly GCF_018446385.1. Classification (NCBI taxonomy): domain Eukaryota; kingdom Viridiplantae; phylum Streptophyta; class Magnoliopsida; order Zingiberales; family Zingiberaceae; genus Zingiber; species Zingiber officinale. Next base: position 27,189,958 of record NC_055990.1, read on the forward strand.
CTCTCTCCCTTTCTTTGTTAATCCAGTTGAGTAATAAAGCTTTGTGCAAAAAATCCAACATCTACACTTCCTTGATGAGGATAAAACAGCATGCAAACATTCCAATGCACCCATGACAATTGTCAACACAAAGCCCATACTCCCTCATTATTATTATTCGGTCAGCTACACAACTTACCAACTTCCAAACTACCCCATCCAGAACCAAAGCTAACAACATCAGCAACAATGAGTAATCAAGATCCTTACTCTAATCCCTCAATGTTCAGTTAACCTACCCCAGTATTCAAGTAGGTCCTGCAGAAACCCAGCAGATCTTCTCAATTTTTCTCTGGTTCATTTCCAGATAACCCCTACACTATTCTATCTCATCGTTCTTTCTGCATGGCACATATATCACGGACATTTGTTTCCAATAGGTTCAGCACCATAGATACAGACAAAACAATCAGATTTGCAGAAATATCAGAGGTTTCTTCTACTTTCAGTTTCAGAAATTCCAATAATCAGTTCCCTAGTATTACTTGTACCATTCTGTACTTATTCTTCTGAATTCCAGATTCAGAATTCAAACTTCCAAATCCATGTACCAATTTCTTGTAACAGTCCTCTGTAGAAGAGTTCACTGAATTTCTGGTCAGTGTAAGGGTTTAAGGCTGATTACTGATTCCCAGAATTCAGTATCAGGATTTCCAGTTTTACAAGGCACCTTGAGAGAATAGAGCACCAAATGGAAATTGAAGGAACAAACTCTGCTGATAAGAAACTGCAAGGAGAATCAAATACATAATAGGTTTAAGTCGTTACATCATCAGCTGTTCCATTTCTATAAGTCTCTGATTTCCCTAGTTGTAAATGGCTCTGCCATGCTTATTTTATATAGAAAAGGAAGTTCCTCTTGTTGTTTGGTTGGAAAGGCAAACAAAATTGATATTTGTGCAGCAGAAACAGAAAACAATTCTGAAATCGAACATCTCAACTCCTGCACTTCTGAATCTACAGTTTTTTTTCTGTAGATTCTACATGCTTGCAACAATCCAGCAATTAGTTAAAATTCAGCTCAACAACTTTGAATGCCTTCTGTTAACAACTTCAGGATCTATCTTTTCCAATCTATTTCAGCATAGGAACGCACACTTTTTCATGAGAATAAAGGGGCACACAGCAGCAGAAATTCAAACATACTTCCTTTGATTCCAGTAGGTTTAGTTATGCTCTTGCATTAGAATGGGGAATACAATGACTTTAGATAAACGGTTCAGCAGCTCCAATTATTCCAACATCAGTGCAGACTCTAGTTAAAGGAATTTAGGAATGCCAAATCCAAAGAATCAGATTCTGATCTAACAAACAGAATTCTGCATTTCAGCCAACAAAGCAATGTCAGAAATCAGACTCAAAAGAACTCAAAAAGTTGAAATTGCCATAGGTTTTCAGAAATTTGGACAACGGAATCAGCTTCAAAGGAGTCCAGGAAGTTGTCTCAGGATTTCAGATTCAGATGTCTTAGTCTCCACAGCTTAATTCTTGTCAGATTCTTTTTCTTGTTTACTTCCTTGGAATATAATCCATGTAAACTTGTTTCAGCAATCTGTAGTTTATCCTTCTTCTCTCAATCTGCCAAGATTCAGATCCGATTCACAATTCATCATTTTCAACCAATTCAGAAATCAGTTTATCACAGTTTTTTTTTTCAGAAATTTCTCTCCAGAACCAAAGTGCCAGGAAACTCAGAGTGAATCAAGCATTCAGCTCCAACATTTAGCTCAAAAATTCCACCACTCAAGATCAAAAGCAAGGAAGATGAATCAATCCTCATGAAACAACTTTTAAGATCTGATCTTTGAGCATAAGCAACCTCTCTCCCCCACACTTAAAATTTTACCGTCTCTGAAAAATAATTCATCAAATCATAAACCAAACTCTCAAGAAGGTAAACAAAGCAAGTATGATAGAAAATATTCAACTAAGAATGTAAAAAGAAAGTAGGAAATTAAGAGAAGGAATAAGAACTAACAATCTTCATCATATTCATGCATACCCATGCTACTATAATTTTGAAAAGAAACTACGCAAGCCCTAGAGTTCAATTATCATGAATGTCATCACTCAAAAAGAAAAATGGTAGGCACGATGGTGGTCCTCACTAGGATTTGCTTTTCCTCTAACATACTCAATCTCTCAAGTTAGAATCCATCACCATGCACACGATCTAGTGCAACTAAGAGTTTACTCATGCAAAAATATCCACAACTTGATAGTCAAATAATTTAATTAACTTCTACGATTCTCAAGACATTGCGAAGGACACACATGGAGGTATTTATTCAAAACTAAATAAAACAAAATTATTGACCCAAAGCAAAAACAAACCAATATATGTATAAAGAAAAAGGGGGAAAAGGAACAAACCCTTAAGTCCGGTAGATAGGGTCGTGAAGCTTTGCTCTTTCTACCACCATCTCCTCAACTCCTTCATAGAACTTCTTTAGATGGTGTCCATTTACTTTTAAAAGTCCTTCCACTAGGAATCTCCTATATCTCTACCACACCATAGGGAAAAATGTGAGTAACACAATAAGGACCTTCCCACCTAGATCTCAACTTACCACGGATTAGCCGAAGATGAGAATTGTATACTAGCACCTTCTCACGCACTTGGAACTCCTTTCGCAAGATGTGCTTGTTATGAAAAATCTTGGTCTTCTCTTTGTAAATTCTGGAGCTCTTGTAGGCTTCGAGCCGAAGCTCCTCCAATTCTTGCAACTATAATTTTCGCTCAACCCCGGCTTGATCCATATCCATATTAGAAGTTTTTACTACCCAATATGCTCTGTGCTTAATTTCAACTGACAAGTGGCATGCTTTATCGAAAACAATCCTGTATGGTGACATTCCAATTGGTGTCTTAAAAAATTTGTTCCAATAAGCCCACAAAGCATCCTCCAATCTGTTACTCCAATCTTTCCTATCTGGTCTTACTATTTTTTTCCAAGATATGCTTTATCTTCCTATTCAAAACCTCTGCTTCCGTTCGTCTAAGGATGGTAGGGAGTAGATATTATGTGCGCAACACCATACTTGCTAAGTAGGATCTTCATATGTTCATTGCAGCAGTGGGACCCTTGATCACTAATGATCGCCCTGGATAAGATAAACCTGCAAAAGATATGAGACCTAACAAAATCCACAACAACTGAAGAATCATTGGTCCTGGTGTAGATGGTCTCCACCCATTTTGAAACATAATTGACTGCCAAAAGAATGTATGTGAACCCAAAAGAAATAGGAAATGGACCCATAAAGTTAATACCCCAAACATCAAAATCTCGCAAAGCAGCATAGACTGTTGTGGCATCTCATTCCTACGCCCTAAATTCCCAACCCATTGACAACGCTCACATACTTTATAAAACTAAAAGGCATCACGGAATAGGCTAGGCTAATATAACCCTGAATTCAAGACCTTCCTAGCAGTTTTTTGCAGACCAAAATGCCCCCTCACAAGACAAAGAATGACAAAATGTAAGTACCGAGTGAAACTCATCTTCTGGAATACATCATCCAATCACCTAATCGCTACAAAATTTCGACAAGTATGGGGCATCCCAAACATAATTTTTAACATCACTTTTCAATTTACTAACCTTTGCTTGTGAGAAATATGCAGGTAAAGCTCGTGCAACTAGGTAATTAACGATGTATGCATACCACGGAAGCTTACCTCGCAACTGTAAAAGCTGCTCGTCCGGAAAAGAATCCGCTATTAGTGTAAGCTCAACTCTCTTCTCTATCCTGCTCAAGTAATAAACCACCATGTTCTCCTTCCCGCTCCTATCGCATATCTCCATGTCAAATTCTTGGAGCAAAAGCATCCATCTGATTAATCATGGTTTCACATTCAACTTCTTAAGAAGGAACTTCAACACTGCATGATCGGAAAAAACCACCACATAAGAGCAAAGCAAATATAATCTAAATTTATCTAAATCAAAAACAAATGCTAAAAGCTCCTTCTCATAGTAGTGTAATTTTCTAGAGCAGGAGGCATAATAAATGACATGAGACACTCTCTCCACTCTTTGTGCCAAAACTGCTCCCACTGCAAAATTAGAGGCTTACAATTAATGAATCTATCAATCTAAGAGTGCTTACAATTCAAGCTAGGGCTTCCCTTAAGCTTGTATCAATTGGCACGGTTGTGAAGAATAAGATGCTTGACTGAAACTGATTGGCACCAGATGAGTGATCTAATGAGTGGAAGAGGAGTCACTTCTAATAAGTGGAAGAGGAGTGGGTTCTGTTCTTGAGGGCAGAATGGAGTTATTGTCCGAATCAAGACGAAGGAGATGATGTGGAATTCAATCGATTAGATCTAGATGAAGAAATTGACGATAGCGATCCAAGCCACTGTAGCTTCTCATTTAAACTCCTCAAATATGGATCAACGGCCCTAAAATCTTTAAATCTTGATCAATGGCTGGATCAGTTCAGATCTGGAATCAAACACTCTAGATCTTAATCTACAGTGATGATCTATTGTCCCATGAGTCGGATGGACCAGATTGTGATGAATGGCTTAGATTTCCTTGAATGTTTGAATAAACAGTCTAGATTAGACTAGATTGGATCTCCTCAATTAATCTCAAGATTAAGCCCAATTTGGATCAATTCGACTCAAATCCATGGCTCCTTGATTGCTACAAAGACCACATTTAAATAATTAGCCATAATTTCACGAATAAAAGATAAATTGCATTAAAACCCAAAAACGAATTCAGCCCATGGAATATGATATAAATACGAATTTCATACATGAGAAGATCAAAAGGCATGAATATAGAAACCAAAATATTGTGACAAAAGGATGGTTATCAAATCCCCCACACTTATTCTTGCACGTCTTGGACAAGCAAACAAAACTATGCAATAAACTAAAAAATCATTTCCTACATAATTTCTTAGCAATACCTAAAAGATAGTAAAAGGTAATTAACTAAGACCATCTAAAGATCAAACATTCATGAATTCAATCCTTACAATAATCAATAAACATGGTGACTTCAATCCATTTGAAAAACTAAGAAAGATGCAACCTCACAAGGTAGATGTTTTCACTCTAGCTCTCACAATCAAATATGGAAGTGGAGGTTCACTCGATGTCACTCACAACATTTCACTACCATAAGCTTGCTTCGTTTCTAATTCTCCATCATTATAAAAATATAGCATGCATGAAACCAAAGAATTTATTAAGAATAGAAATAGAGTAAAAAAGAACTAAGTGTAACAAACAAAATGACAAGATAAAAGAACTCTATGAGGAAGTGAGAGTATTAGAGGAATAAACCTAATGAGTTGAATATATAAAGAAGAATATCTCCAAATAAACTTCACCATGATTGGGGGTTTCAAAACAACTTCATTGAGTGAGAAATATTTCTCTTCAATGATCTCTAATGTGTATGCACTTTGTTGTCCAAGAATCTCATCCTTACTAGGTTCTGAAAATTTCAATCTCCACACGTGTTTCAATTAATAACTTTTTCCCTCCGAAAACTTGCATCATCCTTACATGAGGGTAATTAAGCTACCATTGATTTCAACAATTCAGAGTCCAGATTCAGATTTAAGTTTAAGGAACTTCTGCAATTCAGAAACTCAGAAAACAGGTCCATAAACCTTACCAAAGAGTTTCAGAAATGAACTAATTTTCAAACCTTTGGTGCTTCAAATTTCAGTTTCAGAAAGTGCAATTTAAAAGAAGTTCAGACCAGATTCATGAAGGCTCTTATGTAGGATGAATACCATTAAACACGGTAATGGTAACAGCTTCAAATCAAATCATTGCTAGTCGGAAACACCTTAAAGAATTGGCACTCAACAGGTTTACAATTTCAGAATTCCAGAATTCAGATTTCCAGTTTTAGTTGTGCCATTTTCCAACTATTTCCCATTCAAGTTCAGGTTTTGTATCAGTACAGAATTCTGAATTGCTGAGAAGCTAAATATTTCCAAAATTCAGAATTCAGCTTTCAACAACTCAGTTCCAAAGAAATCAAAATGCTTCTTGTAAAAACAATTCAGTAACCACTCCCTTCTTGAATGGCTCGAAGATGTCTTCTTGGTGCTCATATGCAGGAGTTACTGAAATTAAACCAACTGTCGTATTCCAATTTCAGTAATCAGCCCCTTAGAATGCTCAATAATCAGAAAATCCAGGGAATTGCATTTAAATCAGAATTCATATTCAGGGAATTACTGAAATCCTGGTTTCCGGAATTTCAGAATTATTGTTTTTTTCATACTTCAGTTCCAAGAATCAGATTTAGGGAAATTATGGGTTCTTGATCATGAAAGATTTAGAGAAAAGGTAACATCAAATGTTAATGGCAGATCAAGAGCTTTCTTGAGACTGTCATTGATATAAAACATGCAATGGGGGTTGGCACAAAGAAATCAGGACACATTTTTTCCCCTTTTGAATCAGGAAATCAAAATCAATAAAAGCTCAGGGAAGGTTTCAGGCATTCAGAAATCAATGTTCAGATTATCAATTGTGTCATTCAAGAATTCAGATTTAGGATTCAAGTTCAATGGAGTTTCAAGAACTTGATAGCATAAGAAGACTGAATTTGATTTCTGATATAGATTCTGTTGTGAAATTCTCATCACTTTTTTCATTCAAATCCTATAGCTTTTGACCACAGCCCCTTAATTTTACTTTCTTCTTAAAATGCTTGAAGACTGGAGTGTTATCATTCTGGTGCAGAAGTTTCAGAATTGAAACCAGCTACTGTAATCCCAGCTTCAGAAATTAGAACTTGAAGGAATTTTGGCTTGAATCATGTGGAGCCAAGTTTAATAAGGAATCTCATTTAGCACTGAATTAATAGGAAGTTGAATTCCAACTTTGGCTGTTCAGAATCAACACATTAACTTGGCACTAAACAGGGCTTTGAGGTAAGAACTGCTGCAATCAATTCCAGAATCAGATTCATGGTTCAGTTTCTGGACCCATTGAACCCACTAAACAGGGCTTTGAGGTAAGAACTTGGCATTAAACAGGGCTTTAAAGTAAGAACTGCTGCAACCCATTGAATTAGGCAAAGTACCAAAGAGATTGTTTTGGCCAAGCGATAAGAATTTAACCTTGCATGCATTTGCATTGAAAGAAGGAATTGAGCCATTAAGATTGTTATCATTAAGGTAAATAATCTCCAGAGACGGATTTGGAACAAAAGAGACGGATTTGGAACAAAAGACTGGATATATTGCCACTCAATAAATTATTGTGAATCAACAAGTTCGATAACTTCTCTAAATTCTGAAGGGTCGCTGGCATCTCACCTGAAAGGGAATTATTTAAGAGTTCCAAGTGTTCAAGGAGGGTGCAATTGCCTAATTCTGAGGGAATAATCCAGAAAGATCATTGGCAGCAAGATTTAGTTCCTTCAGACGAATAAGCAACACAATTTCTTTGCCCAGAGAACTAGAAATTCGTAGTGCAGGAAGCACAATTGAAGTGGCATATCCACTTTTGTCGCAACTGATTCCCGCCCATCTACAGGGACTTGGGTCTAATGAATTCCAGGTAGAGTTCACTGATTGAGAAAGTATCAAGTTGCTGGAAAGGGCTAATAGTGCAGTTCCATCAGAGTTCAAGGCATTGCTTAGTTGAAAGATAGCCAAGAGCAACAACAGCAGAAAATTCATGATCATGTTCATTGGTCCCTAATAGAAACAAACAAGTCAATTATCCTACCATGTTTTCTTCACGTGATATAACTAGGATGTTGCCTAGATAAAGCATAAGAAATTATATATAATGATGATTTCTAACAATTTTTGCATGTAAAATAAGCAACAAAAAGAATAAATAAATAAATGAAATAAACTTGAATCTCTAGTGAAGAAGAAACTGTCTAATATTGCAGCATCACAACCATCATCAACTGTGGGGGTTGATATTCAAGCATAACAAAGGTAACTTAGTTTAAATTCATTGGTTGTTGTCCTATGTAGCTAGATCTCTGCACACTTACCCATCAATTTGAATTCTTGCTCGCCACGGCCAAACTTTTTGCTTCCATCTTCTCTGATCCGATTTGGACACACAACGAAGGGCGACGTGATTCGTACCAAATTGCATTTCGCGATAGCATACACGACTTGCAAGGGAACTGCAAGGACCAAGCACACCACTGGATAGGGCTCCGGAAGAACCATCAAGGGGCGCTCCCAGGGGCCATGAGATTACAAGTGTGCAGACCGATTGCAAGGTAGGTGTTTCCTCTGTTACGACTTTGTTTTACTGTTCAAATAGAGGATTCTATGGCATGCGGTTGGAGGCTAGCTAGTGACAATCATGGGTTCTACTCACCATCCGGGAGGCAAGTACATCATTTGGAGTGATCGCGTGCTGACAGCTTGGCCGGAGCAATCAGAGAAGAAGCTATATAGTCATCAGTCTTCTGCGGAAGGTGCCCGCGGGGAAGACACACCCTTACGTGGCCTCTAAGGCATGGCGTGGCCTCTACGGCACAACGTAGCCCAATAGGGTTGCGCCTTACATGGCAACACATAGTTGACGATGGGTTCGGTGAGCCGTTAGATTTTGAAATTAAAGCTTCACGGGTTGGATCTTCGTCCATGGAATCCTTCCTTAACCATTACCATTACCATTAGGACGACTAATGCCCGTAAGCTCCGGCAAAGGATGGAAATCATGAGCAGCAGCGGACTAGGCTAGGGCACAACAAATCCCACAGATGACCAAGCATTGAAGTTGGGATGGGGTATTGCTTAGTTGGTACAATATACCAAAATTTCGGTATATCGTACTGATACCGATTTTATAATATACCAAAAATTTGAGTACAGTATTATATCATAACAAAATTTTCGATATCGGTATACGATTTTTAGCGAAATTTTTGGTATACCGTACTGATACCGAAAATTTACTCTAAATGGTATAAATATCGGAATTTCGGTATACTGAAATTTCGGTATGGTATTAGTATGAAAAATTTTTATACCGTATTTTTTTGTATGGTAACGGTATACGGGTTGGTGGTTTGGTATAGATAAGTGCCTAACGAGGCTTTCTATCTGTCATTTCTCCATCAGGTAAATGAAACTATTATTTTTGTGTCTAATATTGCCACTTATCGCCGACTCTTTATTCTCTTTCCTTTTTATACATCACTTGTTAATTTTTTGGTTATGACTGAAAAATAGTATTTTTTAGCACTTTCCCTCACATTTGGGTCAATATTTTAGTGGTTACTAGTCCATTTTGTCATGACCATGGGTTTAAATTTCACTTATCCTTTGCTGGCATTTACTACTACTTCTTATACTTGTCTGGGACCAATGTCTCAACCAAAAGAATCTGTGTTACTAATTAAGAACAAAGAGGAGATGTAACTGTGATAAATCCTCCAAGGAAGAAGCGACTGTCGATGTCTCTGGAAACTCCTGGGAGGACATGACTGTCGACGGCTTATACGTATTACATAACACATTTCATCTTTTGTCGAGGGAGATTGGGGTGGTGGCTCGGTGCGCTCAAAACGCTCAAGTTATTTAGTAATGATATTGATCGAGGTGCTGCCGCCTGAGGTGAGGTTGTCGACATGGTTGAACTCGAGCGGTTGCAGCTGAAGGTCTCTTCGTCGGAAATTTCTAGCCTCTCTCCTTACAAAAGCTTAATTCTTTGACAGAACTGGAGTTGTCCAAGACCCCACCTAGGTTTTCTGCTTCGTCAATCTTGTCTGAGATTTCTAGACTTAAGTGTCTAACAAGGCTCTCCATCTGACATTTCTCTATCAGGTAAATAAAACTGTTATTTATGTGTCTGATATTGCCACTTATCGGCTCTTTATTCTCTTTTCTTGAATAAATCATTTGTTATATTTTGGGTTATGACTGAAAAATGGCATTTTTAGCACTTTCACTCACATTTGGGTCAATATTTTAGTGGTTACTCTTCCATTTTGTCATGACCATAGGGTTTAAATTTCACTTATCCTTTGCTGGCATTTACTACCACTTCTTCTTATACTTAGGGGTGGAAAAAAATACTGAAATTTTCGTATACTGCCCATATTGTACCAAAATTTACCGAACTATATCGATTTTACGGTATATCAAAAATTTTGGTATGGTATTATACCATACCGAAATTTTCGATATCGGTATCAGTATACGATTTTTAGCGAAATTTTTAGTATACTGTACTGATACCGAAAATTTACTCTAAACGGTTTGAATATCAGAATTTTGGTATACCGAAAATTTGGTATACCAAAATTCTGGTATGGTATCGGTATGAAAAATTTTTATACTATATTTTTTGGTACGGTAACGGTATACGGGTTAGTGGTGCGGTATAGATAACTACTTAACGAGGCTCTCCATCTGCCATTTCTCTATCAGGTAAATGAAACTATTATTTTTGTGTCTGATATTGCCACTTATCATCGGCTCTTTATTCTCTTTCCTTTGAATAAATTAATTGTTAAATTTTGGGTTATGACTGAAAAATGATATTTTTAGCACTTTCCCTCACATTTCGGTTAATATTTGGCAATGAACCACTAAAGCCATTGTATGAAACATTGATTTGTATGAATAATGTGAAATCATTCGAGGGCATCAAACTCCCTGTTAGATTGTTAAAAGAAATACCAAAGCTATGTAGTATATTCAAATTCCTCAACTCAAGTGGAAGTTTCCCTACTAATCCATTATCACTGAGGTTTAAGACTACAATTAAGTGTTGCAACGAACCCAATGATGATGGGATGTTGCCTCCCAACTTGTTTTCTCCCAACTACAACTGAAATCATTCTCTTATAGTATCAACTGAGAGAGATGAGATAAATTTTCAAAGCTTGTCGGTATTGTTACATTGAAAGAGTTGAATCTCAAGTCCAACACAAATAACCAATGACATTCTGATAATTAAAAAGGCAATGGACCATACAAATTGATATTGGACAGATTCAGAAGCTGAAAGTTGGCTAGGTTTTCTATTTTCCAAGGTATCGGTCCATCAAGCTTATTCATTGACAAGTTGATCATGGTCAGATTCACAATGTTCCCTATAGTTTAAGGAATTTGTCCATTGAGTTTGTTGAAACTTAAATCAATATATAGCAATTTGATGCCACAAAGAATTCTGGAATTGAGCCACTAAGATTGTTGTATGAAAGAACCAACCTCTTCAAACTCGAACAGTGTGAAAGGCCTAGAGGTATTGTCCCATTAAGCATATTATTGCCTAATAACAAAACCACCAATTGATTTCTAAAATAGATACCAAGAGGGATGCTGTCAACAAGACTATTATTAAATCGGTTAGGAGTCTCAAGTTTTTTCAACAAGCCAAGTTCTAATGGTATTCTTCCCGACAATTGATTATTAGAAGCAGAAAAGAACGTCAAGTTAGTGCAATTACCCAATGCCACTAGAAGTTCACTTTCAAAACTATTGCAGCAGAAAATTAATCTCTCCAACTTGCATGTTGTTTTTGATCTAAAAGAGATGTTCCCCACTAGATCATTTTGACTAGCATCCATTTCTGTGAGGTCATCTATGGTCATGGGAATAAGTCCTCTCAAATGGTTCATGTATAGATAGAGCTACTGTAACTCACTACAATTACCAATTGAATAAGGCAAAGTACCAGAAAGATTGTTTTGACCTAGCTGTAATAATTTAACGTTGCATGCATTTGCATTGAAAGAAGGAATTGAGCCATTGAGATTATTATCATTAAGGTAAATAATCTCAAGAGATGGTCTTTGGAACAAAAGACTCGGTATATTGCCACTCAATGAATTTTCGTAAAGCGCCAAGTTTGATAACTTTTCTAAATTCTGAAGGGTCACTGGTATCTCACCCGAAAGGAAATTATTTGAGAGTTTCAAGTGTTCAAGAAGGGTGCAATTGCCCAATTCTGAGGGAATAAATCTAGAAAGATCATTGGCAGCAAGATTTAGTTTCTTCAGACATCTATTCAACCCAATTTCTTTGCCAAGAGAACCCGAAATTCGTAGCACAGGAAGCTCAATTGAAGTGACATATTCACTTCTGTTGTAACTGATTCCCGCCCATCTACAGGGACTTGGGCCTGATGAATTTCGGGTAGAGTTCACCGACTGAGGAAGTATCAAGTTGTTGGAAAGGGCTAATAGTGCAATTCCATCAGAGTTCAAGTCATTGCTCAATTAAAAGATAGCCAAGAGCAACGCTAACAGAAAATTCATTATCATGTTCATTGGGCCCTAATAGAAACAAACAAGTCAGCTATCCTACCATGTTTTTTTCATGTGATATAACTTGGATGTTACCTAGAGAAAGCATAACAAACTATATATAATGATAATTTCTCACAATTTTCACATGTTAAATAAGCAACAAAAAAATAAATAAATAAAGTAAACTTGAATCTCTAGTGAAGAAGAAACTATCTAATATTGCAGCATCACAACCATCATCAACTGTGGGGGTTGATATTCAAGCATAACAAAGGTAACTTAGTTTAAATTCATTGGTTGTTGTCCTATATAGCTAGATCTCTGCACACTTACCCATCAATTTGAATTCCTCCTCACCATGGCCAAACTTTTTGCTTCCATCTTCTTTGATCCGATTTGGACACACAACGAAGGGCGACGTGATTCGCACCAAATTGCATTTCGCGGCAGTAGACACGACTTGCAAGGACACTGCAAGGACCAAGCACACCACTGGATAGGGCTCCGGAAGAACCATCAAGGGGAGCTCCCGGGAGCTGGGAGATTATAAGTGTGCAGACCGATTGCAAGGTAGGTGTTTCCTCTGTTACGATTCTGTTTTACTATTCAAACAGAGGATTCTATGGCATGCAGTTGGAGGCTAGCTAGTGACAATAGTGGGCTCTACTCACCATCCCGGAGGCAAGTACATCATTTGGAGTGATCGAGTGCTGACAGCTTGGCCAGAGCAATCAGAGAAGAAGCTATACTGTCGTCAGTCTTCTGCAGAAGGTGCAGCGGAGAAGACACACCCTTACATGGCCTCTAAGGCACAACGTGGCCTCTAAGGCACAACGTGGCCTCTAGGGCACAATGTAGCCCAATAGGGTTGTGCCTTACGTGGCAACACATAGTCGACGGTGGGTTCGGTGAGCCATTAGATTTTGAAATTAAAGCTTCACTGGTCGGATCTTCGTCCATGGAATCCTTCGTTAACCATTACCATTACCATTAGGACGACTAATGCCCGAAAGCTCTGGCAATGGATGGAAATCATGAGCAGCAACAGACTAGGCTAGGGCACAACAAATCCCATAGATGACCAAGCATTGAAGCTGTGATGGGGTATTGCTTAGTTGGTACAATATACCAAAAATTTTGGTATACCGTACTGTTACCGATTTTACAATATACCAAAAATTTCGGTACAGTATAATATCATAATGAAATTTTTGGTATCGGTATACGATTTTTAGCGAAATTTTTAGTATACCGTACTGATACCGAAAATTTACTCTAAGTGGTATAAATATCTGAATTTCGGTATACCGAAATTTCGTTTTGGTATGGGTATGAAAATTTTTTATACCATATTTTTTGGTATGATAACGGTATACGGGTTGGAGGTTTGGTATAGATAAGTGTCTAACGAGGCTTTCCATCTGTCATTGCTCTATCATGTAAATGAAATTGTTATTTTTGTGTCTAATACTGTCATTTACCATCGACTCTTTATTCTCTTTCCTTTGAATACATCACTTGTTAAATTTTGGGTTATGACTGAAAAATAGTATTTTTAGCACTTTCCCTCACATTTGGGTCAATATTTTAGTGGTTACTTGTCCATTTTGTCATGACCATGGGTTTAAATTTCACTTATCCTTTGTTGACATTTACTACTACTTCTTCTTATACTTGTCTGGGACCAATGTCTCAACCAAAAGAATTCGTGTTACTAATTAAGAACGAGGAGGAGATATTACTGTGATAAATCCTCTAGGGAGGAAGCGACTATCGATGTCTCTGGAAACTCCTGGGAGGACATGACTGTCGACGGCTTGTACGTATTCTATAACACATTTCATCTTTTGCCGAGGGAGATTGGGTCGGCGGCTCGGTGCGCTCAAAACACTCAAGCTATTTAGCAATGATATCGATCGAGGTGCTGCCGCCTGAGGTGAGGTTGTCGACATGTTGGTACTCGAGCGATTGCAGCTGAAGGTCTCTTCGTCGAAAATTTCTGGCCTCTCTCCTTACAAAAGCTTAAGTCTTTGACAAAACTGGAGTTGTCCAAGACCCCACCTAGGTTGTCTGCTTCGTCAATCTTGTCTGAGATTTCTGGACTTAACTGCCTAACGAGGCTCTCCATCTGCCATTTCTCTATCAGGTAAATAAAACTGCTATTTTTGTGTATGATATTGTAACTTATTATCGGCTCTTTATTCTCTTTTTTTTAATAAATCATTTGTTAAATTTTGGGTTATGATTGAAAAATGACATTTTTAGCACTTTCTCTCACAGTTTGGTCAATATTTTAGTGGTTACTCTTCCATTTTGTCATGACCATAGGATTAAAATTTCACTTATCTTTTGCTGGCATTTACTACCACTTCTTCTTATACGTAGGGGTGGGAAAAAATACGGAAATTTTCGTATACTGCACATATCGTACCGAACAATATCAATTTATGGTATATCAGAAATTTTGGTATGGTATTATACGATACCGAAAATTTCAATATCGGTATCAGTATACGATTTTTAGCAAAATTTTAAGTATACCGTACTAATACCAAAAATTTACTCTAAACGATATGAATATCGGAATTTTGGTATACCGAAAATTTGGTATACCGAAATTTCGGTATAGTAACGATATGAAAAAATTTTATTCTATATTTTTTAGTACGATAACAGTATACGGGTTGGTGGTTCCGTATTGTTAAGTCCTTAACGAGGCTCTCCATCTGTCATTTCTCTATCAGGTAAATGAAATTGTTATTTTTGTGTCTGATATTGCCACTTATCATCGGCTCTTTATTCTCATTCCTTTAAATAAATCACTTGTTAAATATGACTAAAAAATGATATTTTTAGCACTTTCCCTCACATTTAGGTTAATATTTGGCAATGAATCACTTAAGCCATTGTATGAAATAATGATTTGTATGAATAATGTGAATTCACTCAAGGGAATCAAACACCCTGTTAGATTGTTAAAAGAAATATCAAAGCTCTGTAATATATTCAAATTCCTCAACTCAAGTGGATGTTGTCCTACTAATCCATTATCACTGAGGTTTAAGACTGCAATCAAGTGTTGCAACGAACCTAATTATGATGGGATGCTACCTCCCAACTTGTTTCCTCCGAACTACAACTGAAATCATTCTCTTGCAGTATCAACTGAGAGAGATGAGATAAATTTTCAAAGTTTGTCGATATTGTTCCATTGAAAGAGTTGAATCTCAAGTCCAATGCAAATAATCGATGACCTTCTGATAATTCAAAAGGCAATGGACCATACAAATTGTTATTGAACAGATTCAGAAGCTGAAGGTTGGATAGGTTTTCTATTTGTCGAGGTATCGGTCCATCAAGCTTATTCATATATAAGTTGATCATGGTCAGATTCACAATGTTCCCTACAGTTTGAGGAATTTGTCCATTGCGTTTGTTGAAACTTAAATCAATATATAGCAAATTTGATGCCACAAAGAATTCTGGAATTGAGTCACTAAGATTGTTGTGTGAAAGAACCAACCTCTTCAAACTCGAAAAGTTTGCAAGGCCTGGAGGTATTGTCCCATTAAGCATATTATTGCCTAATAACAAAACCACCAATTAATTTCTAAAATATATGCCAAGAGTGATGTTGTCAACAGGACTATTATTAAATAGGTTAAGAGTCTCAAGTTTTTTCAAGAAGCCAAGTTCTAATGGTATTCTTCCCTACAATTGATTATTAGAAGCAGAAAAGAATGTCAAGTTAGTGTAATTACCCAATGCCTAGAAGTTCACTTTCAAATACATTGCCGGAGAAAATTAATCTCTCCAACTTGCATATTGTTTTTGAACTAAAAGAGATGTTCCCCTCTAGATCATTTTGACTAACATCCATTTCTGTGAGGTCATCTATGGTCATGGGAATAAGTCCTGTCAAATGATTCGCGTATAGATAGAGTTACTGTAAATCACTACAATTACCAATTGAATTTGGCAAAGTACTAGAAAGATTGTTTTGACCAAGCTGTAATAATTTAACATTGCATGCATTTGCATTGAAAGAAGGAATTGAGCCATTGAGATTGTTATCATTAAGGTAAATAATCTCAAGAGACGATCTTTGGAACAAAAGACTCGGTTTATTGCCACTCAATGAATTATTGTAAAGCGCAAAGTTTGATAACTTTTCTAAATTCTAAAGGGTCACTGGTATCTCACCTGAAAGGAAATTATCTAAGAGTTTCAAGTGTTCAAGAAGGGTGCAATTGCCCAATTCTTAGGGAACAAATCCAGAAAGATCATTGGCAGCAAGATTTAGTTTCTTCAGACGTCTAAGCAACCAAATTTCTTTGCCCAGAGAACCCGAAATTCATAGCATAGGAAGCTCAATTGAAGTGAAATATCCACTTCTATCGCAACTGATTCCCACCCATCTGCAGGGACTTAGATCTGATGAATTTCGGGTAGAGTTCATCAACTGAGGAAGTATCAAGTTGCTGGAAAGGGCTTATAGTGCAATTCCATCAGAGTTCAAGGCATTGCTCAATTGAAAGATAGCCAAGAGCAACACCAACAGAAAATTCATTATCATGTTCATTGGGCCTTAATAGAAACAAACAAGTCTGCTATCCTAAGACCGATTTTACAATATACCAAAAATTTTGGTACAATATTATACTATACAAAAATTTTCGGTATCGGTATAAGATTTTTAGCAAAATTTTTGGTATACCGTACTTATACCGAATATTTACTCTAAATGGTATAAATATCGGAATTTCGGTATATCTAAATTTCAATATGGTATCGGTATGAAAAAATTTTATACCGTATTTTTTGATATGATAATGGTATACAGGTTGGTGGTTTGGTATAGATAAGTGCCTAACGAAGCTCTAATCTGTCATTTCTCTATCAGCTAAATGAAATTGCTATTTTTGTGTCTGATATTGCCACTTATCATCGGCTCTTTATTCTCTTTTCTTGAATAAATCATTTGTTAAATTTTAGGTTATGACTAAAAAATGACATTTTTAGCACTTTCCCTCACATTTGGGTCAATATTTTAGTGGTTAATCTTTCATTTTGTCATGACCATAGAATTTAAATTTCACTTATCCTTTGTTGGCATTTACTACCACTTCTTCTTATACTTAGGGAAGGGAAAAAATACTAAAATTTTTGTATACTGCACATATCGTACTAAAATTTACCGAACTATACCGATTATACGATATATCAGAAATTTTAGTACGGAATTATACCATACCAAAATTTTCGGTATCGTATCAATATACGATTTTTAGCGAAATTTTCAATATACCGTACTGATACCGAAAATTAACTCTAAACGATATGAATATCAAAATTTTGATATACCGAAAATTCGGTATATCGAAATTCCGATATGGTATCGGTATGAAAAAATTTTATACTATATTTTTTGGTACATTAACGGTATACGGGTTAAAGGTTCGGTATATATAAGTGCCTAACGAGGCTCAACATTTGTCATTTCTCTATTAGATAAATGAAACTGCTATTTCTGTGTCTGAAATTTCTATTTATCATCGACTCTTTATTCTCTTTCCTTTAAATAAATCACTTGTTAAATTTTAGGTTATGACTGAAAAATGTTATTTTTAGCACTTTCCCTCACATTTCGATTAATATTTGGCAATGAACGACTAAAGTCATTGTATGAAACATTGATTTGTATGAATAATGTGAAATCACTCAAGGGCATCAAACTCCCTGTTAGATTGTTAAAAGAAATATCAAAGCTCTGTAGTATATTCAAATTTCTCAATCCAAAAGGAACTTGTCTTACTAATCTATTATCATTGAGGTTTAAGACTGCAATTAAGTGTTGCAACTAACCCAATGATGATGGGATGCTGCATCCCAACATGTTTTCTCCCAACTACAACTGAACTCATTCTCTTGCAGTATCAACCGAGTGAGATGAGATAAATTTTCAAAGCGTGTCGGTATTGTTCTATTGAAAGAGTTGAATCTCAAGTCCAACACAAATAACCGATGATCTTCTAATAATTCAAAAGGCATTTACGACCACTTCTTATTATACTTAGGGGTGGGAAAAAATACTAAAATTTTCGTATACTACACATATCGTAACAAAATTTACCAAACTATACCGATTTTATGGTATATCAAAAATATTGGTACGGTATTAAACCATACCAAAATTTTCGGTGTCGGTATCAATATATGATTTTTAGAGAAATTTTCAGTATACCGTACTGAGGTCGAAAATTTATTATAAACGGTATGAATATCAGAATTTTGGTATATCGAAAATTTAGTATACCAAAATTCATATATAGGTATGAAAAAATTTTATACTATATTTTTCAGTACGTTAACGATATACGGGTTGATGGTTCGGTATAGATAAGTGCCTAACGAGACTCAACATCTATCAGGTAATGAAACTGTTATTTTTGTGTCTGATATTTCCATTTATCATCGGCTCTTTATTCTCTTTTCTTTGAAAAATCACTTGTTAAATTTTAGGATATGACTGAAAAATGGTATTTTAGCACTTTCTCTCACATTGAGGTTAATATTTGGCAATGAACCACTAAAGCCATTGTATGAAACAATGATTTGTATGAATAATGTGAAATCACTTAAGGGCATCAAATTCCCTATTAGATTGTTAAAATAAATATCAAAGCTCTGTAATATATTCAAATTCCTCAACTCAAGAGGAAGTTGTCCTACTAATCTATTATCACAGAGGTTTAAGACTACAATCAAGTGTTGCAACGAACTTAATGATGAAGGGATGTTGCCTCCCGACTTGTTTCCTCCCAACTGCAACTGAAATCATTCTCTTGCAATATCAACTGAGAGATATGAGATAAATTTTCAAAGCTGGTCGGTATTTTTCATTGAAAGAGTTGAATCTCAAGTCCAACGCAAATAACCAATGACTTTCTAATAATTCAAAAGGCATTTACTACCACTTCTTCTAATACTTAGGGGTGGGAAAAAATACTAAAATTTTCGTATACTGCACATATCGTACCGAAATTTAGTGAACTATACCGAAATTTTTTATATCGGTATCAGAATATGTTTTTAGCATAATTTTCAATATAACATACTGATACCAAAAATTTACTCTAAACGGTATGAATATCATAATTTTGGTATACCGAAAATTTCATATATCGAAATTCCGATATGGTATCGGTATGAAAAAAAATTTTACCATATTTTTTGGCACGGTAACGGTATACGAGTTGGTGGTTCGGTATTGATAAGTGCTTAACGAGGCTCTCCATCTGTCATTTCTCTATCAAGTAAATGAAACTATTATTTTTGTGTCTGATATTTTCACTTATCATTTGCTCCTTATTTTCTTTCCTTCGAATAAATCACTTGTTAAATTTTGGGTTATGACTGGAAAATGGTATTTTAGCACTTTCCCTCACATTTCGATTAATATTTGGCAATGAACTACTAAAGTCATTGTATGAAACATTGATTTGTATTAATAATGTGAAATCAGTTAAGGGCATAAAACTCCCTATTTGATTGTTAGAAAAAATATCAAAGCTCTGTAGTATATTTAAATTCCTCAACACAAGTCGAAGTTGTCCTACTTATCCATAATCATTGAGGTTTAAGACTATAATTAAGTGTTGCAATGAACCCAATGATGATGGGATGCTCCCTCCCAACTACAACTGAAATCAACTGAGAGAGAGATGAGATAAATTTTCAAAGCTTGTCGGTATTGTTCCATTAAAAGAGTGTAATCTCAAGTCCAACGCAAATAACCAATGACATTCTGATAATTCAAAAGACATTTACTACCACTTCTTCTTATACTTAGGGGTGGAAAAAAAATCCTAAAATTTTCGTATACTGCACATATCGTACCAAAATTTATCGAACTATACCGATTTTAAGGTATATCAGAAATTTTGGTACGGTATTATACCATACTGAATTTTTCGGTATTGGTATTAGTAAATGATTTTTGCGAAATTTTCAATATACCTACTGATACCGAAATTTTACTTTAAACTGTATGAATATTGAAATTTGGTATACCAAAAATTCGGTATACCAAAATTCCTAAACTTTTCCTCGCTTAAATAGAGTTGACTAAACAGGCCTTCCCGGGGCCCTGTTTTTATCCCCGCAAGCTCGTCCATTCGAGCACCGAAAAATTCCAGAAAAATTCTCAAAAATTCCAAAAAGTTCCCTTATCATTATTCGCCATTTTTTCGGTATTTTACACTGATACTTTAAAAGGCAATGGACCATACAAATTGTTATTGGACTGATTCAGAAGTTGAAGTTTGGCTAGGTTTTGTATTTGCCGAGGTATCGGTCCATTAAGCTTATTCATTGACAAGTTGATAATGGTCAGATTCACAATGCTACAGCTTAATTAAGGAATTTGTCCATTGAGTTTGTTGAAACTTAAATCAATTTTAGCAAATTTGATGCCACAAAGAATTCTGGAATTGAGACACTAAGATTGTTGTGTGAAAGAATCAACCTCTTCAAAATCGAATAGTTTGCAAGGCCTGGAGGTATTGTCCCATTAAGCATATTATTGCCTAATAACAAAACCACCAATTGATTTCTAAAATAGATACCAAGAGGGATGCTGTCAACAACACTATTATTAAATAGGTTAAGAGTCTCAAGTTTTTCCAACATGCCAAGTTCTAATGGTATTCTTCCCGACAATGGATTATTAGAAGCAAAAAAGAACATCAAGTTAGTGCAATTACCCAATGCCACTAGAAGTTCACTTTCAAATCTATTGCAAGAGAAAATTAATCTCTCTAACTTGCATGTTGTTTTTGACCTAAAAGAGATGTTCCCCTCTAGATCATTTTGGCTAACATCCATTTCTGTGAGGTCATCTATGGTCATGGGAATAAGTCCTGTCAATTGGTTTGCGTATAGATAGAGTTACTGTAACTCACTGCAATTAACAATTGAATTAGGCAAAGTACCAAAAAGATTGTTTTGAGCAAGCTGTAATAATTTAAACTTGCATGCATTTAAATTGAAAGAAGGAATTGAGCCCTTGAGATTGTTATCCTTAAGGTAAATAATCTCAAGAGACGGCCTTTGGAACAAAAGACTCGATTTATTGCCACTCAGTGAATTATTGTAAAGCGGCAAGTTTGATAACTTTTCTAAATTATGAAGGGTCACTGGTATCTCACCTGAAAGAAAATTATTTGAGAGTTTCAAGTGTTCAAGAAGGGTGCAATTGCCCAATTCTGAGGGAATAAATCCAGAAAGATCATTGGCAGCAAGATTTAGTTTCTTCAAACGTCTAAGCAACCCAATTTCTTTGCCCAGAGAATCCGAAATTTGTAGCACAGGAAGCTCAATTGAAGTGACATATCCACTTCTGTCGCAATTGATTCCCAGCGACTTGGGTATGATGAATTCCGGGTAGAGTTCACCGACGGAGGAAGTATCAAGTTGCTGGAAAGGGCTAATAGTGCAATTCCATCAGAGTTCAAGGCATTGCTCAATTGAAAGATAGCCAAGAGCAACACCAACAAAAAATTAATTACCACTTCTTCTTATACTTAGGGGTGAGAAAAAATACTGAAATTTTTGTATACTGAACATATCGTACCAAAATTCACCGAACTATATCGATTTTACGGTATATCAGAAATTTAGGTACGGAATTATACCATACCAAAATTTTCGGTATCGGTATCGATATCAATATACGATTTTTAGCGAAATTTCCAATATACCGTACTGATAAGTTGGTGGTTCGGTATTGATAAGTGCCTAACGAGGCTCTCCATCTGTCATTTCTCTATCAAGTAAATAAAACTATTATTTTTGTGTCTGATATTTCCACTTATCATTGGCTCTTTATTCTCTTTCCTTCGAATAAATCACTTGTTAAATTTTGGGTGATGACTGGAAAATGATATTTTAGCACTTTCCCTCACATTTCGATTAATATTTGGCAATGAACTGCTAAAGTCATTGTATGAAACATTGATTTGTATTAATAATGTGAAATCAGTTAAGGGCATCAAACTCCCTATTTGATTGTTAGAAAAAATATCAAAGCTCTATAGTATATTCAAATTCCTCAACACAAGTCGAAGTTGTCCTACTTATACATAATCATTGAGGTTTAAGACTATAATTAAGTGTTGCAATGAACCCAATGATGATGGGATGCTCCCTCCCAACTACAATTGAAATAAACTGAGAGAGAGATGAGATAAATTTTCAAAACTTGTCGGTATTGTTCCATTAAAAGAGTGAAATCTCAAGTCCAACGCAAATAACCAATGCATTCTGATAATTCAAAAGGCATTTACTACCACTTCTTATACTTAGGGGTGGAAAAAAATCCTAAAATTTTCGTATACTGCACATATCGTACCAAAATTTACCGAACTATATCGATTTTAAGGTATATCAGAAATTTTGGTACGGTATTATACCATACTGAAATTTTCGGTATTGGTATCAATAAATGATTTTTTGCGAAATTTTCAGTACACTTACTGATACCGAAATTTTACTTTAAACTGTATGAATATTGGAATTTGGTATTCCAAAAATTCGGTATACCAAAATTCCTATATGGTATCGGTATGAAAAACTTTTATACTGTATTTTTTGGTATGATAACGATATACGGGTTGGTGGTTCTGTATAGATAAGTGCCTAACGAGACTCTCCATCTGTCATTTCTCTATCAGGCAAATGAAAGTGTTATTTTTGTGTTTGATATTTCCACTTATCATCTGCTCTTTATTCTCTTTCCTTTGAATAAATAACTTTTAAAATTTTGGGTTATGACTAAGGTTTAAGACTGCAATCAAGTGATGCAACGAACCCAATGATTATGGGATGCTGCCTCCCAACTACAACCGAAATCATTCTCTTGTAGTTTAAACTGAGAGATATGAGATAAATTTTCAAAGCTTGTCGGTATTGTTCCATTGAAAGAGTTGAATCTCAAGTCCAACGCAAATAACCAATGACATTCTAATAATTCAAAAGATATTTACTATCACTTTTTCTTATACTTAAGGGAGGGAAAATATACTAAAATTTTCATATACTGCACATATCGTACAAAAATTTATCGAACTACACCGATTTTACGGTATATCAGAAATTTTTTTATAGTATTATACTATACCGAAATTTTCGGTATCGGTGTCAAAATATGATTTTTATCGAAATTTTCAATATACTAATACAAAAAATTTACATTAAACAGTATGAATATCAGAATTTTGGTATACCGAAAATTTGGTATACCGAAATTCTGATATGGTATCGGTATGAAAAAATTTTATACCGTATTTTTTAGTACGGTAACGGTATACGGATTGGTGGTTCGATATAGATAAGTGCTTAACAAGGTTCACCATCTGTTATTTTTTTATCAGGTGATTGAAAGTTTTATTTTTATGTCTGATATTTCCACTTATCATCAGCTATTTATTCTATTTCTTTGAATCAATCACTTGTTAAATTTTGGATTATTACTGAAAAATGGTATTTTTAACATTTTCTCTCACATTTCGGTTAATATTTGGCAATGGACCACTAAAGTCATTGCATGAAACATTGATTTGTATGAATAATGTGAAATCACGCAAGGGCATCAAACTCTCTGTTTGATTGTTAAAAGAAATATAAAAGCTCTGTAGTATATTCAAATTCCTCAACTCAAATGGAAGTTGTCCAACAAATCCATTATCACTGAGGTTTAAGACTGAAATCAAGTGTTGCAACGAACCCAATGATGATGGGATGCTGCCTCCCAACTTGTTTCGTCCCAACTACAACTGAAATCATTCTCTTGCTGTTTCAACTGAGAGAGATGAGATAAATTCTCAAAGTTTGTCGGTATTGTTCCATTAAAAGAGTTGAATCTCAAGTGCAACGCAAATAACCAATGACATTCTAATAATTCAGGCGGCATTTACTATCATTTTTTCTTATACTTAGGTGGGGAAAAAATACTAAATTTTTCGTATACTGCACATATCGTACCGAAATTTACCGAACTATACCGATTTTACGATATATCAGAAATTTTTGTACGGTATTATACTATACCAAAATTTTCGATATCGGTCTCAAAATACGATTTTTAGCAAAATTTTCAGTATACCATACTGATACCGAAAATTTACTCTGAACGAGATGAATATTAGAATTTTGGTATACTAAAAATTCGGTATTTTGAAAATCTGATATGGTATCGGTATGAAAAAATTTTATACCGTATTTTTTTGTATGATAACGGTATACGGGTTGGTGGTTCGGTATAGATAAGTGCCTAACGAGTCTCTCCATCTGTCATTTCTCTATCAGGTAAATGAAACTGTTATTTTTGTGTCTGATATTTCCACTTATCATCGGTTCTTTATTCTCTTTCCTTTGAATAAATCACTTGTTAAATTTTGGGTTATGATTGAAAAATGGTATTTTTAGCACTTTTAATCACATTTCGGATAATATTTGACAATGAACCACTAAAGTCATTGTATGAAACATTGATTTGTATGAAAATGTAAAATCACTCAATGGCATCAAACTCCTTGTTAGATTGTTAACAGAAATATTAAAGCTCTGTAGTATATTCAAATTCCTCAACTCAAGTGGAAGTTATCCTACTTATCCTTAATCACTGAGGTTTAATACTGCAATTATGTGTTGCAACGAACACATTGATGATGGGATGCTGCCTCCCAACTTGTTTCTCCCAACTACAACTGAAATCATTCTCTTGCAGTATCAACTAAGAGAGAGATGAGATAAATTTTCAAAGCTTGTTGGTATTGTTCCATTGAAGGAGTGTAATCTCAAGTCCAACGCAAAAAACCAATGACATTCTGATAATTCAAAAAGCATTTACTACCACTTCTTCTTATAATTACGGGAGGGAAAAAATATTAAAATTTTTGTATACTGCACATATCGTACCGAAATTTATCGAACTATACCGATTTTACAGTATATCAGAAATTTTTATATGGTATTATACTATACCGAAATTTTCGGTATCAATATTAGAATACGATTTTTAGCAAAATTTTCAGTATACCAGAGTGATACCAAAAATTTACTCTAAACGGCATGAATATCGGAATTTTGTTATACCGAAAATTTGGTATACCAAAATTCCGACATGGTATCGGTATGAAAAAATTATATACTGTATTTTTTGGTACGGTAACGGTATACGGGTTGGTGGTTCGATATGTAACGACCACCCTTCTTACTACTACTCTGAGGGTGACCGCTACTGATTCTGCTAACTACACATAACTAGTACTAGCTACTTAACACTAGAAATGCTTTAAACTATTTGTTAAAAACATATCACATATCAAAATGCTTTAACTTGTTCTGATATTATTATTATTATTTTTCTTTTCTTACTTATTTAAACATGCAAATAAGTATAACAACCAGCAAGTGTAACATATAGACAAGGAAACTTATCTCTACTGTTTGCAACTTCCTTTATTAACTTACATTCATGAAATCCTACCTAACATTCCTTGTTACAAGATGTAGTTATTCATTCTACCACCAAACAGGAATAAAAGGGAAGTTAATTAAAACTACTGCTCATTCATTTTCAACAAATCCGAACATCACATGATTTTCTTCCATAAAACAAAAACTGCTGCTGCTCATTCATTTTCAAACAATCCGAACAACACATGTTTTTCTTCCATAAAACAAAAACTCATATAAGAGTACAGAATACTAGCATGTAAAGCAATTACTAAGAGAATAACTCCAAGCTAGCAGTAGCCCAAAAAAAAAACTAGCATGTACATAAGAATACTGAGCATACCACTACACACTTCTAACCACATTTGCAAGCTACAAATCAGATATTAACTCACAGCAGATTAACATTTCAGCAGCAATAAAAGGATGTTGAGCACACTACTTCACAGCAGATTGAATTTCTAGCAGTAAACAAGGAATACCGAACATAGAAACTTATTAGCTATTCATGTATACTACTACAGCAATTTAAAATCCCAGCAGTACAACAGGATTCCGAGCATAGAAAAGTTGCTAGCCATTTATGTATACTACAGCAGAAAGAGTTAAGATGAATCATACGGCAGGTTCTTGTTGAAGCAGAACTCACTTCACAAAACTTGAAAACTAATCCAGAAATAAGGAAAAGAACATGTTCCCAGCATAACCAGTTAATCCAACTAAATGACAGGAAGATAACAAATTTAGTAATGCAAGGAAACTACTCTACAGCAACCACTAACTAACTGTTCTAACACTTAAAAGAAAGCAATCTATACCAATCCTTAGCAATGCAAAATAAACTCTACTCCAGCAGTAACAAAAACACCAGCAGGTACGATTTCTAACTTCTTCTAGCAAGGTCCCAAGCTTCCATATCAGCCACCACACACACACCATCGACGTCTCCTTGTCGCCTTCTTCTATAACACTTTAGCTTTTCCTTTACCTTTATCTATATCTGCAGTAGGAGGAAAAAGTGGTATCTATAAGCTAATAGCTTAGTAAGTGCTTTCTACTCACAAAATCCGATAAGGAATGCATAAGCATTAAAGAAAGCAGGGAATACATGCTCAACATGAAAATAGCAATAAAGAACTACATCATGCATTTCTAAAGGAAACAACAATTTAACTTGCTAGAATTTGCAACTTAGATAAAAGAACTTGTTCTGTTTGTTTCCAAATTAATACTTTTATACTTTAAAAATAATATTCAACTTTACTTGGGCCCGGCATTGTACCACTTTGCGCGCCTTTCTTAATGAGAATTGAGGTAGCTAATCCCAAAACCATTAAGACACTTCTAGACCTTATGTCTAGGGGCAACTTGGAGCCCATCCCTTGGACCTTGTGTCCGGTACATGCCCTTTAAAAGTAAAATACTTTTCTTTATATACTTCTTTAATCACTTCTTCTAAATAAATGCCTTGGCATCTATTTAAGCACTTAGTGTGCCTTAATTCTAATTTCTGAAACTTAGGATCAGATTGCAAATCTTAGTATTGCTTTGCTTGTGCTTCTCTCATTTATTCAGCAAACAAGATATATTTAACTACATGGCACTGATATAAAATATTATCCAATACATATTCAAACAAAACTCCACAATAATTAAAGAAAGAACTACTATATCACTGAAATGTAACCGGATATATATTCAAACCGATTCCAACAGAATTCCTCAGCCACTAGAAGGAGAATACATGGTCATAAGGAACAACTTTTAAGCAGCTCATGGTGGTAAGAGTTTTCCACATTTCAAGCTTGTAAAAACTAACTTATTCTTGACTCCTAACAATCATTCAATCATACAATGGCTTGAAGTAATTTATATCTACTTAAACATGTTTGAAGTGTAAGATAAATACATCTAACTAGCATACTGTGGTAGTCACGGAAAACCTTCAAAATTCTGTTCGTGCACTAAATAAAAACACCAACAGATTTAAACCAGAAAATTATACCAATTTGCTAGATCAAGGTCAAATCCGAAACCACAAACTAGAATGAAAGGCTACTGTTGTTCATCTTACAACAATCACAAATAAAACCCGAGAGCTACTCCTACCGCAGGTGAGAAGCACTTACCTCCCGGTTCTTGGACTTACAATCCGAAGGAAACGCTCTAGGGTTTCGGTGGAGCTCCGATTTCTCCCTTTTTCTTGTGTTTCTCGAGCTCCCCTTGCCGGAATGGTCACCCACGCGTGGAGACCGGCCGGAAAAGCACGTCGCCGACGCCGGAGGGGAGGAACCCTAGCCTTGGCTGCGGTTTCGCCCGAGAGGAGAAGGCGGCGTCGCGTGGTGAGGAGGGAAAAGTGATTTGCGGTTTTTAGGGTTCGGGAAGAAATTAACCTCCTTTAATAACTTGAGTGATCCGAATCTACCTATAACTCAAATATATTCGTTCACATACTTAGTTAACAAAACGAGCTCAGCTCGGTTGGTTGCCCGTTTGCTGCTTGGGCCAGAGAAGCTGGGTTCGAATCCCAGCCCTTGCATTTGGTTATTTCTTTCTTTTTTTTTTTTTTAAACTTTCTCCACTCGGTAAAAATACCAAACGGACTCCAAAAATTACATAAAAATACTCTAAAAATTCCTAAAAATCTCTAGAATATTTTAAAAGCATTTTCAAATATTTTTAAAGATATTCAGAACTCAAAATAGGGAAAATTGGGTCGTTACACGATATAGATAAGTGTCTAACGAGACTCTCCATCTGTCATTTCTCTATCTTGTAATTGAAACTGTTATTTTTGTATCTGATATTTCCACTTATCATCAGCTCTTTATTCTTTTTTCCTTTGAATAAATCACTTGTTAAATTTTGGGTTATGACTGAAAAATGGTATTTTTATCACTTTCCCTCACATTTCGGTTAATATTTGGCAATGAACCACTAAAGTCATTGTATAAAACATTGATTTGTATGAATAATATGTAATCACTTAAGGGCATCAAACTCCCTGTTAGATTGTTAAAAGAAATATCAAAGTTCTGTAGTATATTCAAATTTCTCAACTCTAGTGGAAGTTGTCCTACTTATCCATTATCACTGAGGTTTAAGACCGCAATTAAGTGTTGCAATGAACCCGATGATGATGGGATGCAGCCTCCCAACTTGTTTCCTTCCATCTATAACTGAAATCATTCTCTTGCAGTATCAACTGAGAGAGATGAGATAAATTGTCAAAACTTGTCAGTATTGTTCCATTAAAAGAGTTGAATCTCAAGTCCAACGCAAATAACCAATGACATTCTAATGATGGGATGCTGCCTCCCAACTTGTTTCCTCCCAACTACAGCTGAAATCATTCTCTTGCAATATCAACTAAAAGAGAGATGAGATAAATTTTCAAAGATTGTCGATATTGTTCCATTGAAAGAGTGTAATCTCAAGTCCAACGCAAATAACCAATGACATTCTGATAATTCAAAAGGCATTTACTACCACTTCTTCTTATACTTAGGGGTGAGAAAAAATACTAAAATTTTCGTATACTACACATATCGTACCAATATTTACCGAACTACACCGATTTTACGGTATATCAGAAATTTTGATATGGTATTATACCATACCAAAATTTTCGATATCGGTATCAGTATACGATTTTTAGCGAAATTTTCAGTATTCCATACTGATACCGAAAATTTATTCCAAACGGTATGAATATCAGAATTTTGGTATAACGAAAATTCGATATACTGTAATTCCGATATGGTATTGGTACGAAAAAATTGTTTACCGTATTTTTTTGTACGGTAATGGTATACGAGTTGATGGTTCGGTATAGATAAGTGTCTAATGAGACTCCATTTGTCATTTCACTATTAGGTAAATGAAACTGTTATTTTTGTGTCTAATATTTCCACTTATCATCAACTCTTTCTTCTCTTTCCTTTGAATAAATCACTTGTTAAATTTTGGGTTATGACTGAAAAATGGTATTTTTAGAACTTTCCCTCACATTTCGGTTAATATTTGGCAATGAACCACTAAAGTCATTATATGAAACATTGATTTGTATGAATAATGTGAAATCACTAAAGGGCATCAAACTCTTTATTAGATTGTTAAAAGAAATATCAAAACTCTATAGTATATTCAAATTCATCAACTCAAGTGGAAGTTGTCCTACTAATCCATTATCACTTAGGTTTAAGACTTCAATTAAGTGTTGCAACGAACCCAATGATGATGGGATGCTGCCTCCCATCTTGTTTCCTCCCAACTACAACTGAAATCATTCTCTTGCAGTATCAACTGAGTGAGATGAGATAAATTTTCAAAGCTTGTCGGTATTGTTCCGTTGAAAGAGTTGAATCTCAAGTCCAACGCAAATAACCAATGACATTCTGATACTTCAAAAGGCAATGGACCATACAAATTGTTATTGGACTGATTCAGAAGTTGAAGTTTGGCTAGGTTTTGTATTTGCCGAGGTATCGGTCCATTAAGCTTATTCATTGACAAGTTGATAATGGTCAGATTCACAATGTTACAGCTTAAGGAATTTGTCCATTGAGTTTGTTGAAACTTAAATCAATTTTAGCAAATTTGATGCCACAAAGAATTCTGGAATTGAGACACTAAGATTATTGTGTGAAAGAACCAACCTCTTCAAAATCGAACAGTTTGCAAGGCCTGGAGGTATTGTCCCATTAAGCATATTATTTCCTAATAACAAAACCACCAATTGATTTCTAAAATAAATACCAAGAGGGATGCTGTCAACAACACTATTATTAAATAGGTTAAGAGTCTCAAGTTTTTCCAACATGCCAAGTTCTAATGGTATTCTTCCCGACAATTGATTATTAGAAGCAGAAAAGAACGTCAAGTTAGTGTAATTACCCAATTCCACTAGAAGTTCACTTTCAAATCTATTGCAAGAGAAAATTAATCTCTCTAAACTGCATGTTGTTTTTGACCTAAAAGAGATGTTCCCCTCTAGATCATTTTGGCTAACATCCATTTCTGTGAGGTCATCTATGGTCATGGGAATAAGTCCTGTCAATTGGTTCGCGTATAGATAGAGTTACTGTAACTCACTGCAATTAACAATTGAATTAGGCAAAGTACCAAAAAGATTGTTTTGAGCAAGCTGTAATAATTTAAACTTGCATGCATTTAAATTGAAAGAAGGAATTGAGCCATTGAGATTGTTATCCTTAAGATAAATAATCTCAAGAGACGGTCTTTGGAACAAAAGACTTGATTTATTGCCACTCAGTGAATTATTGTAAAGCGGCAAGTTTGATAACTTTTCTAAATTATGAAGGGTCACTAGTATCTCACCTGAAAGAAAATTATTTGAGAGTTTCAAGTGTTCAAGAAGGGTGCAATTGACCAATTCTGAGGGAATAAATCCAGAAAGATCATTGGCAGCAAGATTTAGTTTCTTCAAACGTCTAAGCAACCCAATTTCTTTGCCCAGAGAATCCGAAATTCGTAGCACAGGAAGCTCAATTGAAGTGACATATCCACTTCTGTCGCAACTGATTCCCCCCATCTGCAGCAACTTGGATATGATGAATTCCGGGTAGAGTTCACCGACGGAGGTAGAATCAAGTTGCTGGAAAGGGCTAATAGTGCAATTCCATCAGAGTTCAAGGCATTGCTCAATTGAAAGATAGCCAAGAGCAACACCAACAAAAAATTTATTACCACTTCTTCTTATACTTAGGGGTAGGAAAAATACTGAAATTTTTATATACTGAACATATCGTACCAAAATTCACCGAACTATACCGATTTCACGGTATATCGGAAATTTAAGTACGGAATTATACCATACCTAAATTTTCGGTATCGGTATCGATATCAGTATACAATTTTTAGCGAAATTTCCAATATACCGTACTGATATCATAAATTTACTCTAAACTGTATGAATATCCAAATTTTGGTATACCGAAAATTTTGTATACCGAAAATTTGATATACCGAAAATTTGGTATACCGAAATTACAGTATGGTATCGGTATGAAAAATTTATATTCGGTATTTTATGGTACGGTAATGGTATACGGGTTGGTAGTTCGATATAGATAAGTGCCTAACGAGGCTCTCTATCTATCATTTATCTATCAGGTAAATGAAACTATTATTTTTGTGTCTGATATTTCCACTTATCATCGACTCTTTATTCTATTTCTTTTGAATAAATCACTTGTTAAATTTTAGGTTATGACTAGAAAATGGTATTTTAGCACTTTCCCTCACATTTCGATTAATATTTGGCAATGAACTCCTAAGTCATTGTATGAAACATCGATTTGTATGAATAATGTGAAATCAGTTAAGGGCATCAAACTCCCTATTTGATTGTTAGAAAAAATATCAAAGCTCTATAGTATATTCAAATTCCTTAACACAAGTCGAAGTTGTCCTACTTATCCATAATCATTGAGGTTTAAGACTACAATTAAGTGTTGCAATGAACCCAATGATGATGGGATGCACCCTCCCAACTACAACTGAAATCAACTGAGAGAGAGATGAGATAAATTTTCAAAACTTGTCGGTATTATTCCATTAAAAAAGTGTAATCTCAAGTCCAACGCAAATAACCAATGACATTCTGATAATTCAAAAGGCATTTACTACCACTTCTTCTTATACTTAGGGGTGGAAAAAAATCCTAAAATTTTTGTATACTGCACATATCGTACCAAAATTTATCAAACTATACCGATTTTAAGGTATATCAGAATTTTGGTACGATATTATATCATACTGAAATTTTCGGTATTAGTATCAGTAAATGATTTTTTGCGAAATTTTCAGTACACCTACTAATACCGAAATTTTACTTTAAACTGTATGAATATTGGAATTTGGTATACCAAAAATTCGGTATACCAAAATTCCTATATGGTATCGGTATGAAAAACTTTTATACCTTATTTTTTGGTATGATAACAATATACCGGTTGGTGGTTCTGTATAGATAAGTGTCTAACGAGACTCTCCATATGTCATTTCTCTATCAAGCAAATGAAAGTGTTATTTTTGTGTTTGATATTTTCACTTATCATCTGTTCTTTATTCTCTTTCCTTTGAATAAATAACTTGTTAAATTTTGAGTTATGACTGAGGTTTAAGACTGCAATCAAGTGTTGCAACGAACCCAATGATTATGGGATGCTGCCTCCCAACTACAACTGAAATCATTCTCTTGTAGTTTAAACTGAGAGATATGAGATAAATTTTCAAAGCTTGTCGGTATTGTTCCATTGAAAGAGTTGAATCTCAAGTCCAACGCAAATAACCAATGACATTCTAATAATTCAAAAGGCATTTACTACCTCTTTTTCTTATACTTAGGAGAGGGAAAACATACTAAAATTTTCGTATACTACACATATCGTACAAAAATTTATCGAACTATACCGATTTTATGGTATATCAGAAATTTTTTTATAGTATTATACTATACCGAAATTTTCATTATTGGTATCAGAATATGATTTTTATCAAAATTTTCAATATACCATACTGATACAAAAAATTTACTCTAAACGGTATGAATATCAGAATTTTAGTTTACCGAAATTTCGGTATACCGAAATTCTGATATGGTATCGGTATGAAAAAATTTTATACCGTATTTTTTGGTACAGTAACGGTATACAGGTTGGTGATTCGGTATAGATAAGTGCTTAACGAGGTTCTCCATCTTTTATTTCTTTATCAGGTAATTGAAAGTGTTATTTTTATGTCTGATATTTCCACTTATCATCGGCTCTTTATTCTGTTTCTTTAAATAAACCACTTGTTAAATTTTAGCATTTTCTCTCACATTTCGGTTAATATTTGGCAATGAACCACTAAAGTCATTGTCTGAAACATTGATTTGTATGAATAATGTGAAATCACTCAAAGGCTTCAAACTCTCTGTTTGATTGTTAAAAGAAATATCAAAGCTCTGTAGTATATTCAAATTCCTCAACTCAAGTAGAAGTTGTCCAACTCACTCAAGGGCATCAAACTCTCGGTTAATATTTTAGTAGTTACTCTTCCATTTTGTCTTGACCATATGATTTAAATTTCACTTATCCTTTGATGGCATTTACTACTACTTCTTCTTTTACTTAGGGGTAGGGGAAAATACCAAAATTTCTGTATACCGCACATATAGTACAAAAATTTACCGAAATATATGGATTTTATGGTATAACAAAAATTTTGGTATGGTATTATACCGTTCTAAATTTTTGATATCGGTATCGGTATATGATTTTTAGAGAAATTTTTGGTATACCATACCAATACCAAAAATTTACTCTAAATGGTATGAATATCAAAATTTCGGTATACTGAAAATTTGATATACCGAATGAGTGGGACCTCAGTTACTGTGATACTAAACTCTAATTCTCATAACAAGAACTGGAATTAAGATGGCCTAATAAAATCCTCCTTATTCTTTCTTTATGATTGAAAATTAATGATACAGTAAATATGCATACTTAATTTTCATGCAAGGAACAAAAAAAATACGTTTTAAGAACAAGGAGGAGGAGGTGGAGGAGGAGAGGAGATGTTACTGTGATAAATCATCTAGGGAGGAGGAGGAGGAGGAGGAGGAGAGGAGATGTTATTGTGATAAATCATTCAAGGAGGAAGCGACCGCCGATGTCTCCGGAAACTCCTGGGAGGACACATGTTCCATAATACATTTCATCTTCTGCCCGGGGATTGGGCCGACATAGGGCGGGCCCTAAGGTATGTCACCGGGGGCAATGGCTAAACGCTCCCGATTTTTAGGGGCCCCTAAATTTGACATGCATATATAATATATATTATATATACTTAAATTATTTTAATAAAAACCTAAAAAATATATTTGATTGGATTATTTTAATAAAGATCTATATATATATAATGTTGAATTATTTTAATAAAGGTCCCAAATAATATATTTTATATTAAAATTTAAGAACAACATCTAAAAAAGAAAAGTAAGAAAAAAAGAAGGAAGGTAAGCGATCTTTTTTTTCTTTCTAAGATTTTATTTCTTGTACAATTCTTTCTTCATTAAATTGTTTACAAAAGTCATAAGAGTATAAAGAGTAAAGTATGGTGGAAATATCTAAATTTCACCACCCTTTTAGAGATTTTTTCAGAACCATTGCCGATAGGAATTAGACCTAAGACGATTCCAAATAGAAAAACTTCAATCATTTCGGTTTGTTTAAGGGGATAAAAAATAGGTAAGATACATTTAAAAATATTAATCTGAATTATCCATGAATC
Source organism: Zingiber officinale (assembly GCF_018446385.1). Lineage (NCBI taxonomy): Eukaryota > Viridiplantae > Streptophyta > Magnoliopsida > Zingiberales > Zingiberaceae > Zingiber > Zingiber officinale. The sequence goes on from NC_055990.1 coordinate 27,225,048, forward strand.
TCAATGACCAAGAATTGACAATTGGTGTGTAAAAGAACCATAGAATACCAAGATATATTATTTTATCTGTCACGTTGGAATGAATTCACAGTCAAATGTATCTCCGCATCCAACCATCATGTAAGCCCTTTATGTACTTATGTAGTAGAGGATAGGTTGGTTCGCTTAGGCGAGAAAATTACTCGTTTGATCGAATATGCTACTAATCGATCTCTACCTGTCATTATTGTGTGTGCTTCTGGAGGAGCACGCATGCAAGAAGGAAGTTTGAGCTTGATGCAAATGGCTAAAATTTCTTCTGCTTTATATAATTATCAATTAGATAAAAAGTTCCTATATCAATGGGGATGGTGAGAAGAGATATATTTTACATCCCAGAGGGGCTATAATTGGAGATATCATTGTTTCTGGTACAGAAGTTCCTATATCAATGGGAAATGCCCTACCTTTGAGTGCGCGCGTTTGAATCAATAGAGAACTTTTTCTTCTGTATGAATCGATATTATTACATTCCAATTCCTTCCCGATACCTCCCAAGGAAAATCCTGAATGGATCCAAAATTGACGGGTTAGTGTAAGCTTCAGTTGATGGATTACAAGAAGAAAGTCAAGAAGAATTAAATGATCATGCAACAAATGAGCAGCAATCGAGTAATCAAGAAGAATTAAATGATCATGCAATCAATGAGTGGGAAGAATTGAGAGAAAATGATAATAATGATTAGAATGTAAATGGCTTCACAGTTTTATGTATCGAAAATGTGGTGTTAGAAAAACTTAATCTTTTTTATTTGTAGGTATTATAGTTTTTGGAGAAACTTAGGAAACATATTTTTATTGTATTGCACATTTTGAAGAATCTTGAGAAATAAATTTTGTATGGAGTTTACCGTATTTTAAATGAAATATATTGATTTTCAAGTTTTCTATTAAACTATATTCAAATTGTACATTAGTAATTTTTTTTCTTATAGAGGTCCTTTTCTCTTTTCGCCCAAGGGCCCCCAAAAGTCAGGGCTAGCCCTGGGCCAGTGGCTCGATGAGCTAACGCTCAAGTTATTTAGTAATGATATCGATCGAGGTGCTGCCACCTGAGGTGAGGTTGTCGACATGGTGGAACTCGAGCGGTTGCAGCTGAAGGTCTCTTCCCCGGAAATTTCTTGCCTCTCTCCTTACAAAATCTTAAGTCTTTGATGGAACTGGAGTTGTCCAAGACCCCACGTAGGTTGTCTTCTTCGTCTATCTTGTTTGAGATTTCTAGACTTAAGTGCTTAAGGAGGCTCTCCATCTGCCATTTCTCTATCAGGTAAATGAAACTACCATTTTTTATCCAATATTGTCACTTACCATCGGCTCTTTATGCTCTTTCCTTTGACTAAATCACTTGTTAAATTTTGGGTTTTCATTGAAAAATGGCATTTTCAGCATTTTCCCTCACATTTGGGTTAATATTTTAGTGTTTACTCTTCCATTTTGTCATTACCATAGGGCTTAAATTTGAGTTATCCTTTGCTAGCATTTACTACTATTTCTTTTTATACTTAAGGGTGGGGAAATAAATCAAAATTTTCATATACCGCACATATCGTACCAAAATTTATCGAACTATACCGATTTTACGATATACCAAAAATTTCGGTACAGTTTTATACCGTACCAAAATTTTCAGTATCGGTATACTATTTTTAGCGAAATTTTTGGTAGCAGTATCGGTATACAATTTTTAGCGAAATTTTTGGTATACCGTACCGATACCAAAAATGTACTCTAAACAGTATGAATATCGAAATTTCGATATACCGAAATTTCAGTACGATATCGATATGAAAAATTTTTATATCGTATTTTTCGGTACGGTAACAATATACTGGTTGATGTTTTGGTATACCGTACCGAACCATTCCTACTTATACTTGTCTGGGACCAATGTCTCAACTAAAAGAATTCATGTTACTAATTAAGGTCTGGTATGGAATTCAAATTTAAAATATTAACAGAGAATTTCTGAAAATATAAATGAAGATGGGATTTGATTACTTGGTAAATTAGGATGATCTGATTACTAGATTATGGGAAAGTTAACAGTGTAATATATATAGGAGGTGGGGTTTGTAGTCTTACTCCATGAGATTTTAAATCCCATCAATTCCAATCTATAATAAAATCTCATGGCATGGAAATAACATAATACAAAACAAGGCATCATATAAAACCAAAAATAGCTTATGTTCTTAAGCACTGTGTTTAGAGGGAGAGAGAGTATATGGCCCTCATTAAATAAGCTGAAGAACTTTCCTGACAATATAGCTTAGTTGGGTTCTCTTAAATCGCTGAACATTGTTAACAATAAGCTGGTTGACCCTCCACCATGTATTTCTTTGATGAGTAGCCCTGAAAATCTGGATTTGTCTAACAATAAGCTAATTTCATTGACTTCTCTCAGACTTTCTTCTTTGCTTACACTTCAACTTTTAAATCTTGGGGTACACATACGTCACTCTTTTAATGTAGATCATTTTTTATCTTTTTTTTACTTTCTCATATTTTTTTGAACACAGTGTTTGTTTGAATTCTAACAAATGCATAATTTTGTAGTTAGATTGTCTTCCTTTATCAAATCAATGAATTTGATTATTCTGTGCTCCTTGTGCAGTGTATTTTTTTTTTTTTTTTGAAAGATCATAGATAAGATAGGATAGATAATCTGTATTTTTTTTTTGCCATTTATAAGAAGCTAGAATTTTTGGGTATCCCTGAACATAATTGGAATGATTTTTTTACTTTAATTGTTTTACTACTGGCATTTTGCATAGCTCATGGTTTTGGTCTGTTATCAACTAGTTCATTGGATGATATATTGAGTTGTATTGTGTGGTACGAACAGCACAAAGTGTTATATACAATTCAAAACTATTAGTATGTATTCAATGAATAAATACTTGCCCATCAAAATGCCCAGTGGCATCTATATATTGAGATTTACAATGTTGGTATTGCATTCCAAAACAATGTTGGAGTTTTCTAATATTTATTATTGTACATTTCAAGCTGAGGAGCACCTTGATATCAACCGAGTATTTTACTTGGACAAACACAAAATGCTTGAAGGAATTCCTGTATTAGTGAATTGGAGGGTGAAGATAATCTGCTTCACACCTTATGTACATTGAGTTCATTTTAACTTTTGATAGGCTTGCATGTTACATAATTGTTATTTTTTGCTTATGATTTGCCAGATTATTTTCTTTCTTTTTTGTGTCTTGAAAGCACAATAATCTTCCCTATGGTTTTGCAATACCATATTGGATAAGGTGCAAGTTTGAAGGAAATATTCAAGGTAACACCAAATTTCAAACCTCCAATTCTTCAAATGCTAATGAAGGTATGCGTTTCTTTCCTTTTCCCTTCTCATCTTTATTAATCTCTGTCACGGTTGCCCTATCATCTTTTTCCTGCAGTATCTCTGTGACCGAGTAGATCCTCCAATTCCTTGTGAACTTGTACGAGGATATTTTGATTGCATGCCACATGGAATATTGTTTGTGTAAGAAGAGGTAATTCATGTGTGCGAATGGTTGTTGATGCTTGCTATCCAACTGACATTAGAGAAGAAACTGATTTCGAGTACTTTTGCAAGTGATTTCTTGTTTCAATTTTTTCCTTTATTTATTATCATTCCCACTTTTGCCTGCATTTAAGTTATATGCATTATTAGTTCAATTTGAGATGTAGTTCATGTATTACTTACCTTTTCTAAATTGTATAGCTTCTAAAGAAGCATGAATTGTAGTTATAAACTAATTCCATTTAGTACTTGCGCCAGAGTACAAGGCTTAAGATTGGTCCTATACTTGCTTTTAAATTTGAAACCTAGATCACTGAAGCCATCACTTCATAGTTTTTTTTTAAGCTCAAGAGGATACATAAATATGTTTAAAGACTAGAAAAAGAAGAAAAAAAATCTGATACACCCGATTAGTCCATTTTGTGACTTCTCTGAGTTGGGCTAGAAGCTGAAACCCCAATTGGCCATTGAATCTTGTGCTTTGTTTTGTGTTTAACAACAGTGAAAATGTCACCTTACATAAACGTTTATATTGGAGGGGAGCAGAGTTCTAAATAGGGAAACTTTCAGTTAGCTTAGTGTGGCATGGCATGTAACAACTGTATTCTACTTTTAATCCAAACGCCTTTTGCTCTTTAGTATATATATATATCTTTTTTATTTTATTTATTTATTTCTTTTCTAATACTAAAACGTAAATGAATAACTCAACAAGGTCAACCAAATTATAAAAGAACTAGTAGCTCTTAAAGAAAATTTGTTAGACTAAATCCTTTGTTACAGCATTTCAAATAAAAACGGAAACATAAATTAGGAGGGGTCCTGGAGATTGCTTGATTGTCAAGGCCTCTTGTTTCATCGGTCTCACCCCCTGCATTAAACAATCTAATGAATCTAAAGACCCAGCATGTTCAAAACTATGATATCCAATAATCAAATTCACTCATTTAGGTTAGACAGAGAAAGAGATGTACTTGCAGTAAACATAAGGAAAAATATTCTAATAACATAATTAACTTGAATCCTTTCATGACATAAACATAACAGTCTTAGTAAACTTCAGTTCAATGAAAAGGGCCATGTAACTTAACTGTTTGATAAAATTTTTACCCTAGCACTAAATTGATAGGGATCCGAACCTCAAAACGAAACCGCTATCCATAATGCGGCAAGCTCCCCAGGCGTAGGTCCCCGATTCATAACTTAATCCATACATAATTTGGTAAACTCTCCGGACTTAAGTCCCCGATTCATAACTCCATCCATACATAATTTGATAACTTTCCCGAGCTTAAGTCCCCAGTTCATAACTTACCCCATACATAACATAGTTGGCCACCGTCAAAATCGCGTCCCGCACATTTTAAATTGTATGCCTGCCTATATATTTCCAGAATACATTAATTACCAAGAAACTTTTGTTAACTATTATTCCACAAATGATATTAAATTATTTACTATATATGGACCTGTGTTGATCTAATACAAAAATAAAGAAATAAGCATTGCTTCGTATTCCATAAATTTTTCCCATTCATATACAACTTATTTCTTTTCCAATTTTAACTACTTGAGATTTATATAATAACTTTACCTAAATCTAATGGACTTAAGGGTCTTATCTCGCAAATAAGAAATCTATGTATTGCTTAGATCTTTCAGAGCCAATTCAATACTTCCCTAATTCATAGAAATATCAGTGCATGTCAGTAAGTATTAACTTTAAGAAAATTGCTATATGAGATAACAATAATAATATGTTAAATTTTAAGATTTCTATAGAGTTTGCAGTAAACTCAAATACGTAAAACAAGTAGGAATAAAAATCTAGATACTGGACAAAACAATAGTGTAAATCAAAGTTGGGGAAAATATTGCATGAAAACAATTATTCCTTTTAATGAAGCATGCGGTTTACTCAATTATTCCTTTATTAGTTTGTTTCAAAGACATGCATGAAACATACCTGATTTACTAATTTTAAACTAATCTTTTTTGTATGATGAGTTCCACGTCTCCTTGTTGGCTAAGCATTAAAATTTAGTCTAAGACAAGGTTAATTTATATCAAATTGCGATAGATGTATATATATTTTGATTGTGCACATTTATCTCTCGGTAATAGAAGGAAAGAGACAAGGAAGAAAAAATTAAGATTTTAAAAGTACATGTACATACTCTACTTCGACTTGGTATTTACCTATTATAAAACCTGATTAAGCATCGGGATTCATCGAGAGAACTTCAAGGAACATAACTGACATGAGAATAAAATTACCTAGCACCTAGGTTTCCATCTAGAAATCAATCACTCTAGTGCTGTCTTTTTTGCACAACCTATTTTAATAGATTAATTATTGAACTAAGACGATGAGAACGTACCCCTTTTTTTCCGCGACTGAACGACCCTTCCTTCTTTTATAATTGTTGCTCATGACTCCATCCAACTACTAAATCATTTATTGTCATATCTATTTGTTGCACCCAAAGGATGTCCACATATCTGCACAATGACATGATATTGTCCACTTTGGGCCTAGGCCCTCATAGCTTTGCTCTTTTACTCTGGGCCTCCCCGTAAGCATCCACACCTGGTCACCTTGACCTACTCTGGGTCTCCCCGCGAGTATTCGGCCACCTTGACCTGCTTCGGGCCTCACTGCGAGCATCCGGTCACCCTGACTTACTCGCCTCCCCATGAGTATCTGGTCACCTTGACCTGCTTCAAGCCTCCTGCAAGCATCCAGTCATCCTAACCTGCTCCAAGCCTCCCCGCGAGTATCCGGTCACCCTGACCTGCTTCGGGTCTCCCTGCGAGCATCTGGTCACCCTGACCTACTTGCTTCCGCACAAGTATCCGATCACCCTGACCTGCTCCAGGCCTCTCACGAACATCCGGTCACCCTGACCTACTCCGGGTCCACCCTCAACTTCGTTCAAGGCCACCCCACATGGTATCTAGTTCATACCATGGCTCTGATATCATTTGTTGCGCCCAAAGGATGTCCACATATCTGCACAATGGAATGATATTGCCCACTTTGGGTCTAGGCCCTCATGGCTTTGCTCTTGGGCTCTACCCAAAAGGCCTCATGCCAATGAAGATATCTTGCATCGTTTTAACCTCATGATCTTTACCAAATCTTTCCAATGTGAGACTTTGATTGAACCCTAACAATCCTCCCCTCAAACGAAGGACCACAATTACTCTCATGGTCCGGGACTCCCCACGAGCATTTGGCCACCTTGACCTGCTTCGGGCCTCACTGCGAGCATCCGGTCACCCTGACCTACTCACCTCCCCGCGAGTATCTGGTCACCTTGACCTACCTCAGGCCTCCCGCAAACATCCAGTCATCCTAACCTGCTCCAAGCCTCCCCACGAGTATCCGGTCACCTGACTTGCTTCGGGTCTCCCTGCGAGCATCTGGTCACCCTGACCTACTTGCTTCAGCACAAGTATCCGATCACCCTAAGCAGGTCCTCCCACGAACATCCGGTCACCCTGACCTACTCCGGGTCCACCCTCAACTTCGTTCAAAGCCACCCCACATGATATCTGGTTCATACCATGGCTCTGATACCATTTGTTGCCCCCAAAGGATGTCTACATATCTCCACAATGGAATAATATTGTCCACTTTTGGATTAAGCCCTCATGGCTTTGCTCTTGGGCTCTACCCAAAAGGTCTCATAAAGGCCTCATGTCAATGGAGATATCTTGTATCCTTTTAACCTCATGATCTTTACCAAATCTTTCTAATGTGAAATTTTAATTGAACCCCAACACTATTTTTTATAATTTAGAAGTTAAGTTATAGTATTTAATAAAAATAAATAAATAAAAAAGATATTTGAGATGCTCGTGAAGTGTGTAGGGTAAGATGGATAGTAATATCATTTAGAAAAGGTCTTGCATACCAGTGCAAATTTCAGAAAAAAAAATTGATTTATTTTTTTTTATATTTAATATTATTATATTTCAAAGGTAAATTTTTATTTATATAATTATCTTAAATAAATAAATGAATAAATAATCAGAAACACGGCGTCGAGGATGCTCTTTTTCCTCATTTCTGCAAGAAAAATAATATGCTCAAAGAAAAAAATTTAAAGAAAAACTCAAGGATAGACACATAAAATGATGGGACCCACAAAAAGTGAAATGATGGGTCATAACTTTATATGTCTATCCTTGAGCTTTTCCTTAAATTTTTTTCTTTGAGTATATCATTGCACTTCCTGCAAATTAGAAGACTGTTTATTTATTTATTTCATTTTGTTTTCTTTGATTAATTTTTCTCTGATTACTTGTAATTAGTTTATTGACTAATTAATTTTGTGCACCACAAGGAGATGAAGCTGCCGGCATGATCTGATCGTATTTTTTTAAAAAAAAATTAATTGGCATCAAAGTATTTAATTTTTAATCTGATTAATCTTAGAGATAACTAATCTAGTCTTATAGAAGTGTGTTTTCCACTGACAATTAAGTAAATTAGGAAGTGCTCACGAAAGTAAATTAGGAAGTGCTCACGAAGATCTGTTCAGACGATTAGTATTTTTAGATTTGTTTCTCACTGGAAGAAAAATCTTCTGAAATACACTATAGTTAAAATTCAAACCTTACATCCCTTAATTATGCATTGAAAAGTTTAACCGTCGCACCATTGTCTGAGGCAATTAGCTTGAAGTTAATGATCGACTTTTAACTAGCTTGGAGTTAATGATCAGATCATCTGGCAGTTTCATTTGCTGATGGGAGCACACAAGCAAACCACAAACCTGCTTCATTAGGGTTCATCAAGGAGGGAGACAATGAGGAGGTGAGTTATTCTGATTAATTATTACTTTCAATATTGGTTAATAATCAGTTCTTTTTGTGGATAATCATGATTCTATTATTCTATTAGTTCTTCGTGACATCTGTTCATAAGCATAAATAAATACAATACAATATAATGCATTTTTTTCATTTCTTTTTCAGATGATAGGTTCTTGATCACTTTTCTCATAATGTGAGTTGGTGTGTTATTGATAATTTAATTGTCAAGTTTGTTCCAGATTATACGAACATCAAACTCTTGGCATTGTATTTCTAAGTTTACTTTTGAATCCTTTTCAATTAATGATCTATTCCTCCACTGAATTGATTTTCTGGTAAGGTTTGTCGGTATTGTTCCATTGAAAGAGTTAAATCTTAAGTCCAACATAAATAACTTACTACATTCCGATAATTTAGAAGTCAATGAACCGTATAAATTGTCGTTGGATTAATTCAAATATTGAAGATTAGCTAGGTTTCCCATTTGTTAAGGTATTGATCCATTAAGCTTATTCATTGATAAGTTTGTCTTGATGAGATTCACAATGCTTCCTACCGTTTGAGGTGAAACTTAAATCGCAAACTTGATGTCACATAATAATTTAGAATTAAATCATTGAGATTGTCATACCGAAGAATCAATCCCTACAAACTCAAACAGTTTGCAACTTTTGGAGGTATTGTCCCATTAAGCATATTATTGCCCCATGTTAAGCACTAGGGCGCGTTTGGTACGCGTGTTTTCCATTTTCATTTTTTAGAAAACGCGCATTGTCTAAAAAATGGTATTTGGTTTACGTTTTTCGTACTTGTTTTTTAAAAAAATAGCTAGCGTTTTCTAGAAAAACAGAAAATGACAAAAAGTCGTTTCTGTTTTCTAGAAAACGCATGTTTTCCATAAAATGAAAATGAAAAACGCGCGTACCAAACACACCCTTAATTGATTTCTAAAACAGATGTCAGGAGGTATACCGTCGAGTGCCGACAATACCATTATTTCAAAGGCTAGTAGCCGCCCGTGATTTACCTCCTCAGTATTGGCCTTGGGACGGGTTGACGGAAGCACTGGAGGCGAGCGTATTCGCCTTTTTTGCCACAATATCCATCAGGTTGTGTCCTCACGAATTGGTATAGTTAGTAACTAACATGGTAATTGCTTCAATAGATTTTGGGTTTAATTTTTAACGGATGTAAAATATTTTGTTGGGTGCATAATCTTCCTCATGTAAAGAGTGGTTATGATAGGACAAAATATCTCTCATAATTTATTTATCTGTATCTAACCGGGGGCCGACAATATTGAACCGTCTGAAATGAATATTATCACATTTTATTTCAATATTCACTGGGTTATTATTGATTCCCATGCATTAAGAAATGGCACTTATGAATTGATTATTAAAAATGGAAATGCTAATATAACTTTTTAACTTATGCATCTCCACATACAATTGTCCTGATTTGTTGTTGTCGGAGATAAATATCATCAAATTTGGAATTCTCCAAAATTCAATTGTAAAAGTCAAATTATTACTATAAGGAAGGGTTTCTAGATTTCCCAAATTACTCAATTCTCTTAGAACTATCCTTTCTAATTGAATTTTAGATAAATGCAATAAAGTCAACGACTAACATTGGCCTATGTTAGAGAGCATCAGCCCAGACAAAGGATTATTAGATAGGCAAAGAGTCTTGAAATTTGTGGACAAGTCAAAGTGTTGATGGCATTCACCCCTAAAGTGATTGACAAAGGCAGCATCAAATTGGTTGGAGGTCAAAACTAATATCTTCTAACTTGCATATTGTTTTCAGCTAAAGGGGATGTCCCTTACTAGATCATGTTGACTGACATCTATTGTTGTCAGTGTTGGACACAAATAATTTATTATCAAAAATTTTACAAGATATTAACTGAATTTAAATTCATTTATATGTTAAAATAATTTAAGCTGATAATCTCAGACTACCAGCAGGGGTTGGTCGTCTGACCTCGGAGTGGTTGAGTGAGCAGAGCATCCGAGCAGCAAAGTCCGAGCGGACTGAAGGTCGACCGAACCGAGTAGGGGTTGATCGGGCGAGCAGCGAGATAGGCCGAGCAGACGGTCGATCGGACGAGCAGCGAGACGAGCCGAGCAGAAGGCTGGTCGGGCGAGCAGCGAGACGAGTCGAGCAGAAGATCGACTGAGCCGCTAGTTTGTGTTGCCGAGTGGGTAGGTCGACCGAGTGGGCAGGTCAGCCAAGCGGAGGGTGGATCGGCCGAGAGGGCGGATCGGCCGAGAGGGCGGATCGGCCGAGCGGAGGAGCTGACCGAGGCCTACGAGAGTCGCAGTTTCCTTGAAACAGATTCGCCCCCACCTCCGATTTTATTCTGCATTAATCTCAAATTTAATACATCTGTTTCACAGCAGCAAAAGATCTACGTGGCAAAATGTTGGTTGTTCCACTTGGGTAAATTTTACCTCGACTGGTCCGGCATTCGTGTGAGCAGGTCGCGCTGGCACCCGAGTCAACTTGGTTCAGTGCAATCCTGGCCCTGGATTTGCCCCCCCCCCCCCCCGCCCCGGCGCACCCACGCGTGAGAGAGAGTCTCTCCCCATGCATTTGTTCACATCCTCAATGTATGTGAATCAATATAAAACAACAAAAATTGCCTTGAAACTTCCAATGTGAGACAAAAGTCTTATTCACAATGGAGCCTCTTTCCTCTTCCATTTCTTCTCCATTCACTTATATTTAACAATCCCCCACATGAATGGAGATAGGATACGTGAAAGCATTCAGCAGTTAAGTCAAGTATAGGATAGGTAGGTTTTACCTTTGAACCTTCCCTTGTGAAGATTTGATTGCTTACTGGCTGATAGTAGACACGATATCCTTGAACTATACTGTCGTCTGTGTAAGCAGTGGCAAATCTCACCCAAGACTCTCCCTGATACAGCTCAGTTCTCATGAGTGTGTTCGTTCTTGGCCATGAATACGCCTAGATCTGTGAGAAGCTCTAAGAATTATGCCTCCAATTCTTTTCGAGACGGTCCCACTTCTTTCTCACATAGGTGATCTCTTAAGAATTGTCATCTACTCTTCTTGATCATTAAAAACTCATCGACTTACCTGGTCCAGTCACTGTTTCATTGGAATATTCCCCACAGTATGTCTAGTTAGTGCAGATTAGTTGTTCATTTGAACCTAGTTCTTGGGATCTCCAATCAGTATAAGTTGGGTATCCTCTGCACTGATCGCTGATAACAACATCAAGCTCATTCCTCGTGAGGAGCTTGCAACTAACTCTCGATTTAACCCTTTGGTTAGCGAATCCGCTAGGTTATCCTTTGACTTCACATAGTCAACAGTGATAACTCTCGTTGAGAGTAGTTATCTAATGGTATTATGTCTACGACGTATATGTCTAGACTTACCATTATACAGATGGCTCTGTGCCTGATCGATTGCTGATTGACTATCGCAATGTATGTAAATCGCCGGCACAGGTTTCGGACATCGTGGAATATCTTCTAAGAATTGTTGTAGCTATTCAACCTCTTCACCATATTTGTCGAGAGCTATAAACTCAGATTCCATCGTGAATCTGGTTATAACGGTTTGCTTAGAAGATTTCCAAAAGATGACTGCACCTGCTAGAGTGAAGACATATCCACTCGTAGATTTAGAGTCTTTTATATCAGATATCCAACTTGCATCGTTGTATCCTTCGATCACAACAGGATATCTTGTATAGCGCAGTCCATATTCACGAGTATACCTCAAGTACCTTAGTACTCTTGTTATCCCTTTCCAGTGCTCAACATCGGGATTACTCGTGTATATACTCAATTTGCTTACTACGTAGGTCAAGTTTGGTTATATACAACTCATCAAGTACATCAGACTTCCAATCACTCGAGAGTACTCTATTTGAGAGATACTTTCACCTCAATTTTTCGATAGATGTTGACTCGTATCTATCAGCGTTCGTGACAACGTAGTATCACCCTTGGAGAATTTCTCAAGAATTTTGTCCACGTAATGGAACTGACTAAGAATAAGTCCTTCTGTTGTTCTAAGAATTTTGATTCCTAGAATCACATCAGGTAGGCTCATGTCTTTCATATCAAATCTTTAGCTCAACATACCTTTTGTGGATTTTATTATCTTATCATTACTTTCAATGATAAGTATGTCGTCTACATAGAGGCACAAGATGACATAGTCACTCTCTGTGGCTTTCATGTAGACACATTTATCACATTCACTGATCTTGAATCCACATTCCTTCATGACATTATCAAATTTTTCATGTCACTGCTTTGGTGCTTGTTTCAAGTCATATAATGACTTCACCAATCTACAAATCTTGTTTTTCTATCATGGCATAGAAAACCCCTCAAGTTGCTCCATGTAGATCTCCTCTTCTAAATCCCTGTTTAGAAAAGCATTATTTACATCCATTTGATGTATTTCGAGATTCCATAGAGCGATAATTGCCAACAGTACTCTAATGGAAGTTATTCTCGACACCGGAGAATACGTATCAAAATAATCGAGGTCTTCTCGTTATCGGTATCCTTTGATTACCAATCTGGCCTTATACTTATCAATCGTGTCATCTGACTTCATTTTCTTCTTGAAAATCCACTTACAACCTAGTGGTTTAGTTCCCGGAGAAAGATCCACAAGTTCCCAAGTGTGATTTTGCAAGATAGATTTTATCTCGGATGCAATTGTCTCTCTCTAGTGAGGTCCATCAGAAGAGCCTACAGCTTCTGAGTAACTTCAGGGCTCACTCTCCAACACGAAAGTAATAAAATCCGATCCATAGGACTTTTCTACCCGAACTCTTTTGCTCCATCTAGGCTCAACCTCCATAGGTTCCTCATCATCATCATCTTCTTCTTCGCCTTGCGTTTTGAGTAGCTAGCATCCTCTCGGGTCTTATACGGAAACACATGCTCGAAGAACGAGGCATTTCTCGATTCGATTATCGAGTTCTTGTGTATCTCCGGTATGTGTGACTCATACACACAAAATCTATACGCAGTGTTGTTTTGTGCATATCCAATAAATATGCAATCAACAGTCTTTGGTCATATCTTAATTCTTTTCGGATCATGCACCAATACTTTGGCAAGACACCCCCACATTCGTAAATATTTGTAGGACGGTTGACTTCCATTCCACAACTCATAAGGGCTCTTATCTATTTTCTTCCGAGACACCTTATTTAAAGATAATTAGCTGTTAATACAGCTTCCCCCACATGGACTCTGGCAATCCAAAGCTCAATAGAAAAGCATCCATCATCTCCTTTAGAGTTCGATTCTTTCGCTCAGCAACTCTATTTTACTGAGGAGCATAAGGAGTTGTTGTTTCATGTCTGATCTCATGTTCAGCACACAACTCAGCAAACAGTGATACATATTCACCGCCTCGATCACTTCGAACCACCTTAATTTTCCTATTAAGTTGATTTTCAACCTCATTCTTATATAGAGCAAATTTCTCTATAATTTCATCCTTACTTTTGAGAAGATACACATAATAATATTTTGTATTATCATCTATAAAAGTGATGAAGTATTTATTACCACCACGAGTTGGCGTACCTTTTAGGTCGCACACATCAGTGTGGATTAGGTCAAGTGGTTCGTTACTTCTTTCAATATGTTAAAAGGATGACCTTTTCATTTTCGCTTCAACACAAATCTCACACTTGTGTTTTGGGTCAAGGTGTAATGTAGGTATGCTTTGCGTATTAATTAATCTACGCAACACATCATAGTTAGCATGTCCTAGTGTATTATGCCACAAACATGAAGACTCAAGTATATAAGTGGAAGAGCTTCCAGTTTTATTTATCTTAGGCCTAATCGTCATTACATTGAGCTTAAACAGTCCATCAGATACATAGCCTCTTCCTACAAACACTCCATTTTTGGGCAATACAACTCTGTCCGACTCAAAAATAATGCGAAAGTCATGCTTGCTTCGTAGTGATCCGGACACTAGATTCTTTCGAATCTTCGGAACATACAGTACATTGTTCAGAGTAAGGTCCTTACCCGAGGTCATCTTCAGCACCACCTTTCCTTGGCTCATGATGTCCAAGGTTGCTAAGTTCCCCATGAACAATTTGTCTCCAGTGACTTCTTCGAAGTTATGGAGTAGCTCCTTGTTGCAGCACACATGTCTGGTGGCTCCAGTATCGATCCACCATTGCCACGCGTTTGAACCGACCAGGTTCAACTCAGAGACCACAGCTCAGAGGTTGTCCATTTCTGGTCCCTCGTTCAGGTTGGCCTCATGTTTCTTCTTCGGCTTCCTGCACTTCGAAGATTTGTGACCCACTTTGTCACAGTTGAAGCACTTCCCAGAGAATTTCTTCTTGCCAATGCCTCCTCTGGGTCCCATCTTGGAAGACTTAGGGTTCTTCCGTTTCTTGCTTTGACCGTGCTCGACCACGTTGGCTTTTACAGTAGCCTGAGAGAATAATTTTCTCTCTGAACTCTTGTTGTCTTCTTCGATGCGAAGTCGAACAAAGAGTGGATCTCATTCAAGATCACCTGAAGCTCCTGGACTTGGTTGATCACCGTCATCTCCTTCTTGGAGTCACCTGGAGTCGAACAAAGAGTTCCTCCACATTCATCTCCTTCTTTGATCACCTGAAGTCGAACAAAGAGTTCCTCCACATTCATCTCCTTCCGCTTGTACTTCAGATAGTTCTTGAAATCATTTCAGCCGGGAGGCAGCTTCTTAATGATAGCAGCCACCTGGAAGGTTTCACTCAGAACCATCTCTTCTGAGTGGATCTCATTCAAGATCACCTGAAGCTCCTGGACTTGGTTGATCACCGTCTTGGAGTCAATCATCTTGTAGTCCAGGAATCGGCCCACGATGAACTTTTTTGCCCCTGCATCCTCCATCTTGTATTTCTTGTCCAAGGACTCCCACAGCTCCTTAGTCGTTCTTTTCATGCTATACACAGCGTACAGCGAGTCGGCAAGGCAGTTGAGGATGTATTTTCGACAGAGGAACTCAGAATGAGTCCATGCCTCTACTGCACTGATGGTTTGCGCATCAGCATCCTTAGCACGCTTGGGAGAGTTCTCGGTCAAGAACCGAGCTAGGTTGAGCGTGGTCAGGTAGAAGAGCATCTTCTGCTACCACCTCTTGAAGTTCAGTCCACTGAACTTCTCTGGCTTTTCCCAATGATTGATTGGTACAGTTCCAATCGGAGCGGAGGGAGCCTATACGTGTTGAGTCTGTTGCACCTCAACATTCCGTTCTGTGGTCATCTCAACAGATTTGAATCTGTTTCAAGATGGTTGGACATAAACAATCTGTTGCCAGAGATTTTACAGGGTATTAGCTGAATTTAAATATACCGAATTTAAATTCACTTATCTGTTGAAATGACCTGAGCTGATAATCTCAGACTGCCAGCAGGGGTTGGTTGTCTGACCCTGGAGTGGCTGAGTGAGCAGAGCATCCGAGCAGCAAAGTCCGAGCGGACTGAAGGTCGACCGAGCCGAGTAGGGGTCGATCGAGCGAGCAACGAGATAGGCCGAGCAGAAGGTCGGTCGGACAAGCAACGAGACAGGCCAAGCAAAAGGTCGGTCGGACGAGCAGCGAGACAAGCCAAGTAGAAGGTCGGTCGGTCAAGCAGCGAGACAAGACGAGCAAAAAGTCGGTCGGACGAGCAGCGAGACAGGCCAAGCAGAAGGTCGATCGAACGAGCAGCGAGGCAGGCCAGTTGAAGATCGATCGGGCGAGCAGCGAGACAGGCCAAGCAGAAGCAGACAAGTCGGGTTGTCAAAGAGACTGGCCGACCGGCGAGCTGACAGGCCGGGCGAAGATCCCGAGCGGGCAGAGAAGTCTGTCGGTCAAAGAGACCGACCGGGCGAGCTAACTGAGGCCTGCAAGTCGCAGTTTCCTTGAAACAGATTCGTCCACCTCCGGCTATGCTTCGAGGCTTACAAGGGTCGTCTATTTCCCAGGATACAACGGCCGACCGTGAATCCGGCCAAGCACTTTAGGTCACAGCGACCTAAGTAGTACCCGAATGCTACCACGAGCACTCTGCCGAGCAAAAGATGCACGATAGAGGAGGAGGAAGAAAAATGGAAAGCCTTTGTTTTGCTTGCTGTTTTTTTCTCTGCCTATGATCGGAGCTCGGATCAATGGCCAGAGTTAATGATCTTAATGGTCATTATTAGTCGAGCAGTGAAACGGCAACCATTTCACTCATTATTACTCGGTCGTTTTATTCTGCATTAATCTCGAATTTAATACATCCGTTTCACAGCAGCAAAAGATCTACGAGGCAAAATGTTGGTCCGGCATTCGTGTGCGCAGGTCGCGCTTGCACACAATTCAACTTGGTTCAATGCACCCACGCGTGAGAGAGAACCTCTCCCCATGCATTTGTTCACATCATCAATGTATGTGAATCAATATAAACCAACAAAAATACCTTAAAACTTCCAATGTGGGACTAAAGTCTCATTCACAATGGAGTCTCTCTCCTCTTCCATTTCTTCTCCATTCACTTATATTTAACACCAACAATAAAATTTCACTCATATCTTTCAAGATGTGTATGTCATCTTAGCCTATTTTATCATTTATTTAGAGTAACACCTATTTGCTTCATATTTTAATATAATTTTACTCAATAGATTCACAAGTCCATCTTACCATTTTTATTTTTGTTATGCTAACTCTTTGGACCTGTAGTTCATAACTACCCAACACTTTGGCCACTTGTCCCATAAGCATGCGGTTATACTTTCATTTGGCAAATATCTAGTGAATATCCAAATCTACCAAACTTATTTAAGGCAAGTTTGGTACCTAATAATCAAGTTAGGTTAAATACACAGGTTAGTTTTGAGTTTGGTTAAAATTAGTCATGTAATATGCATCTTCTGGAGACTGTTACTCATGGATTTGAGTTCAAATGTACATTACACAGCGCCTATGTTCAAGTAGATTTTTTATCTAATCCTCTCAAAATACATGATATTATATTCAGGGCCGGTCCTGACTTTTGGGGGCCTTGGGGGAAAAGAAAAAAGAGACTTCTATAAGAAAAGAAATATTAACTTATAATTTGGATATAGTTTAATAGAAAAACTTGAAAATCAATATATTTAATTTAAAATATGGTAAACTCCATACAAAATATATTTCTCAAAATTTTTCAAAAAAGTACAACAAAATATGTTTCCTAATTAAGTTTCTCCAAAAAGTATAATACCTACTAATATAAAAAAAATAAACATAAAATAATTATTGAAAAAACTATATCTTCTAACATTTTGAGAAGCAAAATCATCAATAAGGTCTTCAAAATAAGTTTTTCTAACAACTCATTTTCAATGCATAAATTTGTCAAGTCATTTACATTCGAATCATTATCATCATTTTATCTCAATTCTTCCTGCTCATTCATTGCATGATTATGATCATCATTTTCTCTCGATTTTTCTTGCTCATTGATTACATGATCATTTAATTCTTCTTGATTACTCGATTGCTGCTCATTTATTACATAATCATTTAGTTTTTCTTAATTTTCTTTTTGTAATTCATCAACTGAATCTTCAATTGAAGAGCTAGTTTTAAAAAATTTACGAAGAACACCTTTATGAGTTTTAATAATTTGTTCCACTCTTTTTCTTTTGTTTCTTTTAATACTCCAAGATTGATATTATTTTAGAAATATATAAAAGAATATATTTGTACTATAAATTTTAAGTATAAAAATAAAACACACAAAACCAGCAACAAAACTAACAATAAAACAAATACAATCAGTGAAAATAATAGTAAAAAAATAATAAAACTTTGTTTGTGCTTGAAGCAATCGATATAATATAGGGTGAATTACATTTTACCCCCTGAGGTTTGGTTAAAGTACGAAACGATCCTCGTGGTTTCAAAAGTAACAAAAAAGTCCCTTGACTGGTCGGTGATAGTAGTCAATCGGTAAAGATAAGAAAAAGACATATATACCCCTACGTTTCAGCGGGGAAAAAAAGTAAAAAATTAAAATAGTTGAATTTTTTTTTGACATATATACTGAATGCAATATATGTCTGTTGATGTTGAATTAAGTGAAGAGGATGATATATTTGTGATAAGTGATGATGAAAATAACCATGATTCGGTTGATGACAGTTGGTTTAACAAATATTGCATCCATGAAACCAAAAAAATTTAATGTCTTTACTTAATGTCGATGGAGACATATATACTGTCTTTTTGTACAGCTAAAAATTTAAGTACTCATTTTGGTGGAATGAAAACATCTGTGGGTTTTTAATGTCTTTGTGTGGGCTGTTGTTTAAATCATCAGGTTGTTTTGCAATTACCTTTCTTTTGTTAAAGGGTAGTATTGTCACGAATTTAAATTCACAGCATAATAAGGGTATTATTGTCCAAAAAAAAAGAATTTATGATGACATCAGTATTTTAGTGTGCATTCCCAGCGTCAAAGAGTTATAATGTTACAATGTTACCGGTCAAGGGACTTTTTTGTTACTTTTGAAACCACGAGGATCGTTTCGTACTTTAGTCAAACCTCAAGGGGTAAAATGTAATTCACCATATAATATATTCTATGTTGATTACAATTAGGATAATTTATTTAAACTCTTTTAAATCGGTAAGAAAAATCATAAAATATTAACTCCAATATAATATTAAAAATCAATATTGAATATTGATGATAAGAAAACATATAGATAAGTAGGTAACTTACATTGTAAGTTTATATATCGATGAATGATGATATTGAAAAAACTAAAATTTTAATTGGAGAATAAATTTTTCTAATTTAATTAGAAGAGATTCAAAGGAGAAGAAGGGAGGAAGTTAGAGTTAAGGATTCATACTTTATTCGTCTTATGATTTATGTAAATAAATTAATAAAAAAAAGTATACCAGAAATAAAATCTTAGAAAGAGAAAAAAAGATCGTTTACCTTCCTTATGTTTTTTTTTCTCTTTTTTTTTCTAGAATTCTTTTTTAATTTTTAATAGTTTTTTTTATCTTTATTAAAACAATTCAACAAAATATATATATATATATTAAAATAATCCAATAAAATATATTTTTTTAGATTTTATTAAAACAATCTAATTATATATAATATATATTATATATACATGTCAAATTTGGGGCCCCTAAAAATCGGGGGCCCTTGGCCGTCGCCCCCGGTGATATGCCTCAGGGCTCGGTGACATGTCTCAAGGTTGGCCCTGATTATATTATGTACCGCTAAAATCCACATTAAATCTCTTACACCCTGTTTGGAAATAACTTAAGTCATGGAATTCAATTCATAACCATTATGAATTGAATTCCATAAGGAATTGAATTCAATTCTCATGTTTGGAATGAATTGCAACTTAAGTTATGGAATTCTTATGTTTTACCATTTTATCCTTCTCTCTTTTTTCTTTTCTTTTTTTACAAAGAAGAGAGAATGAGGGCACAATGGACATAATATGGAGAATTGAATTCCCTATCTCAATCACACATAAAGAGGTGTGATTTACTTTTGCCTTGTTTGATGGAATTGGAATTGAATTCCATATCAATTCTTAGCTAAAAAAGCATTCCAAAGCATGGAATTCAATTCCAATTCTAAAAGGAATTGAATTCCATATCATTCCAAACAGGCTGTTAAAGATTTGATTATGTAAACGAATAAGGATTAGCAACTTAATATGGATGAGAGTTTCGAAGGGAAGAAGGAAAAGTATTTGAGATTCTTCTTCTTTTTTCCCCCTTTGTTTACTTGTTGAATCTATTGAATGGTAACTGTTTTCGTTCTATTTCCGCCCATTTTGGATGGAAGCAAACTTGAGAAGAAAAAAAATAAATCCTTTTTCACCCTCTAATTTCCATTTCATATATGTTTATTGAAGTAAATGGAGAACAGAAAACTTCTAACCCAGTTTCTCATCCTCCCAACTTCCTCCCGTCCATTTTTCCTCAAATGGAGATAAATTTTTAACGGTTTCGAGTATAGTTCTTCCGATCCACATCCGACTCGTTTTAAACCCTAATTACAACACACCACTCCCATCCATTATGATGTTATAGCAGGGATAAAACTGTTCACGTCATACAAATCTCCTCACCGAACCACATAGCTAGATCTAACAACATAACCACAAAATCAGATCATCAAACACTCGCATGAATGGACACAAAAAGGAGGAGAAAAGAAAAGCGGAAGCACGCACCCGGGCGGCGACGTTGGCCGTCGATTCGTTAGGGACAGGGGGAAACAGAGCAGGAGCCGAGGGAGGCGCTGGCCTCCTCTGGCCGCAAAAAGGAGGGTTCCGCCGCTGGAGCAGGCGGAGGAGGCCGTCAGCGAAGCCGCCCACTGACGAGGACCCGCAATCGTTGACCCAAAACGCACCCTTGACTTGTTACCCGTTAGTGCTTAAATAGGTCAGCCAGTCACCTAAACGGATCGGATCCTGGATCTCAATTATCCACCCCAATTGCTAGATTAAACCCGAATCACTAAGAATACTGAGCTAACAAGTTAGTGTATCTTCATTAGATAGCTAATTCGATTTACCTCCTCTTAGGATCCCTGTGAGACCAGGCCTAGGGGGCGCTGGGCGGCGGACCCACCTTTTTGCATAATTAGATAGCCAATTCGGAAGAATTGCAGCACTACTCAAAAAGACAAAACTATTGATATAGCTAACAAATATACTAGTAGCTTTGTTTTTTATTCATCTACAAATTTTGATTTTAACAAGCTACATTTGATAGCATATCAAATTTACAATAATTCTTATATATATAAATAATGCCTACTATATATTCTTCATTTCCTTTCCGTGAATCAGTACTTTTGAATTCAACATCTTTCACTACAGCACTGAGCTTCCTCATCATGAGTACAAGTATCTGAGTCGGTTCTTTCCGCTTCGGCTCCTCCTTTTATCGCTCAAAATTCTCAAACTCTGCCTCAGGATATCGATCTCCCGATCCCTTTTCGAAACCTCTTGTTCCATCACTT
This sequence comes from Zingiber officinale, assembly GCF_018446385.1. NCBI lineage: Eukaryota > Viridiplantae > Streptophyta > Magnoliopsida > Zingiberales > Zingiberaceae > Zingiber > Zingiber officinale. Next base: position 27,246,482 of record NC_055990.1, read on the forward strand.
TGGCGCGCGATGTCAGTGTCTCGATCGCAGCTTCCTTTGCCTTGAGCTCCTTCTGCAGGTGCTCTATCATGCCTTCTTCCTCTTCTGCTTGCTTGTATAGCCTTCCCCCTGCAATATAATTAGGTGCATTAAAATTGTTCGATTATATTATTTGCTGACGTAGGCTATTAAGTTAGAGAGAGATGTATTCAAGGGACTCACTGCACATATTCCTCATGAAATGTGCTCGAAATAGTATGCCTAAAAAAATGTGCTCGAAATATTATTATGTTTTTTTAATGATTTTTTCCTCTTAATTTTCAGAGAGTTTCACTGTGAAATTATATATTTATACGGAGATCTTGATGAAATCATTTATTCTGGTTTAAAACAGAGTTAATTGGTTGATTAATTAATTAATTAATTACCTGGTCGAGTTCTTCGAATGAGATCGTCGAGCTCGGTTTTGATGGCAAGGTAGAGCTGCTTCCACTTCTCGACCGCCTCCTCGCGGCGCGCCTGCTCCTCCCTCATCTGCTCGACGACGAAGTAGTGGTCGTCGGCGCCGCTGCTGGCGGCGGCCGCCTCCTCCGCCGCCTCGAGGCGCCTCCGGAGCCGGCCCGCTTCCTCCGCCTGCTCCCGCCGCTCAGCCTCCCACTCCGCCTCCTTCGCCGCGAAGGCCCTCGCGTCGTGCTCCCGCGCCCGCCGCGCCTCCTTCAGCTCCTCCTCCAGCGCCGCCGCCTTGGCGAGCAGCTCCCGCCGGCGAATGGCGGCGCGCGAGCGGTACCTGCTAATGACGATTCCCATGGGATTAAACTACAAAACTAGGATGAATTAGATCGTTATGTAGCAAGAGAAAGACGGTGACAAGGCCCATGAAAGGTCGCATTCTTCCGTAGCTGTTTCCAGATCATATAATGCTCGGAAATAATAATAATAATAATAATAATAATAATAATAATTTAATTTCCAGGTTTTTTAGAAATTATTTTTTCAATATTAAAATTATATTAATTTGAAATTTAAATTATGTGATCGTGTGTATAAAGAGGAGACAAGATGACAGATAAGGGGAGGGAGAAACGAGAATATTTGAAAGAAAATAAAAATTAAGAGATTAAGATTTATGTGTAGCAAAGCATTTGAAATTAGATAAAAACTCCTTGCGTTTGATTGACAAGACGCCCTTGAAATTGTAGTCAACCGGTCCCGCGTTCGTCTGACACTCGAATTATTGATTCCTGGCATTTTGCAAAAGAGCACTTAAGGTTAGTGATATTAAAAGAGGCATTTCATTAATAAAATAGTTTGGCAGTTATTAGATATCTGGCTTTTAAAATTTTATAAATTATTTTTCAGTGATTTATAATTAATCAGCGAGAGTAGCAATATATGTTCTCATACCTTTTTTTTCATCAATTGTTTACTTAGACTGATAGGAGATACGAGGGGAAGGAAACGGCACTAATCTATCCATCCAAGTAAGCGTAGTATTATAAGAAGAGAAAAAATGACTTTATCGTAATTAAAAAAATTGAGAGGCCTTTTATGATTAAAGCACACTGTCGAGTGTGGACTTTTTTTCCCCGCGGCAGCATGCACACTCCCCTTGAATCACGCATCAAACACCTGCTTTGCCTACACTTTAACCGCCCGCCCCCACCCTACAACTGTGGGCCCCTGCTCAAGGAAATGAAGCCAATCCCTACCCCTTTCCCATACCATTCCTTTCCATCCGTTCCTTCTTCTTTCCCTTCTATGATCTACATAATAAACTTATAGCACGAGAAGTTTAACTTTATCGCTTTCATTTTAAACTGAAAAAACAAATATATGAATACCTTTAGTATTGTAAAGAATGATTTTGTACGAAATTTGGACGTAAAGATTCTCGTAGTAGTGATAAGTTTTTGGTAGTAGCTGACTAGCCGTGTTCATCTCCATTGGATTCCTGCACTGATAGTGATGGGGACTCGAGCTTGTCCTGGAGCATTGAATTGGGAGGAGCCAAGAAATTGATTAGGTGGAATATTTCAAACCCCACTTATGCATCTTCTTTCAGTATTGGCACTCTTTGCGCATTGACTCTTTCTTCTCTCATAATTGATTGAATTAATTTGATGGATTGGTTTTTTTTGTTGGTACTCAAGTTGTTGGCTCGATTAATTTTGAGGATGGTTAGGTCAGTCCTATAAAATTTTCTATCAATCACCTAAATAGATCAGGAAAAATATATATGAAGATTTATCTTAACTGTCAGCGTTTTTAGATCTACTATCTATTAATAAAAAATTTATCATAATATATCATAACTGAGTTTTAAACTACCTAGTGAAAAATCTAAACTTACCTAGGACCGAATAGATTCGATTGGTTGAGTTCGCATTGGGACAATAATGAACCCAATCAGCTTTCTGTAGTGCTCATAATGTCATATGCTTCATCAGTTTTAAAATAAATCTATGCATAATTTTTGAATATATATATATATATATAAAGTTAAAATATAAAAGATATAATACTCTATTTTTGCACTGATGTGTAAATGAACGGTCGAAAGGAATTTAAGTCGAGGCAGCCCAATTAGTTTGAATAGTACTGTATGTACCTCTTTAAATTGATTCGGGATGATCTAGTAATTAATACATGAGGTATTATTATTATGAGGTTTAGGGTTCAAATTTCGATAAAGTCGAGGTAAATACCTCCCTTATGTGGTAGTCACTATTCCAAAGGCTAGTAGTTGTCCGTCATTTATTTCCTCCGTATTGGTCCTGAGACGGATTGACGGAAACATTATGGCCGAACGTATTCACCTTTTATCATCATATTATATTATCTACTCATTATATTAATATATTTCTTTTATTAATATATACTCATATTTATTTTAATATTAATTTTTATTTATTCTTTATATTTAAAATTTATTAGCAATGTCATTAACTACAGTCTCACAATGATACTCTCGCGAGTTTATGACCACCCATTCTTTCTCTATCCACCTCTAGGGCTGTAAACAAGCCGAGCCGAGTCGAGATTTGGGGTGGTCAAACTTGTTTGATAAGATAATCGAGCCGAGCCGAGCTGAGCCGAGCTTAAAATGAACTAAGCTTTTGAAATGAGTGTTCAAGCTTGACTTGGTTTATTTTTTATGAGCTTGAGCTTGTTTGAAACTTGGCTTGAGCTTGATTCGTTTAGATGTTATCAAGCTCTCAATTCAAGCTTGGCTTGAGCTTGGTTCGAGCTTGGCTTGAGCTTGGTTTGAGTTTGGTTTGTTTATATGTTATCAAGCTCTCAATTCTAGCTTGTTTGAAACTTTTAATTGCTTGATTGATTATTAAGATTGATAATTTAAATTTATTTATTTATTTTATTGTTTATTTAGTATATTAAAAAGAATTTTATTAATAAATATTGTTCGTGAACATTGTTCACGAATATTGTTCACGAACATTGTTCACGAACGTTAACGAGCTGAACACATATGTGTTCAAGCTTGTTTGTTTAGTTTAACGAGCTGTTCAAGCTTGTTTGTTTAATTAATCTAATGTATATTGAACGAACATAAACAAGTTCTTACCAAGCCGAACACCAAACTTGTTCACGAACACTTGGTTCATTTACAGCCCTATCCACCTCAAGAAAACATGGGATAAAATGTTACATTTGTAACTCTTTTCTCTCAAATGTTTTTGTAATTTATGACAATGTTGGCATGCAATTGCTAAATAATACAATTTATTTTTTTTTCTAAGGTAAATGAGAAAATAAATTAGTATAAAAACAATAATTTTTTAAAAAAAAATATGCAAACGCGAAAATTACAAGTAATCCGGTTCGGTGCATATCCGGTTCGGTTCGCTTGTCCCGGCTTATTTCAATTCTCCGACTCCGAGGCGTGGTAGCGACGAGTCAAACCTGCTGGGCGGCATGGCGGCGGTCGATAGCCATGGAGACGGCGATCTGGTCTCCCCCGGCGAACTCCTCGGCGATTCCCGCGATCTCATCGCCGGAAGAGGAGCCTATGTCGCCCCTAACGGCCGATCCATACGGGCTTCCCTCACTGGCACCCACCGTGTAACACCACCTCAACCCGGCGCCCCTGACCAGGTCATCTCTTCTCTCCTGTCCTCCTTCCACTGTTAGGCGTAGAGCTAATTTTGTTGTTGTTGTTAAAAAATTTCTCGGTTGGTGTGCTGCGCAGAGGTCGACGGTGGAAGTAGTCGGGCATAGGGCTCAGGGTGCCGTTCCACAGCCCGGTTCCGTGGTTATTGCTCGTGTAAGATTTCTTTTTTTCCTTTCACCTTCTTATGGCTACTGCAACATGTCCTTTCATGTGAGATTCTTTTTTTTTTCTTTTCCTAAGCCTATACCACGCGAGGTGAATTTGCATTGCCATTTATTTTGTTGTTTAGGGCAAAGTTGTTGAACCACCATGGCCTAATGTTTGTTCTTATGAGACTGATATATTAAAATTGTCACTTTGATAATATGAATGCCATAAGGCCAGCTAAATCGATGTTGAGGTGCCAACTCGAATGGTGCGTGCCATGCTAGCTAATTATCTAAAAATGATTTATCTTTCAGATAGCACTATAAGTTTGCTGAGTTTGGCTAATGCTCAAACTTATTTGTTTATCTTATGGAGCTTGTTCAAGCTTGTTTATTTAAATCTTATCAAACTCGGGTCGAGCTTTTACCTGAGCTGAACTAATAAGATGGTTATTCTTATAATCTAGTGAAACCATTGATGCAATTAATAAAACTTAAATTAAAGCAGGAAGAACTGTGACCATCTGAGCCTAGCATAGTATTATAAATACATTGGCATATGATATTCTTATATTTTTTGATTAAAAACTGAGAACAAAAAAAATCATAAAGCTTTATATAAGTTTGTGAACAACTTTGTTCAAGACCATTCTTCATGAACACTAACAAACCAAGGTTCAAGTATGTTTGTTTTATATAATACATTATATCAAATAGACATAAATAAGTTTTTATTGAGCCGAGATTTGATGTTGTTCTAGAACACTCTCTTGCGACCCAAATCAAAAATAGCTGATACACCAACTACCAAGTTCCAGACTTTAAAATTTAGTTGCTTGCGAGAACAAATTTGTCAACTGTAAAACCTTTGTTGTTGCTTACAATCTAGCTCATGCAGATGCACTACTTTGTTATTGATTGAAAGATCTCTTGTTGATGTGATATGTTGGTTTCTACACTTTGGACGTTAGTGTTTCACTATAAGGGTAGTGGGGCACAAGAAATACAAGCTACATGCAGCTCTATGTATCTCTGTGATGATCATAATACACGACATTGTTTTGGCAGGTTACGAAGGTTATAGCCCGCATGGCATCAGTAGATATAATGTGTGTCGAGTCCAAAGCTGTGAAGGAAAAGTTTACTGGGATAATCAGGTTGATGAGTATATCATATACTCCCTACAAACTTTTTTATGTGGATTTCTGCTAGTTCACATATTTACATGATTAAATTTCCTTGTAGTATTTCCACTATCCTAGAAACATTAAATAAGTCCTTTTTGAATTACTATATATATCCACTTAAGGGTTATTTTTCAGCTTTGGATGGTCAATATCTAGAGTGTTAGAGAAGATTAACTCAGGCATCTTTTTCCGAAAATATTTTAATATCTTATTTCTATAATACACAACAACAAGAGAATTAGGTTAGTTTGTGGAAGTTATTGATTGATTTTACTGTCATAGGCAACAAGATGTCCGTGCGACTGAAATTGATAAGGTGGATATGTATCTCTCGTTCCGTCCTGGTGATATTGTTCGAGCTCTTGTTGTATCCTTGAGTACTTCAAGTGATATGTTATTTCCTACTGAGAATATTTTTTAAAGAGTTTTATGCCTTGACATAGTTTATACGTTACGACTTATCTGATTTACTTATCTGGGGTTATGTTGCATTGACTTAACTGTTGCTAAGCTTTCTCTTGGAGATGCAAGAGCATATTACCTTTCCACTGCAAAGAATGAACTAGGAGTAGTTTCGGCTCAAAGCATAGGAGGTATGTTTCTGAGATGGACTTCTTTGAATGTCATCCATCCCTTTTACCATTTTCTTATCTACCTGAACTATTAAGGTTATTATTTCATGTTTTTTACTTTGGTTAGCGTAAGTTTGGAACACAACAGAGAAAAGTTAAATCTTTCATTGACAAATTCTATATCAAACACTGGGACTTTATCTACTAACTATTTCTTTGTTTCATTTCAGGTGGTAACATGGTCCCAATCAGTTGGACAGAGATGCAATGCTCCTTGACTGGCCAAATCGAACATAGAAAAGTGGCAAAGAATGCTTAAGATTTAAGGCTGATTCTGACTGTTGGTCACGGCAAATGTTGAAATTGAGATGTTGTTGTCGTAAATTGATGATGATTTTGTTCAGCTAGTGGGTACTTTTTCTTTTGCTTGCTATCAATTGTGAAAATTTTCATTTTACTTTCAAGGTTTATTAGTTTTCTTTTTTTCAAAGTATTTTTAGCTGCTTTTAAACAAATATATACTTTTCAAATTGTTGAATATTTACAAGTTAAAAGTTTTTTTTTAGCTTAAAAAGTGAACAATTTTAAGAATTTGATTAAATGTAAATTGTAATAAAATAGTATAGTTGTGCAGAATCAAATAAAGAATAATATCTAATATTATCAGCTCTAACAAAATCTAAAAATTAATGGCAATGGCAAGCCCGACAACCGTCCCAACGGTGTTTGCTAAATTTGGGTCCGGAATCGAAGCACCAAACCAGTTCCCAGCCCTCCATAATTACTCCCGTTCTTCCTCCCCTTTCCTCAACAGTCGTGCGTTAACGTAGAACTCATCTTCCCTTGGCGATGAGCACGACGGCGGTGAAGTGTGGCTCCGTCCACCGCCCGGAGGCGATTGCCACCTTCAACGCCGCGCCGTTCCACCTCCTGGAGCTCACCATCATCTCCGCCCAGGAGCTCCACCCGGCCGCCAGGTCCACGGCCACGTACGCCTCCGCCTGGGTGGATCCGGCCCACAAGCTCCGCACTTGCCTGCTGGATACCACTGGCCACGCTGACCCCACCTGGAACCACAAGTTCCTCTTCCGCGTCGACGACGCCTTCATCGCCTCCGACACCGCCGCCGTCGACATCCACTTCCTCCACGCCAGGCGCCTCCGCCGCGACCGCCTCCTCGGCATCGTTCGCGTCGTCCTCAGCGCCGCCCTCCCCCGCCGCGTCGTCGCGCTCCAGGTGCGCCGTCCCTCCTCCCTCCGCCCCTGCGGTATCCTCAACCTCAGCGTCGCCCTGCTCGGCCAACACGAGAAGGAGATGCTGCTCTTCTATTACGACCTCTCCTCCTCCGCCGCCTCATTCTCCTACGAAGACCTCGCTGGCTCCAAGCGCCACGGAGGCGTCTCTGCCACCGGCGATCAGGAGAAGTGGAAGCTGGAGAGGAGCAAGTCCGTGGAGAGGGAGTGTGGGCTGGAGGAGGAGGAGGAGCGGGAGAGGGAGTCTATGGAGACGAAGCTGGAGATGTGGAAGCTGGAGATGTCGCCGGTGCAGGAGACGATGGAGGAGGGCCAACCAGGGAAGAGGAAGAAGGGGACAGGCTTCATGAGATGCTTCTCATGTGGTGTGTGAGTGATCAATTGGAAGAAGACCAAGTAGCTATTAAGTAGATTGTTTTTTTTTCCTTTCTTTGTTTCTTTGTTTCTTTCTTTCTTATTGTTTATTTCTTAAATTGTAATGAAACCATGTATATGTTCAGCTGCCTGTCTATGTTTATGAATTATTTTGTTTGAAATAGTACAATCTACGAATCACCTTAGAAATAATGTTTTGATGAAAACTACAAAGGGAAATCATAGCTTTAAATCATTCAACAATACTTGGAACATCAAGTGCATTCATTATCAAGGAGCAACAGAGTTAATAGTAGTCACTTACTAGTTTTATTTGATGACTAGAAGACCACAACATCCTTGCCCATCTATTGAACGTAAGATCGATGTTATCGTAGTTTGATAAGATCAAGTTGCGATGTAGAATAGTCAGTTGACAAAATACTGAATCATTTCCTTCTCAGGGGTAGCAGCCTTGTAGTTGTTATCTACTGCACTACCTATGAGCATCTTTGGCATTGCTGTTGCACCCTTGAAGAAGTAAGGGTTATAGTGCAGATACTTCTGATTCTGCATTTGCAGATAAAATTAGTGAGCATTCTTACAAGCCAAAAGTAAAGCAAAATATTTAATGAAGGATAGTTTTGAGGATTATCTTTAGAAGTATATTCATAAAGCCATAGAGATGCAAGATAGGAAGCAAATGCTGAACACTTTCAGTAAATAGACACAGGTCTTAAGACGTCCACATTAATTCAATTTGGAATAGTTAGTGGCTTAGTTAAGTTGACGAGAGCAAGTTCCTGCCATCACATAATTCAATAAGAATAAGAAATTACTATTACCCAAAAACTTCCAGTAAGATCAGGGTTCCCTGCCAATAAGGAAAGCATGCGGCTTTGTCTGTTATCTGGTGCCTGAAATTTTAGTTTGCAAGTTTGTGTCATAAAAAAGTAAGGTAAATCCGGAAAGAAGGGGGAAAAATGTTGGCAGTCGATAGAACCATTACCTTTGTGATGAAGCTCGAGTGTGCAGTATGTGCCACATTCAAAATTGTAGGTGTTCTCTCGCTTTTAAAGACTAAGTTTGGATCACATAGTTTACTAGGACACACAAAGGTTTTGCCTTCATCATTTGGTCCGTCAAACACCTCAATATCAACAATAAGATTATTGTTTACTTCTTTTGCATCCAGTACACCATGGTCTCGGTTTGAAAATAGAGAAAACGAATGGCAAGCGGAACAAGTTTGTTGGTAAACTTGTTGCCCACGTCTGACTCTGCTCAATTTAAGCACCCAGCTTACAACATTGAGAATGAATTCAAATCTTTGCAAAGTTCAAATCGAAAGGGTATAAATTGTAAGTAACTACAGAATTTGTCACGGCATCATTATACTGACAAAAATCTCATTGCCAAGAAATGAGATAGATAGTAACTATCTCAACTAAATGAATATAACATTTTCTCTAGGACATTTATTTATTGGATGCTATATAAATTACTGAAATGGTTTTCTGGCAAAGAAGTTAGTTCAATACTCACAAAGAATTGTCATTCACTAGGGAATCAAGGATGCCTTGGTGAGGCCAAGGGTAGCGAGGACATGTTTCAGCATCATCAGCAGTTGCTACAATAGTGAAGCTGAATATACCTGAGATTCCTGCTCCAATGACCATCAATGCTCTTACAGACTTATTTTTTCCAAGTTTACTTGACTGATATGCATTAGATGCAGCCGATGGCACCAAAAGTGGGGTCTGTGGATAGAAATATCTCATTGTAGACAATTTCAACTGTGAGGCAACTTAAACAAGCTCCTAAGAACTAAAATAGCATGATAAACGAATATATTACACTCATTTCTTTATCAGTTGGAAAAGATTGATATCATTTGATCATGTAACATCATGTCAATGCAATTGAAGTACAAGATATGAAGTACAAACTGAGATTTGAACCCAAGACAGAAATTCATTCCAACAATTGTAGCGCTACTTGGTACTCTTACCAGGAGAAACTATACTCTATCTGAACAAATATCTCAAGATGTTCTGAAGGTATAATATCAATGTGAGAGAAAGGATTGCAGAAGCTGCTTACACATGATTGAATCTGCCACCTTTTCCTTAGAAGCTGGCTGATAATTCTTCCAGCCGCCATTTCACTTGATCTGTTGATCATTTGCAGGAAAGGACAGAAATCGATCGGGAATCAGATTTAGCAGGAAATGTAAAGAAGGCCTATAACTTTCAAGTTTCTAGCAATACATTTTCTCTAGAACGTGGACAATTTAGCTTGGACAAAATGCAATTCACTCACTGATAAATAGATGGCTAAACTCGAGAGAAGGAAAAAAAGCTTCTCCATCACTATAATGAGTATACTTTACACATTGTATAAGTATATCTGGACTGATCTACGGACCTCGATCGACAAATTCTAACAACAAAATTCGAGAAAATGAAAAGAACTGGAGGAATGCTGATCTAACCTGAGAATGAGATCCACCGAGAAAGACACCGAGAAGAGGGACGAGAATTTAGGGTTCTGAGATTGGGAGTAACGTCGGCAGTCGCTCCTTATCGCTTGTCTCATCCACAAGCTTCCTACGTGGATGACACGTCAACCGACCTATGTTATGTCAACTGATACTTCAGTCACTGATCGGACGGCTGAGATGAGGTGTTAGGATGGATGATATTAACGGTATTAATCATTAAGGTATTTTGAGAATGTTTTTAATTTATATATATAATATTCCCTCTCTCTTCACCTCCAACGTCCAATTCCTCTGTTGCTCTGGCATCTCCAACGACGCCCTCCTCCTCCTCCTCCTCCTCTATCGACCAAACGAAGGGGGCACACCTCGTCCCCTTGCCGACGCCGCAACTCCATGGTCTGCCGGCGCCCCTCCGGCGTCTCCCCCTTCCCTGTGGAGGAGACCGACGAGGAAGGCGCCGCGCTAGAATGGCCCTTGGGCCGCCTCGACGACCTCACCCGCGACGACTTCCGTGCCACCGCGTACGAGATCTTCTTCACCTCCTGCCGCTCCTCCCCCGGCTTCGGCGGCCGATCGGGTACTTGCGACCCCCACGCAAACCAAGCCGGCCGCTCCCCCGCCTCCTCCCACGTCGCCGGCGGAGGCGGCGCGAATATGTCCGTCAACAGCCGCATCAAGAAATCCCTAGGTCTTCGCACGCGGCGGGCCACCCCGATGCGGGTCATGTCGCACCTCTCGTCGCCCGTGATGTCGGTGATGTCGCCCGCCATGGGCGTGGCCGCAGGATTACTAGGTCTGTCCTCGGGGAAGATGAGGCAGCGCCCCATGACCTCGGCGGAGATCATGCGCCAGCAGATGGGCATCACGGAGCAGCGGGATAACTGCCTCCGGAAAACCCTTGTCCGCGCCTTCGTCGGTCAGGTACCATCTCCCTAATCCTTCCCTGTCGTCGATTTAACCTAATCGGAGCTAATCTTGTATCCATCGCGTTGTTCTTCGATTAGGGCGGGAAAAAGGTGGAAACCATCATTCTTCCCCTGGAGCTCCTTCGCCACTTGAAACCCTCGGATTTCAATGATGCACACGAGTACCACCGTTGGCAACGGAGGCAGCTCAAAATCCTCGAAGCCGGCCTCCTCCTGCACCCTTCCGTCCCATTGGACCGAATGAACTCCGCGGCCATCCGACTGGCCGACGTCATCCGATCGAGCTCCGTGAAGCCCATAGACACCGGTAAGAACTCGGAAGCCATGCGCACGCTTGGCAACTCCGTCATGGCTCTCGCGTGGCGGTCCAATGGGGTTCCCGGCGTGGTCTGCCATTGGGCCGACGGCTACCCCCTCAACGTCTACCTCTACTTGACCCTGCTCCGCTCCGTGTTCGACCGGAAAGATGAGACGGTGGTGCTGGACGAAGTAGACGAGCTTCTCGAGCTGATGAAGAAGACATGGAGCACCTTCGGCGTCAACAGGACGGTCCACAACGTCTGCTTTACTTGGCTCCTGTTCGAGCAGTACATCACCACCGGGCAAGTGGAACCCGACCTGATCTCCGCAACGCTGGCCATGCTCGTCGAGGTGGCCAACGACGCCAGGAGGCAACACAGAGAGCCCGGCCATGTGCGAGTTCTATCGGCTCTGCTCGGCACAATGCAATCGTGGGCCGAGAAGCGACTGCTCGAGTACCACGCGTGGTACGACAAAGGCGCGGTCGGGGCGATGGAGAACGTGCTTGGTCTGGCACTCCTGACCTCGCAGACACTCAGCGAAGATGCTTCGACCAACGGAATCCTGGGGGTTTTCCCGCAGCGCACGCCTTCGTTTCGAACCAAATTCTCAACCGTAAGCTCCGTCGAACGCTACATCAGGTCTTCCTTGAAGACTGCTTTCACCAAGGTCAATAGTCATATTGTTCAAGTTCTTCAGCTCCATCTTTCACATCAAATGTGAAGGTTTGTGAAGGTTGTCGTCTACTTAACTGTCTTAGGTGTTCGAGAACGGAAACGGAAAGTTCGACAGCATGGTGGTAGAAGTAGACGAGAACCCAAATGACACGCTGGTTCATCTCGCGAAAGAGGTAGAAAACTTGGCCGTGTTCGAGAAGGAGAACTATAGCTCCATACTCAAAAGATGGCATCCGGTCCCGGGAGTTGTCGCGCTGATGACCCTCCACGCTTGCTACGGCATCGTGCTAAGGCAGCATTTGTCGCGGATTGAAGGCCTGACCAACGAGTTGGTCAGGGTCCTGCACGTTGCCGGCAAGTTGGAGAAGCTGCTGGTTCAGATGGCGGTCGAGGAGTCAGCCGAGGCTGAGGCCGAAGCGAAGGCAATCTTGAGGGAAATGGTTCCGTACGAGGTGGACTCCGTCATCTTGAGCCTCTTGAGGAACTGGATAGATGAGAGGTTGAGGATGGGGAGGGAGTGTGTTACCAGAGCCAAGGAAATTGAGGTAACATAAACTGATACTTGAAGAAGCCTCCTCGATTGTGAGTATCAGTTCCTCCGTATTGATGTTGGAAAATACACGACAGAGCTGGAACCCCAAGTCCAAGACGGAGCCATACGCGCAGTCGGCAGTTGATCTGATGAAGGTGGCCAAGGTGACGGTGGATGAGTTCTTCGAGATCCAAGTTGGAGGAAGGGATGGCGTTGTTCAGATCCTCACGGAAAGCTTGGATTCTCTGATTCAGGATTACACTTCTTTCGTCGCATCGTGTGGTGGGTAGATTTTATTACGAGATCTAGTTCTGAGTCTTTTGCCTTCAATTCGTTTTGTTCTTCTCAGGTTCTAAACAGAGTTACGTTCCAGCCCTTCCACCATTGGCGAGATGCAACCAAGATTCCTTGGTCTTCTTCCTGTGGAAGAAGATAGCCACCCCGTGCAGAGCCGGGATCGACCCCATCCTCTTCGGTTGTAAGTCCGGGGTCAAGCCCAACGTTCTCCACGTTCGCAGAGGCGGCGGCGGCCACCGCGCCACCCACCCCGGCCCCACCGTCAGCCGCGGCACGCAGCGGCTCTACGTCCGCCTCAACACCCTCCACTACCTCCTCGGCCTCCTGCACTCCGTCGACAAGTCCCTCTCCTTCTTCTCCCGCCCCGGGCCTTCGCCTTCCCCACGCACCCCCCGGTGCACCCCGCTCCGCCGCCGCACAGGCGGACCGACTAACTTCGACCTCGCCCGCTCCACCATCCACGGTGCCATTGCCCACGTCGCCGAGGTCGCTGCTCACCGCCTCATCTTCCTCGACTCCGCTTCGTCCTTCTACAATTCCATCTACGTCGGCAATGTGTCCGAGTCCCGCGTCCGCCCCACCATCCGCTCCCTCAAGCAGAACCTCTCCCTCCTCGTCACCATGCTCTCCGACCGCGCGCAGCCGCTGGCGGTTCGCGAGATCATGAATGCATCCTTCGAGGCCTTCCTGCTGGTGTTGCTCGCCGGCGGCCCCGCCAGGGCCTTCTACCGCTCCGACTACGAGATGGTGATTGAAGACGTGGCCAACCTGAAGCGCATCTTCTGCACCTGCGGCGAGGGGCTGGTGACAGAGGAGGTGGTCCAAAAGGAGGCGGCAAGGGTTGAGGGGGTGGTATCGCTGATGAGCCTACCGTCGGAGAAGCTGGTGGAGGACTTAACTTTCATGGCGTGCGAGACTATCGGTCTGGGGAGATCCATGGAGAGGCTGCCGATGCCCCCAACGACCGGCCGATGGAGCAGAACCGATCCCAACACGGTGCTCAGGGTGCTATGCCACCGGAACGACGACGTCGCCAACAGGTTCTTAAAGAGGGCTTTCAACTTGCCGAAGAGGAAATGATGCGAGGAAATTAAATAAATAAAAAATGTAGATAAAAAAAGTTGCCAGTGATCTTAGGAACCAAACCATCATTCTAATAAGCCGAGTTACATTGCCCACTGACACGAATGACCATGGCAAAGAAATAAACAGCCACCTTTATTACAATATATAGAACCAAAAATACAAAGCAATAATTCTAGAAAATATACCCTCTTGAGATGCAGGGAAACAAATTACTTGTTTCTTAATCCGTAGAATAGTGGCAACATGGTATTCTTTTGTTCAGAATAATAGAAGGGAACCTGCTTTTGAAGGAATCTACAAGTTTGTCTTTGGTTTAGTTCCAGCTGCCACACGCCTTGTGAGGGTCCTCATCGTCACAAACTCTTCAGCAGCAGAAGGGTGAATTCCAACCTGCGGTAGGATTAAGATTTCAAATGGGCAAATAAGAAATGGATAAATTGAAGACCTGATATGATTATAGCTAATCAGAAAAATAGCTAATATCAAGTTTTTATCTTAGGTAAGATCAGAAAAAGAATCAACAATAGAGGGCTAGGGTCTCTCCTAGCCGCTGACAGACATTTTCTAGATAATTCAATGAAGTTTAAATGACTCCGAGCATGTCTTACCGTACTATCGAATTGTGCTTTAGTGGCACCGCATTTTAGTGCAACAGCAATACCCTGAATAAAACAATAAAACGAGCGTGAATTAGGGAAGCAAATTTAAATGTAGCCTGAGAAAATGATAGGAGTTCAGTAAATTATATCATACGAGAGTGTGCATGTCCTTGGTATTTCGTGTTTAGTTGAACATACCTGCATGATTTCAGGTGCATCTGGCCCGCACATTGATGCACCTAATACTTTATCCGTCTCAGAATCGACAACAAGCTTCATAACTGTCTTTTCTTGCCTTCTGAAACATGAAAAAATGTATAAATCAGAATTCATATTTCTATATAAAATTTTCCATAGTTATGACACTGACAAGCATGCTCTGGTGAGAAATGCCATATGAATCATATTTACAAAGACCACTAGCATGCTTTATTTCCTTTCATTAGCCAGAAGAATACCAACGGGTACTTATTGAAGTTCAGAATCATTATCATTTCATATATTTACCATTGATGGTTGTTCCATATGCATATAAATGGATTAAGATGACAAAAACGACCCATGATAAGTACAGATTTTCTTTTCTTACTAGCAAGAAAGAAACTTACCCAGAAATAGTGTTCTTCATAGGATTGAAGGATGATGTGTAAACAAGAATATCATTCTTTGCTTGCTCCAGAGCTTGTTGCTCACTGAGACCGACTATTGAAAGTGGCGGCAAGCTAACAGACAAGTAGAATGCCATGTGTAAAAATTCCAAGAGAAACAAACTGATTATTGAAAATAATAATAATAATAATAATAATAATAATATCTTAAGATAACAGTGGGTTTAAGCAGATAAATATTAAAAATGATACCATCCTATTTAATGTGGAATGAGAACAAAATTCACCAGGCATTGGCATAAAATAAAGTTATATATAGTTGTTTTGAAGCAATAAAGTTTTAGGCATGGTGAGGTATCCAGAAACAACTACTTTCATACGCAATGCCATTATAGAGCCTCAGATGTTGCCAAATAAAGAATATGTTTTACCGTAAGCAAGAGTTCGTGTCTTAAAAAGGACGTCAAACCGTGACACTCTAATTTAGTCTCAAATTGTGAGTTGTGAATAATGGGAGAGATTTTAATAAGCTTATATCAGTGAACTTTATTAGCTAAGTATAAGCATTCTGGCTAGTGGTTGGGCTAAAAAAAATCAGGTACTTTCTGATTTTTAAGCTTTGTTTTTAATAACTTTAAGATATAAGAATATCCAGAAAATCAGGTACCCAAAGTGATGTTTTAGCACAGCAACCAAAAACAATGTATGAACTGGCACAGGCAAATGAGGAACCAGGGAGTTCCAAGAAATGACATCAGATACAACTGCAAACAACCTAGATCATGTAAGATTTGAGGAAATTTGACAATTGGGAAGTGGAGCGATTTCAGTGTACCAGATGCAGGTTCAAAACATCTCAAACTATTAAGACACTAGCTTCATGAAAAGTTATTCTCAAAGACAAATTACCAAAAGACAGCACAAGGTATGTCAGCATAATCAGGTTTAGTTGGCTGTCCTCCGAACACAGTTTTCTGCAATACAAATAGCAGATCACCTATATGTGGCAAAATTACTAAATAAAAGAGACTTCTGCATAATCCAAAATGGAAACTTACTGAAAAACAAGTTCCTTCCATTAATGCCACAGGGGTAAGATTCATCCTGTTTGTCACATCACCAACAGCCCATATGTTGGGAACCGAAGTGCAAGAATATTCATCAACCTAAGAATATAATAGAATATGTCAAAAATTAGGATAAAAGGTGTGTAACGATTCTACATAACATTGTACGTTCCACAAATCTAAGCATATTGCAAGCAACCAAAACAAAAATTTACAGCAACTAAGGGATCCAAAACCAAAATTTCTACGTCATAGGAAAAATAATTAATAGTGAGAGATTGTAAGTGAATGCCTATAAGATATCCACATAAGTGTTCAAAAAATCAGTGGAAAGATGCGTTGCACAAATAAGAAACCTTGATTGCCCCTGCATTGTCAAGCTCGACACCAACAGACTGCAAATTCAACCTCTTTGTGTTTGGCACCCGACCTGTATTTTTGCACATTATCATATTAGATATTCAAATTTTGCCATGATTATATGGAATGGTCATGCTATGCCATGTTAATACTGACTATATATTGTGTATAAGAAAAACAAAGTGCAAAAAGGATTGTTTTAAGTACCAACAACACAGACGCAAACAACAAATCAGTTGCTAGAAACAATGCATTAAGACGCCAAAAACCCCATATTACCTGAGGAACTGGGCCCTTGGTTGAGCAAAGCATATCACTTTTAGCAAATATTTTAATACACTCAACCCAGTCGAATTATACAAGTATATTCCATCAGAAGATATTCATTAGAATTGAATTAACATTTAGGTCACTTGTTTATGTAATGCTCTCATCAAATTAATTTGTTACTTTCAATTATTACAGAAAAATCAAAATCAAATTTTATTATATGTAAATAGTTGTAGGACATTATTATAGAAAAATCAGAATCAAATTTTATTACATGTAAACAGTTGTAGAACACTTATATATTAAGACACAAAAGAGTATATTAGGCCATTTCCTAAGAGCTCAAAGTCATCAGCAAGTGGTTGAAACTAAAATCATGGTGCACCACAAGAAATAGATGCATAACAGCGCCTAACAGGAGGGTTCACCAAACAACCTGGTCACTGGAGTTAATGATGTGAACAACTGTGTTTCTAGTTCCTACATTAATAGATTGCACTATAATTTTTGCACAGTACATAGAGAGCACGATTCTTCACAAGATATAAATCTAAATGAACTGTCCAAAAAGTTATAGACAGAAAATTTTCAACCCACAATCAGTTCATTGCTTTAGTTTCATGCCATAGTGGAATACATGCTGAGTTGGTAACCTCATAAAATCTGGAAGTTACAGTGTGAATGTTAATTAAATACAGAATTAAGAAAAAAAAATGCCAGACTACCTGTCGCAAATAAGACGACGTCTGCAGTAAATTCATCTCCATGATCAGTCAAAACACTTATCCCATCTTCACTTTTCCGCAACTAATAGAAAATAGTTTGAGGAGTTTAGAAGTTTGAGAGAAAAATATAATTCTAAAATTGTTGCACTAAATTTAAAATAAATAAACAAATAAACTGAACCTCAGTTAAATTTGTTCCAGGGTGCAATCTTATGCCTCTTCCTTCAAGGTTTTTTGCAACAACAGCTCGCATTTCGTCATCAAAGCCCCTTTGTAGTTAAACAGATGAAAGTCAAATACAAAAGATTTAAAAAAGTGTGACCAACTCAACAACAGACAACAGCAGGAAGATAAAGCACATCGAGCATATATCAATCCTGTGCATTAAAGGTTAAGTGTCTATTCAGAATACGTTCTTCTTCAAATTTGACAAAGTAAAACTTGTTGGATGTTACTTGATACTTTGCAGGTTGTCGTATATGATTCATTGAAGTTGCAAATTAAGCACAAAGAAAATAAACCTAATATGTCACCTCAAAGGCAGTTCCTTCCTGTAAAATACATCCACTTCTGCACCCATGCCCTGCCATATTGAAGCAAATTCTAAAGCAATATACCTGCAACCCATAATAAAAATTTGGAATCCAGAGCACTAGAAAATATTTGTTTTTACTGAAAGAAATACCACATGCAATTTTTCACGTACCCCGCACCAAGTATCACCACACGTTTAGGTAGTTCCTCCAAACTTAAGGCCTCATCAGAAGTAATAGCCAATTCCTGATATGTAAGAAGCCAGATACATAAATAGAGAGAAAACACTACACAAATTAGGGATGATGGGATCCAATATCTATTACCTACAAAATAATTGCTTCTAATTCAATATGCTTCAGGTACATAATGCAAATGTTCCAGTAAAAACACAGAATTGACCATCTAAAAAGATTCTAGAAAGAAGGATCAGTGACAACTTTCAGCAGTGTAGAACTAAAATACTAAATCCAGTTACCATTACATCTTCAAAGAACTTAACATAGCACGAGTTATGCAAGATGTATTTAGAAAATTCATTCTAAAAATATAGGTAAGGCAATTACAGTTAACTGCTTAGATTATCTAAGTAAAAGGCTAACATAAAGTAATACTCCTTATCATATATTATGATATGCATTATCTAATAAATGGCACTGATTTGAAATTAAAAACAAAAAAGAAAGCTTATGGAGATTGATGATTATATATATTAAGAGTCATATGAAGGAAGAGTTTCCTAATTATTTGTATGATTAGCGGAAATCATATAGAAACTCTCACGATGTTGAAAAATAAGTCATGATATTGCCATCAAGGATGAAAGGGTAGACAGTATATTGATTTCAACAAAAGAAACTGATGATACGGCCAAGCAAACCACCTAGAAATTAACAAATCCCAAAAGATATGTAATGTGGAACATTACATATTGAAGAAGAAACAAATATATAGCTACACAAACCTTGCCAGGAATATTTGCACGTTGTGCACGACTACCAGTTGCAATCAAGATATGCTTTGCTGAATGCTTCTTTGTTGTACCATCTGGTTCTGTTATTTCAACTGTATGGGCATCTATTAGCTTCCCCTCACCTTCAATCATTGTCACACCAGCATTTGATAATAACCGCATATATATTCCATTTAAACGAGTAATTTCCTGTGTCTGAAACAAGATGACAGAAGATTTGAGCAAGTCATGAATTAAATAACTTAAATAAAAGGTGCAGGTGAATTGCATAATAGTATGTTCCTCTTAAGTTTCCAGTAGCCATAGTTACTGGAATAAGCACATGAGAATAAGTGGTAGCTTGGAAATGAGTTAATATGAACAAAAATTGATGATTAATACAGAAATGCCAGTTACAGGGTTAAGTAGTAATAAAATTATCACAGGAAGACAAAATTCAGTATAGAGGGGAGTCTAGGCAAAATAATTCATGAGAAATAAACATGTAAAGAATTCCATTTGGATCACACCTAATAGAGGAAAAACGGAAAGGTACAAACACAAGCAACAACAGAATAAAGCAACCACAACCTCCTAAGGCAAAGTAGCTTAATCTTATTCATTGGTTAAACATGAATAAAATTTTAGAAAGGTAGGAAAGCAGGTTAATCAGCATGGAGATTATCAAATTAATCTCTACATTCATGGTTGCAATCCCATGTTCAAGGAATAGATCACCAAAGCAAATAGTAACAGAAATATTCAAGTTCTTACAGACCTTATTGTGCAAAAGTTTTTTCCAGTTGAAGTTAATTTTGCCATCAATCTCCCATCCAAAATTTCTAGAATCCTGTAGGAAAGATTACCCATTAAAAACATTAAAAATAATGTTTCCACACACTGCCAGGGTACAAAATCAATAACAATGTTGTGAAAAATAGGAAACTTTCAAAGTAGTAAAAAAAGCAAGCTTTTTTATAGTCAAATCAGCAACTATAAAGTAGAATTCATGTGGATTATTAACAAGCTTTTGTGTGCTAGATATCACAGCTGTGACATAAGGGATACATTTTCCATCTTGGCATCTAATATTTGCTAAGACCAAAGGATGAAACAGATAAAGAACAAATAAGATGTCCAGTAAATATATGGTCTCGCAGGTGTTTAAAGGTGTTTTCTCTGGGTAAAGAAATAAGTAGAAAATCAATTTTCTGCTCTTACCATTGTTCAAGCTTTGAATTTTTCCCATTTAGTATTTACACTCTCTTCAATTAACTCAATTAGTGAAATATGTTTGAAAGCCACGTACAAAAGAGACTGATCTAGAATGTGGCAATTAATCAAGCACTATTGCAAAGAATAGTGGTTCAGAAATGACCTTCATTAGTATATCCCAATAGCCCTTTCATTAATAACAAAATTATCAAAATCACTCAGGCTCGCATTGTAATGGTGTAGGTTATGATCAGTGTTTCTCAGGAAAAAAAATGCAGATAAAGATGATAGGAGTACTATGACTATAATTAATAAACTTACACAAATCTTTTTCCATTTTCCCTAATATTGACTTATTAAGCAAATAGCATTTATGATTTAAAGTTTGAGCATAAAGCACAAGTTTTTGTTTCATATTTTTTCCCATTTCCCAATCACCACTTTCCAAAATTTTACAGAACACATTTCAGAAAAAATGTTCCAAAATGTACCAGAAATTCAAAGCTAAAACTTAAGCAGTGTTATATTAAGTAGAATATTGGTTTAATGAATTATTGCAACAGCAGTCAGCACAGAGAGGAAGAATCTGATTAAAAGTTTAGAAGACTTCATGAAACCCCTCCAATTGGCTAACTAACAGTAGATGAAATATTGGGTAAAGATTATACCTCAAATTCGCCTCTAAATTCTGAGCCATAAACCAATATCTTCTTAGGAACACATCCACGAATAACACACCTGAACATCATAAGATGGCTTATGATCAATAACAAGAGGACAATACTATAAATGGTTTGATATATGTTGAAAGTTATTGACTAACAGATTTCCTGTCACACATTGAAGTATTTCGACGTATAGCAAAACCAGTGTGTCATGTTGCAGCTGTTAAAATCCATTGTTATTGCTGACTAAATTTATGTCATGACAATAGCCTCATTTAACCACAAAGCTCTCAGGGTAATTAATATAGATCCAGGACATTGGTGTGGAAGGAATGCTCAATAAATATAAATTCATTATCAAGATACAACCTCCAAGAAAATATTCAATCGAAATTGGAGCAAATCCAATCATTCCTATGTTTCCTACGAATATCTGATACATAGAATCTCTTGTCAAGATCCAACATCTATGAATGATAACATGTAATTTCTGGTTTGCCACAAAATAAAGCTTTAGCTTCATGGATGGGTTTAAGCTTACAAGATAGTTACAAATCTATTTATTAGGTTTAAGAAGTATTAAAAAAACAACAAGAACACATTTTATTTAGATATATAGTGCACAACTGAAAATCAATAGCATCATTAAATCAAAACCAAACTGAAAGAGAAAAAAACAAACTTACGTTCCACCTACACCTCCAATGACCTCTGAACTGATGGGATGAAATGGAAGCTCACAAATAGCAACCTACATTGTTATTAACAATACAACAGGTAAACAAACAAACTAATAATTTGCTAGTCCAGCAAAAAACAAGTCTGCTACAAGAATACAGCATATAGTTCGGAGGATAGATATCCCAAAATTTTAACTGCACGAATAAATTAAGGTACATAAACCAACAAATTTAACTGTACGAATAAAATCTCCCAAAACTCATCGTGAAGCCAATAAAAATCCAACTTGAAACATAGTTCGGAGGATAAATATCACAAATAGCTAAAGATGGCAATACTCGTCACTAATCTGCATCCCAAGACAACAAAGTAGTCGCAGCTACTCGGATCCTCACTGAGGCACGAAACCAAACTATGGCAATTCACAAAATTACATTCTAAGAACCAGGAAAGGGTATCGATCCACCAACTTTCTCTAGAATAAATAGTTTCGAACAACAGGATAAGACCCCACTTCACTAGAAAAAGTCAATATTTTAAAGGCAAAAAACGACGAAAAAAAAAATACTAGAACAGAACTGCTTATTTTTTGTCATCGTCATGATCATCCTGACCTTGGCTCCAAAGGCAGCCGAAGTTCGAGAGGCCCGTACCCCGCCGCTGCCGGCCCCGATAACGAACAAATCAAAATCGTATTGTTTAGTTTCTTCTCCAACTTTGTCGAGCACCCCGTCAACCAACATCTTCCTCGCCATGAAGATTATCCACTGACTACGATATCAACAATACACACACACACAAACAACAAAAAAGGTCAAAACTGCACAAAACCCTCATCCAAAGAACCAAATAACAAAAAAAAAAAAGATCGGCGAGACTTGCAGAATCACCTTACCTCCGTAACCAAAACTAAAAAACGACGACGACGAGTCTACTGATAACCAAATTGATCGGCAATCCCGCAGACTATGAAGAAGAAAGCGATGTCGCCAAAGCGAACTTGGAGACGTTCTTCCAGCGGCGGATCAATTGTTCAATTCCGAAAATAATCGCACCGCTTCTACATTACCTAATCGGTTGTGCTAACCTGCCATTTCGAATCCAAAAGGCAATTTACTCCCAAATCGACCAAGCGCACAATTGGTTTCATACTTGACCCCACCGGTTTGGCCCGCAATGGCTCGGCCATTTGAACCAATCCCAAACAGGTAAGCAGAACGGGTGCCAAAAGAACGTGGTGAAAATGAACGAAAAATTGAACGCGGTGGGGAAGGGAGAACGTCACCAAAAGTAAACAGCATTGACGATCTTGACCATAGAGTTGTCATGATGAACGGCCAGGATGAGCCAATATCACGGATTTAGTTATTACGTTCGACCATTGGGTGCGGTCTTCTTCGTCACTAATGACGCCAGCGATGAATTTATTTATTTTTAAAACGGTTTTATAAAGGGAAAAAAATAAAAGTAACCAAAAGGAGATCTCATTTTTTAAAAAATATTATTATCATTTAAAATATATTTTGCATTGGTGACGATAATTGTAGTTATAGTTGTTAATACGTAGAATAAAATTATATTTCCAAATACTCTTATTATAATTTAATATTTTTTCAAAAAAATAGTTTCCTTTCTTCTTTATCAAAATAATAAATACATGTAAGAAATATTTACATTTGCCAAAATAATTATGGGATTTAAGAGATAAGATACCAAAATTTGATTGTAACGGGCTTCCAAAGAATCAACTTTCCGAAATAAAATGATTTTTTTGATTGAAAATGAAAGGAAAAAAGTTGAATAAATTATAAGGTTATAAAATATGTGTATGTATCTAAACCTCAAATCTAGATCTTTAGAGGCCTTCCTCAAATTATAAGTCTTCATAATATTCTCAAAGGAAATAAAAATAATTATAATTGTTCATGTTAGGCCGAACGTTTATTTACCTTGTTTATGCTCTTATTTACTTTAAAACATGGATGAAGAATAGAAAGAGATCAAAGGTGAAAATTATCGTATAGGAAAGGAAAGAAAAAGGTGAAGGAAAATAAATAATATGAAAGAAACAGGGGAGGGAAAAGAATCCTTTGACAATAGTCCGTAGATTGTCACTCGTGTAGCGAAGCAGAAGAGGCCGACAGTGAAGAGGGGTGCAGCACTTATGGTGGCGAGAGGAAACAGTTTCTAGGGGTGCGAAAGCAGTCGTGGGGCTGGTGGGCAGTTCCATGAGGTGCGGAGTCAACACCGACGACACATCCTCTTCGTCTCCAGTGATGGCTGCCACATCCAGGATACAACCTGCAGCCTCTAAAAACTTCCCTCATACATCCAGTAGTGGATCTCGTACACGTTTTTCTCACGGATGTGGCGATACAGGTGGACGATGAAAGTCTTGACAAAATCTGGCATGAAGTTAGGATTAATGACATCAAATATAATAATTATGGAAAATAATCTCAAATTGATTTCGATCAATCAAAATTTATTATATTTGTCATTGTAATCAAAGATTAACAGGAAAAAATAATATTTTTAAATTTATTATATTCACTACTGATTCTGTCTGAGAATTGAGGCGATGGACGTTGGAAGGCGTGGCGCTCCTATTGACTCTTGACGAACTCCGAGTTGAAGGGACCTGCAACCACAGCAACGTCAGTGCCAAGCCAGAGTGGGGTTCCCCGGCGATGGCCCTCTGAAGCTCAAGTCAGCCTTCGACGGTGTATAAGTGAGGAAACGAAGAAGTAAAAGTAGCAACGTAACAGTAGCTACAATAGAGTTTCATACCTTCGTCGAATCTTGGGGGTCCTTATATAGGACTCTCGAAGAGCGCGTGCACGCTTCTCGAGGGATGCACACTTCTCAAAGCATATCCTGAAAAGATGTGTCGGAAAAGCATCTCTGACATCATACCTTAACAGCCCCGAGCATATCCTTGACAAGACGGTAGAAGTTTCCATTTGATGATCCTCTGCCTGACCATGCCGTTAAGCATGCCGCATGTTGGTGGCACTGGTTCCCAAAAGGATATCACCATCTACTCCCTTTGTTTGCTTCTGGGCCGAGCGGGAGAGCCACTCGGCTGATCCTCGTCCATTCGGACGGCTATCCCTCTTGGGGCCGAGCGGGAGAGCCGCTCGGCATGCCCTCAGTCATTCAGGAGACCTTGCCCTTGGGTCAAGTGGGAGAGATGCTCGGTCATCCTTCCACCGTCCGCTCGGCTGTGACTCCACTCTGTTGGTTTTGAGATTTCAGGCAAGTCCGAGCGAATTTGCCGCTCAGCCTCTGGATTCACTGATACTTGATCTTTTGAGCGTCGGAAGCTCGGTCTGGAGTCGAGCTGTATTGATGTTCGATTAGGTTCTATTACTTCGGATCGGACGATGATGATCAAGGTGTTAACCATCTTGACTTTAACCACCATCGTGTCATTGACCCTTCTACTGAGCAGGTCCGGCCTTACCATCGGATCACATGTCTCCCCCTCAAGTCTAGTCAAAGGAGGTTGTAAGACCGACTGATTGGACAAGTAGTCTGAGTTGGATTGGCCGATCAACCGTGATACTGGTCTGGACTCCAATCGATTTGTCAAAGAGTGTCGAACGATCGTGAGACTGTTCCTTGAGGCTGCTCGGCGCTCCGCATATTTGCACTTCAAGAAATTTAATTTGTATCCTAGGGCGAGAACGGTCAATGTTGGAGTCACCCAAATCCCCTCGGAATTCGTGTAAATCAGGATCATTAAAGTCGAGCATGCACCCACGCCTGTTAATGACACCCATTAAATGTTGCCCTATAGGCGTGTGCTATGTGTCACTGCCACCGTCACCGCACGTCCGAAGCGACAGACGCCGATGTGACGTTCAGCGGTTTGAATTCAACAGCTGGATCTGCGCTCCGGCTTCCGTGCCCTAGATGGAAGGAATTTGGTATGAGCTGGGGAAGAGGAACGCGGAAGTTGTTACAAACTTCAAGAATAAAGGGATGGATGGTAAAGCGGAGGTCGGCCACGAATTGGTCTCTGAATAGACAGATAGTATCGATCGACAGATCATTGGGCCGATCGGACGAAGAGGCTAGAATAATTTCGTGGTCAGAAGGAATTTCATAGACACTCCGGAGGCTCTCGGCGTCACCCGCGTCGAACCTGGTCTCCATGGTGGTATACCAGAGACCGGGAACGGGGTCGGACAGCTGGGAAGAATTGGCCATGATTGGAAAAGGGGAAAACAAGAGGATCGACGGAAGTGGTGGACGGAAAATGCATAGGACACTGGAAGGACGCGAGAATCTGAAGGAACAGTAAAAGTTGCAAAAAACTTACAGAAAGAGGAGAGGAGGTGGCCGCCGAGGAAAATAGAGGGTTGTCGGAGCACTGGTTGCACAAGGAACTGCCTGCAGCTATCGGAGAAGAAGACGTGAGGCAAGAAACGGAGGTAACGCGACGGCTTTATAAAGATTGGGTTCGGCCGACCAGAGCCGTTCGATCTAGGGCACGAAAGTCGGAGCGCAGATCCAGTCGTTGAATTCAAACCGTCGAACATCACATCAGCGTTTATCGCTTCGGACGTGCGACAACGGTGGCAGTGACACGTAGCACACGCCTATAGGGCGGCATTTAATGGGCACCATTAACAGGCGTGAGCGCGTGCTCGGCTTTAATGATCCTGATTTACACAAATTCCGAAGGGATTTGGGTGACGCCAGCGTCGACCGCTCTCGACCTAGAATACAAATTAAATTTCTTGAAGTGCAAATATGCGGAGTGCCGAGTAGCCTCAAGGAGCAGTCTCAGGGTCGTCCGACATTCTTCGACAAACCGATCGGAGTCCAGACCAACATCACGGTTGATCGGCCAATCCAATTCAAACTACTTGTCCAGTCAATCAGACTTACAGCCTCCTTCGACTAGACTTGAGGGGGAGGCATGTGATCCGATGGTAAGGCCGGGCCCGCTCAGCAAAAGGGGCAATGACACGATGGTGGTTAAAGTCAAGACGGTCAACACCCCAATCATCATCGTCCGATCCGAAGTAATAGAACCCGATCGAACATCAATACAGCTCGACTCTAGACCGAGCTTCCGACGCTCAAAAGATCAAGTATCGGTGAATCCAGAGGCTGAGCGGCAAATCCGCTCGGACTTGCCTGAAATCTCAAAACCAACAGAGTGGAGTCACAGCCAAGCCGACGGTGGAAGGATGATCGAGCAGCTCTCCCACTCGACCCAAGGGCAAGGTCGCCTAAATGACTGAGGGCAGGCCAAGCAGCTCTCCCGCTCGGCCCCAGGAGGGGCAGCCATCCGAATGGACGAGGATCGGCCGAGTGGCTCTCCCGCTCGACCCAGAAGCAAACAAAGGAGTAGATGGTAATATCCTTCTGGGAACCAGTGCCACCGACATACGGCATGGTTGACGGCATGGTCAGGCAGAGGATCATCAGACGGATGCTTCCACTGTCTTGTCAAGGATATGCTCGGGCTGTTAAGGTATGGTGTCAGAGATGCTTTTCTGACACGTCTTTTCACGGTATGCTTTGAGAAGTGCGCATGCCTCGAGAAGCATGCACGCGCTCTCCGAGAGTCCTATATAAAAACCCCCAAGCTTCGACGGAGGTATGAAACTCTACTGTAGCTACTGTTACGCTGCTACTTTCACTTCTCTTCGTTTCCTCACTTATACACCGTCGGAGGCTAACTTGAGCATCGGAGAGTCATCGCCGGGGAACCCCACTCTGGCTCGGCACTGACGTTATTGTGGTTGCAAGGTCCTTCAACTCGGAGTTCGTCAAGAGTCAATAGGAGCGTCACGTCTCCCAACGTCTATCACCTCGATTCTCGGACAAGATCAACTACTATGATTATTATTATTATGATTGTATGTCATATTTAATATTTCCATTATTAATTAGATAATTTGTATAAATAAATCTTTGACTTCATCAATAAGATCATCCCAAAATAATTATTCACTATTTTCTTTATTTCTATCATGGTATCAAAGTCATGATACATTATACTTATATCTTCCCTGAATCCCTCTTTTACTAATTCTCTTCTTTTAATTTTTTTTTATTCTCTTTTATATTTTCTCCTCCACGTTTCTTTTATCTGTTTTTCTTTTTCTTCTTTCTCTGTCTTTGTTTTTTTACCTCTTTTTCTCTCCATGTTTTTCTCCTTCATGCTTTTTTTCTCTGTCTCTATTTTCTTCTTTCCTCTGCCACTAACGCCAAATAATAATAAGGGATTTTGTCATCGCCCTTCTCCAGCCATCAAACTCTATTGGTGAACTGCCCCATCAACGGCCTTCCTCCTCCAGTGAGATATAGGTCTCAGCGTCAATCATCACTAGGCGATTTCTGCTACCGCCCAACCAAGAAGTTGTGATCTCCTTGTATCATTGGATAGCAAGTTTCCAACCGCCGAAAATTCTTCCAGCAAGCCACAGCAGCAAACAAGGTTTATTACTATCAAAGGCCGAGTTATTTTATTTTTGATGTGAAATACTCAGCAACATCATGGTGACCAAAAGCAAAGTTCATACCGATGTTAAATTTATCACATCATTGGTCATACTGGTATTCATTGCTCTAAAAGATTTAATTGATTTTATAGTTGAAGAATATATCAAATTTGTCTCAGAGTTGGACATATTGGTACTCAATGTCCTAAAAGATTTGGCTCAAATTTTGCTGTTGGTATTGCAGCATTAGGACAACCAACTATTTTACAAAAAGAACATGCATCTTCAAATTGACCACCACCTTCTTGGCAATCTATAACTCAGTCATTTCATTCTGGAGCATTCTCACTTTCTTTCTCTCCTAATATAGTTTCAACGACTCCCGAGAACCCATGATGACATTCGGATTTTGGAGTAACTTATCATGTTACACCAGAGTATGATATTCTCACAGAGGCTTTGCCTTATCATGGACCCGATATGGTACAAATGGGTAATGGCTCAGGTTTGTAAATTACTCACCTTGGAAATACATCCTTTCACTCATGTGGTCGAACTTTTCGTATGCACAACACTCTTCATGTTCCTTCAATCACAAAAAATTTACTTTCTGTGCGTCAATTTGCTCTTGATAATAATGTGTCCTTTGAATTTCATCCTCATCATTATCTTGTAAAAGATCTCATGACAGTAATTATTTTACTCTAAGGAAGCATTAAAGACAACCGCTATCATCTTCAACCCACATATACTAATGTTTTTGTTGGAGAACACACTGACGAATTCTCTTGGCACGCACGTCTTGGGCATCCGTCTATACGTCTTGTTTAGAATATCATTAATCAGTATGGTTTAGCAAATTTTTAGCCTCTTCATCTCATTTATGTGAAACTTGTATAAAAGCAAAATCTCATAAATTATTTTTTATGTCTTCTACTCACACCTCTAGTTTTCATTTATAAATTATTTACACCGATGTGTGGGGTTCTGCTCCTATTCTATAATTAAGGTTTTCTTTATTATGTTATTTTTATTAATAATTTTAGCAAGTTTACTTGGGATTTTCTTATAAAAAGAAAGTCTTATCTCTTCGATATATTTTTTTGTTTTCAAAACTATATTGAGTGTTATTTTGATCGTAAAATACTCTCTCTCCATTATGATTGGGGAGGAGAATATCAAGCTCTTCATCGTCATCTTACCTCCTCTGGTATCCTTCATCGAGTCTCTTGTACGCACACTTCTGAACAAAATGGATCCGCCGAGAGGAAATATCGTCATATAATTGAAACTATCTTTGCTCTTCTTAGTCATGCCTCAATTCCGCTTACATTTTGGGATAACGCTGTCCAAACCTCAGTATACCTTATCAATCATTTGCCCACTCCACTACTTCAAAACAAAAGCCCCTTGAAAAGATTTTATAATCGCTCTCCAGATTTCTCATTCTTTCGTATCTTTGGTTATATATGTTATCCTTGTTTGCGACCTTACTCTAAATACAAGTTAAACCCTCGATCTCAATAATGTGTTTTCCTTGGTTATAGTGTTTGTATCATCGGTATCGTTGCCTAGATATATCAACTGGGCGGATATATATTTCTTAACATATTACTTTTGATGAGTCTCTCTTTCTATTTGTGTTGTTCCGTCGGACACTCCCTCAGACAATCAACACACTTTTCTAATTGCCCCTAATAGTATACCAGAACTATCATAGGTTGCTACAACAAGACATACTCAAAGAACCAGGGAAGATGGATTTTTGGGCTCTTCTCCATCCCCACCAAATCTTGCAAACTCAATATCTAGCAATGTTTCGTTCTCTAGTCTTGATTCCCATCAATCTGACCACTCATCTCTGAGTAGTTCCAATGATGATACTTCTTGACGAATACTTCCTCTAAGCGAGATTTATGCTCGATGTCCACCAGTTTCCACCCGTTATCCTTTTCCATGGGCTTTAATTACTTTTCCAAGTTTTATTGAACCTACTAGCTTTACATAGACAGTCAAAGACCCAAATTGACGTGTTGCAATGGCTACAAAGTTTGATGCTCTTCTCCATAATGAATCATGAACCTTAGTTCCTTGTACTCCATCTATGAATATTGTGGACTCTAAATGGGTTTACCGAATTAAGTATCAAGCAGATAGATCCATTGAACGTACAAAGCTTGCCTTATTACAAAAGGCTTTAGTCAATAACCAGGTATTGACTTCAATGATACTTTCAGTCCAGTCGTCAAAATTACAACTATTAGATTGTTACTGTCTATAATTATTAGCTCCAATTGACCGATACAACAATTAGATATTTCCAATGCTTGTAAATTGGAGCAACAACCAGGTTTCATCCACCAACAACTTTCAACACATGTTTGTAAATTTCAGAAATCTTTATATGGTCTTCAACAAACACCTCGTGCATGGTTTCATCGTCTATCTAATTGGCTTCATATTTAGAGTTTTTCTGGATCAAAAATTGACTCTCGCTATTTTAAAAATGTAATGGAAATTTTACCATATTTTTTCTAATTTACGTGAATGATATTTTAATAACTGGTAGTGATCAAGAAGACATCTCTTCATTCCTGCATATTCTTAATCAAGAGTTTCCGATTCGGGACCTTGGCAAGACTCATTTTTTCCTTGGCATTGAGTTTCTTCCACATGCTGAAGGTTGTCTTCTCTCTCAGAGCAAATATATCACTGGACTTCTTAAATGAGCTAAAATGGATGACATGCGTCCTATCTCTACACCAATTATTAAAGGAGGTTTTAATGCTTCTTCTTTCTCTCCTTGAATGGCTGACTCCTAGATCTATCGAAGTATTATTGGTACCCTACAATATGTCATCATTACACGACTTGACATTGCTTTCACAGTTAATCGTGTCTGTCAATTTATGTATTCTCCCACCGAGTACTATTGGGAAAGTGTTAAGAGAATTCTTCGTTATCTTAAAGGCACGATTTTACATGGTTTTCTTTTATATCGTCAGTTCTTACTAGAGTTAAATGTCTATAGTGATGCAGATTGGGCCGAATCTTCTGAAGACAAACGTTCGACTAGTCGATTTGCAATATTTCTTGGACGAAATCTTATTTCTTAGCTTTCAAAGAAGCAACCTATAGTCTCTCGCTTAGACTTGACCACGGTTTGGAATCGACAGTTGGACGGTTCGGAACCGCCGGTTCGACGGTTCCAGGCAGGTCGACCCTTAACCTTAACCGCCTAAGACGGTTATGGTTCACGGTTCAGAACCACCGGTTCACGGTTCGTCACGGTTCGCCACGGTTCAAGATTAATATGTTACAAAAATTAAAAATTAAAAATTAAACATTAAACATTAAAAAATAGAAATTAAAATTTATTGAAAAAAGGACTTGCACTTATTTAAGTTGCCTACGTATCCCTTTAGGGGAATCAAAGCCCACATAGTTCTTTTACATTTTTATCCTTTTATATTTTCATTCACTTCCATTTCCTGTTCTTGTCGTATTTGTTCCTTCAGTATCAAAATCTTCAACTTCGTCATCTGAAAGTTGCATTCCTTGGATTATTTTCTCCGCTCTGGTCCAATCGTCCAGTAATGCTTGGGCTTCCAATGAGTCGGGAGACAAAGTTGATTGTCGTTCATCTAATATGTTGTCGCCGACACTGAACGTCTGCTCCATAGCAACAGTTGACACTAGACAAGCTAAAATTTCTTTTGCGATCACGAAGAGAACGGGAAAGCTTTGAGCCTTCTGTGACCACCACTTTAAGATATCGAAGTTTTCGCTATCTGCTTCATTAAAATCAAAAGAAGTCGTAAAATAATTCTCAAGTTCCTGTGTGGAACTTGAGGATCCTCGTGGACGTTTTGTCCGTTCTTTTAATAAGAGTTGTGCTTTTGTAAGTTTTAAATTACTACTAGTAGTTTGTTGTATTTCAGAAATATTAATTTGTGTTCTATATTTTGCATAATATTGATTATAAATATCATATAAATAAATTCTAATATTATATATAATATTAACTGGATCAGGGGAAGAAGAATCTTTAATTGGAATTAAAGCGTCATAATATAAAGTTAACATTTCTCGTAAAACTTCTAATTTAAATTTAGGATCTAAAGAAAATGCAATTACATAAATTTCAGGAATTAAATAAAAATATTTTTCTCAATTAGTTTTCATAGCTAAGATGTAAGGAGATAAAGATTCATTATTAATATGTTCATTTAAAACTAATACTATATTAAAAAAAAATTTAAAACTAATTGAGTAGTGGAATAATAAACATCAGAAAGTTGTTCAGTTGCATCATTAAATACTTTTAAAATTTCACAAATACTACTACAAATATTCCATTGTTGTGAAAATAAATATATATTAGTATTAGTGTTTTATGTAAAAAAAAATGAACATAATAATTCTTTATATTGAAATGAATCTTGTAATAATTGGTATGTTGAATTCCAACGTGTTGGTACATCACGTGGAAATTTTTTAGGTCTCATTCCATTAATTTTACAAAACCTGCCCCATTATTTCATTATAGATGGATGAGACCATAAATAAGAAATTACAATTCTAATTGGTTTAATATAACCTTCTAAAATTTTTAAACCATCTTGAACACATAAATTTAAAACATTGCATACACAACGAATATGAAAAAAATAAACCTCCAATAATAGGTTGACAAATAAATTTTAGATCATCTATACAAGCGGTATTGGAACTAGCATTATCTAATGACATTGAAAATATTTTATGAGTTAAACCATATTTTTCTAAAATTAAACATAATAATTGTGCGATATTATGAGCATTATGTCATTCATCAAAAACTCTATAAGCTAATAATTTTTTTTGGAGGTTCCAAAAGTTATCGATCCAATGATAAGTCACACCCATATACGAATGTGTTTGTCAATGATCACTCCAAATATCGGAACATAAAGAAACTTTATTATCTAATTTACTAAATTCATCAATTAAATTCTTTTTTCTTGTTTTACTAATTTTTTAATTGTACGAGTAAGTGTAGTCCTAGGAACACGTTTAGCACATGGATTAAGACATTCTTTACAAAAATCTTTAAATGTGCATTTAGATCCAAAACTAAAAGAAGATGTTCGACGGAAACAAATTTAGCTAATGATTCTCTTAATTTATTATCCGAATATAAAAATAAACCGAAATCGGTACTACCGCTAGTTGAAGAAAATCTTGATAATTGTGTTTGAGAACGGTCGAGTCCATATTCCGTCAGGTGCTTCATTTCTACATGACGACCCATAGCTGCCGCCGGCTTGGAATTTGTAGGAAGCATTGCAGTGCTTACATTTTGCACACATTTCTCCCGACGGAAGAGTGACATTCTCAAAATGTTTAGTGAAAATAGAAGACTTTAGAGGAGGAAGTTCCCGAACCTTAGAAGTAATTGCATCGGTACTTCCTTGTGTTTCGGGTGTCGGATTCAGAAGATGCTCGATCTCATCATCGGTGGATTGAATGTTGGGGTCCTCCTCCCGCGGATTCATTATTTGCTTTCCCTTCCGAGCTCGAAATGATGCACCTCTGCGGCCTCCTTCCATTGTAATTGAAAATTGACAACGAAAGCGTGTAAAGATTAGAGAATACAAAAATGAGATTAAGAGTAGAGAAGATGTGTGTGAAAAATGATGAAATGAGCTCTCTATTTATAGAGTTTTGATAGTAACAGACACTAAATCATAGTGATTGATAAAAAAACGATCAAATGATCCTAACCGTTGAAAAAAATACCCAAAAAAACCCTCCCAACGGCTACGAACCGCCGGTTAACCTATGGTTCAAGCCGTTTAAAAAAATAAAAAAAATTTGCAGCTGAACCGCCGGTTCAACCCGCCGATTAACCAGCGGTTCGCCGGTTTTACAACCAATGAACCGGAACCGGCCCAGCAACTTGCTCTAGAATTGAAGCTGAATATAAAGTTATCGCCAATGTGACATTCGAAATTATTTGGCTACAATCTCTTCTTTTGAAATTACATTTTTTTCACCTGATATAGCCAAAATCTGGTGTGATAATACAGGAGCAATTTAACTTGTAGCAAATCCAGTCTTTCATGCTCGTACCAAGCACGTGGAGATTGTTTTTTCATTTTGTTCATGAACATGTGGTGATTCGACAACTTTTGGTTTCTTACGTCTCTACGTAAGATGAAATTGTTGACATATTCACCAAACCATTTTCTAGATAATGTTTTACCAAGTTAGTAATCAAACTCAATGTTCGGGTACTCTAGTTAAGTTTGTCGAGGGTAATGACACCAAAGAAAACAGTTATTAAAAATAATCTTGAATCATATTTGACATCGTGATCAAAGATTAACAGTAAAAGATAATATTTTCATATTATTTATTATTATTATTATTATTATTATAATTATATGTCATATTTAATATTTACGTTAGATAATTTATATAAATAAGTCTTGGGCTAAATCAATAAAATCAACTCAAAATAATTATTCTTTATTTTCTTTATATTTATCAAGGGTAGTAGCCGATCTCGACAGCGGCCCCACCTCCTTGGCCGGAGGAAGGAGGCAGCAGGGAGTACTTGGGCTCAGGCGAACCATCATCGTACAAGTTCGTCATGCTTACAATCCGTGGGTGGATTAGGATTTGCTCTGCTTCGATTAGAGTTGGTAGGAAATGAAAGGAGAGCCCAGAGGCGATATAAGAAACGAAAGGAGATTGGTTGTGGAGGTAGAGTGAGGGAGCTGGGAGGAGGAGGTGTATCCAGCGGAGTGCTTCGATGACATATCCAAAAAGAAGCTGAGCTGTGATATTGACATTACACGTGGCGACATGGAGGAGACTATTTTGATGTTATTTTCCTCTGCTCACTTCCATCGGATTTTAAGAGGACAAAAAATTGAGACAAAAGTAACCTACTTATGGCTGGAAAATCTATCTATCCATTATTTTGTTACATATATATAAACATGAGAAAGGATATCGATTCTTTGTAATCAGTCCTTTTCTTCATTAGCGTTCTCAAGTAAACGGCCATTAGTCACTTAAACCTATCACGTTCAGTCTACTAGTCTAGTTCGATCATCTTATCATAAGAAGGGCTAATTTAATTACAAGAATTACAATCGTCTCCCTACTTTTTTTCATCTTTAACACCTTGTTATTTACGTATTCTCTTCTCTTAAAAAAAGCGACAAAATTAACAAGTTGAATACGACAAAAACAACGCCCAGAGAAGAGAGAGTGGCATTCTCCGACGAGCGACCACCGGAGGTAAGGAAAACCGGGTGCGTAACCGCTGTCTTGTT
This sequence comes from Zingiber officinale, assembly GCF_018446385.1. Classification (NCBI taxonomy): domain Eukaryota; kingdom Viridiplantae; phylum Streptophyta; class Magnoliopsida; order Zingiberales; family Zingiberaceae; genus Zingiber; species Zingiber officinale. The sequence goes on from NC_055990.1 coordinate 27,281,891, forward strand.
GCAGCGTCTCAGGTATCGGCCTGCGGCGGCGGCGGCGACTTCGAGCTCCTCGCCCAGACACAGTTCGTGATTACCGGCCAACTTCAGCTTGCCGTCGAGGCGGCGGACGAAAACGGCGGAAAAAGGAACGCGGCCACGTAGCCCATTGTTCTCCAGGTTGATCTCCATGGCCGTGCTCTCCATCCGCTGGAATTGCTCCGGGAGCTCCCCTTCGAGTTTGTTATTGTCCAACGCCAGGTAGGTTACTCTTCCCAAGTAGACTCCCATCGATGCCGGAATGTTGCCGACCAGACCGAGCCGCGACATCCCGACGCCCAGGATGCCCCCCAGCTTCTCCCATATCTCTGGGATGGCACCGCCGACGGGGTTTCCGCTCAGGTGCATCTCCCGCAGGTTCTCCAGCTCTGCCAGCCATGCCGGCACGCCGCCGGTGAGTCGGTTGCCGCTCAGATCTAGAAGTTCCAGCCGTTTGAGATGACTGAGTTCAGCCGGGATCATGCCAGCTATTCTGTTGGAAGAGATGTCCAGCTTGACCAGCTCCATCAGGCTACCGATCTCGGACGGGATCGCCCCGCCGATGCGGTTCCCACTTAGATCCAACACTTTGAGGAGGGCGAGTCGTCTTATCGAGCGAGGAATCTCGCCTCCGATACTGTTCTGCGAAAGGACTAGCTGCTCCAGGCCGCGGAGATCTCCAACCTCGGGAGGAATTATTGCGGATATCCGCGATCCGGAGATGATGAGGCGGCGCAGGCGAGACAGTCCGGTGATTCTGCCACCGAGACGGCCGCCGAGAGAAGGGTTCCGGTAGAAGGCAATCTCCTCGACGGTGGATGACAGATTCCAGAAATCGAGGGGGAGGATGGCATTCGCCGCGGTGAAGCAGTTGTAGAAGAATACCTTTCGAAGGAAAGGGAACGAGGAGAGGGAGGTCGGGAGAGTTGCGTTCGGGCCGCACGGTGGGTTATTGGAGAAATCAGAGACGTTACCGAAGTTGAGCTCCACGACGTGAGGGGATCCGTCGTCGCCGGCGTCGTTAGAGGATGGAAAAAGATCGCAGACGAGTCCATGGGGGCCGAAGAGGCACAGATCGTCGGGGTAGAGCGAGCGCCAAGGAACAGAAGGGTTGACGGACTCGAGGGCGCGGTAGGCCGCCTCCTGCTCGAGTTCCGGCAAGCGTAGAAGCGGAAGTTCCACTCCATCGCCGGCGACGACGATGCATCGGAGGAAGAAAACAACCAGAGAAACAAAGCAGCGACCTTCGAAAGCCATGGAGGAAGCAGATGAGGCAATGGCGGTAGCTTCTCACTTTTATAGCGAAACGCGAAGGAAGTTATTTCACGACAAAACCTCTAAAAATTTATACAATAACCGGATATGAATAATTGTTTCATTTTCTTAATATTGTCTAAATTACTTTAATATTCATTAAAATTATTCTCATTTTATTAAAATGTATTTTTTCAAAAAGGCAAAGTCATTACTTGTACTTTGAGGGCTTTACTGTCTTTTCGAATGGGAAGCCCAATGAGAATGTTCCGCGGACTCCGCCGATGTCTCGAGTTTCGTGCGACGAGCTCCCTCAAAGTTCTCAATGAAAGTGGCCGTCCTCCCTGATTAGGCGAGGAAGCGATGCGGTGCCGACGGGGCCTGCCGCTTTGTAGTGTTTGCAGTGTGGGCTAGACTGGTGGGAGAGTCGGGCCACGCGGCGGTGGAGAGGAGGCATAGGCTGGCGGCAGCCGCCGACAGCTGTGGGGCAGCGGCGGGCGGGGCGGTCGGGGGTTCGGGTTGCGCGCCGGAGAACGAGGGGCCCGGTGAGGATAAGTGTAGATTTACTGTTTTTCTGCCATCGCATTGCTCGGGCATGCATGCATGCTTATAAATTACTGGAATGGAATAAAATAAATAAATATAGAGTTTATATTTACTAGTTTGTTTTCCGTTCGGATCCTCTCTCTCTCAATTTCTCTTTCTCCATATTTTCTTGTCGATCAGACGGATCAGATTACATCTCAAGGATATTTTGTACATTATAAGAATACTACATACATCTTAAAGATATCATGATGTCTTAAAATATAATCTGGTCCGTCCGATCGACAAAAGACATGGAGACAGAAAAATTTAAAAATAAAAAATTTGATCTAGTTTGTTTATGTAATTCCTTTTGTATACTCATTACAATTTGTTCTCCAAAATGTCATTGTAACTCCAAATTAAAAAAAGTATGTATAAAATTATTGATGAACATTGATTTTTTTTCCCAGTTCCCCAACATTTTTCTGTTTCAGCATGTTAAAGAATATATCAATCATCGAACTCTAAATAATTTATAAAAACACTGAATATTATTTCGCAGGACAGAGGAGAAGGAGCTTTAATCCTCAATAAAACTCCTGTCCCAGCATCATTATGCAGTGCTGACCCAGATGGGCCCCACAAAGGCATTCGGCGGTCCCCACTCGATGATGCGGAGCAGCGGTGCTGGAGGCGGTCTCCCTGGCCATCTCCTCCACCGGGTCACGGCCAGTACAGTAACACTGAAACGCGGCCAAGTCCAGCTGGATGGCCCTATCCCTGATGCTGACGTCATTACGTGCTCGTGGGTTCCATGGTGACCTGGCATTTGCTGAGCTGGATTTATATAGACACACAATTTACAAGTAAATACGATGGCAAATTGTTAGTTAAGAGGTGGATGGAGGAGGGATTAATGTTATAAAAGGACGTACTGTAGGAATAATTAATTAAATATTATTGTAATTTTTTTTACAATATATTAAAAGATGAACTTGTCACCCATCTGTGTATGTATATATTGTATTTTATTTCTTATTTTTCTATAATTAAAATAATATTATTCCTTCGTGCGAAATATTTATTGTTCTTTTTCATACTTCACAAATTATTATTGAATAAATAATATTAGTCTTTTCTTTACAATAAAAATTCAAAACTTAATTTTATTTCTTGCAAAATTGGAGATCTCCCCTAATACTCCTCTTCTTTGTCGTAGTGATATGTCATACGCACTTAAATGGATTATAAACCCTTTCGACATGAATAATTAGTCATCTAATTACTAAACATCGTAGTTTTACTAATTTCAACCACCACAATTGAAAGATGAAGCATGAAATTTTTAAAATGAAGTAATTAATTATTAACCCCTTTCTTGGCTAGCTTAATTAGTAAATGGTTAAAAGCTTATTTAAATATTTTTGTGCGTGGGAAAAAAAATACAAGGTCTAATATTTACATTAATTGTCGGGGACCCAATAGAGGAACTAGACATGACCAATGAATTGAATTATTGACTCTAAGAAACAAAAACATATAATTTTTACGAAGATGTTTTTCTAAATTCTAATCCAAATATTTCGAATATTTTTGCTCTACTGATTCACGAGTTCATTATCCACTTGCCTTGATTCGTGACCATCTAATGATATTGACGCAAATAGGGATTTTGGAATACAAAACGTATATGTTTTCAATAAAAATATATATGTAGCGAGAGTGAAATGATTTACTTGAAAATTTGTATGGATCCCAATAGATCCTTTATGTGCACGATATAATCATAGATAAAAAAATGTTGTTTAGAAGCTATTTTTTTTAGATGAACAGAAATCACATAGCAAGTTTCACAAGATTTATTTTTATTAGTATCCATGTTAAGATATCTTTAAGATGACTTCATAAGCCACAAGTTACATCTTCGCTTGGTACTAGCCAAGTAGAAAAGAGGGCACAATAAGAGAAAGAGGGAGTCGTCGGCACAAAGATGAAATCAGCGACACAAGGAGAAGACGACCAAACCTTTTGGAGGCACAAGAGTGAACAGGCCAACAAGAATTGGGCGGCCACAAGGGAAGGCCAGCCAACAAATTGGGCAGCCAAAGTAGAGCCGACTATGGCACAAGGTTGGGCGGCACCTAAAGCCGTCAAACGGGTCAACTCGTGGCAGGGCGGACCAATCTACCAAAAACCCAACATTTGACAGGGCGGGGCGGGCCGACCCACCATCCCGGCGGACTACGTACAAAACTTTCAACCCAACCCAATTCAAGACGGGCTGCGGGTTAGGTGGACCAACCCGTGAGCCTGTAAAAAATAAAAAAAATAAACTAATCAATATGAAAAATCATCACTGATAAGTGATAATTATTCTCATCCAGCACTGTTTATTTCATTACAAAACTGCAGTGGTTATTTGAAAACTCCAAAATCCAAATCCAGAAGACTAAAAAAATACAAAATTTCATATTCCACGGTCTAGACTACAATTCTACAAATTCTAAATTCTAATGCAGACTCCAAATTCCAATCCAAAACATAACAACATTACATAACAAATCAGTAAGCACTACTGCCAAAACATAACAACATTACATTTACAGCAACTCAACATAACAAATCAGCAAATAAGCACTACTGCCAAAACATAACAGCCTTACATAGTTACATTTACAGCAACTCAGCAAGCTGTAAGCACTACTCCACCACAGGCACCGCAGTTCGTAGGTTCAGCAAGTCAACAATGCTGCCAAAACATAACAACATTACATTTACAGCAACTCAGCAAGTACTGCCACTACACCACAGCCACAGTCCACAGGTCCACAGCAGACCATAGCAATCAGTAAGTCAACATTACTGTCAAAACATAACAACATTACATTTACAGCAAGTTGTAAGTAAGCACTAAGCACTACTAGTCTACTACACCACAACCATAGTCCGCAGATCGACAGACTAGTAGACCATAGCAATCAGCAAGTCAACAATACTACCAAAACATAAAATAAAACTGAAACGAAAAATTCAATAACTCTAACACAATATTTTTTAAATTTCATCAATAACATCATCCACATCAATTTCTTCTGATCCTCCTTTACCTCATTTCTCTTCATTAATATCCTCTTCTAGAGTATTTGATTCTTGCTTAGAGAATGTTATTTTTATATTTGCATTGTCTTCATTATCTTTATCTGCATATAAAATATACAAGGCTGAAGATAGTTAAAAAATAAAATAACAATAAAATAATATATCAACTAAGTTAAGAACATAACTAAAATAAATAAAATTACCAATAGCATAACCATGTAACTAATTGCGAGTGCAAATAAGAGCTTGCACTTTTTCATGAAGGGTGCAACTTCTATACTTGGTAAGCACACGAGCACCAATGGAAAAAGCTTATTCTGATGCAACAGTACTTATAGGAATAGCTAAAACATCATATGCCATTAGTGCAAGGGTTGGATACCGATGCTTTTGATTCTTCCAATGCTCCAAAATATCCAAATCTTGATAATAAGTAAATTCAAGTTTTGGCTCCTCCAAATAGAGATCCAATTGAGATTTTCCAGCATTTGTAATTGTTTGGCTCTCATATGCCATCATTTCCTGCATTAATTGAAATAGTAGTGACCAAAAAAATTATAAATCAATCAGAGAATACAAGGAAAAAAATATTATAGTACTTACATCAAAGATTCTTTTGTTCTTTCCTTTAACTCCTACACTTTGTGAATGTGTATGTATGGTAAAAGATTGTGGTTGTGAAGAACTTGTATTGTTCATATTAGAATACTGGTCAAAAAGCTTATACAATTTTGTCTCCACAAGATCCATCTTCTTTTGGCATTTAAGAGCATCACTTTCAACCTTCGAATAAAAAAACTCCAACATTGAAAGTTTTATTCTTGGGTCAAGAATAGCTCCAAATGCAAGCACCATGCTATATTGAGTCCAATACTTGTCAAACTTCTCTATCATTTTTTTACACATACAACTTATCACCTCATCTTCATTCGATAAGTTTTCCTTTAACAAAACTTCAATTTTCCAGACTTGCATAAAATATAAATTTGATGTAGGATAAGAAGAACTAGAGATCAAATTGGTAGTGTCATAAAATGGCTTAGGGAACTCACATATTTTCTCTCCTCTTTTCCACTCTTCACTTGAAGGACAATATTTATAATTCTTGTCATTGAATTAAAGAGATGCAAAAGTTTTTTTATATTTGATGGCACTATCCAGCATTAAATATGTTGAGTTCCAACGAGTAGATACATTCAATCGCAAGCCAATACTAGTATCAATGTTACCAACTGCTTGCACACACTCTCCAAATTTCTTCATCCTAATCTTTGAACCTTTAACATACTTGACCGTCTCTCTAATTTTATTCAAAGCTACAGTAGCCATTTTCAAACATTCTTGGACAATGAGATTCAATATATGAGCAGAACAACGAACATGAAAAAATTCACCGTCACATAATAAACTATCATGCAAAAAGAGTTGCTCTTTCAAATGAACTTGCATGTTATCGTTACTAGATGCATTATCCAATGTCAAAGAGAAAACCTTTTTCTCAATTCCCCATTCCTTCAAATATTCAAATAATTTTGCAGCTAATTCAACTCTTGAGTGTGGAGGGGGAATATGAGAAAAACTAAGTATTTTACTATTCAATTTTCAGTCATTATCAACAAAATGGGCAGTCAAGCAAATATAACCCTCACTTGTGCACGCCGTCCATAAATCTGAAGTTAAACAAACTCTATTCTGAATAGTTGTCAAAACATACTTGAGTTTTTATTTCTCCTTCAAGTAGATTCGGTTAATATCAGAAACAAGAGTATTTCTAGAAATGCAAGCAACATCAGGATTTATATACTTCATCCAAGTTCTAATACCGTCATACTCAACAAATGAAAATGGTAAATCATGTCTGATGATTGCATAAGCCAGTAACTCACGTGACAACTTTTGATTTATTTTCTTAGATCTCATCTTCCCATCTTGATCAAGAATCATTTGTCCTACATCATTAAACTTTAATTTGTCACAAATTTTAAAATGACGCCACAACGTAGAAGTTCCATATTGTTTACCCCCACACTTGTACTATTTTTTTAACATCCAATACATTCAGCTTTATCTATACTATCAACACCTTTGATTTTCTTAAAATACACTTAAATATCAGAAGTTTCTTTGGACCTTTTAATTGACCCCTTGTCATGCTTAGCACTTTCCAATTCATCATCTAAAATAATAGTTTGCTTTTGAGAAGTAGAGTCCATTATAAAATCAATCTGAAATATAATAAATAAATTTAGTTTCTAATAAAACCAATCAAACAAAACTCTAAATGTCAATAGCAGAATAGCATAAATTCATTTTTGTATTAGCCCTCTGGACTGTAGAACAAATCATGAAATCAATCAAAATTCAAAACACAACAGCAGAACAATCAACAAATGCTAAAACATTAGAGAATACTAGAATAGGGACTGCAGATTACTAGCAAATAGAATGAAATTAGGAAAGGAAGCCAAAAATCTTACCTCAAAGTCTCAAACAAGAGCTTGGAGAGTCGGAGATTGCCGAACTTGGATTCAAGCTTATTGTCTATTGAAATCGGACTACCTTCTTTAAGCACTCTGCTCTTTGCATTCTACAGGTTCACGCGTCTACGGGGAGATGTTGAGGCAGACGCGCACGAGGCAGAATGTCGTTCTACTCCATGGACCACAACCACGGCCCATGGCATCGAGGAGGCGCTGGGTGCTGATGAGTGATGCGTGCGGCTGTGCTAGCACGAGGTAGGCGGGGCGATTCGACGGCAGGTGCTTGCAGGTTGCAGCGTGTGCGCCTACAGCTACGACTTTGCAAGTGCGAGTGCCGAGTGTGGACGACAGACGACAGTGGATCTGTGGAGGTAGGTGGCGGTGAGCCGGCGATTCGATGAAGTCTGTCGAAGCGGTGGGAAATAGGGTTTACTGGTTTACAGGTTTAGGAATTAGGACTTTAGGTATTTCCGTCTTTAGCTTTTATGTCACTGTAGCTACAGTGATAATTGAAATCTCAACCTTGAATATCTAGTTTTAACTTTTAAATATTGCTTGATTTTTTTAATCAAGCCAGCGGGCCAACCTGAGCCCACCACGGGTTGGCCCGCCTGGACCCGCGACCTGTGCAGGCTGACCCATTTAGGCCCGCCAGATGATGGGTTGATAAATTTTCAACCCAACCCACTTAAATTCTTTGGTGGGGTGGGCCAACCCGACAGGCCTGACCCAAATTGACGGCTCTAGCGGCACCAAGGGGAGCCAGCCAAAACCAAGAGGAAATAAAACTCTTATCTTTTTATTCCATGAAGAGGTCTTTTTATACCTCTTCATTAAGGCTTGAGGAACAAGCACAAGATCATATCATATGTGTAAGCCCAAACTTGCTTGTAAGAAGCGTGAACAAAAACCCAAACCCATGTCACATGAGTAGGCTCAACTCACATGCAAGAGGTGTGGCCAAGAGCGCTTCCAGTGCGACAAATACTTTCTATATTTGCCCTTTTTATGGTCTAACCAAACTTAATCTCTCTATTTGAGAATCTTTATGCAAAGAGCACTAGACGATCGAACCTGAGTTTTAATAATGGCAAAGGGTTCTAAGTTAAGTGTTATTGTTGTTCTAACAAGTTAAACCGAGTGTGCAGGAAAGTTCTAAGTGATCTTAGGTAAAGGGAAAGTCCTAGCTGCGATTAAGCAATGAAGTCTTAGTCCGGGGGGCTGAGCAAAGTCTTGGCAAGTCGAGGGCGTTAGACGAAATCCTAGAGTCGAGAATGCTAGGTGAAAATCCTAGGGGTCGCAGACACCATGTGAAAGACTAGACGAGTCGGTGATCGAATGTCCAGCATTAAGTCTTGAAGTCTCGGACGCTGAGCAAAAGTCCAGACGGTCTCGAGGACCGATCTAGCACAAGGTAATCTCTCCTGAGAGGAGTAAATGATGACGTGTTCCCCGAAAAGGGAACAGTAGGTGTCAGTTCAATCTAGAGTTTCAGCGAAACTCAAAGTCAAGATCGGATAGTCCAGAGGCTGTCAAATTCATACTTTGTGTATTATTTATTATCTGGACTAACTCTTTTTTAAGGAAAATTTACCTACACTAACTCTTTTTTTTAGGAAAACCAAGGATGGAAAAAACATGGTCCGAGCGCCTGGGAGGGCTTTAGGCACCTAAACTCCTAGTGCCCGAGAGTGGTCTAGGAGACCGAGATTGAAACGATTAGGTGCCCTTAGGTGGTGAGTTGGCGCACTCCGATTAGTTGGCCTACGTCACAGTCCAGGTGCCCGGGGGTGGTCCAAGCACCCGGAGGTGGATAAGTTTTACCAGATCAAGTTTTGATAAGAGCACACCGCGTCAGTCCTATAAGGGCGCCCGGGAGAGGTTCCAGGTGTCTGGAGTGGGCTATAAAAGGAGGATTCGACCAGCACCGTAATAATATCATTCCTTACATCTTCCTTTTCTACGTGTTGCTCTGATAAAGCCTCTACGACACCCAAAAGCTACTTTGATGACGACTACGTTCGAGATCTACTTTTAAATTGTCGGTATCATTTAAATTCAAAGTTACTTGTACTTGAAGTGTAATTTATCTTTGTAACTTTCTGAATTGATTAATGATTATCCAACGAAAGCACTCTCACGTGTAGACCTTGGAGTAGGAGTCGTCATGAGCTCCAAACTAAGTAAATCTTGGTGTGTTAGCGATTGCTTGTTTTTCTTCTCTTTATTCTGCTACTTCTTATCTCTCTGAGTTTTTTTAAAGCAAAACACGTGAAAGCCATGAACGCTATTCACCCCCCCTTTAATGCAATGATCTTACAATTGGTATTAGAGTGGGGCCATTTCAAATCGGTGAAATCATCATTCAAATAATTCTTTTCTCGTTGTATTATTTTTAAGTTTTTTTGTAATCGATCAAAATTGGTACAATTACCCCTTCTGATCAATTTTTTACAATCGAGTTTTTTATTTATTTCTCAAAGTTGGTGCAATACCACTCAAGTTCTTTTAGTTTTTCATAAAGTTCTTTATTCCGCACTGCTAATCTAAGAACAAGTCTTGGAACAAGTCTCCTTGTTTTATTGTGTGCAAGGTTTGTTTTTCAAATGACATACCAAGAAGGCTACAGTGCCACATGTCCATCACTATTCTCCGATAAAAATTTTGGCTACTATAAAAGCCGAATGGAGTACCACCTTAAAACACAAGTCGAAATGTGGATCATCATCCAAACCGGCTTCGCACTTTCACTCGACAACACTGAAAAATTAGTATCATGCAAAAACTAGCACCAAAACGTATGAAGAACATCAAATTCAATGTAAAGGTAAGTCAGCCCCTCCAATGTGGCTTAACCAAAGAAGAGTTGAACCGGGTCGACCTCTTGAACAACGCCAAGGAATTATGGGTAAAGCTAATTGAGCTGCATGAGAGCACCTCCGACACTAAGATAAGCAAACAAGACTTAATTCTAAATAAGCTATACAATATTAAATTCAAGATGGTGAGTTGGCGAGTCAACTCCATGCTCAAATCCAAGATCTGCTCAATGGTCTCCACGCAATTGGTCAAAAGGTAGAAAATCATGATATTATAAGGTATGCCCTTAACACTTTTTCAAAGAACACTTTGTGGGCATCTATGATGGATGCTTACAAAGTTTCTAAGGATCTCTTTTTTATTACGTTAGATTAATTGTTCTCTAAATTTGAACTTCATGAACAGACTATTGCACTTCTAGTCAAGAAAGATATTACTTGGTTGTAAGTACAAGCTAAACAAAGGAGTCTAGGAAGAAGTACCAAATCAAGCACAAGTCTGAAGGCGAAACCGACTTAGAAGAAGATGACAAATTACCACTAAACTCGTGAACCCAGTTCGGAAACTATACAAGAAGAAGAAGGGTTTCACTAAAAGAGATATCAAGAAGGCGATTCAGTCAAATATGATGCAACCAAGTCCAAAATCAAACGCAAAGGCCAAGTTCGAAGTCACCTACTATGGCTGTTGTTGGTGCGGTTAGCACTAACGGTCTAACTCAGATTTTGATGAATGACAAAGTAGGTTAAGTTAGTTTTGATGTGATCTAACACTTTAACTGAGTATGCAGGAGAAATCCAGCTAGGTTGACGGGCCGACTGGATAGTTGGTGTGAAGCACAACTAGGTCGACGGGCCGACCGGATAACTAGCACAAAGCCCAAATAGGTCAATAGGCTGACTGGATATCTGGTACGAAGCCCAGCTAGGTCGACGGACCAACCAGATAGCTGGCACGAAGCCCAGCTAGGTCGACGAGCTGACTGAATAGCTGGCACGAAGTCCAGACTGGTCGACAGGCTGACCAAATGTTTGGCAAAAGGTAAGTAGGGTAAGTCACTGGAGCGGAGTTACTTGGTGAGGACACGTTTCTAGTTAGGGAACTTAGACATCGATCCAATTTAGATCCATTTTAAAAATCTAAGTTGAGATCGTGACTAGATTCTTGTTTCGTGGATACAGAATCTAATTACTACTCTAAACTGTTATAATTGTGCTAACACTTTGTTTTGCATGGTAGTATAAGTTTTATTTGCCTCAGACTGACTTTGTCTTACAGGAAAAGCAGCCTGCTGGAAAAAGAAGGTCCGGGCGCCGGGGAGTGGTCCGGGCGCCCGGAAGGCAAATTTTATCTCGACAACTTGGAGTGTGCCGATTGGTTGGCTGACATCACGGTCCAGGCGCCCGAAGCACTCCTATAAAAGGAGCTTTTCACTAGAGCTTCGTAGAACACCTTTTCTCTGCGATTGCTCTCGTGCATGCTGCTTCCAAGACGCTCTTGCTACACTGTGAAGCTTCTCCGACAACCAACGATTCAGTCCTTATTTTCTTGTTGTCGGTAATTCCATTTTACAAGTTCTTGTACTTAATCTGTAATCCTTTTTGCGAACTACTAGTGATTGCCCAACAAAAGCACTCTCACGTGCGGGCCTTGGAGTAGGAGTCGACGAAGGCTCTGAACCAAGTAAAATTGGTTTTGTTAGCGTTATGCTTGTTATTTTCGCTGCGTACTAGATTTGATTTTTGAATTCTCGATGAATACTATTCACCCCTCCCCCCCTCTCACTCTAGCGAAATCTACGATCCAACAAGTAGTATCAGAGCGGGTACCATTCTGATTTGGTGCAACCACCAATCAGGCAAAGGGGGTAAAAGTCTTTTTCTTTTCTCATTTCTTCGGTTTTTAAGTTTTGCGAAATAATCCAGATTGGTATCATTGCCTCTTTGGAAATTTTTTTTTTTCTAGCAATTTAAACTAAACTGGTGCAACACCAATTCAGTCTTAAATTTTTACTTTTTCTCCCACACTGCTAAATCAAGACCAAGTCTTGGGATCCTCTTCTTTGTTTTTTTGTGTGTAAGAATTATAGCCCAAATTGAGGGATTCAGCACCGTCCGTCCTCCTCTATTCAACGGTGACGACTTCCCGTACTGGAATAAGCGAATGGAGATTTATCTAAAGAACAACTTCGACCAGTGGTTCAGCGTCACCAGAGGCTACAAGGCTCCGGTTGGCAACTCCGGAAATCCAATGAACCCGAAACATTGGAATCCATAGATGAAGAAGAAAGCTTAGACGAACTTCAAAGCCCTAAACACATTACAATGCAGGCTAACAAAGGAAGAGCTGAACCGAGTGTGCCCACACGAAAATGCGAAGGAACTGTAGAAAAAGTTCATCAAACTTCATGAGGCAACCAGCGATGCTAAGGTAACCAAATGAGATCTTTTCTTAAATAAATTATTTAATATTAAAATGCAGGAAGGAGAATCTGTAAGTCAACTCAACGCGAAGATCAAAGACATCCTGAACGGGCTTCACACTATCAGCCACCAAATGGAGAACCACGATTTAATAAGGTACACCCTGAATTTGTTTCCTCGAAATGCATTGTGGGCATCCATCGTGGATGCCTACAATATTTTGAAGAATCTTTCAAAATTAAAATTAGATGAATTATTTTGTGAATTTGAGCTACACGAACAAACTAACGCCAGAACCGACAAAGGTGTTATTTTTTTTTGCAGGTTCCTCCAAAGAAAAGTCAAGAACCAAGCCTGAATCTGAAGGTGAGTCTGACCAAGACTCAGAAGATTGTTGGATCATGAAATTCGATAGGGGGGGGTGAATATCGATTGAAAAATTCATAGTCGAGTGCACAGCGGAAAAGTAAAAGAACAACGCTAATAAGAACCGGTTTTACTTAGTTCGGAGCCTTCGTCGACTTCTACTCCAAGGTCCGCACTCGTTGAGTGTTTTCGTTGGGCAATTCACTAGAAGTTCGTAAAAGATTACAAATGCAAATACACGAACTTAAATAAACAAATACTGACAACAAAATAAAGTAAAGAAAAACTCTTAGTGGCACGTTGTCGGAGGAGCTTCGCAGCTTTGTAGCTTCGTAGTTTCACAGGAGTACAACGCAATAGAGCAGATGCCGTTGTTGTTCTTTCCTTCAGGGCTCACCCTCCTTATATAGGAGGCTCCGGGCGCCCAGATCCTTCTGGGCGCCTAGACTGTGACGTAGCCCAGCCAACCAGTGAGTTCCATGTTACAACGACTTGCGGGAATAACATTTGTCTTTTGGGCGCCCGGACCAATTTCGGACACTCGGGCCAACTCCGGGCACCCGGATCCCTTCCAAGCGCCCGGACCACCTTTCTCCAGAAAGTCCTTCTCCTGCAAGAAAGAGTTAGTCCGAGGCAAAATAATAGCTAAACTACCCTGTAAAACAAAAGTTAGCACAATTATAGTAAAATTGAGTAGTAATTAGATTCCGTCTCCTCGAGACCGGAATCTAATCACAATCTCAACTTAGATTTTCGAAATGGATCTAAGTTGGATTGACGTCTAAGTTCCCTATCCGGGAACGCGTCCTCATAGTCACTCTCCTCCAGTGACTTACCTTAACTTACTTGCCAGACGTCCAGTCAACCCGTCACCTGTCTGGACTTCATGCAAGCTACCCGGTTAGCCTGTCGACCTAGCAACACTGAGTTAGGACAATAGATAAAAATAGTACAGTAAACCTAGGGTTACCTCCCTAAGGTTGCCTAGCTTCACTCACTAGGATTTCTATTGCCCGACTTCACTCACCAGGACTTTTGATAACTAGTATTTTGTGTATTATTTTGGCTCTTATTATTGATATTTTTACCTTCTCACATACTTAATTTGGTGTTTATACTATGTGTTGTAAGTAGGAACTTATTTTGGGCTTAATTATAAATTTCCTACAAATTGTGAAATTTAATTTCATTTTTTTATGTGGTTTTGTAGGAAATTTAAAGAGCCATGGATTAGGATCGAGCCGGATCGAATTTGGCTTGATTTAGAGATTAAACGGAGGAGATCAAGCTAAAGCAGTGTGGACCGTTGATCTAGATCAAGAGAGATCTTGCTGTTTTATTCTGATTTAAGCATCCTGCCCTTGATCCAGATCTAAAATGATATAGATCATTGGATCCAAGAAAGAATTCAACTTGATCCGGACCACTCATCTCTTCATTAGCAAGATCAAACGGTTATATCTTCATCCACCTCCTTCATCAAGATGGACGACCCAGATCGCAAGAGAGAAAAGCTCCCCTTATTCACTCACGCACACAACACAGTAGCATCACGCCCGATTCCTCTCTGTTCGCGACTTCTTCCGCGGGCTAGGGCACACAACTCTCCCCACACCACCGGCCCGCGACTCTTTCTTCTCTTTACTGTCGCCGGCCGACCATCCACAATCCATCCTTCTTCTTCTTGATTCCAGTGGCGAGTGACAACAGTATTCTCAGCGGTGGTTGCAAGCGAGGACGACGATTCCATCGGTCAAACTCAACTCACCGGAGGGGTTCTCCGGTGTTTATCTTCTTCCCTCGAATCCTAGAGGCCTACCACAGCGGGTTGCAAAAGCTAGGTCTTCAAGGTTTGGTGGTGGCAGTGAGTTCCGACCAAATCCACCTCGTCGGAGAGGGTTTCTCCGGTGTGACATCCACTTCCAACTCCCTTCCGGTAGCTTCTTCCTACTGGGGTTCAAGCGGTAGCGGTAGAGGTAGAGGAGCGGAGGCGGTTCGTTCCATTTCACAACCGACAGCCCATCCATTTCCAGTGAACTTCCAGCGGAGGGGTTCCTCGTGGGAAGATTGTGTTCATCTACATCAGTGTCGAAGCAAGCAACAACTAACAGAGTACTTAGGGGTGTAATCGAGCCGAGCCGAGCCGAGCCAAACTCTTGAATGTTTGAGCTTGACTCGTTTATAATCGAGTCGAGTTCGAGCTTTATTTAACAATTATATTTATGGCTCACGAGTTTATTCGAGCTTAATAAATATAAATTATAAATTTAAATATTCATTAAAAACTAAATTATATATTTAGAGAAAATTATAATATTCGTATTAAAATTTATAATTTTATTCTAATAAATAAATTTAATATATTTGTCTATATTTTTCATAAGTAGAGTGTAAAATCTATAAATTTAATATCAAAACTATTATTATTTTTATTTAAAAGTTGATTCATGAGTTTAACGAATGTGTTCACGAGTTAACGAGCCTAGTATTGTGAAGCTTGAGCTTAGCTTGTTTATCTTAACGAGCCTAATTAAACGAGCTTTTATCGAATCGAACTTCGAATAGCTCACGAGAGACTTGGTTCATTTACATCCCTAAGAGTACTACTATTCACCGACCTTGGGGGTTCCGGAGCTGGGTCTTTGTGTGACGACGAGGGTAGTCGTTGGTAATCGGAAGCGGAAGTGTGGATTGTGGTTCGAATAGTTAGAGTTTTCTTGTTTAGTTGACTTAGTTTAATTTTGTTCATTGCTTATGCTTACTTGTGTTGATATTTTGTGGTTGAATGCTTGTATTAATATGATTTTCCATGTTTAAATTGCACTTACTATGCTTAATTAGTTACACGCCTACAATTTGTTCGATGAAATGCTTCAACCAATAGTTAGGTTCAATTTAATGCATTTTAGTTTGTTTAATTCTTGTTTTGTCTTGTTTTTTTAATTTAATTAAGTTCTAGTTTTGATTAAATGCAATTAGGATAGATTAGTTTAGATTTCTTTAATACTTTAGGTTTCGTTCCATGCTTAGTTTTGTTAATGTTTTACTTCACGTTGTCTTTTATTTTCTTAAATTGCAGTTAGGATAGACTTAGATGTTATTACTTGTATTGTCTTTTATTTACTAGATTAACTTTCATTTAATGCTTTGTCATTTCATTTCTTAGTTTAATTGTGTTGATAGTTAATCCATAACGTAGTGTGACAATACGTTGTGGATTAATTATTCACACTTAGTTAGATTTCATTTCAGCACTAGATTAGATTTCATTTCAACATTAGATTTAATTTTTAATTTAATTTAATTTAATTTTTAATTTAATATTAATTTAATTTAATTTGATATTAATTTAAGTTAATTTAATATTAATTTAATTTAATTTAATTTAAGTTAATTTGATATTAATTTAATTTAATTTAATTTAAGTTAACTCAATTTACTTTAAGTAAATTTAATTTAATTTTATTTTTAATTTAACTTAATTTTTAATTTAATTTAATTTAATTTAATTTAATTTTTAATTTTAATTTTTATTTAATGTTAATGTTAATGTTAATGTTAATGTTAATGTTAATTTTATTTTTTAATTTAATTTAAATTTAATTTAAATTTAATTTTTAATTTAATTCAATTTAATTTAATTTTTAATTTTAAAATTTTAATTTAATTTAGTTTTTAATTTAATTTTTAATTTTAATTTAATTTAATTTTAATTTTAATTTTAATTTAAAATCCTTATTCATCTCACCCGATCTACGTTTTCAATCAGAGAATTTTATAATTTTTGTGAGATGAGTTAAGTTCAATTTTAGGATTCGGTTTAACTTTGTGTTAGATTTAAGTTTAGCTTTGGTTCAACAAACAGACATTTTCTGGATAAACTTCTGGGCTATGGTGAGTCACTTGAACATCATTAGAGTAACCATGCCTTCGAGGTTTTCCAAATAGTCCTATCCATTGAACTTAATACAAAACCTTGGTCTAACTAGTTAGGATCCGTAAGGGGTAGGTTCGGTTAGTTCCACTAAGCCAAATGCACCAGGTCGAAGCCATATCTTCCTAGACATGCATGGACAGAGTTTTCCTAACGTACTATCATCTAAAACTTCACCAGTACTGTATGTCAAGTTAAACTTTTGTCCCTTTTCAAGCTGATCCTAATTACCCTGCGGGGTAGTTTATTTTTGGTTACCCAATCGGGTAGATTATTTTTGGAGATACCAACTAGTTTGGAGCCTCCCCTGAATTATTGATAAAAAATTTTAAGTTTTAGTTTTTATTAGTTTTTAAATTCAAATTGGTTGAATTATATTTGTTGATTAATTTCATAATCAAAAGATACTTGATTATATCTTAGATTTGGTTTAGACTTGTAATTGAAGTCTAGATTTAATGATTTAATTATCTGTTCTTGTTTATGAATTTTGTTTTCCAAAAGATTGATTTATTTTTATAATTTCCTAAACCTTGAATATGAAATTTTAAAGATTAAAGAATTGTTTTCTAAATTGTTATTTAGTTTTTTATTAGTTAATTTATTTGGTTGAGCATGCATATCTAATTGTTGAGGTAAATCCAAACTAGAGCAATGATGATTATCTAATTTACTAACATGTGTAGAAAAAAAATTAGATTATCATGTATAGTAAACTTACTAACCTTTGCTCCCCCTGGATGCTTGGGTCTTCTTTCTGGGCATTGAAGTTTGTAGTGACCCATCTTTTTACAATTGAAGCATTGGATATCCTCCTTCCCTTTTTGAACTTTAGGTGTCGACTTCTCCTTTACGTCTGGCTGTGTGGTTCGAGTCTTATAGGTGGGACACTTACTTTTGTAATGCCTTCTTTCACTGCATTTAAAACATATTAAATGATATTTGAATTTTGAATTTACAAATTTACCTTTAGAATTCTTGTTAGGATTCTCCTCCTTGTCCATCGTCGTCTCATATTCGAATTCTGACTTTTGTTCTAACTCTGATTCATATCCTTTTACCTCTCCTTGTGCCATTAAGGGCATAAAGCTGGTTTGGTCTGATTTTGAGGATGACTCTAGAGATTCAAACTCAGATTCAAACTCTAGTTCGACTTGATCTTTTAGTTCCATCGGCTCCTCGTGAAGCTTGATCAACTGGGTCCAAAGCTCATATACATTCTTGTACATTTCTAGTCTGCATATAACATTGTTAAGTAAAACATTACAAATTAATTTACTTGCATTTTTGTTTAATTCTTAATCCCGAGAAGGCTTTTTCAATATCAACACATTATCAAAATTTAGACTTCCTAAGAATCATTCCATTCCTCACCTCCAGTAGTTGAAATCTTCTTGATCATATGGTGGTGGTTCGTGGATGCTCCGTCCTTCTTGAATAGACATTGGTATATTTACAAAAAAAATAGATAAGAAACAATTTCCAAGACTTTGTCTTGGGGTAAGCAATGTGGGAGATAAAGAAATATGCGTGAGAAAATATTTTTTTTAAAATAATAAAATATTAAAAAAATATTATTACAAATTTTGTTAAACGCGATATTTTGTCAACACTAGCCAACGGTGAAAAAATGAAAATGAATTTTTCAAAAATATTTTTGGAGGGAAAAAACGAAAGGTGTACGCAGCGGTACCTGCTCTGATACCACTTGTTGGATCATGAAAATCGATAAAGGGGGAGGGGGTGAATATCGATTGAAAAATTATCGTAGCGAGTACGCAGCGGAAAAGAAAGAGAACAACGCTAACCAACTCTGAGCGCCCGGACCACCTTTCTCCAGAAAGTCCTTCTCCTGCAAGAAAGAGTTAGTTCGAGGCAAAATAATAGCTAAACTACCCTGCAAAACAGAAGTTAGCACAATTATAGTAAAATCAAGTAGTAATTAGATTCCGTCTCCTCGAGACTGGAATCTAGTCACAATATCAACTTAGATTTTCGAAATGGATCTAAGTTGGATCGACGCCTAAGTTCCCTACCCGGGAACGCGTCCTCACAGTCACTCTCCTCCAGTGACTTACCTTAACTTACCTGCCAGACGTCCGGTCAGCCCGTCGACCCGTCTGGACTTCATGCCAGCTACCCGGTCAGCCTGTCGACCTAGCAACACTGAGTTAGAACAATAGATAAAGATAGTACAGTAAACCTAGGGTTACCTCCCTAAGGTTGCCTAGCTTCACTCACTAGGACTTCCATTACCCGACTTCACTCACCATGACTTCCTCCACCTAGCTTTACTCACTAGGGCCCAACTTCACTCATTGGGACTTCCACCGCCTAGCTTCACTCACTAGGACCCGACTTCATTCACCGGGACTTCCACCACTTTACCTAATCTTTCGTTAGAACTTACCTTTGCTAGTCATCTAGTCCTGACTAGACTTCTCTCTCCCAAATATCAAGTCCTGTTTGGGTCAACCCTTGCTCATATTGTCAAACATCGAAACCCTAGAAGTCGATTGCACCAACAAAGACGAAAAAACCTGGTGAACTTGGTAAGAAAAATATTCACTAAGAGAAAGAAGAACTTCAGCAGAAATGACCTGCAGAAGATCAACTCCACTACTGAACCAAAGAATGTGACCTGCTTCGGATGCAACAAGAAGGGTCACTACAAGAACGAGTGCCCGAAGTTGAAGAACGACAAAACCAGGGCAACCAAAAAAGAGGCACTCAAAGTAACGTGGGACGAATCGTCTTCTGATGAATCGGATGCCGAAGATTAGAAGCACCGAAGCCACCTCGCACTGATGGCCCGCGAATCAGAATCGGAGGATGAATTAGAAGACGGGTTCAAACCTAAATCGAGCCATGAGTCCGTACTCATTTTTGAAAGTTCCGATGAGGTATATTTTAATTTAAGCAAGAAGTTCTTTAAAGTAATTACATGCTTAAATAGAAAATTAACCGAACACGAAAATCAAAATAAAATGCTCCTTGAGAAAAACCAACACCTCAAGGAACAAATTAAAAAATCTAATCTAAATCAAGTTGTAAAATTTGAGGAGGAAAATTCAACGCTAAAAATCAAAATTAACAAACTTACAGGTTTGTTAGAAAATTTTACAACTAGATCTAAAAATTTGGATCTAATATTAAATAATCAAAAAGGAGTATACAACAAATCTGGGTTTGGATACAAGTCCAGCTCAACAAATAAATCATTTATGTCACTTGTAACTAAAAAAAAAACACAAACTAAAGCTTGGGTTCCGAAAGTGTTGGGGACCTTGGTGGTCGACTATCGGAGTGTTGAATAACACTGCAAAAATAAAAACCAAAATACCCTTCTCGGACTTTTAAAAGAACACTTGCGTAAATTAAATAAAGAAATAAACTAAAAAGACGAGGCTCACAAGTTTGACTTGGTTACAACCAGGGACATTGTTAATCCAAGGAATAGATCGCACTAAGTATCTCTTTCAGGCGGAGAAGCCTCTTACAACAGTGAAAGCACAGAAATGAGAAGCTAAACTAAAAGAAGAGCACACAAGTGTTGTTACAGTGATTGCTTGATTGATTGAAAAGCTTCTGGACAAATGCTGTATTTATAACCTTGGCCAGGGCGCCTGGAGTGTTTCAGATGCCTAGAAGGGGATAAAACTTTATCCCCTTCGTAGTGGATCACGATCAAACGTGATCTGATCAAAGTCGGGTTCCAGGTGCCCAGAATCGCTCCGGGCACCCGGATTGGGTCCGGGCACCCGGACCACTAAAGTCAACATGGTTGACTTTTTTCGGTTCGAGCCCTCTGCTCCGGTGCTGCTCGCATCGGTCTGGGTCTTCCGCTCCGAGCGCCCGGACCACTAAAGTCAACATGGTTGACTTTTTCCGATCCGAGCCCTCTGCTCCGGTGCTGCTCGCCTCGGTCTGGGTCTTCCGCTCCGGCTCCGCTCGCTTGGGTGATTTCGGCCAACCGAAATAAGCCTCATCCGAACCCAATTTTGGTCTTCTCGAGCAACCTTCTGCTCTGACTCCTCGTCCCTCGGAAACGCCGCGCGCTTCCTTCTCGTCCGCCCACGTACTCTTCAGCAACACCCCGTCCCTCAGACACAACTAATGTAAAAAGAATATTTAGATACATTAAGGGGACACTAAGTGTGGGATTTTGGTACCCTAGGACTAGCACATTCGACTTAGTTGGGTTCTCAGACTCAAACTATACTGGATGCAAACTAGCACATTTAACTTAGTTGGGTACCCTACTCACTATATCGGGTTTCAAAATCATGCTTGGGTTAAATCTTTATACATGTTTTAATTTTAATTTTCTTTAAATATTTTCGTTGCATGCTTAAAATTGTCTAAAATTTTCAAATAAATTGTTTCGTATTCTTTCTATTGTAAATTAATTAGATCTTAATTTTTTCGTAAAAAAAGATTTTATTATTTATCTGTAGAAAATTTTTAGAATTTTTAATATTAAAAAATTATCAAAAATTTAATCCTTGAAAATATATTTATTTTGTATATATGCTTCTTATTTTACATACTAAAAAAATTTTACAAGAGTTTTCCAACTCAAAATATATTTTAAAACATTTTTTAAAGAAAATATATCTCTTTGTATAAAATAATTAATTACTGCTTATATTAATTTTATTTTTTCATAATAATTTTATCACGGTTTTGGATTATTATACTTAATAGTGACAAATTTTTTTAGAATATTTCAAGAATTAAAAAAATTAAAATTATTTTTATAAAAACATATTTTTAAATCTTAAAAGTTTAGTTTTTCAAAAACTAATTTCCACATTATTTTTAAGTCTTAGTCACTATTTAGCTAACCCTTAGAATCTTTTTTTCAATATTCACCCCTATGTTTAATGTGATAAATGGGGAGAGAAAAGATTAAGTGTAGGGGGAGATATACATTTTTTTTATTAACTATTAATTTTTTGTATTAATTGTTTCAATTTGCATATTAAATGCTTTAAGTTGCAAATGTATTTACTGTTGGATCGATATGCACGTGAGAGGGGGGGTTGAATCACGTGGTTTTGAAAAACTTGTTTTATTATTTTAAAATACGAGCGCGCGTAGTAGAAAGTACTTACGAAATTGAAAAATAACGAACATAAGAAAACACAGTTGGTTTACTTGGTTTGGAGTTTTCGACGACTCCTACTCTAAGACTCATGTCTAGCAGACCTATCGACGGGTAATCTACTAAAAGCCTCTTCCGGTATCTTCGGAAGAGGAAATCAAGTACAGAAAAATATCGGAGCAAGTGCAACACCCTGCACTTGTTCTATTGCAAATAGTTAAATACACAAATTATAGCTTGTTACCCAACACCTTCGAAGATTGTCAGCTTAGGCTTGGTGTTGATCGGTTCCTCGGCAGTAGTCGGGCACAACAGTGTTATAGTAGAGTCACAGCAGTAGGCCGGAGCAGTTAAAACCTCAATCGGATACGTAGAAGCTTGTATGTGAGTTATTGTTTAAGCTTTGGGTGAGCAGGCTTATAAAGAGCATAGAAGGCGCCTTCCATAGGCATTGAAGGCGCCTCCAATGGGATAAAGTTTATCCTGTAAATGTTGTGCCTTATCTGCTTCGATCGCCAAACTTCATCCTTTGAAAGATGCCTTCCATAGCCAAAGAAGGTACTTTCAATGAGCAGTACGAATGCACCTTCAGCTGCTTGAAGGTGCATTCAGACACTGTTCATCCAAAGGCAAATTTGCTCCTTTGTCCCGCAAAACAACGTTAGTCCAACAAACCTAATAATGACCTGCAAGACAATTCTTAGCATAATAATAATGAGCGGTAGTAATTAGTTCCTATCCACCCAAGACCCGGAACTAGTCAAGGTCTCAGATTAGGGATCCGAAATAGACCTAACATAGACTGACGCTTACTGCCCCTTAATTGGGGCGCACTCTCACTTAGTCGCTCTCTTCTAGTGACTTACCTTTACTTACTAGTTTGCTAGATATCCGATCAGCCTGTCGACCTATCTGGACTTCCTGCCAGATATCTGGTCAACCCGTCGATCTATCTGGACTTCGCACCAGCTATCTGTTAGTTAGAGTCCTAGAGTCAATCATATGATGATTGTTGTATGGACTCGATGTATCATATTCCTATATACTTATAAAGGTATTTCTTTATAGTTATTATACTTACTTGTATTTGTGCCAAATAACTAAGTATAATAGCGTCCTTGAGTAGAAGGTTCTTATCTATATCAATCGATTGGTTGAATTGATAGTGAGATGATATAGGGAACACTACTCTTAATCATTCCTTGTTAAGTATTAACATTCAGGGGCAATGTTAATGCGATGAGACTAGCATGTAGGTCAACTCGATGACTTGATCTCACAAGTCATGGATGTAGAGATATCAAGTTGACACATGGGTATACATTGGAGAATGTATACTGAATGACCCGCCATGAGAAAGTATCATGGATCGTTATATGAGTGTCATATACTTACTCATGTGACTATTAGTATGACTATCAGTTCTTGGACCTGAAGTCACCATGGTTCCCTACATAAGGAGTTACATACTTTGGCTTCGTCAAACGTCACCCGTAACTGGATGGACTATAAAGGCAATTACTGGGTATGTAACAAATTATGCGGAGGGATGTGAGTGATGTAGATGAGATCTATCCCTCCTATATGACGGGAGAGACATCATGATTCTTGATAGAGTGAGACCACTAAGTGCATAGCCATGCCCAAATGAGTCAATATGAGATATTGAGCTCATTTGATTAGAGTGAGTCTACTTGGAGTTGAAGATATAGATTGATTAGAGGATGACACGGTCTATGCCTCATTTGATCAATCTAGATGTCAATGATAGAAGGACATTGTCACATATTGTGAGAGTCACAATTAGTAGTCACAAAGGTGATGCTGGATCTCAACATTCTTGTAACTTGGGTAGTAATGATGTGTTACTAGATACCGCTCATTACTTATGCTTCTAAATGGGTTTAGGAGCATTGCCAACGTTACAAGAACCTATAGGGTCACATATAAAGGATAATTAGATGGAGATTAGGTTCATATGATGAACCAAGATGATTAGGTTCATGTGATGAACCAAATTGGATTAAGAGTAATCCAAATTAGACTAATTGAGTTGGACTCAATTTGATTCATGTGTCCAATGAGTCTAATTTAGATTATGACTCATTGAATCAATTTAATTTAATGAATAAAGATTCATTAAATCAAATTGACTTGTATCAATGGTTAGATTTGATCAACCATGGGAGATAAATGGGTCAAGTTTGACTTGACTTGAGAGGGAAGATGAAGGGTCAAGTTTGACTTGACCAAATGCCAACTCATGAGTGACTTGGCATGGGCCGGCCAATGATGGTGTTCCACATCATCAAGGCTACATCAAGTGTATGCCACCTCATGAGGGAGACCAAGAGCCATGACTCTTGGTATTCCATGGAAGTATTAAACCTCATTGAAGTGGTCGGCCACTAAAAGTGATGGAATGAATTGATTTTTCATTTTCAAGGCATCATCTTCTTCTTTCTCTCTTCTTTCTTGATCTCTCTCTCCTCCATTGCCGTAACTCCTTTGGGGTGCTAGCACACTCTAAGGTGTTTTCTCCATTTTCTTGTCCGTGTGGATACGTATAGAGGAGTGTACACTTGACACTCTCGAGATCCGACAACCTTTTGGACGAACGGGATAATCGAAGGGCTTCGCAACAAGGGTAACGCTTCTTGTTCATGTAGAACTAAGGTAGATCTAGGTTAGAAACTTGTACATGATTTATTTTATATATCTTCGCACGGATCCGTGGCAAGACTTCGAGGTTTCTGCAACGTAAAAAGTGGTTTTTGTGACTCGAAAGTCCCAATAGTGGTATCAGAGCCACGTGCGAAGCATGTACTTGTGTAACACCCCACCCTCCTCACTACTAGTTTGCGAGGGCGGAGCGCTACTGAACTACTAACTTTACTTAACTATCCTTGTTCACATGTTGATAGAAATTCCTAAAACTCTCGGAGAACTCAAAATATACAATTAACTAGCAGCGGAAGACTAAATGACTCATCTAATACATTCTTAATAAATGATAATCTTAATAAATTCTTATGCTAGGTCCCAAGGCTTCTATAGTCCAGGCATCACACATCCATCTGCACCTCCTTGTCGCCTTCCTTTGCTATAACTTTTCCTTTCCTTTATCTGCAGTAAGAGGAAATGCAACTATAAGCAAAATTGCTTAGTAAGCGCTATCTAACTCACAAAACTCGAATATGCATGTGAATAAAAGAAATCTAAAACTGAATGCTTTAAAGGAAATACTACACATGCTCATCTAATGGCAAAAGAAACAAGACATGCTAAAATGCTAAACATGTAAAGCTTATTTCACTTGTTCAAAACTTATACTTTTATACTTCAGAATAATAAGTTTAACTGAACTGATACATAAGCTGAGCTAAACTGATGCTAGGCAAATGCTGAATTTGAACTGTATTCACGTAACTGATTTGTGAAGTTTTGAAAACTATTTACATAATAGATAAAAATAATAATCATGCTGCTGATGGGCCCGACAACTGTACTTGCTATGCGCGCATCCCTAATTAGACCCGAGGTAGCTAGTCCCGAATCTAGTAGGGTTTACTAGGTTATCTAAACCTAGGGAAGACTATGGGAGCCCAACCCAAGGACAACTAAGAGTCCAGCACAGTGCCATTGATAAAAGTAAAATACTGATTTATAAGCTGATTTATCTTAATCACTTCTTCTTTAAATGCCTTGGCATTTTAACGAGCACCTTATATGCCAAAATCCCTAAAGACTTGACTTTGGGATCTACTTAAGGTCTTGGCCTTTTTCTTTCTTTTCTTTATCTTTCTTATACTAGTTAATACCTCTAATAAAAGAATGCTTCTTTAAAAATTGAAATGTTTAAACAAATTCTAACTTTGAAATGCATAAACAAAAATTTGCATACTATGCTAATCAAAATTCTGCATACTATGATTTTGCATTCTATGCTACACTATTTCTGTATACTATGCAAACATAAATTCTGCACTATAATACTTAACCAAACTGCACTATAATATTTTTCTTTAAAAACTACACTATAAGTTCTACCAAAAATCTGCACTACAAGTTCCACAAAAAATCTGCACTATAAATTCCACCAAAAATCTGCACTACAAGTTCCACAAAAAATCTGCACTATAAACTTTAAAGAAATCTGCACCATAAGCTCTTAAGAAATCTGCACTACAAGCTCTAAAGAAATCTGATCTAAAGAAATCTACATTTTAAGCTCTAAGAAATCGGCACTACAAGCTTAATTAAAATCTGCACTATAAGCTTACATAAAAATCTGCACTATAAGCTTAATTAAAATCTGCACTATAGGCTTAATTAAAATCTGCACTATAAATTCCACCAAAAATCTGCACTATAAGCTTAATTAAAATCTACACTACAAGCTTAATTAAAATCTACACTATAAGCTTACATAAAAATCTGTATTATA
Source organism: Zingiber officinale (assembly GCF_018446385.1). Lineage (NCBI taxonomy): Eukaryota > Viridiplantae > Streptophyta > Magnoliopsida > Zingiberales > Zingiberaceae > Zingiber > Zingiber officinale. The sequence continues at coordinate 27,308,364 of NC_055990.1, forward strand.
AGCTTAATTAAAATCTGCACTATAAGCTTAATTAAAATCTGCACTATAGGCTTAATTAAAAATCTGTACTATAAGCGCTTCTCATGCTTCGAATTCAAGAAAAACAAAGGTCCGAAACTACTTCTACTGCAGGTGAGAAGCACTTACCTTGCTTCTTGGACTCACAACCGAACAAGAAGGGCTTCTAGGACCTTGATCGGCCGCCGGAGACGATGCCCTAACTCCCTTTTGTTTTCTGCCCGAGCTCTGCCGTCGCACGCAGAAGAGAAGGAGAGAATGGTTTAGGTCACGGGAATAAAACCCTCTCCTAACTTATCCCTTTTATAACCTAGTATTTCTGTTAACTCTTTAAATAAATTTTTATTTTTTTTCTAAATAGAACCGCTGCTTAGATTCTTGGTTAGCCAAATCTTTGACCGAGTCAGAGGTCACGGGTTCGATTCCTCAGCCAAACCCTTTTTCTCCTATTTATTTCCTATTTATTAATTACTGCTTAAATAAATTTCATTCCTTCTTTTAATTAGCATCGCTCGCTGGAACACTTGGTCAGCTGTGCTTTTGCTAAATCAAAGGTTGCGGGTTCGATTCCTCACCCACCCCTTAACCTTCGCTGGGACACTTGGTCAGCCGCGCGTTGCTTAAGGTTTGGCTCGTGGGTTTAAATCTCGGCTGCAACCTTTTTCTTCCTATTATTTCCTGTTATCAACTTCTACTACTTAAATACATTTCATGCTTCTTTTAATTAGCAATGACTGCTTGCACACTTGGTCAGCCGGACTCGCTTAAAGCTTGGTTCGGCTGGAGGTCTCGGGTTCTAATCTCGGCTTGGACATTTTTTTGTCGAAACTTCTTTTGTTTAGTAAAAATACCAAACGAACTCCAAAAATTGCATAAAAATACTCTAAAAATTTCTAAAAATCTCTATAATTTTTCTAAAGCATTTCTAAATATTTTTACGTACTATCAGGACTCGTAATGAGGAATTTTGGGTCGTTACAACTTGTTTGTATTTTGTTTTTATGAAAAGATATCAGATCTGTAAGTTTCTGTAAGTTTACTATTTTTATGGATTTTTTGAGTAATTTTCTCGTAGAGGTGAAGCAACAAGTGCTTGGACACTTGTAGGCTTCAACTACCGAGAAAAATCTTCCGAAACGGCAAGATCTTGCCCAAATTGTTTTTGGGACAGCGGCTTAAGGTGCTATTAGGTCAAGATGGGACACTCACGATGTTTATTTCGCGAGTAGGGGCGCTACCACTAACCTTGCAAGGGGCATTGTCCCGCGATCGCACCCGAAAATCGCTAATCGGGACCGTCGGGAAGTTGTAACTCATAAAATTCATAAAAACAATAGTAAAATTATAGAAATTTATGTAGAATACATAATTTAGAATTATGTATGATATTATGATGATCATGGCCCCAAAACCCCAATATTATTGGATAAAATATGTTGTAATTCATAATATGGCTTGCGCGCCATTTTTGTGTTGTGCGTGTTGTATATGTTATATGCGACCTGCGCGTCATGCCTCTCTTTTATATTCTTGTTGTAAATAGATTTTAGACTCGAATGTAACTCGAGTTTCAATTTTGTAATGTACAATTGAAGATGGAGTTACAAGAAGGAAGCCGACAACACAAGGCGGTCAAAGAAGATGCTTGAAGAAGCTGTTGACGCTAGGTTGACCGTCCAATCTTCTTATTGGCTTGAGAAGATCGTAGTAGGGTCATGACCTCATCACAATATATGTATATATCTTGATATATTTGCTTGTGTGTATGTGATGCATGCTAGTGTAGGGTAATTAGTGCCTTGATGCGTATATGATACACATTAACGATTAGATTAGATCTTAATCAAGTCAACTCGAGATGCCTACCAAGTTTTGATACCCATCACTACCTCGATCATTTGTTGTTGTTGAATCTGCCAAAGCAGAGCAACACATATTATCTTGGTAGGGTGCGGAGGGACAATCTCGGTCCCGCCTATCAAAGCTTGGGTGAGTACAAACTCAATTAGATTGAGTATAACTAGTTAACTCAATTTGATCGGGTATAACTATAGACATTTTTTTCCAACGGTTGGAAGATAGGATAAAAATCACATTTATTCTTGGGCGCTTTAGCCAAAGCTAACTCAAGATTTTTTATAAATGAGGATTTTGATCCTATAAACAAGAGTTGCATAGAGATGTAATTGATAATTCGTTATCTACCGATCATACTAAGTCTTGGGCGATTTAGCCAAAGCTAACTCAAGTCATAGTATGATGTGGATCTTGTCCCATGAGTCAGTGGGAGTATCATTTAGTTAAAGACCTAATTAAATGATAAATGGAATATGATATTTACTTTTTGTATTATTTCTGTTGTAGATTGTCATGTCGATAAACACGAATACCTTCTCCCTGCGTTCTGTCCTTGACAAGGACAAGCTCAATGGAGCTAATTTCCTGGACTGGTACAGGAATCTGAGAATCATTCTCAGTCAAGAAAGAAAACTGTACATCCTGGAGCAACCCATTCCCGAGGCACCTCTTGCCACTACCACGCGAGCTGACTGAGATGCTTATAAGAAGTATCAAGATGATGCATTAGATGTGTCATGCCTCATGATCACGACCATGAACTCTGAGCTTCAGAAGCAACACGAGTTGATGTCTGCTTATGATATGGTTGAACATCTTCGTCAACTATATCAAGGGCAAGCGAGGCACAAGAGATTCGAGATCTCTAAGGCACTGTTTCAGTGCAAGATGCAAGATGGAACTCCCGTAGGTCCATATGTGCTCAAGATGATTGGGTACATAGAAAACCTACAGAGGTTGGGATTCCCACTTGGCCAAGAGCTGGCCACTGACTTGATCTTGCAATTATTGCCAGAGAGCTACAGTCAATTTGTCATGAATTACAACATGAACGAAATTGACAAGCCACTGCCTGAGCTGCTTAGCATGTTGCGAACTGCTGAACTCAACCTTAAGAAGGTAAAGCCCAACTCCATTTTGATGGTGCAAAAGCATAAAGGCAAGGGCAAGCCTAAAGGTAAGGGAAAGTCCCAAGCCAAGGGCAAAGGCAAGATAATGAAACCTAAAGTAGGGGTTGCCAAGGATGCTACCTGCTTCCACTGCGGTCAGACCGGACACTGGAAGAGGAACTGCAAAGGATACCTGGAAGATCTTAAGAAGAAGAGAAGTGAGACTTCTACTTCAGGTATATATGTTATAGAAGTCAATCTATCTATTTCTGCATCGTGGGTATTGGATACCGGATGTACTTCTCACATTTTTTACTAATGTGCAGGCGCTGAGAAATGTTGGACCCGGTGGTAGTTTTGATGTGATCAACAAAGTTGGTTAGGTCCTGCTGTGTTTGATCCCTGTCTGAGTGTGCAGGAGCTTAGGAGCACAGGAAGTCGAGCGGAAGACGCAGCTAGCGAGAAGGACGACACGCGAAGGGAGCCGACGGGCTCGGTGCGTCCGAAGGACGAGAGAGCTGCGGAAGAGTACTCCGGTGGGCGTGAAGAGTGTGTGCAGCGTTCGAGGGATGTTAAGCCGGGACGGAAGGCTGCTCGAGGAGAAGGTCGGGAATTGGGTTCGGGTGAGCCCTATTCCGGTTGGCCGCAATCACCCAAAAGAACGGAGCGTCGGAAGTTGAAGAAAGCAAGTTGGAATTGAAGCTGCCAGCTTGGAGGCGCTCCATCAGGCTTGGAGGCGCCTCCAGCTTGAAGGCGCCTTCAACAGGTCAAAGTGACCGTTTCAAGCTACGGATAAAGTTTTATCCGCTCACCTCTTGAAGGCGCCTTGGACCCCTATTGGAGGCGCCTTGGACCCTCGAGATCAGATTTCCAGAGGCTATTTAAAGGCCCCTGGAGTTAGGAATTTACAACAACTTCTACATTCAACTCTGTAAGCATTTCCTAGCAGTAGTTCTGAGTAATTAGAGTGTAAAAGGCTTCTCCGCCTTCAGCAAAGGAGAATTTTCTTAGTGCGCTTTTCACTGCCCTGGATTAACAACCCTCTTGGTTGTAACCAGGTTAAAATTCTGTTTCTGTTTTTATTTTCTGCCTCTATTATTTTACTACTGCATTTGTTCTGAGTTGAAATTCGAGGAGGGTAGTTTATTTTTGTTTACAGCAATTCACCCCCTTTTGTCAGTCTCCGCTGGACTAACAAGTGGTATCAGAGCTTGATCGCCTCAGAAGGACTAACCGCCAACTGAAGCACTACGATCAAGACGATGGCCGGAGCGAACATTCATCCCCCGAAGTTCGACGGAGACTTCGCCACATGGAAGCGCAAAATGGAGGTATTTTTTAAAACAGACTTTGATATTTTAATTACTATGAAATATGGTTTTGCAGCTCCTAAAGACAAAGAAGAAAACACGTGGAGCAAGAAGGAGCAAGCTGATTTCGTCGCCAATGGAAAGGCTGAGTTCCATCTACTCAGTGTACTGCCACCTCAGGAGGTAAATCGGATCGGAAGCTACGACTCCGCGAAAAATCTCTGGGAGAAATTTCTGGAGCTTCACGAAGGTACCTCCGAAGCAAAATTGGCACAACGCAACATCCTCCGGACACAACTAACAAACCTCCGGATGAACAACGGCGAGAAGGTAGCGCAACTCCAAGCGAGAATCAAGGAGCTGATAACGCAACTAATGAACCTTGGAGAAGAAGTAACCAACTGGGACTCAATTCGATACGCGCTCAACACCTTCCCGAGAACTCCCGAGTGGGCCTCCTTAGTAGATGCTTACTACATCTCTAAGGATCTTGTGGTAAGTACATTGGAACAATTGTTTTCAACCTTCAAACTGCACGAATCTCGACTTGCAGAAAATCTTGTAGAGAAGTCGAACCTCAACATTGCCCTACGAGCCGAAAAGGATGATCCTGACTCCGAAGCAACAATAGATGAAAATGAAGCTGCATTAATGGTAAGACGTTTTAATAAATTTTTTAAATCTAACAAATTTAGATCGCAGTCAAGTAAGCATCGTCAAAAGAGAAGGACTGTCCGTTGCTACAACTGCAACGAAGAAGGGCACATCAAGGAGGACTGCCCAAAACTGAAGTGCAAACAGAAGGATAAGGAAAGGAGCAAGAAGCCAGCTCGAACCAAACACAACCTAAAGGCCACGTGGGATGATTCGTCATCCTCCGAATCGGAAGTCGAAGAATTCTCGGGACTAGCACTGATGGCCAACCATCAGCTAGAAGAAACGTCTAGCTCAGAGATGAGCATCGATGAAGGGGGAGGAACGTCAGAAGAGGAAAGCTGCAGTGGGGGAGCATCAACGAGTCAGGTTAGTAAGGTACGCAATCTAACCCCGACTCAGTCCTTTAAATTTATAAAAGCACTTTCTAAAGAGTTAGACAAATTTGAAAAGGAAAATGGAATTATGAAATTAGAAAATAAAGAATTAAAAATGAAATTAGCAAAAGCATGTCCACTTGAAATGTACGATAATATAAAATCAGAAAATGATAAATTAAAATTAGAAATTGAAAAATTGGAATATGATGCATGCTTAAATAAATTTCCTAAATCAAAATTAAGAACTTATGGAAAATTAAACTGGTACATTAGAAACCATCAGGGTCAACTTAGAAAAGTGTCCAAAATTTATGTACCCCCTAAATATCTGATTAATCCAGTAGGAAGGAACCTCTATTGGGTTCCAAAATCTGTGCTAAATTAATTTCTTTTAAGTTAAAAGCTTTAAAAGTAAGAAAATTAAACATTGAAATTCTTTATGGAAGCTTTGTCTAAGGAAATGGTTGTTGCTCTAATAACCAAGAAGGCCTAGTGCCTCGCCACGACCTGGAAGCTAAAATATTGAAAGAAAATATTTAATTAACTTTCTGAAAAAGTATTAAAAACAAGAATTAAATAATGCTTTGAAAGTTTAACAAACATTTTTTCTTAGAACTTTTTTTGAAAATTCTTACTAAGAATTTTTTTATTGACTTAGAATTTTTTTTTAAAATTTAGTTTAACTTAGAATTTTTTTTTCTCTTATTCGTACCCCATTTTTGCTGTGATCAAAGGAGGAGAGAAAGGTACAAGTTTAGGGAGAGTTAGGAAAATTAGAAAATTAAAAATATGTTATGTCTTTTTAATATTTTTTTCTAAACTATGTTGCAATTTTATTTATTGCAAATTTATGCTTAAACATGTTAGTTTAGTAATTTCCTTTAAAATTACTATTTATGTCTATTTGTAAACCCTAACTTGAACTTGGGTTGATGCACATCAAAAAGGGGGAGATTGTTGGACCCCGTGGTAGTTTTGATGTGATCAACCAAGTTGGTTAGATCCTGCTGTGTTTGATCCCTGTGTCTGAGTGTGCAGGAGCTTAGGAGCACAGGAAGTTGAGCGGAAGACGCAGCTAGCGAGAAGGACGGCACGGGAAGGGAGCCGACGGGCTCGGTACGTCCGAAGGACGAGAGAGCTGCGGAAGAGTACTCCGGTGGGCGTGAAGAGCGTGCGTGGCGTTCGAGGGACGTTAAGCCGGGACAGAAGGCTGCTCGAGGAGAAGGCCGGGAATTGGGTTCAGGTGAGCCCTATTCCGGTTGGCCGCAATCACCCAAAAGAACAGAGCATCGGAAGCTGAAGAAAGCAAGCTGGAATTGAAGCTGCCAGCTTGGAGGCGCCTCCATCAGGCTTGGAGGCGCCTCCAGCTTGAAGGCGCCTTCAAACTTGTTGAAGGCGCCTTCAACAGGTCAAAGTGACTGTTTCAAGCTACGGATAAAGTTTTATCCGCTCACCTCTTAGAGACGCCTTGGACCCTCAATATCAGATTTCCAAAGGCTATTTAAAGGCTCTTGGAGCTAGGAATTTACAACAACTTCTACATTCAACTCTGTAAGCATTTCCTAGCAATAGTTCTGAGCAATTAGAGTGTAAAAGGCTTCTCCGCCTTCAGCAAAGGAGAATTTTCTTAGTGCGCTTTTCACTACCCTAGATTAACAACCCTCTTGGTTGTAACCAGGTTAAAATTCCGTTTCTATTTTTATTTTCTGCCTCTATTATTTTACTACTGCATTTGTTCTGAGTTGAAATCCGAGGAGGGTAGTTTTATTTTTGTTTACAGCAATTCACCCCCTCTTGCCGGTCTCCGTTGGACTAACAAGAAATAGCAGGGCATTGATGAAGGGTGAGGTGGATCTATGAGTAGGCAATGGAGCACGGGTTACTGCTGTTGCTGTAGGAACTTACTATCTATCTCTGCCCTCTGGCTTGTACTAGAATTAGATGAATGTTGTTATGTGCCTGCTCTTACAAAGAACATCATTTCAGTTTCTTGTTTAGACAAGAAAGGTTTTTCGTTTATAATAAAGAACAAATGTTGTTCCGTTTACTTAAACGATATGTTCTATTATAGTGCACCTCTGATGAACGGACTCTACATTCTAGACTTAGAGAACCCCATCTATAACATAAGTACCAAAAGGTTCAAGTAAAATGATATGAACCGAACCTATCTATGACATTGTCACTTAGGTCATATAAATGAGAATCGCTTATCCCAGCTCCATAAAGATGGTTTGTTGGACTTATTTAATTTTGAATCATATGAGACATGCGAGTCATGCCTACTAGGTAAGATGAGCAAGACTCCCTTTAGTGGACACAGCGAAAGAGTGACTGACTTGTTAGGACTTATACATAGTGATGTATGTGGCCCTTTCAATGTCGCTGCCAGAGGTGGTTATAGGTACTTCATTACATTTACTGATGACTTCAGTAAATATGGTTATGTGTATCTGATGACACATAAATCACAATCCTTTGAAAAGTTCAAAGAATTCAAGAATGAAGTACAAAATCAGCTAGACAAGAGTATTAAGATACTTCGATCTGATCGAGGTGGAGAATACCTTAGCTATGAGTTTCGTGACTATCTAGCTGAGTGTGGGATTCTATCCCAACTCACTCCTCCTGGAACACCACAGTGGAATGGTGTATCCGAAAGGAGGAATTGTACCCTATTAGATATGGTACGGTCTATGATGAGTCACACAGATCTTTCTATATCTTTTTGGGGATATGCTCTAGACACAGCAACCTTTACACTTAACCGTGTTCCATCCAAAATTGTGATAAAGACACCATATAGGATATGGGCTGGGAGAGATGTCCAGATGTCTTTTATGAGGATTTAGGGTTGTGAGGCTTACGTTCGTCGTCAAGTCTCGGACAAACTGGGACTCAAATCCGACAAGTGCTATTTTATTGGATATCCCAAGGAAACGAAGAGATATTACTTCTACATTCCCAGTCAACACAAAGTATTTGTGGCTAAGACTGGGGTATTTCTAGAAAGGGACTTTGTTTCTAGAAAAACTAGTGGAAGTACGTTCAATCTTGAAGAAGTTCAAGATATTGACCATAGCACTGAGGCCTTGATTGAAGTTGAACTGGAACCACAGAGTGTTGTGGATGATGAGATTGTTCCACAAGGAGTTGAGGAACAACAACCAGTTCAAGTAGACCTACCTCTTCGTAGGTTTGATAGGGTATGTCATCAGCCTGAGAGATACTCATTTCTCTTGTCTAACCATAATGACGTTGTGCTCATTGAGAATGAGCCTATCTCCTATCAGGTGTTGGGACCGATTATGTAGCTAAGGGGGGGGGGGGGGGGGGAATAGCTCGGTGCGCTCGTCGTGCTCTTCGTTGCTTGTTTCTTCAAGTTATGCAGCAGAAAATACAAAGAAACAAAATACACAATGCTGACAAGAGGATTTACTTGGTATCCACCTCACAAGAGGTGACTAATCCAAGGATCCACACACTCACGCACTCTCCACTAATAAATCACTCCTTTATGGTAACTACCAAAGGCGGAGAAGCCCTACAAGTTCACACTACAAGAAGAAAAGGAAAGGGAACACAATACAAGCAAAAGCTTACAAGTTTGCACAAGAAAACCCTAACCCTAGATTTCTTCTTCTTGCTGTAGATTCACCTCTTGACTTGGAAGAACCTCCAAGAACTTCAAGAACTGGTGGTGAGAACTCTGTGAAGAAGCTCTGTGCTCGCTGGAGAAGAAGCCGTGAGAGTTCTACCGAGAGAACAGCTCGCCAGCAGCTAAATACGATGCTAACGGTCGGATCCTGATCGATTGGATTGCTCCCAATCGATCGGGGAGGCTTTGTATCGATCGGCTGATCGATCCAGAGCGCCTCTGTGCTCTTGGGAATTGCCTGGATCGATCGGCTGATCGATCCAGGGCTTATTGTGCGAAGTCGTGCCTCCCAATCGATCCACTGATCGATTAGGGGCTCTGGATCAATCGGCCGATCGATCCAGAGCTGTTCTATTCGCGCGACACTTCTGCCCAATCGATCCATTGATCGATTGGGAGAAGGCTGTTGTGGGGATTTGCCCAATCGATCAGCTGATCAATTGGGCATGAGCCAATCGATCAACTGATTGATCCAGCTCATGGTTTTTGCCTAAAACCAAGTCCAAAGTCCCCTAAACCAACATCCGGTCAACCATGACCTGTTGGTATATCATGCCTAGCATCTGGTCACCCTTGACCTGCTAGGACTCCCTTACCAAGCGTCCGGTCAATCCCTTTGACCCACTTGAACTTCCACCAGATGTCTGGTCAACCTTGACCCATCTGGATTTCCTCGTGCCAAGTATCCAGTCAATTCCTTTGACCTACTTGGACTTCTCAACACCAGATGTCCGATCATCCTTGATCCATCTGGATTTTCCTTGTACCAAGTATCCAGTCAATCCCTTTGACCTACTTGGACTTCCCAACACCAGATGTCCGATCATCCTTGATCCATCTGGATTTTCCTTATGCCAAGTATCCAGTCAATCCCTTTGATCTACTTGGACTTTCCTTCTGCCTAGCTTCACTCACTAGGACTTCATGTCTGCTTGGCTTCACTCACCAGGACTTCCAATTGCCTAACTTCACTCACTAGGTCTTTCACCCGGCTTCACTCACCAGGATTTTCTTCTGCCTAGCTTCACTCATTAGGGCTTTCACCTGACTTCACTCACCAGGATTTCCTTCTGCCTAGCTTCACTCACCAGGGCTTTCACCTGCCTTCACTCACCAGGATTTCCTTCTGCCTAGCTTCACTCACTAGGATTTTCTTTCTGCCTAACTTCCCAGTTAGGACTTTCACCTGGCTTCACTCACCAGGATTTTCCCGTCAAGTATCCAGTCAACCTTGACCTACTTGACTCTCCTTCACACATGAACAATTGCACCTGCAATCTTCATGTATTGACTATATGTATTGTCAAACATCGAAACCACAATATCAAGACTCGAGCTTGACTCAATTGAAGCTCAGTCAACACGGTCAACCTTGACCTGGGGAATATTGCACCAATAATCTCCCCCTTTTTGATGTTTGATAATACCTTCTTTAAGTTAGGCTAATCTCATAGCCTCAACCTTCTTCATGCCACTAGGTAATGAAGACGTAAATTAAACCCTACATTCTCCCCCTAAGAGGGCAAACTCCCTCCCCCTGAAGAGTTATTCACCGTTGTTCACAACACGATTAAAATAAAGGTCTCATACCCTTTATTTTCATCAAATGCTCATCCTTGAGCATATACCACTTGGTATATTCACTTGTTGTATTCACACACGATTCTAATGAAGGTCCCATACCCTTCATTATCATCAGATGCTCATCCATGAGCATGCACCACTTGAACAATGAAGATATCCACTCTCCATTGAAGTCACACACCCAACCTTGAGCATTTTTACGAAAGAAGGTTAACCACCTTCCAAGGTGTATAAAAAATAAATTTTCATGTCCTTAAAGAGTAACTCCCCCTAAAGATATGCACGTAACTTCTGTCATTGCACCAACAATGACTTGGAATCCCTAATCCTTTAGGAAACTCAAATTTAGAAGTTTTGAGGTTCATAAATTCGATAATGAAACCAAACCTCAACCTAAACCTCTACTTAGTCTTTCTTAACCAATCCATCCTTGTTTTCATCATGAAAACTCCCCCTAAATATGCATAAATATGTTTTGAGGGGTTAGGAGTGGTTATCTAGACTAAAGGGAGTTCAAAATGCTAAAATCAGGCTTTACCAGCCAAAATCAGCATTCCCAATCGATTGGAGTTGGGTCCCAATCGATTGAACTCAGCTGAATCGATCCACTGATCGATTCAGACTGCTTGGATCGATTGGCTGATCGATCCAGCGAGCTTCTGCTCGCGAGCACTGCCTTCTCAATCGATTGCCCGATCAATTGAGGCACTCCAATCGATCGGGTGATCGATTGGAGCTCTGAAATTGTTGAAATTTCATTTCAGTCAATTTCTGAAATCCCTAGAAAATTCTACAAAATCCCAAAAATCATGAAAATTGTTGTAGACATTATTTAGGGCATATATTATCATAGAAAAATATTTTTCTAAAAAAATACATCATATTTTCAAAGATGGACATAAACTTGAAAACTTGTAAAAACTTTAGTGTTTTTCTTCAAGTTTGTGCCTAACTCTTCAATGATGATCACTATCAAAAGATAGCCTTCACCAAGGTTTTCCAAAAGCATTTTAAAATAATTTTCAAAACCAATATCCAACCATGTTCCTTGAGCTCAATGCACATGACTTGTACATTAGCTTTCCCAATGATTGGAAAACACATAACTATGTGTTTTGATGAACTTAAAACTCACAATAATACACTAACTCAACATCTTGAGTTTTGTTTATCATCCTAACATCTCACTTGTATTTAATGTGTACGAAACCACATACAAGTCACCTTATAGTTCTTAGTGAGATGTAAACTTTTGGTCTTGCCCTAATCTAGGGATCATGCATATCTACCAAAGCATTTTGAGGTTATGAACATCCACCAAGGATGTTATTTGTTAACAAATGCCATTTATTCTTAAATTGTAAGGAATTAAAATGGTGCATGATATGTTATGGCATACATCAAAAAGAAATAAGTTTCAAAAGAAAATTTTCTATAACTACATGATGTATGTATGACATGACATGGTATTTTTTGTGTTTTTCATAATAAAACATGAATGCAAAAATAAACATGATGTCATGACATATGATGGGCAAACAAAGCATGGCAAGTTTTAGCATTAATGAAATATACCTAGATTACCTATCTAAGTATTCTAAAACCTTAGCTAAATCCTAGATTGTCCAATTTCATCAAGAAGATGTCAAACCCAATTTTGACATTTTCTTTGTCTTTTCCTACATTGTGCCAATTTAATTTAAGCATATTCCTCAAAATTTGACACAAATTACTCTCTCAAAGAGTAACCAATTTAAGTTAAGGCATAAATTTCCTTTAATTTCCTAAGAACATACCAAAATCTCAACTTGGTAGTTCTTTTGATTTTCCCTATTTGTGTCACTTAGAATATCATCCAATTTCTCAAAATGTGACACATTTTACTCTTCCTAAGAGTAAACATATACCCCTTATCATTTTCAAAGGTTAATAATAACCTTGAAAATGCTCTCCGAGTGTCAACTTCATCAAAGTTGGGTTAACTACCCTTCTAATCGGAGTTGACACTCTCTAACCTATCTAAGGGGTAGAGAAAATGCTCCTAGGAACCCAAAACCTATTGGTGCTCCTTGGATGCTCTAGGTATTCACTAGGGATAACTTCCCTAGATACCTTCCTAGTGACCTTGTTAGGCTTCTTAGAAGCATTGGTCACCTTTTCTAGATCAACCCTAGGGATTTCTTCCCTTGTGACCTTCTTTGTGACTTTCTTAGACTTCTTAGAAGTCTTAGTCACATTTGTTGTAAAAATACTTTTAGGCATAACCTCCCTAGTACTTTTGACTTGACTCTTAGACCTAGACTAGGTTCCATAGCTATATGGAACCCTATAGTAAGAAATTACATCCTTCTTAGCCTTAAGTTTGTATCCCAAACCTCTATGGCCATTGGATGACTTTTGTTGTCCTAGACCTAGGTTTTGCTCATTTTACCCTTTTAGGATATTTTCCATCCTTTTTAGGGTCTTTTTCCATTTTATCAAGTCTTGACCTCAAGACTTGATTTTCTTTCCATAACTCCTTAGTTTTTGATTTATCATTAAGTCCATGAGCATTTTTATTTCTAGACCTATAACTAAAATTCTTAGTTTCCTTGTCTAGATTTTTATCTACCTTTCTAAACCTAGGTGTGGTAGTTTTAGCATGTAGAGCCACATGTTTTTCTTTAAAGCTCTCATGCCTTCTATTCTTATGGTAAATAGCATTAAAATGATAAAAATTAGAACTAGCATATTTTTTACCATTATTCAAAGGAGTAGGCTCAATAAATGATACCTTTCGCTTTACCTTGGAGGCTCCCCCTTGACTTGTGCTTCCTTTATGAGCCTTGACCGCTTTCTTCCCCTTAGGACATTGACTTCTATAATGTCCTTTTTGATTGCAAGAAAAGCACACAATGTGCTCCTTGCTCTTCTTTGTTCCGGGAGCGGTCTTCTTGGGCTTCACCTTGTCCTTTAGTGCTACTTGGACCTTCTTCTTAGCCAACTTGGGACATTTGCTCTTATAATGCCCATATTCCCTACACTCAAAACATATAATGTGATTTTTATTTTTAATTGAAATGTTTATACCTTCATGTGTAGGGATGACACTTTCTCCTTTGGATCCGGAGGTAGAAACTTCCTCTTGATCCGAAAATGATTTTCCTCCCATTGATTTGGCTTGACTTATGGAGGTAGAAGCTTCTTCATCCTCTTCTTCTCTTGACCCGGATGTGGAGACTTCTCCTTCTTCTTGATCCGGTGTCACTGAAGGTCGCTCCCCCTCAATCCTAGAGGTGGAGACTTCTTCATCTTCATCTTGTACATGGAACAAGGAGTATGCCCTCTCCTTGCCCTCTTCATTGCATTCCTTTGAAGATGAGGCTTCTTGGACCTCTTCTTCTTCGGAAGTTGAGCATCTCTCAACTTCGGAATTCTCCTCCTCTTGATCTTGCTCCAATGAGTCACCCTCTTTGGATTCTTCTTGAATTGGTACAGTGGAGGGGATCTCATGAATCTTTGCCAACTTGCTCCATAGCTCCTTGGCATCCTTGAATTCTCCAACTTGAGCCAAAATATTGCTTGGCAATAAATTGACCAAAAGTTTGGTCACTTTATCATTTGCCTTGCTCCTTTGAACTTGCTCTTGACTCAATTTGCTTTTCTTGAGAGGCTTGCCCTTGGAGTTTGTTGGAGCTTCAAAACCTTCCATGAGAGCAAACCATTGCTCTATCTCCATCATCAAGAAATTCTCGATCTTTGATTTCCAAAGATCGAAGCTTGTTGAAATAAATGATGGAGGCACCTTGGTATCGAATCCAAGTCCGTCTTGAAATTCCATCTTGAAGTTGAGCTTCTTGTGATGAAGTCTGCGACTTGTAGAATTGCTTCAACTTCTTTACCCTCTAGCTTTTTCCCTTTCCGGCGATGATTCCGGTGAAGAGCAACCTTGCTCTGATACCACTTGTTGGGACCACTTATATAGCTAGAGGGGGGGGGGGGGGGGGGAATAGCTCGGTGCGCTCGTCATGCTCTTCGTTGCTTGTTTCTTCAAGATATGCAACGTAAAATACAAAGAAACAAAATACACAACGCTAACAAGAGGATTTACTTGGTATCCACCTCACAAGAGGTGACTAATCCAAGGATCCACACACTCACGCACCCTCCACTAATAAACCACTCCTTTATGGTAACTACCAAAGGCGGAGAAGCCCTACAAGTTCACACTACAAGAAGAAATGGAAAGGGAACACAATACAAGCATAAGCTTACAAGTTTGCACAAGAAAACCCTAACCCTAGATTTCTTCTTCTTGCTGTAGCTTGCCTCTTGACTGGGAAGAACCTCCAAGAACTTCAAGAACTGGCGGTGAAAACTCTGTGGAGAAGCTCTGTGAAGATCTGTGCTCGCTGGAGAAGAAGCCGTGAGAGTTCTACCGAGAGAACAGCTCTCCAGTAGCTAAATACGACGCCAACGGTCGGATCCCGATCGATTGGATTGCTCCCAATCTATCGGGGAGGATTTGGATCGATCGGCTGATTGATCTAGAGCGCCTCTGTGCTCTCGGGAATTGCCTGGATCGATCGGCTGATCGATCCAGGGCTTATTGCACGAAGTCGCGCCTCCCAATCGATCCACTGATCGATTGGGGGGCTCTGGATCGATCAGTCGATCGATCTAGAGATGTTTTGTTCGCGCGACACTTCTCCCCAATCGATCCATTGATCGATTGGGAGAAGGCTGTCGTGGGGATTTGCCCAATCGATCAGCTGATCGATTGGGCATGAGCCAATCGATCAACCCAATCGATCAGCTGATCGATCCAGCTCATGGTTTTTGCCCAAAACCAAGTCCAAAGTCCCCTAAACCAACATCCGGTCAACCATGACCTGTTGGTACATCATGCCTAGCATCTGGTCACCCTTGACCTGCTAGGACTCCCTTACCAAGCGTCCAGTCAATCCCTTTGACCCACTTGAACTTCCACCAGATGTCTGGTCAACCTTGACCCATCTGGATTTCCCCGTGCCAAGTATCCGGTCAATTCCTTTGACCTACTTGGACTTCCCAATACCAGATGTCTGATCATCCTTGATCCATCTGGATTTTCCTTGTGCCAAGTATCTAGTCAATCCCTTTGACCTACTTGGACTTCCCAACACCAGATGTCCAATCATCCTTGATTCATCTAGATTTTCCTGTGCCAAGTATCCAGTCAATCCCTTTGACCTACTTGGACTTCCCTTCTGCCTAGCTTCACTCACTAGGACTTCATGTCTGCCTGACTTCACTCACCAGGACTTCCAATTGCCTAGCTTCACTCACTAGGTCTTTCACCCGGCTTCACTCACCAGGATTTTCTTTTGCCTAACTTCACTCACTAGGGATTTCACCTGGCTTCACTCACCAGGATTTCCTTCTGCCTAGCTTCACTCACTAGGGCTTTCACCTGGCTTCACTCACCAGGATTTCCTTCTGCCTAGCTTCACTCACTAGGACTTTCTTTCGGCCTAACTTCCTAGTTAGGACTTTCACTTGGCTTCACTCACCAGGATTTTCCCGTCAAGTATCCAGTCAACCTTGACCTACTTGACTCTCCTTTACACATGAACAATTGCACCTACAATCTTCATGTATTGACTATATGTATTGTCAAACATCGAAACCACAACATCAAGACTCGAGCTTGACTCAATTCAAGGTTAGTCAACATGGTCAACCTTGACCTGGGGAATATTGCAGAAACATCAGGAAGCTGTGATGAGACCAGATTCTGAGTCATGGCTAGAGGCCATGAGATCCGAGATGGAATCCATCTACACCAACCAAGTATGGACTTTGGTTGATCCACCTGAAGGCGTCAAACTCATTGGGTGTAAGTGAGTCTTTAAGTGAAAGACTGACATGGATGGACTTATTACCTATAAGGGTTGCTTGGTAGCTAAAGGTTTCAAGCAAATTCATGGTATTGACTATGATGAAACCTTTTCTCCAGTAGTGATGTTTAAGTCCATTCGGATCATGCTTGCTATTGCAGCATACCACGATTATGAGATCTGATAGATGTATGTCAAAATCATGTTTCTGAATGGAAACTTGCTCGAGGATGTGTACATGACACAACCTGAGGGTTTTGTAGATCCACAGCATACTGGCAGAGTATGCAAGCAGCATAAGTCCATATATGGACTAAAGCAAGCTTCTCGGAGCTGGAATCTTCGATTTGATGATGCAATCAAACAGTTTGGTTTCATTAAGAATGAAGATGAACCCTATGTCTACAAGAAGGTTGTTGGGAACACAGTTGTTTTCCTTGTATTATATGTGGATGACATACTACTCATTGGAAATGACATCCCTTTGCTGCAGTCTGTAAAGACTTGTCTAGGGAATTATTTCTCAATAAAGGGCTTAGGTGATGCAACCTGTATTCTAAGCATAAAGATCTATAGAGATAGATCTAAGAGATTACTTGACCTAAGTCAAAGTACATATATTGACACGATATTACTACGGTTTGCCATGCAGAATTCCAAGAAAGGATTTCTGCCGATGTTACATGGTGTGAGTCTTTCGAAGACCCAAAGTCCCTCTTCTAGAGATGAGAGAGGCTGCATGGATAAGATCCCTTATGCCTCAGCCATAGGATCTATCATGTACGCCATGCTATGTACTCGTTCTGATGTTTCATATGCTTTGAGTATGACGAGCAGATACCAGTCAGATCCAGGTGAACATCACTGGATAGCGGTCAAGAATATTCTTAAGTACTTAAGAAGGACTAAAGAATATTTCTTGATATTTGGAGGTGATGGCGAGCTAGCTATAAAGGGTTACAGTGATGCTAGCTTCCAAACTGACCAGGATGATATAGATCACAGTCTGGGTTCGTGTTTTGTTTGAATGGTGGTGATATGAGTTGGAAGAGTTTGAAGCAGGACACAGTTGCGGATTCTACAACAGATGCCGAGTATATTGCTGCATCAAAATCAGTAAAGGAGGCAGTTTGATAAGCAAGTTCATTACTGAGCTTGGGGTGATTCCTAGTATAGCCGATCCTATAGAGCTCTATTGTGACAACAATGGAGCAATTGCATAGGCTAAGGAGCCTCGCTCACACCAGCGGATCAAACACATACTATGGCGCTTCCATCTCATTCGAGAGATCATCGATAGAGGAGATATGAAGATTTGCAGAGTACCCACAGAGGCTAACATCGCTGATCCCTTGACCAAGGCTTTGGCACAGAGAAAGCATGATGGTCACACTAGGTCATTGGGCCTTAGATCCTACACTGATTGATATTAGTGCTAGTGGGAGATTATTAGTTAGAGCCCTAGAGTCAATCATATGATGATTGTTGTATGGACTCGATGTATCATATTCCTATATACTTATAAAGGCATTTCTTTATGGTTATTATACTTACTTGTATTGGTGCCAAATAACTAAGTATAATAGTGTCCTTGAGTAAAAGGTTCTTATCTATATCAATCGATTGGTTGAATTGATAGTGAGATGATATAGAGAACACTACTCTTAATCATTCCTAGTCAAGTATTAACATTCAGGGACAATGTTAATGCGATGAGACTAGCATGTATGTCAACTCGATGACTTGATCTCACAAGTCATGGATATATAGATATCAAGTTGACACATGGGTATGCATTGGAGAATGTATACTGAATGATCCACCATGAGAAAGTATTTTGGATCGTTATATGAGTGTCATATACTTTCTCATGTGACTATTAGTATGACTATCAGTTCTTGGACCTGAAGTCACCATGGTTCTCTACATAAGGAGTTGCATACTTTGGCTTCGTCAAACGTCACCCGTAACTGGGTGGACTATAAAGGCGATTACTGGGTATGTAACAAATTATGCGGAGGGATATGAGTGATGTAGATGGGATCTATCCCTCCTATATGACGGGAGAGACATCATGATTTTTGATAGAGTGAGACCACTAAGTGCATGGCCATGCCCAAATGAGTCAATATGAGATATTGAGCTCATTTGATTAGAGTGAGTCTACTTGGAGTTCAAGATATAAATTGATTAGAGGATGACACGGTCTATGCCTCATTTGATCAATCTAGATGTCAAGGATAGAAGGACATTGTCACATATTGTGAGAGTCACAATTAGTAGTCACAAAGGTGATGTTGGATCTCAACATTCTTGTAACTTGGGTAGTAATAATGTGTTGCTAGATACTGCTCATTACTTATGCTTCTAAATGAGTTTAGGAGCATTGCCAACGTTACAAGAACCTATAGGTTCACACACAAAGGACAATTAGATGGAGATTAGGTTCATATGATGAACCAAGAGGATTAGGTTCATGTGATGAACCAAATTAGATTAAGAGTAATCCAAATTAGACTAATTGAGTTGGACTCAATTTGATTCATGTGTCCAATGAGTCTAATTTAGATTATGACTCATTGAATCAATTTAATTTAATGAATAAAGATTCATTAAATCAAATTGACTTGTATCAATGGTTAGATTTGATCAACCATGAGAGATAAATGAGTCAAATTTGACTTGACTTGAGAGGGAAGATGAAGGGTCAAGTTTGACTTAACCAAATGCCAACTCATGAGTGACTTGGCATGGGCCGGCCAATGATGGTGTTCCACATCATCAAGGCTACATCAAGTGTATGCCACCTCATGAGGGAGAGCAAGATCCATGACTCTTGGTATTCCATGGAGGTATTAAACCTCATTGAAGTGGCCGACCACTAAAAGTGATGGAATGAATTGATTTTTCATTTTCAAGGCATCATCTTCTTATTTCTCTCTTCTTTCTTGATCTCCCTCTCCTCCATTATCGTGACTCCTTTGGGGTGCTAGCACACTCTAAGGTGTTTTCTCCATTTTCTTATCCGTGTGGATACGTATAGAGGAGTGTACGCTTGACACTCTCAAGATCCGACAACCTTTTGGACGAGCTAGATAAGCGAAGGGCTTCACAACAAGGGTAACACTTCTTTTTCATGTAGATCTAAGGTAGATCTAGGTTAGAAACTTATACATGATTTATTTTATATATCTTCGCACGGATCCGTGGCAAGACTTCGAGGTTTCCGCAACGCAAAAAGCGATTTTTGCGGCTTGAAAGTCCCAACACTATCCGGTCAACCCATTGACCTAGTTGGACTTCTCACTAGATATCCAGTCGACCCGTCTATAGGATCGAAAAGTGCTAGAGGGGGGGGGGGTGAATAGCGCTCGTGGCTAATTCGTTTGTTTTGTAAATACGTAGCGGAATATAGATGTAAACTAAAAGCAATCGCTAACACTTTTGGTTACTTGGTTCGGAGCCTGTGTTGACTCCTGCTCTAAGGCTCACGATCGTTGATTACTTTTGGTGGGCAATCACTATAAGCTCAAGAATCTTTACACGATTAATTACAAGTATTGAACTTAAAAAGATTATACCGACAATAAAAGATTATGGAAGTAGTCGTCGATTGTTGGAGCAGTAGCTGGGCATCATTGAGTCATTTCGGCGTAGAGCGTAGCTTCGAAGATTGCTTGTTGAATTGTTTTTGTTAGCACACAAAAGAAGATCGCAAGTTCTTTTGAGTTGTTCCTATTCATCTGCTCGAATCAGGTTTAAATAGCCCATTGAGGGCGCCTCTAACCTCCATAAGAGGCACCTTCAGTCCTGAGTCAGCCGCGTCGATAAGCTCTGCGGTGTTCACTGCTTATCCACCCGAAGGCACCTTTAGTATCCTTGGAAGGCGCCTTCCATCAGCTGTCCAAGGCACCTTCTGCCTTGCTTCCTGTGCAACTGCAGCCAAGGCGCCCGAGGTGCCTCCAATAGCCCCGGAAGCACCTCAGACACTATTCATCCGAGCAAAACATGCCCAATTCGCTTCCTGCAAACTACGTTAGTCCAAGAAACCAACCATACACTGCAAAACAAAGTTAGCACAATATAGACATGAAAAATAAAGCATTTGACAGTCTTCAGACTGCCCAATTCTGACTTTGGATTTCCTCTGAAAACCCTAGGTCGAACCGGCGTCTACTGTTCCCTCTTCGAGGAACGCGTCCTCACCTACTCCTCTCAGGAGAAGTTACATGTTGCCAGACCGATCCTTCAGACCAACTGGACTTTTGCTCAGTGCCTGAGGCTCCAGGACTTTCTGTAGGACATCTGCTCCATGACCCGCTCAGACTTCCACCTGGTCCGCGACCACCAGGACTTTCACCTAGAGTCCCCGACTCTAGGGTTTTGCCCAAAGCACCCAACTCGCCAAGTCTTTCTGCCTAGGGTTACCACCCCCTAGGACCTAAGGTTACCACTCCCTAGGGTTTTCCATCTGTCTAACCGCAGCTAGGTCTTTTGCCTAAGTATACTTAGGACTTTTCCTACAAGCTCATTCAAACCTATTAGATAACAAGCAACCTTAACTTTGAACCCTTTGTCATTATCAAAATATAGGTTCGATTGTATGATACTTCCCGCACTAATAATCTCCTCTTTTTTTATTATGGTAACATAATTCAAAGTTAAGTAAAAACATAAAGCAATAAAGTGATAATCAGGAAGAGAAATGCCATCAAGAAATGTAGTAGAAATGTAAATTGCATTTAGTACAACTTGTTATAGCTCTCCCTTAACCACTTAACTTTCTCTTTTTCTTAACTTTAAGCTTCTCTCCCCCTTTACCATAAATAAAAAATAATACCAAAATAGAGAGAAAGATGTAAAGATAGGAAATTTATCCTTTTTAACTGTTAGCTCCCCCTAAAAGGTAGCACTTAAAAAAGACCTAGCTAATTTTTAAGCGTGGAAAGGGACATGGATTTTTCAAAAAAGACTAAGTTAATCTTAAGTTGTAAAACTGGCTTAGCTTTTTTCAAACACTGAGCTAAATTAGAAATGCTTTGTAAATATTTAACTTTCTGAAAAGAAATAAAAACTTAGCTTCTTTTTTTTTTTTTAAAAAAATAGATTTTTAGAGAAACTTAGCTTGAAGAACTTATCTTTAAAAAAGATCTTGATAAGGACTAAGCTTTAAAAAGAGTTTGATAAAAAGCATAGGTAATTGAAAAAGTTTTGATAGAAAGCATAGTTTAAGTACTTAGCTAAAAAACTTAGCTTTTTAAACTTAGTTAATGACTTAGCTTGAAAAATACTTAGCTAAAAAAAAACATAGTTAAATATTTTTTAAAGTACTTTTCACAAACTTAAAACTTTTTCAAAGGTATTTGAACTTGCTTTTTCAAATGAGGTTCTTTTAAAAAAAATAGTTAAAAACTGAACTTCTTTTAAAAATACTTTAACTTTTCAAAGAAAAAACTTTAACTTTGAGAGAAGAAAAGAAAAGAAATTAATGCCTTAATTTTCTTTCACTCCACCTTGAATAATGCAAAAATATTTTAAAGTCCTAAAGTCCAAGCATGAGAGTTTTAAAGAAACTTCAAAATAAACATCTATTTTCCTTAATCAAATGTCTAACCTTTAGCTACTAGCTATTTACCATAAGGTAGTAACTTTCACTTGGTTAGTCAAGTTAAGTACGTGCTCCAGTATTAGTTTGACTAAACATGGATAATCTGACTTGATTAATTTGAGTTTGGTATTTATTGCCCAGACTTATATTGATGCACAGACATAAGCATTTTGAAGTCTAGGCAGTACCCTATGCATTTCAAACCATTCTAAGTGTTTTTTATACACAAACAAGGGAATCCTAATGTTCTTGTGAGATGCTCTGGCTAAAACCTATGGGTACATGATTTCTAAGGGGGAAAATCCTAGACTAATTTCAATCTTTAAAAATTTTAGTAAAACTGAGAGTTTTTGAAAAATAATTTTTCCTAGATTTTTTTTAAAAATAACAATTTTTTAATTAAAAAAATTCTATTCTACAGTGCACATCTCTAATTCTCTTCTAAGTATACTGAACTCAAGTTCATGTAAAAGTTTTGTAAAGATGTCAGCTAGGTTTGACTTGCACTCAATATAGTCAAGTACAATGTCACCCTTAGTTACGTGATTCCTTACAAAATGGTGTTTAACTTCTATGTGTTTAGTCCTTGAATGATGAATTAGGTTTTTAGTTAAATTTATTGAACTTATATTATCAATTGAAAATTTTATATTTTTGTATTCAAGTTGATAATCTTTTAAGGTGTGCATCATCCATAGCAATTGAGATGCATATTCTCCCATGGCTATGTATTCTGCTTTAGTAATGGATTGAGCAACACAGTGTTGCTTTCTGCTGGACCAGCTTACTAGGCACTAACCTAGAAATTGACAGCTTCCACTTGTACTCTTTCTATCTAATTTGCACCCAACATAGTCTGAGTCAGAGAACCCAACTAAGTTGAATATGCTTGTTCTAGGGTACCAGAGTCTTACACTTAGGATCCCCTTAATGTACCTTAGTATTCTTTTAACATTTGTTAAATGAGATTCTTTTGCACAAGATTGGTATCTAGCACACATACTTACTACAAATAAAATGTCAAGTCGACTTGTAGTTAGGTACAGTAGACTTCCTATTACACTTCTATAGTATTTCAAGTCTACTACTTTCCCTTCTAAGTCAGAATCAATTTTAGCATTAGTTGTCATTGGGGTGTTAACATTTTTAGAATTTTCCACTCCAAATTTTCTAATTATCTCCTTAGTATATTTTGTTTGAAAAATGTGAATTTCTTCTTTTGTTTGTTTTATTTGTAAGCCCAAAAAGAAGTTGAGTTCACCTACTAGACTCATTTCAAACTTATTTTCCATTAATTTGATAAATTCTTTTAAGAATTTTATATTTGTTGAGCCAAATATAATGTCATCTACATAAATTTAGGCTATAAAAATATCTTTTTCTAAGGTTTTAACAAATAGGATTTGGTCTATTTAGCCTTGATTAAATCCTTTAAATATTAGGTATGTTGAAAGTCTTTCATACCAAGTCCTAGGTGCTTGTTTTAGCTCATATAAAGCTTTCCTTAACCTAAGGACATGGTTTAGATGGTCTAGATCTTCAAATCTTGGGGATTGATTTATGTAAACCTCTTCTTTGATGAACCTATTTAAAAATGTGGGTTTTATATCCATTTGATATAACTTGAATCCTTTATGTGCTGCATAGGCCAACAACATCCTTATGGATTCAAGTCTAGCTACAAGTGCATTGGTTTCAGCATAGTTTAACTCTTCTACTTAGCTAAACCCCTTTGCTACTAGTCTAGCCTTATTTCTTACTATTTCACCCTTATCATCTAATTTATTTCTAAATACCCACTTAGTTTCAATTATAGACTTATTTGTGGGTTTAGGTACAAGTTCCTAGACCTAGTTTCTTTCAAATTGAGCAAACTCCTCTTGCATTGCTATTATCCAATCTAGGTCAGGTAAGGCTTCTTCTATAGTCTTGGGTTCAATTTTAGAAATAAGGGCAATTTGACTTAGATTTCTGTAGGATGATCTAGTTCAAACCCCTAGGGTTGGATCACCCACAATTTGGTCAGATGGGTGATTAAGGTTTATTCTAGATAGTCTTATGTTAGAGTCAACAATTGGTTCTTATGATTCACCTTGTTTAGGTCTAAGTTGAGTATTTTCTTCATCATCTATTTTTCTTATATTTTGATGATCACTTTCAATGATTAAATTAGGTAGGTTATTTTCTTCATCAAAAATTACATTGGTTGTTTTTTCAATTTTTTGGATATTTTTATTATAGACTCTATAGGCCATACTAGTTGTGGAGTACCCTAGAAATATGCCAGTTATTAGGGCTGTAAATGAACCAAGCGTTCGTGAACAAATTTGGTGTTCGGCTTGGTAAGAGCTTGTTTATGTTCGTTCAATATACATAAGATTAATTAAACAAACAAGCTTGAACAGCTCGTTAAGATAAACAAGAAAGCTTGAACACATATGTGTTCAGCTCGTTAATGTTCGTGAACAACATTCGTAAACAATGCTCACGAACCATATTTATTAATAAAACTCTTTTCAATATGCTAAATAAACAATAAAATAAAATAAAATAAAATAAATAAATAAATTTAAATTATCAATCTTAATAACCAATCAAACAATTAAAAGATTTAAACAATCAAACAAACTTGAATTGAGAGCTTGATAACATCTAAACGAACCTGTTGGAGTGTATACTAAAAGCCTAGCTTTTGTAAACATTTAGAATCACATTGGTCAATATCTGCATTTATTTATTAAATGTAATTGTTCAATTAATTTATATAGTAGACAACATGGAGTGTGGTGTCACACTCAGAAGATCATGTTGTCGGTTCTCTATAAATTATAAACAGTTGCTCGCGACTAAGATAGAAAGGAACAAACTATCAGTATAGTCGTAGTGTAATAAAGTATTAGTTTATCTTGACTAATAAATTACACTAATACACTTTAAGTGTATTGAGTAGGATCATTTAGGTATGTTCTTTTTGTACTGACTTAGTAAAAGAACTAAACCTTAGTTATTATGGAAGTGTGTGCTCTTAATCCTAATATAATAACAAGCACGTATATTTAATATTTATTTCTTTGATTTATCAAAGGGTGAGGTTTAGCTCGATAAATCAATATGCCCGATAAGTTGAGAAATGATATTACTTATAGTGTGTGTTGTTGATTATAGAAGGAATTTGTGTCCTAGTTATCTAGGTTGAAAATGTCCCCAAGAGGAGCTCATAAGGATTGCCATGTTAAACCCTGCAGGTGGACCTAGTCCAACATCACAATAAAGTTGAGTGATACTACTCTTGGAGCTAGATATTAATTAAGTGAGTTGTCAGTAACTTACTTAATTAGTGGACATTCATAATCTTAAATACAGGGAGACTAACACACTCATGATAAGAAGGAGCCCATAATGTAATTTGAGATTGGTGCGGTAGTGCGGTAATAACTCTCTAGTGGAATGAGTTATTATTGATGAACTTGAGTTGTGTGTTCGGGGCGAACACGGGATACTCAAGCTCATCGGAAGGCCAAAACTAATTTCTCCTCTAGGTCCCTATCGTAGCCTCATTATAGCCTCAAGTCCATCCAAATGTAAGGCTCTTCTTGGTGTCCAAGAAGGGGTCCGGACCATTGCTTGGTGACCAAGCAATGGTCGGCCACATCCTCTTGAAAGGGGCCGACCCTATAGCTTGGTGACCAAGCTTTTAGGGGCCGGCTGATCCGGCGGTAAGAACAGGGACCCCCCTCTGAGGGAAGTCAACGCCACGTGGAAGTCAAAGGGTCGAACGGTCGACCGGAGAAGGGGAGACCGGGCGGCCGAACGGGGCCTCATCGGAGTCAAAGGCACCCGGCGAGGAGTCAGGGTTTTGACGCTCATGTTGAACAGGGTTGTATGGCCGAGCGGGTGGCCCGCTCAGCCGAAGGCATAAAGTATCAATACCGCGAACAGTCCACAGAGCACACTACCGGGAATCTCCCGAGTGGACCAGCACGTACGGCCGACCGGACGTGGGGGGACTGCCGACCGGCCGGGCACTCAGCAGGGAGTAAAAAGAGAAAAGGACAAGGGAACATCTTCTGACAGCGGGTATGTTCGATGAGTAGGTCATACGCAGGATCTTATGACAGAGGGTTCCGTTGTCCCATCAGAGATGTGCTCGGACTGTAGCAGTATGGTGTCAGGTAAGCTTGTCTGACAAGCCCATGCTGAGGTATGGGCTGAGGACACGTACTCGCCTCGGTATGTGTGCGTGAGCCTCTTCGAAGCTCTATATAAAGGGCGTCACACTTCATTGGAGGTAGGCATTCTACGATATTCGGAGCCACTTCTTTGTTGTCCACTTGCCTGACTTGAGCGTCGGAGGGTCGTCGCCGGGAACCCCCTCCCGACCCGACTTCTTTGCAGGTTCGCCGGAGATCTACGACAGCAATGCGGAGAGCGTCACGTGCCCAGTGTCTGTTGGTTCGTCTGTTCGGACAGGATCAATTTGGCGCCGTCTGTGGGAACACTCCTGTATCCGATCGGAAGCAATGGACGAAGCTGGACGATCGCACTCGGTGATCCTCTCCACAGAGGAGCTCGACGCTCTGATCGAGACAAGAGCCGCTAAGCTTGTGGAACAAAGACAGAAGTCGCAAGTCGAGCGGATTGAGCAGCAAGTGACATTAGCATCAGGAGGCCGAGCGGAAGCACCTCAGGCCACGGTTCCGTTTCATCGGGCCCTATTCCGCACGCCTCCCGAAGCCGTAGCAGTTAATCATGATCGAGGATCTTCATCAGATGAAGTGCCAATACGGGACAACAGAAAAGGCAAGGCCCCCCAGACAGAAACCTCCCTCGAGCGGATCAACTGTCAGTTTTCGAAAACCATCTTGCGGGACCCTCTGCCAAAGCACTATGTGCCCCCGGCGATCGGTGAATATAATTGAACCACCGACCCAGACGATCATTTGGGTAAGTTGGACAACACGGCTACCCTTCATCAATACACAGATGGAGTGAAGTGTCGAGTTTTTCTAACCACCCTCTCGGGATCGGCTCAACGATGGTTTCGGAGACTGTCGGACGTATCCATCGCAAGTTTCAAAGACTTCCGCACGGCCTTCCTCCACCATTTTGCAAGCAGTCGACGCTACCAGAAGACTAGCGTGAGCTTATTCGCCATCAAGCAAGAGCCCAGACAGTCGCTCAGAGCTTATATCCAGCGATTCAACCGGGTGACCATGGACATTCCAACGGCGACCTCCGAGACAATGATGAACGCATTTACGCAAGGCCTCGTGGACGGGGACTTCTTCCGCTCGCTCATTCGGAAGCCGCCCCGAGACTACGATCATATGCTACACCGGGCCAATGAATACATCAATGTGGAGGAAGCCCAAGCGGCCCGAAGAAAAGAAGTCACAACTAACCGGCCAGCACCTGCCGAGCGGAATCCTATTACTTGCCAGGAGCAGCCCAGAGGACCGCGAGTTGAAGCAGCTCGCCACCAGCAACATGCAAGATCCCACGCCATTCAAGAAGTGTCTGCCGAACGGCCCAAGCCTAAAAAGAAGGTATGGACCCCAATGTTTTGCTCATTTCATCGGACAGACACTCATAATACAAGAGACTGCCGGAGCCTTCCCCTGATTGCCCACCCCGTGCCACGGGGTGGCCACCGCCGATCGCCATCATCCGACAGGCGACAGCGCCCTCGTGAAACCGATCGGACGATATCTGACAGGCTGCAGAGACAGACTCCCGAGCGGCACCTTACTCCGAGGCGTGAGGATAATCCCCGGAGGTCTAGGGAGCATCCTAGGTCATCCGCTCGGGAAGAAGAAAATAGAAGCAACACTTCCCGAGGCGAAATCAACATTATTGCTGGCGGGCCGACCGGAGGCGACTCCAACAGAGCAAGGAAGGCGAGCGTTAGACAGCTTCAGATCCATGCAGTCGGATGTAGCCAAGAACGGGCGAGCGGTCCCGAAATCAGCTTCGGGCCCAGGGACTTGGAGGGAGTCGAAGTGCTGCATGACGACGCTCTCCTCATCAAAGCGGTAATAGCCAACTACACTATTCACCGTATTTTCATTAATATAGGAAGCTCGGTCAATATTATATTCAAAAAGGCCTTCGACCAACTACAAATTGATCGAGTCGAGCTGCTGCCCATGACAACCCCCCTCTATGGGTTTATGGGCAATGAAGTTCTGCCGGTCGGACAAGTCCGACTGGCTATTTCCCTGGGAGAGGAGCCGCTCAGAAGGACGCGGACTGCAAACTTCGTCGTGGTTGACTCTCCTTCAGCATACAATGTCATTTTGGGGCGACCGGCGCTCAGCGAGTTCCGAGCGGCCGTCTCCACCTTCCACCAGAAAATCAAGTTCCTGGTGGAGGATAAAGTGGGAGAAGTACGGGGAGACCAGCTGGCGGCTCGGTGATGTTACGTCGAGATGGTCGAAGCTGAAGCTAATGCCGCCCGAAAGACGCCACGGATTGAGGTGAACGCTATAACCGAAAAACCACCCTCTTTGGTTTATGAAGATAAAGAGGAAGTGCAGATTCACCCAACCCGATCGGAGGCTACCACATTCATTGCGGCCGATCTGGAGGCAAGCCAGAAAGAGGAAGTGATCAAATGCCTCGAGAGAAACTGTGATGTCTTCGACCAGACGCATGAGCTGCCCGAAATTTCGACGAGTATAGCGCAGCACGAGCTCCACGTCCGACCGGACTCTCGGCTGGTGAAGCAAAGGAAGAGGGACTTCAGCGCCGAACAAAATGCCATCATCCGGGCGGAGGTCGAGAGGCTCCTGGAGGCCGGCCACATACGCGAGGTCCAGTTCCCGAGTTGGCTGGCGAACGTGGTACTAGTCTCCAAGCCGGGTAACAAGTGGAGAGTGTGCATCGATTTCCGGGATCTCAACAAAGCGTGCCCGAAGGATTTTTATCCTCTGCCCCGGATCGATCAACTGGTGGACTCCACAGCCGGCTGCGAGTTGATATACATGCTCGACGCTTATCAGGGCTACTATCAAGTGCCGCTCGCCCGAGAAGATCAAGAGAAGGTTAGCTTCGTTACAGCCGATGGCACATATTGCTACAATGTGATACCGTTCGGACTGAAGAACGCAGGGGCAACCTACCAACGCTTGATGAATAAAGTGTTCAAGGAGCAGATCGGACGAAATCTGGAAGTGTACGTGGATGATATTCTCATCAAGTCCGTCCGAGCAGCCGATCTCTTGAAAGACATGGAGGAGACTTTCCGAATGCTGAGACAGTATGGAGTTAAGCTGAACCCTCAGAAGTGTCTGTTTGGAGCAAAATACGGGCGTTTCTTGGGCTACATAGTGACCGAGCGGGGCATTGAGGCAAATCCCAGCAAGGTGAAAGCATTACAAGATATGCCGCCTCCAAGAAATCCGAGGGAAGTACAACGCTTGACCGGTCGGATAACAGCATTGTCCAGATTCATCTCCAAGACGACCGATCGGAGTCTCCCGTTTTTTAAAATCTTGCGCAAGGCTACCAAGTTCCATTGGGATGAAGAATGCGATCGGACGTTTGAAGAACTGAAGGCATATCTTAATTCTCTGCCTGTGCTAGCCAAGCCAACTGTGAGTGAGCCGCTCTGTATTTACTTATCTTCGACCGAGCAAGCAGTGGGCTCGGCATTAGTGAGGGCGAGCGGAGAAGAACCCGTGTATTTCTTAAGTCATATTTTAAAGGACGCAGAATCTCGCTACACCGGGCTCGAGAAGCTGGCTTTTGCTTTGGTCCTCGCCGCTCGGCGCCTCCGTCCCTATTTCTTGGCTCATACTATCATCGTCCGGACGAATAACCCATTGGGAAGAGTGCTGTTAAATCCAGAAGCGTCCGGACGGCTCATCAAATGGACCACAGAGTTGAGCAAATTCGACATTCAATATCAACCCCGTTCGGCGATAATGGCGCAGTCCTTGGCAGATTTTGTCACAGAAGTGCAAAAGCCAGAGCCCGAAGCTATGTGGAAAATATTTGTGGATGGATCGTCCACTCGGCTCGAGAGCAGAATTGGCGTATTATTACTCTCTCCGCAAGAAGAAAGGATGCATTTATCCGTCCGGCTGGATTACAGGGCTACAAACAACGAAGCGGAATATGAGGCTCTTATAGCCGGCTTACAGGCCGCCCGACATGTTGGGGCCGGTCGGGTGACGCTGCATTCAGATTCTCAGTTGGCCGCTCAGCAGCTCTCTGGCACTTTTGAGATTAACAACGCTCGACTCAAACTCTACGCTAAAGCCTTCGAAAAGATCAAGGCCAACTTCAGAGAAGTCATTATCCAGAAGATACCACGAGCGGAAAACCAGGCAGCGGATGAATTAGCCAAACTCACAAGTTCACTAACGCCAGTCGTCATCCAGCAACCAATTGAACAAGTATCTTTGGTGGCACACGTCGACCGGATGGAGGGCCTCGCGTTTCCGAGCGATTGGAGGACATCCATCATGAAGTTTCTTCGATTGGGGGCTACACCATCCGATCGGGAGGCTGCCCAACTATTAAGAAGGAGAGCCGGTCGGTTCACACTCATTGGAGACCAACTCTACAAGAAGGCTTTCTCCCGCTTGCTTTTGAAATGCGTGAGCTCGGAAGATGCGGCGTACATCCTCCAAGAAGTACATCAAGGATCGTGCGGGGGGCATCCGGGCGGACGATCTCTGGCTAAGAAGATCCTGCTGGTCGGATACTTTTGGCCAACCCTGCAAGCAGACGCCGCTCGGACCGTCGCGACGTGCCTTTCCTGCCAGAAGTATCACAACTTCTCCCACCGGCGGAGGAAATGAAAGCAGCTACCGTGTCTTGTCCGTTCGACCAATGGGGAATGGATATTGTGGGTCCGTTTCCTATGGCGACCGGACAGCGGAAGTTTCTACTAGTGGCGGTCGACTATTTTTCCAAATGGGTGGAGGCCGAGCCACTAGCCAAGATCACTGAGCAGATGGTCAAGAAGTTTATCTAGCAGCATATAATCTGTCGGTTCGGCATCCCTCGCCGGCTCGTATCTGATAACGGACGACAGTTCGTAGGGAAGCAGCTCGAAGAATGGTGCGAAAGTTAAGGCATCGAGCAACACTTTACTTCTGTGGTGTATCCCCAGAGCAACGGCCAAGCGGAAGTAACCAATCGGGAGATTCTTCGCATTCTTCGGGCTCGGCTTGATCACATGGGAGGGAGCTGGGTGGATGAGCTGCCGAGCGTCTTATGGGCCATCCGCACGACCCCAAAGGAAGGAACGGGCGTCACGCCATTTCATTTGGTGTACGGCGGAGAAGCAGTTATCCCAATTGTGTTGGTTGCTACTCGGAAAGCCTAGAGGTTCCACTGTACAAAATTTTGTACAAAGGTCTGAACCTTTTCCTAGCTACCATATGTTCTTTTAAATTAAATTTTGGATCGCCTGCGGAACTTAACACGTTTGATCCAAAACTTAATCTAGTCGTTCTTTTAGGTTTTGACTTGGGTCTCCTGCGGAACTTAACACATTCGACCCAAATCACCTTAAGTTATTAATTCCATTAAATATTAATTTCCATAATTGGTTCCCAGTACTGACGTGGCGAGGCACACGACCTTCTTGGATATGGGAGCAACCACCACCGACTAGACAAAACCTTTTATGGAAAGCTAATATTTAATTTCCTAAAATAACTTTAGGTTAACCAAAAAGAACAATCAAATCACAAGGAAAAGAAAAACAAAAGAACACTATATCGAAAACAAATTCGAAACACTAGAATCGTAAGCCTCTTGTATTTGGTATTATTTCCAAAAATAACTAGTATGATGCGGAAAGAAAAAATACTAGTTATACCTTCTAGAAAGACCTCTTGATCTTCTACCGTATTCCTCTTCTAACCTCGGACGTTGTGTGGGCAACGATCTTCCGAGATGAGAACCACCAAGCACCTTCTTCTTCCTTCTAGGTTTCGCCACCAAAAATTCTCCAAAGAAGTAGAGGTCCGACCACCACCAAGCTCCAAGGGATGCAAGAAACAAAACCTCCTTTCTCTCTTTCTTCTCCTAGCTAGAACCGGCCACCATCAAGAGCTCCAAGAGGGATTGCACCGGCCACAAAGAGAAGAGAAGAGAAGGGCCGGCCACCAAGGAGGAAAAGAGAGGAAGAATAGAATAGAGTTGTTTTCACTGAAGCCTTCTCTACCCCTCTTTTATAATCCTTGGTCTTGGCAAATAAGGAAATTTAATTAAAACTTCCTTAATTATTTTGCCATGAAAAGAAAATTTTATTTAATTAAAAATAATTTCCTTTTTACAAATACAATGGCCACACCATTCCACAAATCAAGGAAATTTTAATTCACACAAGAATTAAAACTTCCTAATTTGCTTGGAAATTTATAAAAATTTCTCAAATAATTTTTCCTTCATGGTGGTTAATAAAAGGAAATTTTATAAATTAAAATATTTCTTTTAAACATGTGGATAAAAGAAAGTTATCTCTAAAATTAAAATCTCTTTTAATCTACAAATAAGGAAAGATATCAAATCTTTTCTTAATCTTTTGTAGAAACTTATAAAGGAGAATATTTAATTTTAAACTCTCTTTAAATCATGAACATGATTAAAATTGAAAGTTTTCTTAAAATTTAAAATTCTCCTTTAATCAACAAATAAGGAAAGATTTCAAATTTTAAACTCTCTTTTAAACATGTAGATGATTTACAAATAAGGAAAGTTTTACCAAAAATTAAAACCATCCTTTTAATCTACAAATAAGGAAAGAGATTAATCTCTTCTCTTAATCTTTGTAGAAAGTTATAAAAGGAAATTTTAAATTTTTAAACTCTCTTTTAAAATCATGATATCCACATAAGAAATAATTTTAATAAAATCCTTTTAATATTCTAGTGGCCGGCCACCTAAGCTTGGGACCCAAGCTTTGGCGACCACCTACATGGCTCATCCACTTGGACTTGGCGGCCTAGCTTGGGTTCCAAGCTAGCTTGGCCCCATTGGATGGGTAAGAAGGTGGGTATCGGTGGGTATAAATCTCTATATACTAGAGGCTACGATAGGGACCGAGAGGAGGAATTGGTTTTGGTCTCGATGAAATTAAGCATCCGTGTTCGCCACACTTAATTTCATCAATAATAATTCATTCCACTAAAGAACTATTATTGAACTACGCACCAATCCCAAATTACATTTTGGGCTCCTTCTTATTATGAGTGTGTTAGTCTCCCGTGTTTAAGATAATAAATGTCCACTAATTAAGTAAGTTCTTGACAACTCACTTAATTAATATCTAGCTCAAGAGTAGTACCACTCAACTTCATCGTCATGTCGGACTAAGTCCACCTTGAGGGTTTAACATGACAATCCTTATGAGCTCCTCTTGGGGACATTCTCAACCTAGATCACTAGGACACGGTTTCCTTCTATAATCAACAACACACACTATAAGTGATATCATTTCCCAACTTATCGGGCTTATTGATTCATCGAACTAAATCTCACCCATTGATAAATTAAAGAAATAAATATCAAATATATGTGCTTGTTATTATATTAGGATTAAGAGCACACACTTCCATAATAACTGAGGTCTTTGTTTCTTTATAAAGTCAGTATAAAAGAAACAACCTCTAATGGTCCTACTCAATACACTCTAAGTGTACTAGTGTAATTATATAGTTAAGATAAACTAATACCTAATTACACTACGACCTTCCAATGGTTTGTTCCTTTCCATTATGGTCGTGAGCTACTGTTTATAATTTATAAGGTACTGATAACATGATCTTCTGTGTGTGACACCACACACCATGTTATCTACAATATAAATTAATTGAACAACTACATTTATCATAAATGTAGACATTTGACCAATGTGATTCTTATTTCTAGATAAATGTTTATACCAAAAGCTAGGCTTTTAGTATACACTCTAACAAATTGAAGTCGGCGTCGAGTCCGTCCGGATCTAGAATTATGATGATGATAACGCCGAGCGGAGGAACATGGAGCTGGACTTGATAGATGAAGACCGAGACAAGGCGGTCGTCCGGCTGATGGCGTACCGACAACGGATGAAGCAAAACTACAACCGGCGTGCGATCCCTAGAGCATTCCAAGTTGGCGACCTTGTCTGGAAGAAAGTAAAGCCGGTCGGCGACGTCGGCAAGCTGGAAGCTCCTTGGGTAGGCCCCTTCAAAGTCATCGAAAAGCTCCGCTCGGGTTCTTATTATTTGGAGGATGAAGACGGACGGCGGCTAGATCGACCATGGAGTATGAATCATCTCCAGCCGTACTGAGCTGGATGAGAGGTGCGCTGATGTAAGTTTACATATGTTTTGGTCACCTATGTCCTTGTAATGCAGGAAGCAAAAATGATTAAATGATGGCAAATAGCTTCGCCGAACGGCAGTGTCAAAATTAGCCTTAAAGGTCGACGAGCTCCGACGTTAAAAATCGAGAGTCGAGCCGGCGACTATAAACCCTCCGAGCGGAAGACCGTCGAGCTCCGACGTTAAAAATCGAGAGTCGAGCCGGCGACTATAAACCCTCCGAGCGGGAAGCCGTCGAGCTCCGACGTTAAAAATCGAGAGTCGAGCCGGCGACTATAAACCCTCCGAGCGGAAGACCATCGAGCTCCGACGTTAAAAATCGAGAGTCGAGCTGGCGACTATAAACCCTCCGAGCGGAAGATCGTCGAGCTCCGACGTTAAAAATCGAGAGTCGAGCCAGCGACTATAAACCCTCCGAGCGGGAAACCTTCGAGCTCCGACGTTAAAAATCAAGAGTCGAGCCGGCGACTATAAACCCTCCGAGCGGAAGACCGTCGAGCTCCGACGTTAAAAATCGAGAGTCGAGCCAGCGACTATAAACCCTCCGAGCGGGAAACCGTCGAGCTCCGACGTTAAAAATCGAGAGTCGAGTCGGCGACTATAAACCCTCCGAGCGGAAGGCTCTCGACTTGCAGTTGCGCCAGCCGCTGGCTCTGGGAGAGAAGCCTGAGCGGCCGACTCCCCAGCGTTTGTCCTGCTCTCTTCTTTATTAGAGTCGACCGGCTGGATGCCGAGCGTCTCCATTTCTTTGGCCACCGCGGCTTCAAGTGCCGCCGCCTTTCTCTTCAAGATGCCAGCCATCACCGACTCCGTGACGATGTTCGCTGCAAATGAAAAAGGAAAAAATCAGTTAGTAATTAAGGCAAAGGTGCAAGTAAAATTCTTACCGAAGCCGCTCGGGAGGGGGGTTCTGATCGGACTTAGGCCGAATATGTACACAACCCCTTCTGGAAGGAATTTGTTAATGTCAAACCGCAGACCGGCAAGCATGTTGGCGGCGTGGAGATAATCTGGTCGGGTCTTGAACCTTTTGAGTTCTGGAGAGAGAGGATGGCCGACCTGCCATTGGGTTCGGAAGGGAGCCCGCTTAGGAAGGCGAATATAAAAATAGAATTCTTTCCAATGCTTATTGGAAGAAGGTAGTTTATTGAAGAAAACCAAGCGGGCCGAGCCTGGAACATGTAAGTGCCCGGCTCGAACTGTTTAGGGTAGTAGAAATAGTAGAAAACCTCCGGTCGGAGGGGAATGGTATGGATCTTGAATAAGACGACAACGCCGCATAGGAGGCGGAAGGTATTGGGAACTAGGCTTCCGAGCGGAATGCCGAAAAAGTTGCAAACTTCTACAAAGAAGGGATGGATCGGAAATCGCAGACCGGCTGTGAACTGGTCGCGGAAAACACAAAAAGCTCCGCACGGCGGTTTGTGCGGCCGAGCGGAGTCTGTAGGTAGGATGATTTCAAGGTTGGAGGGAAGGTCAAAACTATTAATCAGAACATCGGCGTCGCACCGATCGAAGCGCGACTCCATGGTAGAGTACTATGGGCCGAGGGTTTGGTCTTCGGGTTGAGAGGAATGGGCCATCGTCCGAGCGGACGGAATCAAAAAAGGCAAAGAAAGGTAAAAACAAGACAGCAAACGAAACGAGGTCCCGAGGATCGAAACTCAGGAAAGAAATGCAGAGAAAACACAAAGAACCAAAGAGAAATAAGGAGAACCTTACAACGAGGAGGAGGATCGAGGGAAGAACACAGAAGATCGCCGGAATCCGGAGAGCAAGATCGCCGGAACGCTGGAGCGCGAGAGGCGGCGAAGGCTTTATAGGGTGGAGCCCGAGCAGCCTCCACCGTTGGATCCAGGTCTCGAGAATCGGAGCACGCATCGCGCCGTTCATTTCAAACCGCCTCGGTCTCGTCGCCTGTGGCACCGTCGCCGTACGCTGACGACAGTAGTGCCACGTGGCATTCCACCACGGGAGAGCATTTAATAAGCGCCTTATCGAGGCACAGAGCGCGTGCTTGACCTTAATGACGAAGATTGACACGAATTCCGAGGATATCCGAGGGTTGGTGGCGTTGACCGAAGCCGTAGTCAGCATCTCATCGACCGAGCAGAGGATGGGTTCTTGGATGAGCCGCTCGGTGAAACAATCGTCTAGTCAGTCGGACTAATCGCCTCCTTCAACTAGACTTGAAGGGGAGGCAAGTGATCCGGCGGTAAGAACAGGGACCCCCCTCTGAGGGAAGTCAACGCCACGTGGAAGTCAAAGGGTCGAACGACCGACCAGAGAAGGGGAGACCGGGCGGCCGAACGGGGTCTCATTGGAGTCAATGGCACCCGGCGAGGAGTCAGGGTTCTGACGCTCATGTTGAACAGGGTCGTATGGCCGAGCGGGTGACCCGCTCAGCCGAAGGCATTAAGTATCAATACCGTGAACAGTCCACAGAGCACACTACCGGGAATCTCCCGAGTGGACCAGCACGTACGGTCGGCCGGACGTGGGGGGACTGCCGACCGGCCGGGCACTCGGCAGGGAGTAAAAATAGAAAAGGACAAGGGAACATCTTCTAACAGCGGGTATGTTCGATGAGTAGGTCGTACGCAGGATCTTATGACAGAGGGTTCCGTTGTCCCATCAGAGACGTGCTCGGACTATAGCAGTATGGTGTCAGGTAAGCTTGTCTGACAAGCTCATGCTGAGGTATGGGCTGAGGACACGTACTCGCCTCGGTATGTGTGCGTGAGCCTCTTCGCAGCTCTATATAAAGGGCCTCACACTTCATTGGAGGTAGACATTCTACGATATTCGGAGCCACTTCTTTGTTGTCCACTTGCCTGACTTGAGCGTCGGAGGGTCGTCGCCGGGAACCCCCTCCCGACCCGACTTCTTTGCAGGTTCGCCGGAGATCTACGACAGCAACGCGGAGAGCGCCACGTGCCTAGCGTCCGTTGGTTCGTCCGTTTGGACAGGATCACCGGCCATAATAATTCAAAAAGGGAGGGTTGTTTTGAATTTTTTTAAATCTTCTCTTTGTAGAAAACTATAAGTTTTAAAAGAAAGATTTTAATTTTTAAAACTTTCCTTATTTGAATTAGGTCATATGTTTAAATAGAGAGTTTAAAAGATTTTAAAACTTTCCTTTTTTAACCATCCTTATAGTTTAAGAAAAAAAGGAAAAGAAGTTTTAAAATTTAAATTTTCTATCACCATGTTAAAAAAAGGAAATTTTATAAGAGAGTTTTTAAATTTTAAAACATAGTTTTAATTTTTAGAAACTTTCCTTTTTTAACTCATACTTTAGGAAAGAGAGCTTTTAAATTTTATAAGAGGATTTCTTCTTGTAAAATTTTTAAAAATTATTTTTCCTTTCCTTTTAATTGTGGCCAGCCACCTTGCTTGATGCCCAAGCAAGGGCCGGCCAATAGGATTAAACCAAATTCAATCCTAAACCAAATAGGATTGATCATAATCATTGATTGGTGATTGATTCAATCAAGAGGAAAGAAAAGGAAAAATAAAAAGGGAAAAGGAAAAACTCTTGGATGATTTTATTGTTGGTAAAAGGTTTTTCCTTATTTGCCTTGGGCAAGTAATATAAAAGAAGGGGTGAGGGGGCTTCATGAGACACAACTCTTATTCTTTTGCTTGGGTGATCTCTTGGTGGCCGACCCTCTCCCTTCTTCCTCTCCCTTTGCTCTCTTCTCCTTGGTGGTGGTGGTGGCCGGATTTTAGAAGAAGAAGGAGGAAGCTTTTGGGTGGTGTTCATCTTGGAGGATCGTCGCCCACACGACGTCCAAGGCGAGGCGAGGAATACGGCAGAAGATCTTGAGGTCATTAGCTTACAAAGAGAAGGTATAACTAGTATTTTTCTTCCGCATCATACTAGTTATTTTTCTTTGTATGAATTCTAAATACAAGAGGCAATTAGATCTAGTTTATCGAATTTATTTTTCGATTTTGTGTTTTCTTCTTTTTCGAATTTGTGATTCGATTGTTCTTTTTGGTTAACCTAGAGTTATTTAAGGAAATAAATATTAGCTTTCCTTAAAAGGCTTTGCCTAGGCGGTGGTGGTTGCTCCCATATCCAAGAAGGCCATGTGCCTCGCCATGCAGTCCTGGAAGCCAATTTTGGAAATTAATATTTATGGAATTAATATCCTAGGTAGATTTGAATCAATAGTGTTAAGTTCCGCTTGCGATTCAAATCTAAACCATTAAGAAC
This sequence comes from Zingiber officinale, assembly GCF_018446385.1. NCBI lineage: Eukaryota > Viridiplantae > Streptophyta > Magnoliopsida > Zingiberales > Zingiberaceae > Zingiber > Zingiber officinale. The sequence continues at coordinate 27,346,951 of NC_055990.1, forward strand.
AGATAGGTTAAATTTAGAATCAATGATGTTAAGTTCCGTCTGCGATTCCTTATTTAACTTCTAAAGAACACAATAGGTTATTTAAAGAAAGGTTCGACACTTGTACAAACATTTTTATACAGTGGAACCCGTACGTTTTCCTAGGTTTAACCAACAATTGGTATCAGAGCGAGGGTTTGCCTCTGTGTATTTTTAGAATTCAAATAGGTTATGCACATGTCATACATAATTTAGGTAGGAAAATAGTAGGATGTGCTAACTCTTTGGTTGCAGGCTCCAACTATTATGGCTTATTGATATTGTGTGTGATTGGACCCTTGGACATATCAAGGGCATTATTTGTGTGCATGATTGTATGTATAAAATACAGCAGTATTTTAGAATTTTATTTTCGATCTAGAATACATGTACATTCCCTCGTGGAATATAGGATCGATATATGTAAAATTCTATTTTTGTCGCGGATCGGATTCTTGCGAGGCGAGGTACTTTTGGAGCACCAGAGGCGCAACGGAATAAGAAGCAAGAAGGATGCGACAACTCGACCCGATAGCGGTGGCTAAAGATGGCAGCAGCTAGGGTTGGAGCATACTGAAGACAGTGATGGAAAATGCCATAATAGTTGGAAAATTAATTTCCAAATTTATTGCTTTTATTTACTGTGATGTTTATATGCATGTGATGAATGCTAGCATAGGTTAAAATCCTCATTTCTAAATAACTAAGTGGGAGAGAGATTTTAATAAATCCCATGGTCTCCATTACTGGTTTGTAAGTGATACAATAAGCTTGCGTGTTGGCTCTGAGTGCCTCCCTCCACAACGGATGGATTTGTTGCGGATCACTAGATCAAACTTCTTTTTATGGATGGTTAAAGGAAATTATTTAGGAGCGTGTGATCTTCTCCAACTGAAGGAGCACAATCCTATTTAACGGACTTAGTATCAAGTAATGGTATACACTTAGACGCATTCAATAGTATATCCTCCCCAACGGAGTCACTGCTATTGTCTTGTGTGACCAAAGTGAAACCAACTATTAATTTTATTTATCATAAAGTTAGGATGACAAGATAATAAAATTAATGGGTCACACCCTCCTCTTACAAATGATGAATTTGCATACGTCCACACTAACGTGGCATGCAATATTCACGATGATTTGAGGTGTTGGTTAATTTAAAATAGTATTGTTTGAGGAATCAATATTATTCTAAATTTAGAATCTTGACCAAAGTTTACTTTTGTGATTCTTAGGATGACTTTCAACCCACTAGCCATTATACTGAAAGAGAACAAACTTACTGGTCCCAACTATATTGATTGGAAAAGAAACCTGGACATAGTTCTTACTGCTGAGAGCTATAAGTTTGTACTGACTGAGGCTTTCCCTGATGCACCTGACGATGACTCTACCCCAGAGGAGATTGAGTATCATAAGAAATGGGTAAAAGCTGATGAGATGGCGCGGTGTTACATTTTGGCATCTATGTCAAATATATTGCAACATCAGCATCAAGATTTACTAACAGCTTATGATATAATGAACAATCTCAAAGAACTCTTTGGGCACCAGAGTGGGACTGCTAGGCAAGAAGCAATGAGGAAGCTAATGACAGCCACCATGTCTGAGGGGACACCCGTTGTAACGCCCGAAAATTCTCAAAATAATTATTAGAAATATCCTAGTATTTTTCTGGAATTTTAGGATATTTTTATGGAATTTTTAAAGTAGCAGAAGTAGCAAAAATAAATGGAGTCGTAAAATAGCCTACGCGGGAATTGAACCCGAGACCTATTGGGTCCTACGACTTATAGCGGACTCTAGTAACCAAGTGAACCCAGCAGGGCCGTGCTGAAAGAAAAGGGAGGCAATTAAATTTATATTAGAGTTGAGCGAAATTACCCACTCAATATAAATAGGGGATTAATAAGTGAAGAGTTATTTTTAACGTAACTTTTCCTCACCCTCACCCTAGCCACGCCGCCCCCTTCTCCTCTTCTTCTCTCGACGCCAACCACAAGCACACCTAGGGATTTCGTCCCTAGGGCCATAGGAGGAATTTCCAGCGACATCTTGGATACGAGAACGCTCCCCTCCGCGAGAGGAACGCATAGACGGGAGAAGATCGTCGAAAGGATCGTTTTCTCCGGAAATCTAGCGATTAGAATCATAAGAAACTTCGAGCAGGAGGTAAGAAACCCCTCACCTGCAGTATAAGTAGCTTCCGTATGAATTTTATGCTTCAGTTTAGCAGTATGTAGATTTTCGGCACAAAGGATGCGAACTAGCGCATACCAAGTGTTCGATTAAATTAATAGCACAGTTAAAATGCAACTTAGGCATTTTATTAGCTTAGATAAATGCAATAGAAGCATTTTCACAGCTTATTTAGTCTTGCTACAGCTATCATGGGACTAGATGTCCAATGGGTGGGCTCCCATAGTCGCCTCTAGGTTTAGACAACCTAGTTCTAGGTTTAGATAACCTAGAAAGAGCAAGACAAGCAATAATTAGCTATATTCAGTATTTTACTTTTAGCAATGGCACTGTATCGGATTAGATATCCATTGGGTTGGGCTCCCATAGTCGTCCCTAGGTTTAGATAACCTAGTAACCCTACTGAATTTGGGACTTGCAAACCCGGGTTTAGTTAGGGATGCGCGCATAGCAAGTACAGTTGCCGGGCCCAAACAGCAGCATGATTATGTATTTTCATCTATCTATGGTTAAATAGTTTTCAAAACTCACAAACCAGTTGTGTATACAGTTTAAACTCAGTTCTAGCTTAGTTTTAGTTTTAGCTCAGTTCATACTTCAGCTTAGTTTTCATTATTGATACATGTGATAGTTCTATGATCAGTTTTGCTTTCCATGTGTTGTATGCCATGTCATGCTTAGTATATTTAGTATGTATTTCAAATAGCATGTTTTAAAAACATAATTCACATCGTATGCATGTTTTGTGAGGTAGATGGTTTCTTACTAAGTTCTCAAGCTTACAGATACTATTTTCCTTATACTGCAGATAAAGGTAAAGGGAAGATGGACTAGTGGAGGCTGGAGGTCAATGCAGTGATGAAGATGTGTGTGGATGGAACTTGGAACAAAGATCTTAGGGGAATCTCAGCGAGTTTTGTTTTGAACATTAGAACTTTCTAACATTTTATTATTCCGCACCTTAATATGTTAAATGCCATGAACTAGTAAATTATGCACTCTACCATGCTTAGAACATTAGTTATGTGATGCTAGATCGTCTCCTAGTCATTTTAGAACTTGTATGCGTGATTGAGGCACTAAACAGTGCTGAAATTAGACTTCTAGTACGAAATCAGAAACCCCAATCGATCGGCCGATCGATTGGAGGCTTCTCAATCGATCAGCCGATCGATTGAGAAGTTCGTACCGCGAACAGTAAGCTCCTGGATCGATCAGCCGATCGATCCGGATGCCTTCTGTCGCGAACAGAAAGCCCTGGGATCGATCACTGGATCAATTGGCCAGTCTGGATCGATCAGCCGATCGATCCAGAATATTGCCCGAGCACAGTAGCGTGCTGAATCGATCACTGGATCGATCCAATCTAAGTTCCGTATACAGTAGCCACCTGGATCGATCAAGCCATTCCAATCGATCCGTGGATCGATTAGGAGGCCTGTTATCAGCAAGAAACTTTTAGTTAAGTTCCTTGACCATTGGGGCGGGGGGGGGGGGGATGTAATATATGTCATGAATAGTTTAGATTACACCCCTTAGCACATTTAGAACCAAGAACTTGTGTTAGCATAGCAAAGTTTTAATTAGTACAGCTTCCGCACCTAGACTTAGTGATGGTCATGGATATAGCTTAGCACAGCATAATGTGATGGTCCGGCCTTACAGCTTAGTTAGTAGAAGGCGGGTCGTTACAGAGTGGTATCAGAGCAGTTTCCATACTTCTTACACACACATCAGCATTGAACCTGCAGCTTCCAAGTAAGAACATCTCTCACTGTACTTATGTTTCTTGTTTTCATGTTTAGATGTAACTACAGCATGCTTGTTTATGATAGTACCTAAACATGATAACAGTAGTTATACAAGTATGATTGTATTAGTTATGTATGTCCTCTATGTCTCTAGAATGGCACGAGGATGCCCAGCTAGAAGGGCACCAGCTACTGAGCCCCAGCATGAGGCAGGCAGTTCAGTGCCTCCCCCAGACCTTACAGCATTAGTGGCTCAGTTACAGCAGCAGCTGGCAGAAGAGGCGGTTGAGGCACGGCTCGGACAGCACGCCGGTGAGGATGCCACCGAGGTTCCAGCGACTCCGTGGGTGTGGAAGACGGCGAGGGAGTCCACGATCGTCGGAGGAAGGGCGAGAACTTCTCGAGGCACAGGTGAACCATGGGATGCTACTGAAGAGCACCCCCATTAGGATGCCCACCCAAGGTTGAACCAGCCTCATTCACACGAAGATGCACTCAGAATTAATTGATTAATCAGATGACATGATGTGACTTGAGAATTCTTGGAGAAGGAGTTCTTTACCATGCAAGGGTCATGTAGATGAGCCCGATGATCATGCCTTGGCAACCCGATGGAGGAGGGCGGTGAAGAAATTCAGCAGTAGGCACACATGCAACTAGTCAGAAAAAGAACGAGTTCGGTTGATGCTTAAGATGCTGAGGCCGGAAATAGCGATGAACGTGGCTGGCGGCATTCATAGGCCGCAAACCACCGAAGAACTAGTCAGCAGTGCTCTGACCACCAAGCACTACCAGCATAATATCAAGCAGCAGAAGCAAGTCCTCTCAGAGTCCAAAGGACAAGGAGGCTCAGGTACTCAGAAACACTAGGGCAACAGCTCCCACGGCTCTAACTGGAAAGGGAACTCCAGCAACAAGCGCAAACCAGGGAGTTACCCGAAAGGAGGACCAGCTAGCAAACAACCCAGTTATCCAAAGTGTGCTACTTGTGAGAAATTCCACCCTAGAGTTTGTCGTAAGGGCACACGAGGATGCTTTGAGTGTGGACAAGAAGGGCACATGGCCAAGCAGTGTTCGAATAAGGCCAGCTTTCCTCCACCACAGCCGATCCAGTACGAAGCCAAGCCAGCACAGTTGCAACAGATGCAGGCCGCTTTAGATGGTCCCCACATCAGCCAGGGCAGACTAGAAGCCCCCTCAGCTATGACCAATGCGAGGATCTACTCACTCACCAGAGAGGACGTAGCGAATGCCTCGACAGTTGTTACAGGTCAGATTGGTATTTTACAGCAAAATACAACTGTCTTATTCGATACTGGGGCAACCCATTCTTATATATCCAGGGCATTCGCCGAAAAGTTAGCAGTACCCCCAGAAGTATTCAGTGGTCAGTTTTTGACGACGCTACCTTTGGGAGAATTTATGGCGTCCACGCACTGGCTCCGGGCAGTGCCAGTCATTATAGCAGACAGAGAACTCTTTTGTGATCTGATAGTGCTAGATATGACTGATTATGATGTCATCCTTGGGATGGACTTCCTGATCAGATACGGTGCCTCTATAGAGTGCCGTAAACAGAAAGTCGTATTCCAACCTGAAGCAGAAGTACAATTCGAGTACATCGGAGAACCAAGGAGAAAGGCCAAGAAGTTTCTCTCAGCTCTAAAAGCACAAAAATTAATGGATTCAGGATGTACGGGATTCCTAACACATGTAGTCAGTACCAGTCAGGACAAGGACCAACAGTTATCAGAGGTCCGAGTCGTATGTGACTACCCAGCAGTCATCCCTGAAGAGTTACCAGGCTTAGCACCAGACAGGGAGATTGAATTTGAGATAGAACTCATTCCCGGTACAAATCCTATCTTCAAAGCGCCTTACCGCATGGCTTCAGCAGAACTAAAGGAACTTCATGAGCAACTACAGGAGCTGCTTGACAAAGGATGGATATTCAGTCTCTTTTAGTAACAATGTCGTTATAAAGAGAAATAAGGTGATTATCTGTTCTAGTGCATTAGTTGGCAATTTATACACTTTAAATCCAATTTCTCCCACAAAGCAAAATATGGGAATTAATAACACATCTTCTAACTCTAATAAGAGAAAAGAACCTTCGGAAATGAACTAAACATATCTTTGGCATCTAAGGCTTGGACATATTAACCTAAGTAGGATTCAAAGGCTTGTAGCCGATGGACTCTTGGGTTCATTAGAGTTGGAAAACTTTCCAACATGTGAATCCTGCTTGGAAGGTAAAATGACCAAGAGACCTTTTAAGGCCAAGGGGTATAGAGCCAAAGATGCGTTAGAACTGGTTTATTCTGATTTGTGTGGTCCTATGTCTATCCAGGCAAGAGGAGGTTATGAATACTTCGTCTCCTTTATAGACGATTATTCAAGATACGGATACATTTACCTGATGCGCCGCAAGTCTGAATGCTTTGACAAGTTCAAAGAATATAGGGCTGATGTGGAGAAACGTCTTAGTAAAAGTATCAAGACACTACGGTCTGACCGTGGTGGCGAATACCTCTTTGGAGAGTTTAGGAATTACTTATCAGAAGTCGGGATTCAATCCCAATTGTCTGCACCTGGTACACCCTAGTAGAATGGTGTGGCAGAACGAAGGAATAGGACTCTTATGGAAATGGTTAGATCAATGATGAGTTATTCAGAATTACCGAATTCATTTTGGGGATATGCTTTAGAAATAGCAGTGTACATTCTGAATATGGTACCTTCTAAAACAGTTCCTTCTACTCCCATGAAATTATGGAATGGGCGTAAGCCTAGTCTGAATCATATCCGGATATGGGGTAGTCCAGCACATGTGCTGAAGGGAGATACTGACAAGTTGGAATCACGTACAGAAGTTTGTCTGTTTGTTGGATATCCTAAGGGAACGAAAGGTGGTTTGTTTTATAATCCTAAAAATCAGAAGATCATTGTTAGCACCAATGCTTGTTTTTTAGAAGAAGATTATGTAATGAACCATAAGCCCATGAGTGAAATAGTTCTAGAAGAAATTAGAGAGGACATGTCTACTTCAGTACCAACAGTACAAGATGAAGTACCACAAGAGACTGCAACACGTGTTGCACATGATACACAACCACAGACGGTGCCTCGTCGTAGTGGGAGGGTTGTAAGGCAACCTGAGAGATTCATGATTTTGGGAGAGTCTTCAGACTTGATCCCGGGTAAACATGAACCTGATCCACAGACATATGATGAAGCACTCCAAGATATAGATGCAGTATCTTGGCAAAAGGTAATGAATTCTGAAATAGAGTCTATGTACTCTAATAAGGTCTGGGAGCTTGTAGAACCACCTGATGGTGTAAAAGCCGTTGGATGCAAGTGGATCTACAAAAGGAAAAGAGGAACAGATGGGAAGGTAGAAACCTTCAAAGCAAGGCTTGTTGCGAAAGGGTATACTCATAAAGAGGGAATCGACTATGAGGAGACTTTTTCGCCGGTAGCCATGCTTAAGTCTATCCAGATACTCTTATCCATTGCTGCTCATATGGATTATGAGATTTGGCAAATGGATGTCAAGACAGCTTTCCTTAACGGAAGTCTTGAAGAAAACATCCATATGAAGCAACCAGAAGGGTTCATTGAAAAAGGCAAAGAGCATCTAGTGTGCAAGCTTAATCAGTCCATTTACGGATTGAAGCAAGCTTCAAGATCTTGGAACATCCGGTTTAACGAAGTAATCTAGTCATATGGATTTATTCAGTGTCCGGATGAGTCTTGTGTATACAAGAAGTGTAATGGAAACGTGGTGGTATTTCTTGTACTATACGTAGATGATATTTTGTTAATTGGCAACAATGTCAAGGTATTATCGGACGTAAAGGTATGGTTTTCCAAAAAATTTGATATGAAGGACTTAGGAGAATGTGCACATATTATTGGGATCAAAGTTATAAGGGATCGCAAGAAAAGAATATTATGGTTATCTCAAGCTTCATATATAGATACAATCCTTGCTCGTTTTAGTATGCAAAACTCCAAGAAAGGTTTCTTACCTTTTAGGCATGGAGTATTCTTATCTAAAGAGATGTCTCCGAAGACATCAAAGGAGATGGAGGATATGAAGGCAGTTCCTTATGCTTCGGCTGTAGGAAGTCTTATGAATGCAATGCTGTGTACGAGACCTGATATCTGTTTTACCGTGGGCATGGCTAGCAGATATCAGAGTAACCCTGGACAAGGGCATTGGACTACGGTAAAGCATATATTAAAGTACCTGAGAAGGACTAGAGATTATATGATTATTTACCGAGCAGATGATTTGCTCCCTGTGGGTTACACGGATTCGGAATTCC